>NC_090440.1:1854400680-1855009877 GCF_031143425.1 Pleurodeles waltl
GGTTTTTCTGGGCCTATGTCCCCTGAACCGTGCCCACTGCCACTGCCCCCAGGTCCCTGCTGTTCTTGGGGTGGTGGGTTTGCCTGGGTTCCCTGTAGTGGTGGACACACTGCTGCTTGACTTGTCCTGGGGACAAAGGTATGGGCCCACTGGGTGGGTGCTGTGCTGGTGTTTCCTGAGGGGGAGGTTCTGTGGTGGCCTGTGACTGTGTCAGGGGAACCGACTGTGGGGGAGTGGACATGTCTGGAACCTTCTGTACGGTGACGTTGGGTAGGGGTCCTGCAGGGGTGTAAAGGCATGATTATTGCATCTGTGTGCCATGGTGTGCAATGGGTGGGTGACCCTGTACCCCAGTGCTTACATTCTTGTGTAGGACATTGTGTGATATTTGGTTTGGGGTTCTGTGTGGGTATGTGTAGTGGACATGCTTTGGTGATGGGTGTCCAAGCTCTGTTGTTGCATGCAGGGCTTGGTGTTGGGATGGGTGGTTTGTGACAGTGGGACATATGTGAGGAGTTGGAGTGATGGGGGTGAGGGTGGGAGTATGTGATGGCATGCAGGTAGGGTGGGGGCTTTGGTCACTCAGCTGGATGACCATCCCCCTTTGTGGGTCATTTAGGGTTTGTCCTTTGGGTAGTTCCTCAAATTCAGATTGCAAGACTCCAGCAGGAATCCTCTGCACCCTCCACTTCGACTTCTGACCGAAGAAACTGCGTCAGGACTCTTCATGACCCACAAGCTGCAACAAAGAAGCAAGATGCCTTCTGCAACATTGTATCTCCAGCTCCTTCCAGCAACTGCAACATTTCCCTGGTCGTGCATCCTCTGAGGACAGCCTGTCTTCAGCCTGCATCAGAAGAGAGAAGGAATCTCCCTTGGAGTGAAGGAGTCACTCCCCTGCTTCTGTAGGCACCAACTGTGATGATGACCAGCTGCGTGGATCCCCTCTCCTGCTGAGTCGCATGGATCCTGTATCACGAGTGGTGGACCGAAGTAGTCCTGACAGTCCTCTCTTTCCAAGTGTCCAGCTTGAGTGAAGGTAATCCCTTCAATGCCCACGCATGACAGTACTCCCGTGCACCACATCCTTTGCAGCTACCAAGGCTTGTTGGCATCCTCCTTTCAATATCTTCCTGCATCTTGAAGCTCCAGCCCCCAGCACTCCTTCCTGCGACGCACAGCTCCCTGAGTGGTTCTCGTGCAGCCTGGGAGCCTTTCTCGTAGTGCTGCATGGGCCCCTTCTGTGACTCTCCTGTCCCCTGTGGGATTCCTGTGGGTTCTGCCTGGGCTTCTGTTGGCTCTCTGTGTTGCTGAGGGCCCCTTCTGATACCCCCTCCTGGGTAGAGTCCTCCTGGTCCTTCCTGGTCCCTAGCAGCTCCATTTTCTAGCTTACCGCACGTTTTGCATGTGCCAAGGCTTGTTTGCTGACCCTGAAGATGCAAACCCAACTGCAAACCTCCTTCCGGCATGGGAAATCACCTGCATCTGCCAGGAACCCAACTTCATCTTCTTGGGTGCAGTGCTGAATTTTCTTCTTCACCGGTGGTTCACCTTTTGCACCTTCATCCTGGTGGGTACAGGCACCTGCCCTTCCTGGACTCTTCTGTGCTTCTTGGACTTGGTCCCCTTTTTCCACAGGTCTTCTTGTCCAGGAATCCACTGTTGGTGTCTTGCAGTCTCTTTTGTGTTTTGCATTATTCATCTTTACTTCTCTGTGTATGTTCTGGGAAACTTACTGCGATTGACTCTTGTTTTCCTCGTCGCTGGGGTGGGTTGTGGTACTTACCTTTAGGCTTTCTTAGTACTCCCAGCTCCCCTCTACACACTACACTTACCTAGGTGGGGGAACAACTTTCGCATTCCACTTTCTTAGTGTATGGTTTGTGCTCCCCCAGACCTATTATTAAGTATTGTGATTTTCACTAATTGCACTATTTTCAGTTTTTTTGCCTATTTCTGCATACTAGTGTATACAATTTGTGTATTACTTACCTCCTAAGGGAGTATAGTCTCTATGGTATTTTTGGTATTTGTGTCACCAAAATAAAGTACATGTAGTTGTGTAACACGAGGGGGTCATTATCAGCCCGGGGGTCCCATCACCAACAGGCTCTGCCAACCCGCCACATCTCAACTCATACTGCCGTGGTGGTCGGAGCCGCCGGGCTGGAGATGATCATCTCCGACCTGGCAGTCCACAGAAGACTGCCGGCGGTTTTAGGAGATGGCTTTTCACCATGGTTTCAGTGAAAACCATGGCAGAAAGGCTACCAGTGACAGGGAATTTCTTCCCCAGCAAGCACTAGACCCCCCTTCAGCCACAGCACCCCCTTCCCCACTCACCCACCCCCCCCTTCAGCCATAGCGCCCCCTCCCCCACCCCATTCAGCCGCAGTGATCCCTCCCGACATACATGTACATAGACACCCACATGCACCACTCATACACACATTCTCCTATACTTACATACATACATCCACTCACACGCATATGTACACGCATTTACAAAAACATTCATATACAAATTCAAGCATGCATATATACACACATTCATAACATTCATACATGTATTCAAGCACGCATACTCACACCCATCCAAACACGCATACTCACACCCATCCAAACATGCACACTCACACCCATCCAAACATGTATACCTATCCAAACACGCATACTCACACCTATACACACATACATGCAGACACGACCTCACTTCAACATTCAGATATGCATACACACATTCATGTATACACTCAGACACCATAAACTCACACATGCACACACAACACATGCAACTCCTCCCACCATCTCCCCTGTCAGAGAACAAACCTTATCTACTACCGGTAGAAGGCCGTCCGGCAGTGCTCGGGAAGGGGCGCTTCCACCTCCTGTAGTGCCCCACCAGCAGGACACTGCCAGGCCATATTATGGCCCAATATATATGGCAGGTGGTGTCCTACTGGTGGGGCGGGCGGTGGTGGAACTGCCAGCAGAGTGCCTTTGCCCGCCAACATGATTACTGCTGGATTTCCGCCCAAAGTGTGGTGGAATTCCGGCAGTACCCATAATTTGGTGGGCGGGAGACCACCAGCACTGGTGGTCTAATGGTGCCCGCGGCTTTGGCGGTGTTCATGGAAGACCGCCAAAGTCGTAATGAGGGCCTTAGTGTTTTCTTTCATGTGTGTAAGTACTAAGTGTGACTATAGTGGTATCGCATGAGCTTTGCATGTCTCCTAGATAAGCCTTGGCTGCTCATCCACAACTACCACTATAGAGCCTGGCTTCTAGACACTGACTACACTACACTAATGCGGGAGACCTGGACCTGGTATAAGGTGTAAGTATCATAGGTACCTACCACACACCAGGCCAGCCTCCTACATTGGTGGTGCAGCGTGGGATGCCTTATCACTCTGTCACCTGGGGCTTTCCAAAGGAAAGACCGCTCCAAACCTAGAGGTCTACATAGTACCTAGTGCTGGAAACTAGTCACTAAAGTTTAGGTAAGCTAGGGTATTGCCATAACCCTTGCTCTAAACTTATTTCTGAGAGACTAGGAATTAGGTAGGTTAGATGCCCCCTACACTATCCCAACACACACCATGTCTGAAGCTGGCCCTTGCTCTAAGGTCATGGATTCTCCCTATGAGAACTTGACCTTGAAGGAATTAAAGGGGCTGTGTGCAGAGAGGAAGCTAGACATGGGGAGGAATCCTAACAAGAGTCTGCTCTTAGGCCTCCTTCTCCAGGGTGACCAGAAGCAAGCTGGTGATCAGGAGGAGGAAGAGGTGGAGGACTCTAACCCCACTGAGGTAGAAGACATTCAAGGTTGGGGGAGGGTTCCTCAAAGGATCACAACATTCCTAGTAGACCAACTTATATAGTTGGTAGTGGGAAGGGAAGTCACACTGGTAATGCTCCTTTCACACCCAGATGGCAAGTCGAAAGGGTCACCAAACATAGGAATAGATCCACCTCTGCTCATTCTCACATCACTTAAGTATCTGAAGGATCCCACTTCACAACTCCAGGAGATGAGTCTAAAGATAGAGAGCTCAGGAAACTGAGACTTGAGGAGGCCAAGCTGAGGCAGCAGCAGCAACAGCTAGCCCTAGATAGGGAGGCCTTGGCAGTGGAGAGAGAGAGACAGGGGTCCGGGTTAGCACTCCATGGTGACAGTAGCAACTCAAGTTTCAGGGATAACAGATTAAGGGAAGACTCCTTGGATTCCAGAAAAGTACACAAAATTGTTCCCCCATACAAGGTGGGAAAGGATATTTACAAGTGGTTTGCTGCACTTGAGAGGACCTGTAAAGTTCAGAGGGTCCCTCAAAGGCAGTGGGCTGTTATTCTCTGGTTGTCCTTCTCTGACAAGGGGAGGGATAGACTTCTCACTGTCAGAGAGGAAGATGCAGACAATTACAATATTCTAAAAACTGCACTCTTAGATGGTTTTGGTCTCACAACTGAGCAATATAGGATAAAGTTCAGAGAGAACAGAGAAGAGGCCTCACAAGATTGGGATGACTTTTGGGGCTGTTCTGTGAAAGCTTTAAACGGCTGGTTACATAGCAGCAAAGTGTCTGACTGTGAGGGCTTCTATAATCTGTTACTGAGAGATCATATTTTGAATAATTGTGTGTCTGACTTGTTGCACCAGTACTTGGTAAACTCAGATCTGGACCTCTCCCCAAGAATTGGGAAAGAAGGCAGAAAAATGGGTCAGAACAAGGGTGAGCAGAAAAGCTCTTATAGGGGGTGACAAGGACAAGAAGAAGGAAGGTGATAAGCCTCAGGACCAGGGTGGGGACAAAGATAAAAGTAAAGAATCCTCCTCATGTCCACAAAACTCGACTGTGAGGGTGGGAATAAAACCTCTTCTTCACCTTCTACACACAGTAAAAAGCCTTGACAGTATGTGTGCAGAAATAAAGGCCATAGGCCAGGGGACAAATCCTGTCCTGGTAAAGCCCCTGATCTTTCAACCACTACTACCTCCACCTCCACTCCTAGTGCCCCTAGTAGTAGTCATGATAGTGGTGGGACTACTGGCAATAGTCAACGCAAAGATATAGTTGGGTTCACATTTCGGTTCATAATAGAACCTGGGCTAGATGTAGAAACCCCTAAGACAGTTTCTGTCCCAAAAGGTGGCACTGACGTTGCCACCCTAGCTACTTGTCCCCTTAATATGGATAAGTACAAGCAGCACATTCAGATAAATGGCGTTGAGGCCCAGGCCTACAGGGACACAGGTGCCAGTATCACCATAGCCCAGATTTATACTTTTTGACGCAGACCTGCGTGAGCGTAGGTTTCCGTCAAAAAGTATAGCGCCAGCTAGCGCCATTCCAGGACGCCAGCTAGGTGCCATATTTAAGGAATGGCGCAAGCTGGTGCTAAGGCATGGTTAGCATCAAAATGAATGACGCTAACTTGGTAGGGGAAGAGTAGGGCAAACTGGAGGTTGTGCGGGAAAGAATGGTGCTAGTCAGGTTAGAGTAAAGAAAATGACTCTAATCTGACTAGCGTCATTTTTTGATGCACAACCCCCATGGACATGACTCCTGTCCTAGTAAAGACTTATGTCCCCTGGGCATGGCCATTAGGAACAGTGCCATGTAGGGGGACCCAATTTAGGCCCCCCCATGGCACCTTTTAAAAAAAATCAAAAAACTTATCTGGACTTACCTGGGATGGATCCCCCCCATCCTTAGGTGTCCTCCAGGTGTGGGTGGGGGTGGGTGGGGGTGTCTCTGGGTGCAGGGAAGGGCACCTGTGGGCTGTTTCCGTGGTCTCTGACCATGCAAAATGGCCCACAAGTCCCCTAACGCCTGCCCATACACAGGCGTTTAACAATGGCTCTAAGCAGGCTTAGCGCCATTATTTAAGGCCCTTCTCCTCCGTGCACAATTTTTTAATTGGAGGATAAGTAAGGCGCAAGGGCCTTAGAGTCATTTTTGCCCAGGAATGCTTACCTTGCATATCATTGACGCAAGGTAATTTCCCACAAGCAAAAAATTACGTTAACTCGAATATTGTGACGCTAGACGGGTCTAGCATCAAAATATATATAAAGAGTTAAGTTTGCGCCCGATTGGTGTAAAATAAATGATGCACATCTGGTGCAAACAGAGTATAAATATTGCCCCTAGTGTCACCTGCACAAAACCTGCTTGGTCAGCAGTACCAAGTTACTGATGTCAACAACTCTCCTCAGTCCCTCACCTTTGCTGTAGTATAACTTAGCTGGGGTGGAGTTATTGGCCCCAAACAGGTGGTAGTCTCACCTATATTAGCTTACCTGTTGAGTGTCTGTTAGAAAATGACCTAGAGATCTCAGATTGATCTGAGGTAGAGTTTCGTACCCATGCATCCATGCTAGGTATTCCCAAACAATTGCTCCCTTTAATCTCAAGAGAGACCTAAAAGCAAAATAGGGAAGGAGCCCTGAAGCCTGAAATAATGGCAGAGGACACTCCTTAAAATACAGGCACACAGGATATTAAATTATCCCCTTCCCACCCTCCCACTAAGGATAACATTCCTCTGAGGGGGGATACCACTCCTAGGGTAGAGCCTGTACCAAAGGAGTCAAAAGCTACCACAGCTAGACTCCCAGAGGTAAAAGTACCTCTTTGTGAGAACTCTAAGACAGAACAGCAACCCTGTCCTGTCTTACAAGACTTGGAGCAACCCTCCAGCTCTCCGAGAGAAACTTTAGTTCAGCACCCCAGCACTATCTCTAACACCTTAGGAAAGCAAACCTGTCCTTATATAGAGACCTTGGGAGCAACCATGTCCTGCTCTATCCCAAGAAGGACAGCAACCCTCTCCTCCTTTTGAGCCTTTGGGACAAACTGTTTGTCCTGCTCCAGCTTTGCTCAGACAGGATCCATGTCTAGCATTACAACACTGAGGACAGCAAGCCTGTCCTAACATAGGGACCCAGGGACAGTCATCCTGCCCCACTCTGAACCTTGTCTCACACCTTAAAAATAGGGAATCGCGAAGGGTGCCCTCTTTGCATATTCCAGTCTACACCGGTTCAGGGACCCCAGTCTCTGCTCTGGCATGAAACTGGACAAAGGAAAGGGGAGTGATCACTCCCCTGTCCATAACCACCTCAGGGTGGTGCCCAGAGCTTCTCCAGAGTGTCCCTGGGTTCTGTTATCTTGTTTTCAGGATGGTCAGGGAACTGTGGGAGCATCTGAATGGCCAGTGCCAGTAGGTGACATCAGAGACCCCTCCTGATAGGTCCATACCTTGTTAGGTGGCCAATCTCCCTCCGAGGGCTATTTAGGGTCTCTCCTGTGTGTGTTTCCTCAGACTCCAGCAGGGATCCTCTGTATACTTTACTTCATCTTCTACCATTGGATCAACAGCAGAACTCCTCCAGGAACTCTACAACTGCAACAAAGTATCCAAGAAGGCTACTACAACTCTGGAACTTCAGATCCTGACAGCAACTGCAACAGTTTCCAGGTTGTGCACACTCCGAGGACTGCCTGTCTTCATCCTGCACCGGAAGGTCCAATGGAATCTCCTGTGGAGTGACGGAGTTACTTCCTTGCTTCAGTAGGCACCTTTCTGCAGCGACGACTGGTACTCTAGTTCCCCTGTCCTGACGACGAGTATGCATCCCGGAACACAGGTGGTGGACCAAAGTGACCCTGACTGTGCAAAGGTTCAGCTATCCAAATTTGGTGGAGATAAGGACATGCCTCCCCATGCCAGACAGTATCCCTGTGCACAGAGTCTTGCAGCTCCTAGAGCTTCTGTGCACTTCTCCAAGACCTCCTTCATGCACAGTGTAGCCCAGGTCCCCAGCAGTCTATCCTGCGATGCTCAGCTCTTTGGGTTGTTTCCCGGCGGTGTGGGATCCTTTTGTGTAGTGATGACTGCCATTTGCAACTCCTTTGTCCCCATGCTGTAGGACTCCTGTGCACGCTGCCTGGTCTTCTGAGGGCTCTCTGTGTTGCTGAGAGCCCCTTCTGTCTCCCCCTCCTGGGTAGAGTCATCCTGGTCCTCCCTGGCCCGGCGCCGTGCCATTTTATGTGAAACGCAAGTTTTGCATTTACCAAGGCTTGTTGGAGGAATCATGTGATGCAAACCAGACTGCCTTCATCCATCCGGCTTGGGACATCTTCTGCACCAACCAGGAACCCACATCTATCTCCTTTCGTGCAATACTAACTGTGTCTTCTCACTGGTGGTTCTCCTTTTGCACCTTCATCCGGGTTAGCAGGGGTTCCTGTTCTCCCTGGACAATTCAATGCTTCTTGGACTTGGTCCCCTTCTTCCACATGTCTTCAGGTCCAGGAATCCATTGTTGGTGTCTTACAGTATCTTCTGGTTCTTCTACCATGTATTCTAGTTTGTTTTAGGAAACTTGCAGTTTTTTACCCCTACTTTCCTGGACTCTGGGGTGGGGTATTTTACTTACCTTTGGTGTTTTCTTACACTCCCAGTGCCTCTCTACACACTACACTTGTCTAGGTTGGAAACCGACTTTCACATTCCACTATTTTAGTATATGGTTTGTGTTCCCCCTTGGCCCATTGCAACCTATTGTGATTTTCAATATTTTCACTATTTTCTGGCTGTTTACTTACCTGTTTTTGGTTACTAGTGTATATATTTTGTGATTTATTTACCTCCTCGTGGAGTTTAGTCTCCAAAGTATTTTTGGCCTTGTGTCACTAAAATAAAGTACCTTTATTTTTGGTAATACTGAGTATTCTCTTTCATGTGTGTGAGTATGTGTGATTAGCGTGGTATTGCAAGAGCTTTGCATGTCTCATAGGGCTCCAAGGGCTACATGTACGTATCATTTTGCACATTGCAAACAGCTAATCGGGCCGTTTGCGATAAGCAAAATGCACTTTGGCATGTTCCAACCCATTTTTGCGATTCAGTAACTATTTACCGATTTGCAAAAAGGGGATACAAGTCGCAATTAGGAAGGGGTGTTCCCTTTCTAATTGCGACTTGCAGTCCCATGTATGATTGTTTTGTGACTTCAAATGTGGTCACAAAACAATTGCAGTTAGCACCAGCGTCACACTGGTCCTAACACATTCGCAAACAGGGAGGGGTCTCCATGGGACTCCTTCCCCTTTGTGAATGGCAGTAAAAACATTTTTTTCAGAGCAGGCACTGCTCTGAAAAAAGGAAACAAAAACTTTTCATTTTTTGTTTTTGAAATGCATCTCGTTTTCCTTTAAGCAAAACAGGCTGAAGTTTTAAAAAAAACTACTTTATTTAAAAGCAGTCACAGACATGATGGTCTGCTGTCTCCAGCAGGCCATTATCCCTGTGAGGGTGGCTATTCCCAAAGGGGTCACAAATTGATACCTCCCTCATGAATATTCATGAGGTAGGGCATTTGTGATCCCCTTGTGAATCGCAAATAGTGTCATTGACAGTGTGCAACATAATGTTCGGCGACTCTCAAATTGTGAGTCGCAAAACCAAACTTTAGTACATGCAACCCCTAGTTCAGCCTTTGCTGCTCTGCCTACAACTACCTCTAAACAGCCTGGCTTCTAGACACTGACTACAGTTCACTAATAAGGGATATCTGGACCTGGTATAAGGTGTAAGTACCTTAGGTACCAACTACAAACCAGGCCAGCCTCCTACATTGGTGGTGCAGAGGTGGGATAAGTACTTGCAATTGCCTTATCACTCTGTCACTGGCGCTTTGCACAAGAAAGTTTACTCTGTACTTAGAGCTATACATAAGTATGCCTAACAGTCTCACTTTCACTCTAAAGCTTCTAAAAGGTCAGATAAAGTAGGTCTTCTACTTTTATCAACTTTACTCTAAATTTTCTATCACTTTGTCTTCCTCTGATGCCACCCCGAAGGTTGTCCAAACTACCTACGAAAGCCTTAACTTTAAACGTTTGAGGGGGCTTTTCTTAGAGAGAAGTCTAGGGATTGGGAAGAACCCTAACAAAGATTTCCTTTTGAACCTCCTTCTTCAGGATGACCAAGAACAGTCTGGTCACGAGGTAGAAGAGGAGGTGGAGGGAGATTCTAACCAGGTAGATTTAGGAGAGGGTCCTGAAGATCCATGGGAGGGTCCTTCCATAGATCTTTCCACTAACAAACCTCCTAGTATAGCTTGTAGTGGGAAGGGGTCTCACACAGGTAGGGCATCATTTACAACTAGAGGCCAGGTCACTAGGGTTACATAAGTTAGGGAAAGATCCACTTCTGTTCATTCCCATATCACATCAGTCTCTGAAGGGTCTCACACATCCAATCCTGAGGATAACTCCCTAGATAGGGAACTCAGAAAGCTGACATTGGAAGAGGCTAGACTGAGGCTGAGCTGTAGAAAGGGTAAGGCAGGGGTTGGGGTTAGTTCCCCATGGTGGCAACAGCATTGAAAGTTTCAAAGGTTATGAGGTCAGGGAGGACAGCATTAACTCCAGAAACTTACACAAGATTGTTCCCCCATATACAGTGGGGGATGATATCCAAAAGTGGTGTGCTTCACTTGAGAGGGCCTGTAAGGTTCAAAGGGTCCCTCAAAAGCAGTGGGCTGCTATAATTTGGTTGTCCTTCTTTGACAAAGGGAGGGACAAACTCCTCACTGTTAGGGAGAAGGACTCAGGCAATTACAACATTCTCAAAAATTCACTCATTGATGGTTTTGGGCCCACCACAGAGCAATACAGAATTAAGTTCAGGTAAACCAAGAAAGAATCTCCACAAGATTGGGTTGACTTTGTGGACTGTTCTGTCAAAGCTCTAGAAGGTTGGTTAAACGGCAGTAAAGTGTCTCAGTCAGTCAGTCATTTTTACTTTATTTCGGCTCATAAAAGAAGTATAATGCGAAAGACTGTGACAGTGAGACAATACACTTCAATAAAAATAATTCTGAGATGAAATGTATTCAAGATCCTAAAATAATTGTCAAATATTTGCAATTTTGAAATGAAAGCAATCAATTAAACACAAGAAATTCCTAGCAATTCATAATTGTAATCCCCACCTTCAGTACAATATACGCCCTAGCCCCACATCAATCCTATAAAAACTCTACTATTTAATAATATGGAACAACTCTTAATAGAGCCTAGCAATGAGGATACACTTAGGAAACCTTCACCCTTCTAACTCCAATATATAACATCTTCAGCAAATAATAAGAGTGTAATTTAGTCTAGGTTCCTCTTTCTATCTCTACTTACAATATCACATTCAAGAATAAATATTAAGATATTTAAAAAAAATTTCATTAACTGACCTACCAATTCATGCAATGCTACATCATATCATCCTCTAAAACCCCTTGTATTTTGATTAGAAATTGGCCTAAGGCGCAAGTCACATTTTAAAATCTCCTATCTAACAAAAAGTTAAAATCTTCAACCCGATTAATAATATTATATTCCAGCAAAATCGGCTTTAGAAACTTCTTACGTGCATCTAAAACCATAGGCAGTCCAATAAAATGTGTTTGGCACTACATTGTTGTTTTAAGCCACATGTACATAAGCCCAATTCTGCTCTAATTACCATTTTTATTTTTTGATCCATGTAGCAAGGGTTTAGCCCAACCCTAAATTTTAACAGTGCATCCCTTAATTTTGGGTTCAGTAGAGACTCTATATAGGGGAAGGTTTCCTCATTTCTCCAGCTATGCAACATTAAATGGGTGGATATTTTCCCCTCCAGATACCTTAGAATTTTTTTTCTAGCCCTATTATTAACCACAGCACACAATTCCTATTTTGGAATCTGTTCTCTTTTCCATTGTGTAGGCGCTATGCCTAGAAAGTCACAGATCTTTTCTAGCCGTCCTCTCACTTGGACTGCCCAGTTCAGCTCACTTCCCTGTATTTTCCTTTTACATAATCTTGAGATTTTGGGAATCTCCACATCAGACAGACTCAGCCAATATTTCAATCCTGCTTGCATTTCCTGATAGCTCCACCCGTCATTTGGCATTCCACCCTTATTGCCTGAATCATACTTGTGTGGGGGGTGGGGAGAACATTTTTTTTATACATCTGCTTTCTTCTGCATCCCAATTCAGCTTCCCAGGAAGGGATAGAACTTCCACCCCATATTGAAATTGAGGGCGCCCCATAGCATTAAGGGCAGAAAGTACTGGGCGAAAGGCCGGACCTCCATACTTTCGAATACATTGTTTTAAATCCCGGCCGCTGTTACTGCCGTGGTCTTTAATGTCTCAATATACTCTTTCCATATTAGTTTAGAAACAAATCACATTCCTAGATATTTATATTTATCAACTAGTTCTACTTATCAGCTCCCAGGGACCAGGAGAACTCCCTCTTTCTTTTCCCTAACATCATTATTTTCGTTTTGTCCAAATTTAATTTTCATTTTTTTATTTTGACAATAAGTGTAAAAGGTATCTAATTTTCTTTGCAGCCCCAGTTTTGTCATATCAAGTATCACCAAATCATCACCGTACAATAAACAGGAGATGTGAGTGCCATCCATTTTTTGGGCAAAGGCCTTTAACTGCCTTCAATACCCCTAGCAAATCCAACAGAAATATAGCAAACAATAGTAGGGCTAGGACACATCCTTGTCTTAACCCATCCTTTATAGGTATCTTCTTAGATAGTGCTCCTTCAGTATCCAAGATCACCTGCGCCCAGTTTTGCGAGTGCAGTCCCTGAAGGAGGAAAACTAAGTCGGCATCAACCCCGATCCGCTTCAACATATCCCATAACAAATTTCGGTCCTCCAGATCAAAAGCGGAACGGAAGTCCCCAAAGCAACAGAACAGGCATCCTCGTACCTCTATTGATTTTTTTGCTAGTGCCCACAGAATAAAGCAGTGATCTATAGTCGAGTGGCCTTCTTTAAAGCCCCCTTGCTCTAGAGAGATCAAATGATTTGACTCTACCCATGCTTTCATTTGCCCCAGTAACAACTTTGTGAATATTTTTTCACCCACGTCCAACAAGCTAATCAGGCAATAATTCTTTGGATGTGTTGGGTCATCTTTTTTGTGGATTGGCCTTATTATTGCACCTTTCCAATTCTTGATGATACAGCCAGAGTCCAGGATTTTATGAAAGGTGACTTAAAAATAGGTTACCCACCAATCGGTATTATTTTTTATTATTATTGCTGGCAAGTTGTCTGGGCCTGCTGCTTTAGTTAACTTAAGAGTCATAATTACGTCTTTTATCTTTCACACATGATCTTAGGGCCCCACCTACCTACATTTTATTTCCTTGTTCTTCCTTCCATATAGTTTACACAGATGCTTATTCCAATCTTCTTCTCCAACTAAACAACTCATATTCCCCGTAGCTTTCACCTCCTTAACCAACTGCCAGAATCTCCTCATATTGCAGGTTTCTATCACATCTAACATTTCTTTCCAATTTTTATTTCTCTATTCAGGTTTCTTCTTCCTCAGAATATTCTTATATTCTTGCTTAACCAAGCTAATCCTCAGTTCTATTCCTGTGGTGCGCTTTTTCCTAAATTCTCTTTCCAATTTCCATATCATCAGCTTCTGGATCCTTCACTCTTGATTATACCAGGTATTGTTCTTGCCCCTTCCGAAATGGCCCTCAGCTTTCTTTTTTCTTTTTATTTCTACCTTCAAACAATCTACTACTTGTTCAAGTGCCCTATTTTATCCCTTAAATATATTGTTAGTATACTCCTCTACTCTAAGATCTCTATAATTTATGATCAGCTCATTAAGGGGGTCATTCTGACCCCGGCGGTCTAAGACCGCCGGGGCCAGGGTCGGCGGGAGCACCGCCGACAGGCCGGCGGTGCCCCGCAGGGCATTCTGACCGCGGCGGTTCGGCCGCGGTCAGAAGAGGCAAACCGGCGGTCTCCCGCCGGTTTACCGCTGCCCTTAGAATCCCCCATGGCGGCGCAGCTTGCTGCGCCGCCATGGGGGATTCTGACACCCCCTACCGCCATCCTGTTCCTGGCGGTTCGCCCGCCAGGAACAGGATGGCGGTAGGGGGTGCCGCGGGGCCCCCGTAAGAGGGCCCCGCAAAGTATTTCAGTGTCTGCTAAGCAGACACTGAAATACGCGACGGGTGCAACTGCACCCGTCGCACCCCTGCAACTCCGCCGGCTCAATTCTGAGCCGGCGTCCGCGTTGCAGGGGCATTTCCTCTGGGCCGGCGGGCGCTCTTTTGGAGAGCGCCCGCCGGCCCAGAGGAAATGTCTAAATGGCCGCCGCGGTCTTTTGACCGCGGTGCGGTCATTCAGCGGCGGTACCTTGGCGGACGGCCTCCGCCGTCCGCCAGGGTCATAATCAGGCCCTAAGTACTTTTAAGCTACTTTATGCAATTCAGGTAGTTAAATGATGCGGGTACCCCACCTGAAGTGCCACCACTCTTTCTCTTTCTTTTCTGGCATTTTTCCCTTGCCTGGGTGTTAGCTGTAGGGGCCAGTGGTCACTACCATCTAGATGCATGACTTCAAAGCTTGCCACTTAACTGAAATGCCAGGTGTTTATGAAAGCAATAGGGCAACCCTGGGTGCCTATTCGGACAGTCTGCTTTGCTGGGAGGTCTGTTTCCAAGTGGCTATTAATACAGAACAGACCTACGGAGCCTAAGAATCTAACTAAGGCCCTATCCAGAGCCGTACTCTCTGCTCTAGGGAAGATGGCTTGCAGTATATGTGCAGCCAACATCAACTTTTTATAGCATATACTATTACTTGTTGGGTCTAAGTAATGATTAAAATCTCCCAAAATCATGACTAATTGCTCTATATTCCCTGTGCATATTACTTCCAAATCCTCTACCTTGCCTGCTAGTAACCAGCGACTTTTTGTTTTTATTTCTGTAAATCTATTAGTTATTCTAGTCGAGGTCAACATGATTAGGCCACCTGAAGGGCGGCCCAGGCCTTTTCTAATAGCTTCTTTAAAGAGCCTAAAAAAACATCTATTGGCTCTGGTTCTTCACACAACCAGGTTTCCTAGAAACACACTATATCATATTATCCGAACCTTTCTTTAAATGAATCTTGTTTTTCATGTTTCTTATAGCCTCCTAAATTCCAGGAATAAAACAAACAGCTGTGTGAAGAAGCTGATTCCTAATCCACCTCAATCAATTCCCCTCACTATAGATATTGAGGGGGTTTGGAAGGAGCTCAGAGCGATTCCTCCATGTTGGCCCATTTGGGTCTGCCTCTATTGTTATACTTAATCTGCCGTTGTTCCCATCTACACATGTTCTTACATTTTTAGGACTTACATAACTGTACTGTACTTGATCAGGGAGCAGCCCTGCATGGTAATTGAGGGCTCTATAATTAATTAAAAAGAATTATAATTTACCTCTCCTTTTCCAATTCCCTCAGAGGGACCACCCTTATGCCCTCCTTCTCTGGTTCTTTCTCTCCCTTCAGTACTAATTGTCTGACATACACAGAATAAAAAAGGGCCTTTGTTATCTCATTTCCCTTATGATTTGTAGTGAATCCTAATTGTTTTAAGTCTTCTGACCCAATCCATAGGGCATTTACTTATAATATCTAATAGGCACGAGCGATTCAAGGGCTTAAGATTCCTCTGCTGTTTCCTCCCAATCTCCCTCACCCACGGTTTCAGGTACACCCACATGCTCCCGCTTCCATTGACACTCTCCAACTTCCTCATTTCCCAGCTTTCCATCGATGGTGGATTTTCCTGATGTTCTGATCTTTCCTTCGCTTTGGCTTTACCAATTGTTGTTATCCTTTCTGGGACCATATCTTCCTTATTTTCCTATTTTCCTTTCATTATAATCCTTTTGAGGCACCTCTTCTCTTTAGGGGGCTGAATACCAGCTACTAACATAGAGTTCCCTTGAGATATATTTCCACTTTTAGAGATGACAGCTTCTTGCTCCTGTTGCAAGGTTGTTATACACTTTATATTAGGAACTCTCCTCCCCCTTCTATTTGTGGGCCTTTTCCTTTTAATTTTCCTCTGTTTGCTTCTTAGTATGTCAAGGGATAATGTATAACCCCTTCTGCTCCACCATTGGCCTCTTTATATCAACAGCATTGGTTGTTTTGAGATATATTTGGATAGGATCTCTGTTGGCATTACCACATCACTTAATCTTCCTTCACTACTTTCAACTGGTGTACTTGTCTCCTGATCCCTTTTCTTTATCACTGGCCATACCAGATTTGAAATACAACTATTTATTTGTCTCAACTCTCCTGCTATCCCTTGTAGTTGTTTTTTATGTGATTTGCCTAGGCCGTAATTAACTGTCAGCACTTCTAGGATAGCCTGTAAAGTTTTCTGAATTAAAAACATAACTTCTAACAAGGATGCTGCAGGGATTGCAGTTGTTTCAAAACCTGAAGCTGACTGCTTGTCCATAGAGGGGGATAATTCCCCTTTATCTTCCTCTTCATGCCCTTCCTTCTCCAACACATGATAACACAAATGACTCTCCTCCAGCCTAGGGCTAAGCCTTGCTTGTGGGGACAAACAGATTGAGGAGGGCAACCTTGGTCCTGACCCCACCAAATGCAACTCTCCTCTCCCATCCCCTAAGAACAGCTCCTCGGCCTGTAAAGAAAAACAGTCACTAGTCGTGAGCCGTTCAGCGTTGGGCTGATTAATTTCTGATTAATTTCTCTTTTCCGTGACCTGGGGTATATTAGGAGCCTATCTAAAGTATTTCCCTACAAATTCTTTAGTGGATACACCCAGTGGTGTTATGGCTGTTCCTTCCCTGCTAGTGTTCTGGGTGTCCTCCTGATGTGATATCAATGCAAACGACAGGAGCACATCTCCTTTTGTTCTGGCGACCCCCTTAGTGCCCTTCTTTGGGCGACACCCCCCCCACAAGCCCACCCTTTGCTTGAGGGCAGGCTAAGGCCCCTAGTTCCCCCATGAGCAGGTAAAATCTATTAAGGAGTTTCCTCTCCAACTTCTCAATATCTCCACTACTCAGCTTCCCAGCTTTCCTAGTTCTAAATCCACCACCTCTGCCGCATGTGCACATGTGCGGGACGCCGTTCCGGAGGGTAGGTCCTTAATGACGGACCGGGATCTCAGCTTGTTTTTCCGAGTCCTTGGAACGAGCCTCCCAAGGAGCCTTATCCCGACTTGGGGGTGGGCGACCTGACTTTGACTTAGCCAGTTTACTTTAATGTAAGTGACCGGTATATATTTCTTTACCCTTACATTGAGTCTATTCTAGATTTGGAGAAGAATTTGATTAATGTCTATAGTTATTGGTCCTGATGAAGTGTCATTGGATCCGTGAGGACCACGCGACGCAAAACATGTCAACCCTGATTTAGGGGTATTATTACTATTATAGTCCCCCGCAGTTTGTTGCTCTTTGAGAGTAATTGAGCATCAACACTCAATTTATTACTTTCCTTTTGGTTTTAATCTTGGTCTTTATCCTGGTGTATTGATTAAAATTATGAGATATTTTGCGATGAATAACCAATTCTAACATTTTGCCCGTTCTCTCTGTTCATGTGCTGGTGCCTGAATGTAGGCATATCTGTCTGGATAGTTTGAACCCACCAATCACTATCAGAACAGTACGGTTGAGTGCCCCCCTTGGGGAGCCCGTCAGGCATTGCAGCACCGGCCTGACGAGGAGCAATTCCCGATGATGATGCTAGTCATCCATTGTGGTGCTTGAGGGCTCTTGCTCCTGATACCTCAGGTTTCCTAGGCCATTACTGCACGTGTGGAACAGTGTACTTTTGTATGTCTTACTACTGTTGGGAGATTGTACACTGGACCAGATAACCTCCCGGTCCCTCCCCCCCCTTTGGATTTAAATTTACCAATTGACATTAGCAACTGGTACACCCATATAATTCCCTTGTATATGGTACTGAGGTACCCAGGGTATTGGGGTTCCAGGAGATCCCTATGGGCTGCAGCATTTCTTTTGCCACCCATAGGGAGCTTTGACAATTCTTACACAGGCCTGCCAGTGCCGCCTGCATGAAATAACGTCCACGTTATTTCACAGCCATTTCCCACTGCACATAAGTAACTTATAAGTCACCTATATGTCTAACCTTCACCTGGTGAAGGTTGGGTGCAAAGTTACTTAGTGTGTGGGCACCCTGGCACTAGCCAAGGTGCCCCCACATCGCTCAGGGCAAATTCCCCGGACTTTGTTATGTCAGGGACACCATTACACGCGTGCACTATACATAGGTCACTACCTATGTATAGCGTCACAATGGTAACTCCGAACATGGCCATGTAACATGTCTAAGATCATGGAATTGTCACCCCAATACCATTCTGGTATTGGGGGGACAATTTCATGATCCCCCGGGTCTCTAGCACAGAACCCGGGTACTGCCAAACTGCCTTTCCGGGGTCTCCACTGCAGCTGCTGCTGCTGCCAACCCCTCGGACAGGTTTCTGGCCCAGGAAGGCAGAACAAAGGATTTCCTCTGAGAGAGGGTGTTACACCCTCTCCCTTAGGAAATAGGTATGAAGGGCTGGGGAGGAGTAGCCTCCCCCAGCCTCTGGAAATGCTTTGATGGGCACAGATGGTGCCCATCTCTGCATAAGCCAGTCTACACCGGTTCAGGGATCCCCCAGCCCTGCTCTGCGTGAAACTGGACAAAGGAAAAGGGAGTGACCACTCAACTGACCAGTACCTCCCAGGGGAGGTGCCCAGAGCTCCTCCAGTGTGTCCCGGACCTCTGCCATCTTGGAAACAGAGGTGTTGGGGGCACACTGGACTGCTCTGAGTGGCAAGTGCCAGCAGGTGACGTCAGAGGCTCCTTCTGATAGGCTCTTACCTCTCTTGGTAGCCAATCCTCCTAACTTGCAAGCCAAACCTCCTTTTCTGGCTATTTAGGGTCTCTGCTTTGGGGAATTCTTCAGATAATGAATGCAACAGCTCACCAGAGTTCCTCTGCATCTCCCTCTTCAACTTCTACCAAGGATAGACCGCTGACTGCTCCAGGACGCCTGCAAAACTGCAACAAAGTTACAAGACGACTACCAGCAACATTGTAGCGCCTAATCCTGCCCGCTTTCTCAACTGTTTCCAGGTGGTGCATGCTCTGGGGGTAGCCTGCCTTCACCCTGCACCAGAAGCTGCGAAGAAATCTCCAGTGGGTCGTCGGAATCTTCCCCCTGCTAAAGCAGGCACCAAAAGACTGCATCACTGGTCCCCTAGGTCCCCCTCTCATCCTGACGAGCGTGATCCCTGGAACACAGCAACTCTCTCCAAGGACTCGCACAGTCCAGTGACTCTTCAGTCCAAGTTTGGTGGAGGTAAGTCCTTCCTCCCCACGTTAGACTGCAAAGCTGTGTACTGCCTGATTTACAGCTGCTCCGGCTCCTGTGCACTCTTCCAGGATTTCCTTTGTGCACAGCCTAGCCTGGGTCCCCAGCATTCCGTCCCGCAGTACACAACCCTCTGAGTTGGCCTCCGACGTCGTGAGACCCCCTTTTGTAACTTCGCGTGGACTCACTATTCTTCTAAGTGCCTGTTTGGGTACTTCTGCGGGTGCTGCCTGCTTCTGTGAGGGCTCTCTGATTTGCTGAGTGCCCCCTCTGTCTCCTCCTCGAAAAAGCAACATCCTGGTCCTTCCTGGTCCTCAGCAGCACCCAAAAACCTCTAATGCAACCCTTGCATCTAGCAAGGCTTGTTTGCGGTATTTCTGCATGGGAATACATCTGCAACCTTCAACGCGATGTGGGACATCCGTCTTCCAAAGGAGAAGTCCCAAGTCTTCTTATTTCTTGCAGAACTCCAAGCTTCTTCCAACCAGAGGCAGATTCCTTGCACCTTCATCCGGGGTTTCCTTGGCTCCTGCCCCCCTGGACATTGTCGTGACTATTGGACTTGGTCCCCTTGCCTTGCAGGTCCTCAGGTCTGGAAATCCGTTGTCAGTGCACTGCTGGTGTTTGTTGTTCTTGCAGAATCCCCCTATCACGACTATTGTGCTCTCTGGTGGTAGTAGGTGCACTTTACTTCTACTTTTCAGGGTCTTGGGGTGGGGTATCTTGGACACCCTGACTGTTTTCTTACAGTCCCAGCGACCCTCTACAAGCTCCCATAGGTCAGGGGTCCAATCGTGATTCGCATTCCACTTTTGGAGTATATGGTGTGTGTTGCCCCTATACCTATGATTGCCTATTGCAACCTATTGTAATTCTACACTGTTTGCATTATTTTTCTGACTCTTACTTACCTATTTTGGGTTTGTGTATATATAACTTGTGTATAGTACTTACCTTCTTACTGAGGGTACTCACTGAGAAACTTTTTGCATATTGTCATAAAAATAAAGTACCTTTATTTTTAGTAACTCTGTTGGTCATTGCAACTCTGGCGGCCGGTGTTAAAGCGGCGGTAAGACCGCCAGCAGTAAACAATTTGCAATTACGACCATGGCGGAAACTGCCAACAAAGACAGCCACTTTAACACTCCGACCGCCAAGGCGGTACAAACAAACAGCGCGGCGGTCATTGCCAACAGACAGGCGGGAGACAATGTACCGCCCACACTGTTATGACAGGCCAATCCGCCACCTTTTCTGGGGCGAATTCACTGCAGATAAAAACACGGCAGAAACAGAAATCCTGAAGGGAAAACACTCACCTCTACACGCCCCATAAGGAACGAGGACGCCATGGACCCGGAACTCCAAATTCTACCTGCAATAGTCTTCCTGCTCCTCTACCAGGAGCACGAACGCCAGCGGCGAAGACCACGGTGAGTACTGCACCTACGACACAGGGGGGGGGAGGGGAAAAACAGGGACACACACACGCAACACCCCCCTCACCCACTACAACACACACACTAATGCATATCAATACATCACAGTTACACCCCCAAGCCCCTCAGAAGAATGCAAAGACAATAGAAAATTAGTGTAACCATTGTAATATATTAAAAGCAAGTAGGCAGAAATATATATATATATATTCACCATGTACATAATATATACCAAGCATGGTAGTCCAGGTAGTGCTCTAAGAAAGTCTGTGGAACACTGGGACCACACGGTATGGGCGAGGCCCAAACAAGATTCCCGCCCATGATGGAGAGAACACTGCAGGGGCATCATAGAGCAACTAAACAGGCTCCTCAGGGGGAGGGAAAGGGGGGGCACCTGAGCCGCTTGAGTGCACAACACCAAATCCACGAGGGGGTCACATACCAACTGTTCCATCCTGGGGAGTGCAAAGCCACAGTCTCTCAAGTCTCTACAGTGGGTTGGTTGCCCACTGTGCAATCCTGGGGAGTGCAAACCCACCGTCTCTCAAGTCTCTACAGTGGGTGGTTTGCCCACTGTTCAATCCTGGGGAGTGCAAAGCCACAGCCTCTCAGGTCTCTACAGTGGGTGGTTTGCCCACTCTTCAATCCTGGGGAGTGCAAAGCCACAGTCTCTCAAGTCTCTACAGTGGGTGGTTTGCCCACTGTTCAATCCTGGGGAGTGCAAAGCCACAGTCTCTCAAGTCTCTACAGTGGGTGGGTTGCCCACTGCCATATCCTGGGGAGTGCAAAGCCAAAGTCTCTTAAGTCTCTACAGTGGGTGGGTTGTGCACTGTTCAATCCTGGGGAGTGCAAAGCCACAGTCTCTCAAGTTTCTACAGTGGGTGGTTTGTCCACTGTTCAATCCTGGGGAGTGCAAAGCCACAGTCTCTCAAGTCTCTACAGTGGGTGGTTTGCCCACTGTTCAATCCTGGGGAGTGCAAAGCCACAGTCTCTCAAGTCTCTACAGTGGGTGGTTTGCCCATTGCCATATCCTGGGGAGTGCAAAGACACAGTCTCACAAGTGGATAACAGTCTCCACTGGTTCTGGAGGGGGCATGGTGCCCAGAATGCTTCATCCTGCTAAGGACAGAGGTAGTGGATGACGTCTCCACTGGTTCTGAAGGGGGCATGGTGCCCAGAGTGCTTCATCCTGCCAAGGATTGGGGTAGTGGATGCTTTTCTCCACTGGTTCTGGAGGGGGCATGGTGCCCAGAGAGCTTCATCCTGCTAAGGACAGAGGTAGTGGATGACAGTCTCCACTGGTTCTGGAGGGGGCATGGTGCCCAGAGTGCATCATTCACCCCGTGACTGACTCAGTTGCGTCAGTGCCCTTGCCGCTCATGGGCCAGCGGTGCTTGAGATGGCGGTGCCCTGTTCAGCGGTGCTTGATATGGCGGTGCCCTGTTCAACGGCGCTTGAGATGGCGGTGCCCTGTTCAGCGGTGCTTGAGATGGCGGTGCCTGTTCAGCGGTGCTTGAGATGGCGGTGCCCTGTTCAGTGGTGCTTGAGATGGCGGGTGCCCTTTGCAGCAGTGCTTGAGACGCCGGTGCCCTGTTCAGCGGTGCTTGAGATGGCGGTCTCCATTGCAGGGTCTCAGCTGCTGGCGGTCCTTCATGGCCCAGCGTGGCTTGTGCTGGCGGTCCTTCATGGCCCAGCGGGGCTTTTGCTGGCGGTCCTTCATGGCCCAGCGGGGCTAGTGCTGGCGGTCCTTCATGACCCAGCGGGGCTTTTGCTGGCGGTCCTTCATGGCCCAGCTGGGCTTTTGCTGGCGGTCCTTCATGGCCCAGCGGGGCTAGTGCTGGGGGTGGTCTCTTGGGCAGGTGGGCTGGTGCTGGCGGTGGCCTCCTGGGCAGGTGGGCTGGTGCTGGCGGAGGCCTCCTAGGCAGCTGGGCTGGTGCTGGCTGCCCCTCCTGGGCAGGTGGGCTAGTGCTGGCGGTCCTGTCCTGGGCAGCTGGGCTTGTGCTGGAGGTGGGCTCCTGGGCATCGGGATGATGGCGGTTTTCTCCACCGTGCTGATCTTCCCAGACTTTCCGGGTTTCTTATGGCCCTTCCCCACCTTGGAAGGTGTCACAGCTGACTCCACACTCCCACCGGGACCCCTGGGAGCGGCGTTGGTGGCTGGAGTCTTCCCCCTCTCCCGCCGGGCACTGGCCAACTTCTGATGCTTCACAGGTGGGGGACTATCTGTGCTGTGTCTCCGTGCCACACTGGCTGCCCTGGTGGCCGGTGCACTCCAGATTCCGGTGACTACAGGCACCACTGGTCCCGGATATGTTGTGGCTGAGGTGCTAGTTCGGGACCTAGGAGACAGACGGGGTGGGGGAGGTGTGGGAAAGAGGTCAAGGGTGGACAGGAAAAGTTTCTTGGACACACTGCGACGGGTAGCTGGAGGGGGTTTGGGAGTGGAGGAAGAGGTGGTGGTTGTAGGAGGTGTTCGTTTGCTGACTTTGGGTGAAGGTGCATGCGCTGGAGGCTGTCGTGAGGTGGATGGATGTTGGGTGTGTGTGTGCCTGCGTTTGTGTATCTTCGGAGGGGGTGTCATAGACACACTGGAAGAGGACTCAGGGGACGTGTGAATGGTAGTGGGGGTGGTGACTGCACAGGAGCGGGGTGTGGTGGTGGGTGTGCTGGAGAGGGACGTAGTGGCTGTAGAGGTACTGCATGCAGGTGTGAGTGTAGACGAGACTGGGAGGGAGGAGGGAGACGAGGTGGAGGGGGACACAGTGGAGGCAGTGGATGTTGGTGTGTCTGCATGTGTGTGATGCTTGCGTGAGTGCCTGTGGGATGTGTGGTGCTTATGTTTGCCAAAGCTTCCCTTGTGTGTTGACGTGTGTGCATGCTGGTCTGTAGGTGTGCTTGGGATAGGCTGAGGTACAGGGGATTGGTTCTGGGTGGAGGAAGTTGGAGGGGGGAGGCTAGAGGCGGGGACAATGGCTGCCATCAGTGCTGAGGCCAGAGTCTGAAAAGCTCGCTGAGGGCCGCCTGACCAGAATGAATGCCCTCCAGGAATGCATTTGTTTGTTGCAACTGCCTCTCTACACCCTGGATGGCATTCAAAATGGTACGACATTTTCCTATTTTATTGGTTGTGCTATCCGGGAAAGATTAAGAAATTCCGACACATATGTATTCTATTTTTCTTATGTAAAGATGGCACCCGACTTCTCTGAATGTTTTACTTACGTCCAAGAAGGTTGAACGCACGTTAGGAGTATTCTCATCTCGCGAGAATAGAATGTAGTCATCCTTATTTCAAAATAAGGCTGACTAACGTGTGGTTCGCCACACGCCGTTCGGAGCGTCGTACTCAGGCTCCGTTATGCATTTTTGTGTATTCCGGATTATAGGAGGTGAGTGGGGGCTTTAAATCACTTTACACGCTGATATCGCTGTGAGATTTTTATTTATGACATTTTGTGTGAAATAGTATGACCGTTTAAATTTTTGTCACCAACAGTGCTGTAGGTGTCAATTACACACCTTTTGCTTCATATGGACCTACACACACTGAGCCATCTATCGGTAGGTGTTCTGTGTACAATCTTGGGCGGATTACACATGGTGTAATACTTTTTATTCCCGCTTTTTCCCTTTTTTGCTTTGGTATTGATAAATAATTATTGTGTTAACAGAATATGACTCATCTGGTTATGAAATCCTGGATATTAAGGGTTTTCGTGCTATACCCATTTGAGGTATGTTTGTTTTACTTTGGGTCACTGCGGTTTTCATTTGTGATTATTGCACATATTGTGATTGCATGGCAACACAATTTTCACTTATGGAGTGCACTAGGCAGTATTGTGTTTCTTTTACTTAGGGTCTGATGTGAGTCTGGTCTCTTAGATTGTTTGGTTCTTTTTCTTTTCTTTTTTTCCTGCCTTGGTCTCTCCCTTTTTTCTCCAAACTAGATGGTGTAAGTTTGGGTTCGCTTTAACATTATATCAACACATTAAGTCCTACAACCAGGTTTCATTGGACTTTAACAAGTGTGTTAATTATCTAGTCACAAGTTCTTTTCTCCGTGTTATGTTTGTACAAAAAAACCTTTTTGTTATGTCTATTGTATGTATTGATTTATGTTTGTACATTATATGTATATTTTTTTATCTTTGATATTCTTTGCAGCCTTAAGGAAGTCACGGGGAGTATTCCCTCCCATGACGAAACACGTGTTGGCTGTTTTGTGTTCCATTAAAGATGAACTCTTCATTCAAAGGACTCCATCGGAATTCTGTTCACTTGCACGTCTTATTTGAATCTGATTATTGATTTACGAATTTAATAATTATGAATTATTGACTCTATATTTATAATTTATAATTTATGAGTGCCTTGGTCTCTGTAAGAACCAGATCATCGTGGCCTGCTGTATGCTTCACAACTTGGCTTTGCGATGACAGGTGCCTTTTCTGCAGGAGGATGGTCCAGATGGCGGTGTTGTGGCAGCTGTGGAGCCTGTGGACAGTGAAGACTGGGAAGCAGAGGAAGAAGACATGAACAACAGGGACTCAGTGATCCAGCAATATTTCCAGTGAAACACAGGTAAGAGTACAGACCTGCCTACTACATGTACTTTAACACTACTACCTCTCTACTGTCTGTTGTTTTCACCCAGTGTATGGTCACTGAGTTGTCACTTTCCCTTACGATTTCACAGATGTGGGTCCCACTGTGTGACATCTGCTTAGATTCCTCATGGACTAGACCTGTGTGACATAGGTATGTTGACATTACAATTGAAAGAGCATTTTGTCACTGTGATTGGTAATACAATATTTTGAAATCACAGACTCCAGATTGTTTTGTGCTTTAAGTGTGTTTATTTAAGTGCTCAATATTGGAGGGGGAAGTGAAATGGTGAGGGGTGATGGCGGAGGAATGGCCATGGCTGAGTCCAGTCTATTAGTCTCACAGGTGCATTGCCCATATGGGCATAGGAAGTGGAGCTGGGGCAGTTCAAGTATGGACAGGGTGACAAAGTGGGACAGTAGGATGACAATCAGGGTGGTCTCATTTCTTGGCGGGGGTCTTGGCATCGTGCTCTGTCTTCGTCCTGGATCTCAGGGACCGTTTGCGGGGTGGTTCTCCCTCTGCAGGGGGTAGGGAGCTGGTGTTGTGGTCCTGTGGCGGAGCATCCTGTCTACTAGAGCTGGCGGAGGTGGTGGGCAGTTCATCGTCCATGCTAGTGTCAGGGGCCCCTTGTAGTGCCACAGTGTCCCTCCTGGTGTTGAGTACTTCCTTCAGCACCCCTACGATGGTGCACAGGGTGGAGCTGATGGTTCTGAGTTCCTCTGTGAAGCCCATATACTGTTCCTCCTGCAGGCGCTGGGTCTCCTGAAACTTGGCCAGTACCGTTGCCATCATCTCCTGGGAGTGATGGTAGGCTCCCATGGTGGAGGCGAGGGCCTCGTGGAGAGTGGGTTCCCTTGGCCTGTCCGCCCCCTGTCGCACAGCAGCCCTCCCAGTTCCCCTGTGTTCCTGGGCCTCCGTCCCCTGGACCGTGTGCCCACTGCCACTGCCCCCAGGTCCCTGTTGTTGTTGGGGTGGTGGGTTATCCTGGGTTCCCTGTAGTGGTGGACACACAGCTGATTGACGTGTCATGGAGACGGAGGTATGGGCCCGCTGGGTGTGTGCTGTGCTGGTGTTTCCAGAGGGGGGAAGGTCTGTGATGGCCTGTGACTGGGTGTGGGGAACCGACTGTCCGGAGGTCCCCGATGGGCCGGGCTGGTCATCTAGATCCAGTTGGACAGAGGTGCTGTCATCACTGTGGGACTCTTCTGTTGGTGGTGTGGACATGTGTGGACCCTCCTGTCTGGTGACGTTTGGTTGGGGTCCTGCATGGGTATAAAAGGATGGTTATTACATCTGTGTGTGTCATGGTGTGAAATAGGTGGGTGACTGTGTACCCCAGTGCTTGCATTCCTGTGTGGGACCTTGTGTGATCATAGTTTAGGGGGTTGTATGGGTATGTGCAGTGGGCATGCATTAGTGATGGGTGTCCATGCTTTGTTGTTGCATGCAGGGCTTGGTGTTGGGATGGGTGGTTTGTGATGTTGGGAAATATGTAAGAAGTTGGGGTACTGGGGGTGAGGGTGGGTGTATGTGATGGCATGCAGGTAGGGGGGGGATATAATAATTAAGATTTGTCTAACCAGAGTCCATTCCTCCACCTACTCCTGCGAGGCCCTCAGGATGCAGAATTGCCAGGACCTGCTCCTCCCATGTTGTTAGTTGTGGGGGAGGAGGTGGGGGTCCGCCGCCAGTCCGCTGAACCGCCTGGTGGTGTCTTGAGACCACGGAACGCACCTTCCCCCGTAGGTCGTTCCACCTCTTCCTGATGTCCTCCCGATTTCTTAGGTGCTGTCCCACTGCGTTGACCCTTTCCACTATTCTTCGCCATAGCTCCATCTTCCTTGCTATTGAGGTGTGCTGCAACTGTGATCCGAATAGCTGTGGCTCTACCCGGACGATTTCCTCCACCATGACCCTGAGCTCCTCCTCCGAGAACCTGGGGTGTCTTTGCCGGGACATGGGGTGGTGTAGGAGATGTGTGGGGTGGAGTGTGTGGTGATGTGTGCTGATATGTAGTGGTGTGTTGTGTGAGGTGCGTGGAAGTTCTGTGGGTGATGGTGTTGTGTGCCTGTGGATGCTGTTGTTCTTGCTGGTGCTCTCTCTATGGCCTTCTTTTGGAATTTTTTGTCGTATGGGTTTGTGGGTGATGTGGGTGTGTGTTTTTGTATTGTAATGGGTGTGTGGGAGTGGTGTGGTGGGAGTGGTGTGTGTATGTGTATCAGGTGTGTGTATTTCGAATTGTCCAATGTGGTAGTGTTTTGTAAGAGTGTGTGTATTTTGAGCGCGGCGGTGTGTACCGCCAATGGAATACCACGGTTGAAAGACCGCTGCGTGGATTCGTGTGTCGTGATAGTGTGGGCGTTTTTCTGTTTTTGTGACGGTGGAGGTTTTGTTTTTGCCAGTTTATCACTGACCTTTGGTGTGGCGGACTTTGGTGGGTGTCTGAATTTTGGCGGATTCTGAAAT
This sequence comes from Pleurodeles waltl, assembly GCF_031143425.1. Lineage (NCBI taxonomy): Eukaryota > Metazoa > Chordata > Amphibia > Caudata > Salamandridae > Pleurodeles > Pleurodeles waltl. Next base: position 1,854,428,479 of record NC_090440.1, read on the forward strand.
GTGGGTAATAATAGCTGTGGCGGAATTCCGCGGCGGTGTGTTGGCGGTCTTCTACACGGCGGTAAGCGGCTTTTACAGCCAATGTTGTAATGAGGGCCTCTGTGTATTGTGTTTTCTTATGATATTGTGCATATGATGTAAGTGGTATAGTAGGAGCTTTAAATGTCTCCTAATTCAGCCTAAGCTGCTTTGCCATAGCTACCTTCTATCAGCCTAGCTGCTAGAAACACCTCTATTCTACTAATAAGGGATAACTGGACCTGGCACAAGGAGTAAGTACCTTTGGTACCCACTACAAGCCAGGCCAGCCTCCTACATTGGTCGTGCAGCGGTGGGATAAGTACTTGTAACTACTTTTACCACTTTGCCATTTTGTACTTTTCATAAGAGAATCATATACCAAACAGTTCAGTGTATGTACACATAACCAAAAAGTTTGCTTTTCTATTCTAAAACTTTTTACAAAGTTCTGAAAAGTTTCTTAAAACTTCTAAAAGTTTTCTAAAAGTTAGAAAAAGTGTTTTTCTCTGTGCTTTAAAAAGATCTGAAACTTTTTCTCTCTTCTCACTAACTCCAAACCTTTTGCTATCATTTCTGTGGTAGATTCTGCTCCCAAAACTGTCAATGCTACTTATGACATTTTGAACTACAAGAGCTTAAGGAGTCTCTGCTTAGATAGAGGTTTAGTTATAGGAAAGAACCCTACAAAAGAGTTTCTGTTTAACATGCTTATGATGGATGACCAGAACCAGTCTGGCCCATCCAATGAGAGGTTAGTAGAAGCTTCCCAGTCTGACTCAGAGGAACCCCTTGAGGAAGCTGGGGAGGGTTCTGATAAGGTTCTGACCCCTAGCAGGGTACCTAGAAATGCTGGTAGTAATGGAGGTCCCCATCACATTAGGGCATCGTTTATTCTGAGAGGCCAGGTTTCCAGGATCCAGACAGATAGGGACAGGTCCCCTTCTGAAATTTCCCATTTGTCATCTGTGTCAAAGCATTCCCAACCCACCCACCCTGAAGATAACTTGTTAGAAAGGGAACTCAAAAGGTTGAGGGTTGAAGAGACCAGACTGAAGCTTAAACAGCAACAGCTGGCATTAGATAGGGAATCCCTAGACATTGAGAAGGAAATACAGAGGATGGGGTTAGGACCCCATGGTGGCAGCAGTAGTATTCCTGATAGTAATCCTGTTAGAGAACATGATTCCAGGAATCTGCACAAGATAGTCCCCCCTTACAAGGAGGGGGATGACATCAACAAGTGGTTTGCTGCACTTGATAGGGCCTATATGGTACAGTTGGTCCCTCAAAGGCAGTGGGATGCTATATTGTGGCTATCTTTCACTGGAAAAGGTAGGGATAGGCTCCTTACTGTTAGAGAAAGTGAAGCTAACAACTACACAGTATTGAAGGATGCACTCTTGGATGGATTTGGCTTAACCACTGAACAATACAGGATTAAGTTCAGAGACACCAGCAAAGAGTCCTTTCAAGACTGGACTGATTTTGTGGACTGTTCAGTGAAGGTCTTGGAAGGGTGGTTACATCGCAGTAAGGTATCTGACTATGAAAGCCTGTATAATCTCATTGTGAGAGAGCATATTCTGAACAATTGTGTGTCTGACTTTTTGCACCAATACCTAGTGGACTCGGATCTGACCTCTCCCCAAGAATTGGGAAAGAAGGCAGACAAGTGGGTCAGAACAAGAGTGAGCAGAAAAGTTTATACAGGGTGTGACAAGGATGGCAAGAAGAAGGATGGTAAGTCTTCTGAGAAGGGTGGGGACAAAAGTAAACATTCTGAGTCTTCATCAGCCCCACAAAAATCCTCTGGGGGTGGTGGGTCCAAATCCTCTTCTAATAATCAACCTAAAAAGCCTTGGTGTTATTTGTGTAAAGTCAAAGGCCATTGGGCAACTGATTCCAGTTATCCAAAGAAAAACACCAAACCTCCCACCACCACAACCCCTGTTGCAAATTCTAGTGCCCCTAGTAATAGTAGTGGCTACTAATAGCCAATCCAAGGGTGTAGCTGGGCTCACTATTGGCAATGTAGTTGGGGTTGGTCTTGTTAGGGAGACCACAGAGGCTGTTTTAGTCTCTGAAGGTGCCATTGATTTGGCCACCTTAGTTGCTTGTCCCCTTAATATGAATAAGTACAAGCAACTTCCACTAATAAATGGTGTTGAGGTTCAGGCCTACAGGGACACAGGAGCCAGTGTAACTATGGTGATAGAAAAACTGGTCCACCCTGAACATCACCTACTTGGTCAGCAATACCAAGTGACAGACGCTCATAACAACACTCTTAGCCACCCCATGGCTGTTGTGAATCTCAACTGGGGTGGGTTACTTGTCCAAAGAAAGTTGTGGTTGCCTCGGATTTACCTGTAGACTGTCTGCTAGGGAAGGATTTTTAGAGACATCAGCTTGGGCAGAAGTGGAGTTGGAGGCTCATGCAGCAATGCTGGGCATTCCTGGGCATATTTTTGCTTTAACCAGGGCTCAGGCCAAAAAGCAAAAAGGACAGGGTAACTTGGATCCTGGAAGAATGGACCAAGTGCTCCCTAAAGCTAAGGGTAGCAAGGGTAAATTCCTACCCTCTATCCCTCCCTCTACAGATGATTCCCCTTCTGAGGAAGAGGAATTTCCTCCCTGTGCAGAACCTTCACCAGATGAGCTGGCAGCAGACAGTGCTGAGCTTTTGGGTGGAGGGGGGCCTGCCAGGGAAGAGCTGAGTGTGGCACAGCAAACCTGTCCCACATTAGAGGGTCTCAGACAGCAAGCTGTCAAACAGCAAAATGGGGATGTCATTGACAGTCATAGCGTTTAATGGGAGGACAACCTCTTGTACTCAGAGGCAAGGGACCCAAAACCTGGAGCAGCCAGGAGATTGGTCATTCCCTTGCAGTACAGAGAGTTCCTCCTAACTCTTACACATAACATTCTTTTGGCTGGCCATTTGGGCCAGATCAAAACATGGGAAAGACTTGTCCCCCTGTTTCACTGGCCTAGGATGTCAGAGGACACTAAAGATTTTTGCAAGTCTTGTGTGACCTGCCAAGCCAGTGGCAAGACTGGTGGAACTCCAAAGACCCCTCTAATTCCACTTCCAGTGGTTGGGGTGCCCTTTGAAAGAGTACGGGTTGACATAGTTGGCCCCTTTGACCCTCCTACTGCTTCAGGCAATAGGTTTATCTTGGTGGTTGTGGACCATGCCACAAGATATCCTGAAGCAATTCCTCTAAGGACCACTACAGCTCCTGCAGTGGCAAAGGCCTTCCTGGGAATCTTTTCCAGGGTGGGATTTCCTAAAGAGGTAGTATCAGACAGGGGTAGCAACTTCATGTCTGCCTACTTGAAAGCAATGTGGAAGGAGAGTGGTGCCACCTACAAGTTCACCTTCCTTACCATCCACAGACTAAAGGACTGGTAGAGAGGTTTATAAAACTCTCAAAGGTATGATAGTGGGACACCCTGAAAAACTCAGGAGGAGATGGGATGTCCTGTTACCTTGCCTCCTTTTTGCTTACAGGGAGGTACCCCAGAAAGGAGTGTGCTTTAGCCCCTTTGAACTCCTCTTTGGACACCCTGTAAGAGGTCCACTCACTCTTGTGAACAACCTTTAAAAGCTCCAAAACAGGACATAGTGGATTATGTACTTAGCCTAAGATCCAGAATGGCTGAGTACATGAAAAAGGCCAGTAAAAACCTTCAGGCAATCCAGGAGCTGCAAAAGCAATGGCATGACCAGAAGGCTGTTCTGATCCAGTACCAACCAGGACAGAAGGTGTGGGTATTGGAGCCTGTGGCCCCAAGAGCACTCCAAGACAAATGGAGTGGACCCCATCTAATTGTTGAGAAAAAGGGTGAGTTTACCTATCTGGTAGATCTGGGCACTGCCAGAAGTCCCCTTAAGGTGATTCATGTCAACCGCCTAAAACCCTACTATGACAGGGCTGATCTCACCCTGCTCCTGGCAACAGATGAGGGACAGGAAGAAGAGAGTGACCCTCTCCCTGATCTCTTTTCCACAACTGAAGCAGATGCCTTAGTGGAGGGAGTAGTTTTGGCAGATTGTCTGACTGCAGAAGAGAAAGACAACTGCATCAATCTCCTAGGACAATTTTCAGACCTCTTTTCAATTGTGCCAGGCACAACATCCTGGTGCGAACACACAATTGATACTGGAGACAGCCTGCCTGTCAAAAGTAAGTTTTATAGGCAGCCTGACCATGTCAGAGACTGCATTAAACAAGAGGTGCAGAAAATGTTGGATCTGGGAGTGATTGTGCCTTCTGAAAGCCCATGGGCTAGCCCAGTGGTGCTTGTACCTAAACATCACACCAAAGATGGAAGGAGAGAGATGAGGTTTTGTGTAGATTACAGAGGGCTCAATCAGGTAACCAAAACTGATGCTCACCTTATACCCAGGGCAGATGAGCTCATTGATACACTGGCTTCTGTCAAGTATCTTAACACTTTTGATTTGACTGCAGGGTATTGGCAGATCAAATTGGCAGAAGATGCTAAACCAAAGACTGCATTTTCAACTATAGGAGGGCACTACCAATTTACAGTGATGCCCATTGGTTTGAAAAATGCACCTGCCACTTTTCAGAGGTTGGTGCACACAGTCCTGCAAGGGTGGGAAGCTTTCAGTGGAGCATATCTTGATGATATTGCTGTCTTTAGCTCAACCAGGGATGAACACCTGGTCCACCTGCAGAAAGATTTAGAGGCCCTGCAAAAGGCAGGCCTCACTATCAAGGCCTCAAAGTGCCAGATAGGGCAGGGGAAAGTGGTTTATCTGGTCCACCTGGTAGGTGGAGAACAGATTGCACCACTACAGGGGAAAATCCAGACAATCATGGATTCGGTTCCCCCTACAACTCAGACCCAGGTGAGAGCCTTTTTAGGCCTCACAGGGTATTACAGGAGATTCATTAAAAATTATGGCTCCATAGCAGCCCCTCTTAATGATCTCACAAGTAAGAAAATGTCTAAAAAGGTATTATGGACAGGAAGCTGTCAGAAAGCTGTTGAGGAGCTCAAACAGGCCATGTGCTCTCCACCTGTCCTAAAAAGCCCATGTTTCTCCAAGAAATTCATTGTTCAAACTAATGCATCTGAATTAGGGGTAGGGGCAGTCTTATCACAACTGAATTCTTAGGGCCAGGATCAACCAGTTGCTTTTATCAGCAGAAGGTTGACCCCTAGAGAAAAGCATTGGTCTGCCTTAGAGAGGGAGGCCTTTGCTGTGGTCTGGGCACTGAAAAAGTTGAGGCCATACCTGTTTGGTACTCACTTTATTGTTCAGACAGACCACAAACCTCTACTTTGGCTAAAACAAATGAAAGGTGAAAACCCTAAATTGTTGAGGTGGTCCATATCTCTACAGGGAATGGACTATACAGTGGAACATAGACCTGGGAGTACCCACTCCAATACAGATGGACTCTCCAGATATTTCCACTTAGACAATGAAGACTCATCAGGTCATGGCTAGTCTTATTGTCCTTCGTTTGGCGGGCGTTGTGTAGGAAAGTACCATCTTGCCTGGCATGTTACCCCCATGTTTCACTGTATGTATGTTGTTTTAGTCCATCTGTCACTGGGACCCTGCCAGGCAGGGCCCCAGTGCTCATACTATGTGCCCTGTATGTGTTCCCTGTGTGGTGACTAACTGTCTCACTGAGGCTCTGCTAACCAGAACCTCAGTGTTTATGCTCTCTCTGCTTTCTAAATTTGTCACTACAGGCTAGTGACTAAATTAACCAATTCACATTGGCATACTGGTACACCCATATAATTCCCTTGTATATGGTACTGAGGTACCCAGGGTATTGGGGTTCCAGGAGATCCCTATAGGCTGCATTTCTTTTGCCACCCATAGGGAGCTCTGACAATTCTTACACAGGACTGCCACTGCAGCCTGCGTGAAATAATGTCCACGTTATTTCACAGCCATTTACCACTGCACATAAGTAACTTATAAGTCACCTATATGTCTAACTTTCACCTGGTGAAGGTTGGGTGCAAAGTTACTTATTGTGTGGGCACCTTGGCACTAGCCAAGGTGCCCCCACATCATTCAGGGCAAATTCCCTGGACTTTGTGAGTGCTGGGACATCATTACACACGTGCACTATACATAGGTCACTACATATGTATAGTGTCACAATGGTAACTCCGAACATGGCCATGTAACATGTCTAAGATCATGGAATTGTCACCCCAATACCATTCTGGTATTGGGGGGACAATTCCATGATCCCCTGGGTCTTTAGCACAGAACCCGGGTACTGCCAAACTGCCTTTCCGGGGTCTCCACTGCAGCTGCTGCTGCTGCCAACCCCTCAGACAGTTTTCTGTCCTCCTGGGGTTCAGGCAGCCCTGGCCCAGGAAGGCAGAACAAAGGATTTCCTCTAGTAGAGGGTGTTACACCCTCTCCCTTTGGAAATAGGTGTGAAGGGCTGGGGAAGAGTAGCCTCCCCCAGCCTCTGGAAATGCTTTGATGGGCCGAGATGGTGCCCATCTCTGCATAAGCCAGTCTACACCGGTTCAGGGATCCCCCAGCCCTGCTCTGGCGTGAAACTGGACAAAGGAAAGGGGGGTGACCACTCCCCTGACCAGTACCTCCCAGGGGAGGTACCCAGAGCTCCTCCAGTGTGTCCCAGACCTGTGCCATCTTGGAAACAGAGGTGTTGGGGACACACTGGACTGCTCTGAGTGACCAGTTCCAGCAGGTGACGTCAGAGGCTCCTTCTGATAGGCTCTTACCTTTCTTGGTAGCCAATCCTCCTAACTTGGTAGCCAAACCTCCTTTTCTGGCTATTTAGGGTCTCTCTTATGGGGTATTCTTCAGATAACGAATGCAAGAGCTCACCAGAGTTCCTTTGCACTTCCCTCTTCGACTTCTGCCAAGGATCGACTGCTGACTGCTCCAGGACGCCTGCAAAACCGCAACAAAGTAGCAAGACGACTACCAGCAACATTGTAGCGCCTCATCCTGCCGGCTTTCTCAACTGTTTCTTGGTGGTGCATGCTTTGAGGGCTGTCTGCCTTCACCCTGCACTGGAAGCCAAGAAGAAATCTCCTGTGGGTCGACGGAATCTTCCCCCTGCTAACGCAGGCACCAAAAGACTGCATCACTGGTCCTCTGGGTCCCCCCCTCATCCTGACGAGCGTGGTCCCTAGAACACAGGAGCTGGGTCCAAGTGTCTCCCACAGTACAGTTGCTCTTCAGTCCAAGTTTGGTGCAGGTAAGTCCTTGCCTCCCCACGCTAGCCTGCAAATCTATGTACCGCACAATTTGCAGCTGCTCCGGCTCCTGTGCACTCTTCCAGGATTTCGTTTGTGCACATCCTAGCCTGGGTCCCAAGCACTCCGTCCTGCAGTGCACAACCCTCTGAGTTGGCCTCCGGCATCGTGGGACCCCCTTTTGTAACTATGCATGGACTCCGGTTCACTATTCTTCTAAGTGCCTGTTGGGGTACTTGTGCGGGTGCTGCCTGCTTCTGTGAGGGCTCTCTGAGTTGCTGAGCGCACCCTCTGTCTCCTCCTCCAAAAGACGACAGCCTGGTCTTTCCTGGTCCTCAGCAGCACCTAAAAATCTCTACCGCGACCCTTGCAGCTAGCAAGGCTTGTTTGCGGTATTTCTGCAAGCTTTATTGTGACGTGGGACATCTGTCTTCCAAAGGAGAAGTTCCTAGTCCTCTTCTTTCTTGCAGAACTCCAAGCTTCTTCCAACCGGAGACAGCTTCCTTGCACCTTCATCCGGGGTTTCCTGGGCTCCTGCCCCCCCTGACACCGTCACGACTATTGGACATGGTCCCCTTGCCTTGCAGGTCCTCAGGTCCGGAAATCCATTGTCAGTGCACTGCTGGTGTTTGTTGTTCTTGCAGAATCACAACTATTGTGCTCTCTGGGGGTAGTAGGTGCACTTTACTCCTACTTTTCAGGGTCTTGGGGTGGACCCTCTACAAGCTCCCATATTTCTGGGTCCAATCGTGATTCGCCTTCCACTTTTGGAGTATATGGTTTGTGTTGCCCCTATACCTATGCTTGCCTATTGCAACCTATTGTAATTCTACACTGTTTGCATTACTTTTCTGACTCTTACTTACCTATTTTGGGTTTGTATACATATAACTTGTGTATAGTACTTAACTTCTTACTGAGGGTACTCACTGAGATACTTTTGGCATACTGTCATAAAAATAAAGTACCTTTATTTTTAGTAACTCTGTGTATTGTGTTTTCTTATGATATTGTGCATATGATATAAGTGGTATAGTAGGAGCTTTGTATGTCTCCTAGTTCAGCCTAAGCTGCTTTGCCATAGCTACCTTCTATCAGCCTAGCTGCTAGAAACACCTCTAGTCTACTAATAAGGGATAACTGGACCTGGCACAAGGTGTACGTACCTTTGGTACCCACTACAAGCCAGGCCAGCCTCCTACAGGGCCTTTACCACTGCAGGAGCTGTGGTGGTCCTTAAGGGGATGGCTTCAGGGTATCTTGTGGAACTGTCCACTACCACTAAGTTAAATCTATTTCCTGAAGCTGTTGGAGGGTTAAGGGGGCCAACTATGTCAACCCCTAACCTTTCAAAGGGCACCCCGACCACTGGAAGTGGAATTAGAGGGACTTTGGAGTGCCACCAGTCTTGCCACTGGCTTGGCAGGTCACACAAGAGCAACAAAACTATTTTGTGTCCTCTGACATATGAGGCCAGTGAAACAAGGGGACAAGTCTTTCCCAAGTTTTCGTCTGGCCCAAATGCCCAGCCAAAGGAATGTCATGAGCCAGGTTGAGAAGAAACTCTCTGTACTGCAAGGGAATGACGAATCTCCTGGCAGCTCCAGGTTTAGGGTCCCTTGACTCTGTGTACAAGAGTTTGTCTTCCCAGTACGCCCTATGGCTATCACTGACATCCCCATTCTGCCGTTTGACAGCTTGCTGTCTTAAACCCTCTAATGTGGGACAGGTTTGCTGTGCCACACTCAGCTCTTCCCTGGCAGCCCCCCCTGCACCCAAAAGCTCAGCAGTGTTTGCTGCAAGATCCTCTGGTGTAGGTTCTGCACAAGGAGAGGATTCCTCTTCCTCAAAAGGGTAATCTTCTGTAGAGGGAAGGATAGAGGGCAGGGATTCACCCTTTCTACCCCTAGTTCTTGGGAGTACTTGGTCCATTGTTCCAGGATTCAAGTTTCCCTGTCCTTTTTGCTTCCTGGCCTGACCCCTGGCAAAGCAAAAATATGCCCAGGAATGCCCAGCATTGCTGCATGAGCCTCCAACTCCACCTCTGCCCAAGCTGATGTTTCCAAATCATTGCCCAGTAAGCAATCTACAGGTAATTCACTGGCTACCACAACTTTCTTTGGCAAAGTTACCTCCCCCATTTGAGATTCACAACAGCCATGGGGTGGCTAAGAGTGTAGTTATGAGCATAAGTCACTTGGTACTGCTGAACAAGTAGGTGTTGATCAGGGTGGACCAGTTTTTATATCACCATAGTTACACTGGCTCCTGTGTCCCTGTAGTCCTCAACCTCAACACTGTTGATTAGGGGTAGTTGCTTGTACTTACCCATATTAAGGGGACAAGCAACCAAGGTGGCAAAGTCAATGCCACCATCAGAGACTAAAACAGTCTCTGTGGTCTCCCTAACAAGACCAACCCCAACTACATTGCCAATAGTGAGCTCAGCTACACCTTTGGATTGGCTATTTGTAGTAGATTTCCCACCACCACTGCTATTACTAGGGGCACTAGAGGTTGCAGTAGGGGTTGTGGTGGTAGGAGGTTTGGTGGTTTTCTTTGGACAAGTGGAATCACTTTCACAATGGCCTTTGACTTTACACAAATAACACCAAGGTTTTTTCTGATTGTTTGAAGAGGATTTGGACCCACCACCCCCAGAGGATTTTTGTGGGCCTGATGAAGAGTCTGAATGTTTACTTTTGGCCTCACCCTTCTCAGAATACTTACCATCCTTCTTCTTGCCATCCATGTCACCCCCTTTATGAACTTTTCTTGTCACCCTTGTTCTGACCCATTTGTCTGCCTTCTTTCCCAATTCTTGGGGAGAGGTCAGATCAGAGTCTACTAGTTATTGGTGCAACTAGTCAGACACACAATTGTTAATAATTTGCTCTCTCAGAATAAGATTATAGAGACTTTCATAGTCAGAAACTCTACTGCCATGTAACCAACCTTCCAAGGCCTTCACTGAACAGTCCACAAAATCTGTCCAGTCTTGAAAGGACTCTTTTCTGGTGTCTCTGAACTTAATCCTGTATTTTTCAGTGGTTAAGCCAAATCCATCCAAGAGTGCATCCTTCAAAACGTTTGTAATTATTGGCATCACTTTCTCTGACAGTAAGGAGCCTATCCCTACCTTTTCCAGTGAAAGATAGCCACAAGATAGCTGCCCACTGCCTTTGAGGGACCAACTGTACCATACAGGCCCTCTCAAGTGCAGCAAATCACTTATTAATGTCATCCCCCTCCTTGTAAGGAGGGACTATCTTATGCAGGTTTCTGGAACTTGCTCTTTTACATGATTACTATCTGAAACACTGCTGCTGCCACCATGGGGACCTAACCTCATTCTCTGTCATTCCCTTTCTATATCTAGGGATTCCCTGTCTAAGGCCAGCTGCTGCTGTTTAAGCTTCAGTCTGGTCTCTTCCAACCTCAGCTTTCTGAGTTCCCTTTCTATTAAGTTATCCTCAGGGTGGGAGGCTTGGGAATGTTTGGACACAAAAGAGATTTGGGAATTGGCAGGGACCTGTCCCTAACTGGCTGGACCCTAGTAACCTGTCCTTTAGGAGTGAAAGATGCCCTACTAATGTGTGACCCTCTAACACTACCAGTGTCACTAGGTGGCCTGCTAGGGGGCAAGACTTTGTAAGAACCCTCCCCAGCATATTTAGTGAACTCCTCTGAGTCTGACTGGGAAGCCTCCCCTTTTTCTACCCTATCCTGAGATGGGCAAGACTAGTTCTGGGCATCCTGTAAGAGCAGATTAAAGAGAAACTCTTTTGTTGGATTCTTACCTATGCTTCAAACTCTATCCAGGCAGAGACCCCTCAAACTCTTGTAGTTTAAACCATCATAAGTTGCCTGAACAACTTTGGAAGTAGCCTCTACTGTAGACATGATAGAAAATGTTTAAGGATAGTGAGAGAAAAAGTTTTAGAACATTAGAAAGCACAGAGAAAAATCTTTTTCAAACTTTTAGAAAACTTAAAAGTTGTCAGAACTTTTCAGAAACTTTGTTAAAAGTTTTAGATTAAAAAAGTAAACTGTTTTGGTTCAGTGTACATATACTGAACTATTTGGCATAAGATTTTCTTATGAAAAGCACCAAATGACAAAGTGGCAAAGCAGTTGCAAGTACTTATCCCACCGCTGCACCACCAATGTAGGAGGCTGGCCTCGCTTATAGTGGGTATCTTGTGGTACTTACACCCTGTGCCAGGTCCAGTTATCCCTTGTTAGTAGAATAGAGGTGTTTCTAGCAGCTTAGGCTGATAGAAGGTAGCTATGGCAAAGCAGCTTAGGCTGAACTAAGAGACATGCAAAGCTCCTACTATACCACTTACATCATATAGCATAATATCATAAGAAAACACAATACTCAGAGTTAATAAAAATAAAGGTACTTTATTTTAGTGACACTATGCCAAAAGTATCTCAGAGAATACCCTCACTTAGGAGGTAAGTAATATACACAAGTTATATGTACACAAACCCAAAACAGGTAAGTAACAGTAAGAAAAGTAGTGCAAACAATGATGTAGAATCACAATAGGATGCAATAGGTAGACATAGGTCAAGGGGCAACACAAACCATATACTCCAAAAGTAGAATGAGAATCATGAATGTGAATCCCAGACCTATGGGAGGTTGTAGAGGGTCACTGGGCCTGTAAGAAAACAGTAAGGGTGTCCAAGATACCCCACCCCAAGACCCTGAAAAGTAGGAGTAAAGTTACCCTACTACCCCAGAAAGACACAATAGTCGTGATAGGGGATTCTGCAAGAACCATAAGCTCCAGCAACACACTGAAGTCGGATTCCTGGACCTGAGGACCTGTAAAGGAAGGGGACCAAGTCCAAGAGTCACGAAAGTGTCCGGGGTGGGGCAGGTGCCCACTAAACCCCGGATGAAGGTGCAAAAGGGCTGCCTCCGGGTGGAAGAAGCCGAAGATTCTGCAACAACAAAAAGGGCTAGGAACTTCACCTTTGGATGGAAGATGCCCCACGGAGTGCTGGATGTTGCAGAAGTGTTTCCAGGAAGAAATGCTGCAAACAAGCCTTGCTAGCTGCAAGGGTCAGGGTTGAGGATTTTGGGTGCTCCTGGGGACCAGGGAGGATCAGGATGTTGCCCCTTGGAGGAGGAGACGGGGGGCGCTCAGCAACTCAGAGAGCCCCCTCAGAAGCAGGCAGCACCAGCAGAAGTACCGGATCAGAGTCACAAAAGGAGGGTCCCACAACGTCGGAGTCCAACTCAGCGAGTTGGCAATGCAGGACGGAGTGCTGGGGACCCAGGCTTGGCTGTGCACAAGGGAATCCTTGGAGAAGTGCACAGAAGCCGGAGCAGCTGCAAATCACTCAGTACACAGGATTACTGTCTGGCGTGGGGAGGCAAGGACTTAACTCCACCAAATTTGGACAGAAGGGCCACTGGACTGTGGGAGACACTTGGACCCAGCTCCTGTGTTCCAGGGACCACGCTCATCAGGATGAGAGGGGACCCAGAGGACCGGTGATGCAGAAGTTTGGTGCCTGAGTTGGCAGAGGGAAGATTCCGTTGACCCACAGGGGATTTTTTCTTGGCTTCCAGTGCAGGGTGAAGGGAGACAGCCCTCAGAGCATGCACCACCAGGAAACAGTCGAGAAAGCCGGCAGGATGAGGCGCTACAATGTTGCTGGTAGTCTTCTTGCTACTTTGTTGCAGTTTTGCAGGCGTCCTGGAGCAGTCAGCGGTCGATCCTTGGCAGAAGTCGAGGAGGGAAGTGCAGAGGAACTCTGGTGAGCTCTTGCATTCGTTATCTGAGGAATAGCCCAGAGGAGAGACCCTAAATATCCAGAAAATGAGGTTTGGCTACTAGGAAAGGAGGGTTGGCTACTGAAAGAGGTAAGCACCTATCAGGAGGGGTCTCTGACGTCACCTGCTGGCACTGGTCACTCAGAGCAGTCCCTTGTGCCCCAACACCTCTGAATCCAAGATGGCAGAGGTCTGGGACACACTGGAGGAGCTCTGGGCACCTCCCCTGGGAGGTACTGGTCAGGGGAGTGGTCACTCCCCTTTCCTTTGTCCAGTTTCGCACCAGAGCAGGGCTGGGGGATCCCTGAACCGGTGTAGACTGGCTTATGCAGAGATGAGCACCATCTGTGCCCATCAAAGCATTTCCACAGGCTGGGGGAGGCTACTCCTCCCCAGCCCTTCACACCTATTTCCAAAGGGAGAGGGTGTAACACCCTCTCTCAGAGGAAATCCTTTGTTCTGCAGGGGGGCAGAAACCTGTCTCAGGGGTTGGCAGCAGCAGCAGCTGCAGTGGAAACCCCGGAAAGGCAGTTTGGCAGTACCCCGGTTCTGTGCTAGAGACCCGGGGGATCATGGAATTGTCACCCCAATACCAGAATGGTATTGGGGTGACAATTCCATGATCTTAGACATGTTACATGGCCATGTTCGGAGTTACCATTGTAACCCTACACATAGGTAGTGTCCTATGTGTAGTGCACGCGTGTAATGGTGTCCCCGCACTCACAAAGTTCAGGGAATTTGCCCTGAACGATGTGGGGGCACCTTGGCTAGTGCCAGGGTGCCCACACACTAAGTAACGTGGCATCTAACCTTCACCAAGTGAGGGTTAGACATATAGGCGACTTATAAGTTACTTATGTGCAGTGAGAAATGGCTGTGAAATAACTTGGACGTCATTTCACTCAGGCTGCAGTGGCAGTCCTGTGTGAGAATTGTCTGAGCTCCCTGTGGGTGGCAAAAGAAATACTGCAGCCCATAGGGATCCCCTGGAACCCCAATACCCTGGGTACCTAGGTACCATATACTAGGGAATTATAAGGGTGTTCCAGTGTGCCAATCAGAATTGGTAACATTAGTCACTAGCCTGCAGTGACAATTTTAAAAGCAGAGAGAGCATAAACACTGAGGTTCTGGTTAGCAGAGCCTCAGTGATACAGTTAGGCACCACACAGGGAACACATATAGGGCACACATTTATGAGCACTGGGGTCCTGGCTAGCAGGATCCCAGTGACACATATCAAACATACTGACAACATAGGGTTTCCACTATGAGCACTGGATCCTGACTAGCAGGATCCCAGTGAGACACTAAAAACGCCCTGAGATATACTCACAAACAGGCCAAAAGTGGGGGTAACAAGGCTAGAAAGAGGCTACCTTCCTACACACCCAACACCCTCTCGCCCACCACCAGAATTAATGAGGCCCCAGTTAGAGTAATTTTAGGAAAAGTCCAGTGAGAAGAACCTTCAAGATGCAGGTCTGCCTATAAAGACTGGCAAATGAGCCACCTGATGTCCGAATAAAACACAGACACCCGCACTTGTACATTTGTCCCATCATAACCTCTGGTACACGTAATGTTTACTGCTGGATTCGAGCTTATGTCTGCCACCAAAAAGGTTGTGAAGAGCACATGTGAATACACAAATGCTCCTTCTCCATAACCAGTAGCTCTTAGCTGTAAACTGAATAATGCAGCAGCTGGCCCAAGTCACTTCACAAGCCATGCAGGATCAGCTAGTAGAGGAATTAGTTCATTAGGGCAGTGGTTTCCAACCTGTGGTTCGGGGACCCCTGGGGGTCCCTGAAGCCTTCTCAGGGGGTCCGCAACTGCTTAGAACATTAAAAAAATATTAACAAATATTAACAAATTAGGTCTCTAGCTTTCAGTAATGACTCAGTGGGTGGGTCCCCGGATTCCAGGGATGATTCAGTGGGGGTCCCTGGGTTCCAGTAATGATAAAGTGGGGTCCAAAGAAGTCAAAAGGTTGGGAACCACTGCTTTAGGGGATTATTCCCGTTTTTTGTGTGTTGTTTTTTAAACGCAGCGTTTCTAATGAACATCTAATTCTTAGACTATCTCGAAGGGCAGGCAAAAAACAGAGTAGTCAATGTTTTTGGCCTCAGGTGAGGGGTTGGGGCCAGAGGAGGCAAGTTTTGAGAAGTTGGGACGAGCAACGGGTGATTGAGGAGATACGGTAAAAACCTCACGTACTGATAGGACGAGACACGACAAAGAACAGGTAATTACTATGCACAGCTAGAAATGTGTGCAACATACTCAGATATGCTTAATTTAAGGAATTCAAAATTACCAGAAAAAAAAGCAAATACAATATTATATATTGACGGTGCAAGTCAAAGGACATGTCATTAGCGTGTAGATGCTGGACTGTCTCTGCCGGATTGACAACACCTGTCAGCATATTCGGGCTTGGTCTGAAAACAGAGCAGAGTCGGGTTTACAGCTGCACATTTTCAGTAATTAATGTAGCAGAAAACATAGCTTGTTAAGTAAGCAGGTGCCGATTTTTAGTAAATGTCGAGGGACAAATGTTTCTTGTCTAAAGAACATTCAACTGTTATGAAGAATTAATGTAATCATTTTCGATCTAGTTACGTATATTGAATATTTCAAAACCTAAACAGTACATTGAGTTCTATTTTTTAACATAAAAAAATTAAACACGAAAGAAACAATTCGCATATCCACACAGCATATTAATTTTACATTTCCTAGGAAGAACTATCCAAAGATGAAGAAGGAGTTCCACTGCAGTGCTGGCAGGTCAGGTTAGTAATACATTATCAGACATAAAAGGGTCTATTTTGCCGGCTTGTAGCTTAGATCAGTTGTAGTAATTTGACGTGTTTTCCCCTATGCTAGACATTCGAACATTCTCGGAGTCTGTATTTGGAAAAGCAACTTCTTTACCGAAGAAAGACATTTCGCAAGCGACGGTTGCTTTCTTACCTCTCAAAAGGATGGAGGGGCCCGCGGGAAGCAGGAGCAACGCTCTAGTCTTCCTGCGGGCCATTTCGGGAAGGAAGTGACGGCGCGGGACAGGGATTGGGGGAAAGGTAAGTGGGGGTGGGTTTAAGGGATGGGAATAAAAGGGGTTGGGGGTGGAGGGACCGGCCTCTTTCCGCGCTGCCCATCGCGCGGTTATTTTGGCTGATCCCAGAGGAATTTCGCTTCTGTAGGCAATTTCAGGTAATGTGGACCTCGGGCGGGGTCGGGGGGCAATTTTTTACTCTTGGCAGCCTTTGCCGGTGCGCGCGTCCCCTTCCAGCGCGGGCCCCACATATTTCAGGGGGCAGCAACACGCTCCTTTGCGAGCGGCCGCTCCCCTTTCTCGGACCACGTGTTTTTCGATGGCCGGGCCACACTCGTGGCTCCAGGCGGCAGTGTTTTTCAGCCACCAGCGGCCCGCTGGGGCCCCGCCAGCAGGCCTGTTTAGGCCATTAGTGCCCGCGATTGCGGCGGAACGGTTTGTGCTCGTTCCGACCGCATTTTTTTTTTTTTTTAAAGAAATAAATAATTATAATAATAATAATAAATAAATATAATAACTTAAAAATATTATTAAAAAAAATAAAAAATAATAATAATATAACCATGACATAAATAAACAGGGGAGGGGAAGAAGGACATAAAAAAATAAAAATAAAAAAAACGGCGCGTGGGGGTCAGGGCCACCGGCCTGCAGGGCCTAATTGAGTGATCAAAGAGACAGGCCAGAGCTCCCTGGGGCCCTCAAAAAACATTTTATAATAAATATATAAACTTGGGTATTTGGAACACATACCCCTCAGGCATCTGGGCAAGGCCCTAGGGAGGTGTCAGGGTACGCAGGGCCCTCGTAGTTTTTCCCCAATACACTTTTGGTGGCCCGCAGCAGAGTGGGTGTGGACAGGCAGAGTTAAAAAGAACTTCCGCCCCAGCGCCATGGCAGCCAGCCATGACGCGGAGGCGGTACAAGCCGCGCTCCGCATTCTTGGCGAGGCAGGACGGGCTGACCTCCCCAGGCCTGGGGTTCTGGAACAGGCCTGGGTGGGGATGGTACGGCCGACGCGTGCCGCGTCCAGCCGAGTAGCGGTGGTGGTAGCCGCATGCACATCCCCGGAGAGTGCCAAAAAGCCCAACAAAGCGGCGGTGGAGCGGGCGCATGGCGCAAACTCCCCCACCAGCCAATTAGGAGACGGGGAGGGCCCGCGGTCGAGCCAGGCCCCTCAGACGATGGTATAGCGCCAGTCCAGCAGGCAGGGGACATCGAGTTACCTCAGGACCAGGGTTTGGCGGTAGGGGCCCCCGCCCAGGAACCGTTAATTCAGGAACTCCCCGCCCCCATCATAGAAACCACACCCATGGATCTGTCTCTACCCAAGGGCGAGTCCAACCCGGCTGGGGCCAACAATAATACAAAAAAGAAAGGCAAGGGGCCCAGACACATGGGTGGGCAGGGCAAGGGCAAGACCAGTGAGTGACAGCCCAAAGATGCCCGAGGGGTGGGCGGGGAGGCCGTGTCCCCCGGCCCCTGGACAGGCAGGCTTGATGTGGGCGAGGCATGGGACCTAGAGGTCAGGATCAGGGAACAACGCCGCATAGTGGCAGAAACGGAGGACAGGTGGGCCCAATTGTGCATGGAGCGGGACATGTCCGTGCCATACGGCCGGCAGCTGAAGAGGCCACCAGACATTACAGGCAACATAGGAACCTTGCCACAAGATGTCGGAAGGGGTAGCTGGGTATAGGTCCCAAGCGGCAGGGGACAGGAAGTTGGGGTGTATAGTGGGTTAGGCAGTGCGATGGGTGCCAGTGGCACATACCGCCACACTGGGCGCGGAAGGTCAATGCCAATGTAAGAGGTTGGCAGAAAGAAGGCGATACCAACGGAGCGCAACACGGCCCCTGCACGTTGGTCGGAAGCGCTAGAGGGGTCTCCGGGGGCCTTCTCTACTCCGCAGGATCGGGGACAACACAGAGATGGCGGACGCCATGATGGTCATGATGACATCTCAACTAACTACATGATGATGAGTGGGAGTGTTGAAAAACGGATGGATGTGTGCGAGGACGATGTGCTGGAACTTGACTATGAAGAGGAACTGGAGGAATGGGAAGAGGGGGAGATCAGGGAGACAGAGGTACACAGCATTAGGGGGAGGGGAAGAGGACGCAGGAGCGGCGCAACCCCTCTCTCTGCTTCTATTTTTTAGGAGCGGGACAACAGCAGTGGTCCACATGAAAGGAGGCAAGACCAAGCACGGGGCCGAGGGGCCCGGAAGGTTTCACGGCCTGTGGCTACACAAGGAAGAGGAAAAGGCAATGGTGGTCGGTTTGGGGGGATGGCGCTAAAGGGGATGACGCTCCAATTTGCAAGTCCGTTGGGGTAGGGGACGGTTTGATACTTGACCCATTACCAGCTAAAGATAAGCAGGGCAGGGAGAAAGGCACAGAGCTGCAAGGCAGAGCTACAACCGAGGGCGAGGGCGGGGACAAGTCAACAGGAGAGAAGTCTGGGACAGAAGAGAAGGAAGGGGGAGAGCACAAGAAGAGGCTACCCTATATGGGTCTGGCTATGCAATTGGGCTCACACGTAGCAGAGAAAACAAAGGCCAGAATATGGAGACATGAATATGTAGATGTTTTTAAACTCTTACATAGGGACATACAAACCAAAGAAGGGTCTAAGGAAGAGGAGTGGAAGTTGGCCCGTAGGCCGAGGGTGCCAATTAATATGGATATTTGGACATCAGCGTTTTTGATTTTTGCAAGCATTTATTGCGAGAAATACCCTGACAGGCCTATAGCACTATTTAAATACATGGACATTATTAGGAAAACGCAAATGCATTTTGGGGGTTTTGCCTGGCTGAGTTACGACAAGGAGTTCAGAGCCCGAGTGAGCATTAACCCAGATAAGCCATGGGGGGATGTAGACCCAGAATTATGGATGCAGTGGATGGCGTCGTCACAATCCACGGCATCGACCCATACGGCCAGTGGTTTACCAGTGGTTTATAAGCCGTTTCAGGCACGTCCCGCCCCGGGGGGGGCGGGTGTGGGACAGAGAACAACACCTAGCACGACAGTAGCGTGCTGGAACTTCAACAAGGGTTTCTGCTCCAGACATCCTTGTAAATTTAAACATGACTGCTCCAGGTGCGGGGGCCGTCACCCGGTCACACAATGCTTTTCACTTTCCAGTCCCTCCGAGCAATGGAGGGCTACAAAAGGCAGAGGAACCTAGGGCGCTCCTGCGCCAAAGGGGGCCTACGCCAGTTAGGTTAGACTTCATCTTACCATGGGTGCACAGATACCCAGATAGGGCAGCTGCGTTTAATTAGCAGAAGGTTTTCAGGAGGGTTTCAGGGTCAGCTACCAAGGCCCACGGGGGAGGCGCTGGGCAGACAATTTGCGGTCTGCGAAGGAACTACCACAGGTGGTAAAGAAAAAGCTGGACAAGGAACTGTCATTGGGCAGAATTGCGGCCCATTTTGTGAGTGGCCGAGTCAGAATTTGATGATCTCCCCATTGGGAGTCGTGCCGAAGAAGGCCCCGGGTGAGTTCAGGTTGATCCATCACCTATCATGGCCGGAGGGCACATCTGTTAATGATTTCATTGCGACAGAAGACACCAGAGTGGGGTATGCATCTGTGGACAATGCTATTAAATTAGTCAGGGCGTGCGGCTATGGGGCAGAACTGGCAAAATGCGATATACAATCAGCTTTCAGGCTATTGCCGATACACCCAGAGGATTTTGATTTGCTGAAGATGCAGTTTGAAGGAGCAATCTATGTGGACAGGGTCCTGCCCATGGGTTGCACGATTTCATGCGCCCTATTCGAAGCCTTTAGCACCTTCATGCAGTGGGTCTTTTTCAAGGGCATTATGCGGTGACCCATTACTTGGATGATTTCCTTTTTGTAGGAAAGAAGGATTCGGGGGAGTGCCGGAAGGCTCTGACAATTTTTCAGGACATGGCTCATCAGATGGGAGTGCCTTTGGCACCCGAAAAAACTGAAGGCCCCTCATCGGTTCTCACCTTTCTGGGTATTGAGTTGGACTCCAATACAATGACGGCCAGATTACCAGCACAAAAAGTAACAGAGATGCTGGTTTTCTTGGGCATAGTGAAGGAAGCACGAAAAAGTGATTTGTGAACAGCCCAGAAGCTGTTGGGATACCTTAATTTTGATTGTAGGGCAGTTGGTGCGCAGAGGCGTGGCCAGCACTATGGTTACAACAAGGGAGGAGTATTGCTTTTCTGGATTTTTTTCCCCTTCTGGTGGCCATGCAGTATGGGGACAGGAGTTAGCAAATAGGACAGTCTTATTCAGAATCGACAACATGGCTGTCGTGGAGCTAGTGAACAGACAGAAGGCAAGGGATTTGAGGGTTTTGCGCTTGTTGCGCCGATTTATGTTGCAGTGCTTATCTCTGAATGTGATCTTTAAAGCTGTCCATATACCAGGAGTTTTCAACGAGATTGCGGATTCCCTGTCTCGTTCATAGTGGCAGCGTTTCCGCAACCTGGCGCCAGGAGCAGAACAGACCAAGACATCGGTCCCGGCAGACATTTCGGAATGGGGGGCATGATGATCACAGGGCTGGTGGAGATGTCTTTAGTGGAATCCACTCGGCGAAGTTACCAGCTGGTCTGGTTGGATTTTCAGTTTTTTGAGCGGTTTGCAGGAAATTTTTGGGGACAGAGCGTCAAACAGCTAGAGCATCGGCCGTTGCGCTTCGTGCTGTGCATGATTCAGAAGGGTTTATCAGCAGCCACTATCGGGGGAAAATTGGCAGGTGTATCATTTTATGGGAAATTGTTTTTTGATCACGACCCGGCAAGAAACGATCTGTTGGGAAGGATCTTAAAAGGTTGGGGCAGAATTAGAGCAGTAGAGGGTAGAGCGGCCAGGGAACCCATTGATTTTGATTTGTTACTGGAGTTGTTACACGAACTGCCGGTATGTTGCGCAGACGAATACGAGTTAGCACTTATCCGCTTATGCATGGTGTGGATGTTTTTTGGAGCTTTTCGAGTGTCAGAGTTGTTGGGTGTTGGCGCAGCGGTTGGGATATGCTACAGGGAGCTGTGCGTGCACGGCGATCGATTGGGGATCTGGCTTAGACGATCGAAAACCGACCAGCTAGGCAGGGGAAAGTGGGTATGGTTAGAAAAAGGGGTCAACGTGTTGGCCTGCCCAGTTACGGAATGGAGCAAGTTTCAATCCTCATGTATGTCGAACAGGGAAGCCGGGGTTTTTGTGCACAGATCAGGGTCCAAGCTCACCAGTTTTCAGCTTTTACGAGTATTGAGGATGGCGTTGGGACGTGTGGGCCACCGGGCCATGGATTTTGGCACGCATTCGTTTAGAATTGGGGCAGCTACAGCCGCAGTGCATTTGGGTTGGGACTGGGCAAAGATCAGGGCGATAGGCCGCTGGAGATCAAGGTGTTGTGAACAATACGTTAGACCCTGAGATGTGAGGAGGGACAGCTGCAGGGTTTTTTGGGGCGGGAGGTTTTGATATTTAAAACACATGTTACAGTTATTTTTCCATTGCAGGAGATGCATTTGGTCCATCGCAGGGCAAGACGGTAACATGGCTGGTCGGCCATTCATTTGTCCACTGGGCAGCGAAGTTCGCGGATAAACAGATATATGGTCGGGCCCTGGGACTATCGAGCAAGCAGCACGAGGTGCTATGGTGGGGAAAGAGTGGCATACGGTGGGGTGACCTGCTTCCTTTCATCACAGCTAACTTATTGAACTGGGGATGTCCGGATTTGTTAATAATCCATTTGGGAGAGAATGATCTGGTAAAATTATCAGGACTCACGTTACTGCAGCACATGCAGAGAGACTTGGAGATTCTTAAGCAAAAACTGCATGGTACATGCTTGGTGTGGACAGAATTTGTTCCCCGTAGAGTGTGGAGAGGGGCAGTAAAGTATGGAGCCATGGAGCGGGCTCGAAGGAAACTTAACAGAGCGATGGTTTTTTTTTGCTGGGCTCAAGGGATAAAAATACTGAAACATGAGAACATTACAGAGCAGGAGGTAGCATTATTCAGAGACGATGGTGTTCACCTGTCCATACTGGGAAATGCATATTATCTGACAGATCTGAGACTGCTGGTTGAGGAGTTGTGGGGAGAGAACTTATGGATTACAAACAAGAAATGAGAATTTCTGGTTGCAGTAGCTTGGCCTTGGGGGGGGGGGGGGCAGCAAAACGCCAAATGGGTTTGTGCTGGTTGGCAGTAGATGGGGGAGTGTGGTGAGTCAGATGTAGGCTTGGCCACCCTTCCAGGGAATAAACAAGCAGGTGAAGGCTCTTTGTGGGGGTACGCACAAACCAAATGGGGCATGAAAGGAAAAGGGGAGTGCGTAGGGGAATGGAAACGAAATAAGGGTTTGAAGGGGAAGGATGAGCGAGGAGATATTAAAGGGAGGGCGTTATTAAAGTTACGGTTTACGTTTAAAAGTTACGGTTATGTTGCTTATGCAATCCTGTCCTAATAAATGACCTTTTACACTAAAACAGCTGTCACTGAATTATTTCCCAATGGAGGGGCCCGCAGGAAGCAGGAGCAACGCTCTAGTCTTCCTGCGGGCCATTTCAGGAAGGAAGTGACGGCGCGGGACAGGGATTGGGGGAAAGGTAAGTAGGGGTGGGTTTAAGGGGTGGGAATAAAAGGGGTTGGGGGTGGAGGGACCGGCCTCTTTCCGCGCTGCCCAACGCGCGGTTAGTTTGGCCTCCCACCCACCCAGCAATTAGAAGAGAGATTCGAAGGACGGAAGTTAGAGTCGAATAGCAAAGGGGGGAGGGTAATTGTCAGTTAGGGCAGGTTGCAGGGGTGAGCGAGCAGTAGATGGGGGAGGGTGGTGAGTCAGATGCGGGCTTGGCCACCCTTCAAGGGAATAAACAAGCAGGTGAAGGCTCTGAGTGGGGGTACGCACAAACCAAATGGGGCATTAAAGGAAAAGGGGAGTGCGTAGGGGAATGGAAACGAAATAAGGGTTTGAAGGGGAAGGATGAGCGAGGAGATGTTAAAGGGAGGGCGTTATTAAAGTTACGGTTTACGTTTAAAAGTTAAGGTTATGTTGCTTATGCAATCCTGTCCTAATAAATGACCTTTTACACTAAAACAGCTGTCACTAAATTATTTCCCGAACGTACCATTAGCGTGGCACCCCTTAAAAAAGTAATGATTTATTTAACAACGCATGGCAGCTACGTGGCTGCATAGAAATCATTTAGTTAGGAGAAAATTGTGGTTTTGTTACAGAACCATCCTGCAAGCCGGAGGAATGTTTTTTATCATGACCCTACCATATTCCAAAGGACAAGCTGTGAAAACAAACTAATGTTGATGTGTTGTCGCTTTAACTGTAAAGCATTCCCGCAGTGAGGGTGGGCTTGGGACAGAAGGAGGAATGTAAGGGTAACGGTGATACCGGATACGCCCTATGAATGGCAAAACTCTACGAGAAAATGCCTTATTTTCAAAGCAAGATATTATTACATATGAAATAGACAGGATCTACTGTATATCTATAATAATAATAATAATAATAATATCTAGAAGATCAAGCATTGACAAAGCCAATACGTTTAACTTCATTATAGGGCCCTTGCACACACAGAAAATGCACATAAAAAACTATCCTACAAAGGTCTATTTCCCCAAACTTCAGCAAACACACAGACCCCGACGAACACAGACTAAGGGGGTCATTCTAACCCTGGCGGACGACGACCGCCAGGGATAAAATGACGGGAGCACCGCCAACAGGCTGGCGCTGCTCCAATGGGCATTCTGACCGCGGCGGTACAGCCGCGGTCAGAAACGGGAAGCCGGCGGTGTCCCGCCGTTTTCCCGCTGCCCTGGGGAATCCTCCATGGCGGCGCTGCAGGCAGCGCCGCCATGGGGATTCCGACCCCCTTACCGCCAGCCTGGGTCTGGCGGTTTTGACCGCCAGAACCTGGCTGGCGGTAACGGGTGTCGTGGGGCCCCCTAACAGGGCCCCACTAAGATTTTCAGTGTCTGCAAAGCAGACACTGAAAATCGCGACGGGTGCAACTGCACCCGTCGCACCCTTCCCACTCCGCCGGCTCCATTCGGAGCCGGCATCCTCGTGGGAAGGGGTTTCCCGCTGGGCGGGCGGGCGGCCTTCTGGCGGTCGCCCGCCCGTCCAGCGGGAAACTCAGAATAACCGCGGCGGTCTTATGACCGAGCAGCGGTATTCTGGCGGTTCCCGTTTGGCTGGCGGCGCCCGCCGCCAGCCAAACTTGGAATCACCCCCTAAGTCATAAACATACTTTTATAGGGGTTATCCATGCTGGAGAGGATCAATGGAACACAGGATAATATGCAGAGAGAGACACAGTGCAAAGGTTGTGAAGGGAACATAGGATGGCAGAATCCCCAAATGATGTACATGTGGGTTGCACGAGCGATACAACAGATGTGAGCAATGAGTGCTCTGCATGTGGGAAGCACTCGTACAATTCATAAGACAGGTGTTAGACCTGACATCCTTAGGTTGGTCACCTCTAACTTTTTGCCTCCCTCCCTCCACTTTTTGGACACTGTTTCTGCTGGTTTTAGGACTCTGCGCACTTTACCACTGCTACCTGTGCTAAAGTGCATTTGCTCTCTCCCTTAAAACATGATGAGATTGCATCATACCCAATTGGCTTATTTAATTTACTTATAAGGCCCTAGTAAAGTGCACTATATGTGCCCAGGGCCTGTAGATGAAATTCCTATTGTGGGCCTGAAGTACTGCTTGTGCCACCCACTTAAGTATCCCCTTAACCATATCTCAGGCCTGCCATTGCAAGGCCTGTGTGCGCAGTTTCTCTTCCAATTCTCCTTGGCATTTAAAAGTACTTCCCAAGCCTAAAACTCCCCTTTTCTACATATACATCAACCCTAAGGTAGGCCCTAGATAGCCCGTAGGGCAGAGTGCTGTGTAGACAAAAGGCAGGACATGTGCCTGTGTAGTTTACATGTCCTGGTAGTGTAAAACTCTTAAATTCGTTTTCACTGCTGTGAGGCCTGCTCCTTTCATAGGCTAACATTACGGCTACCCTCATATACTGTATGAATGGTAGATTCTGATCTGAAAGGAGTAACAAGGTAATATTTTCTATGGCCAGAATGATAATACAAAATCCTGCTGACTGGTGAATTTGGATTTAATATTACTATTTTAGAAATACCACTTTTAGAAAGTGAGCATTTCTCTGCACTTAAATCCTTCTGTGCCTTAAAATCCACGTCTGGCTAGGCTTAGTTGACAGCTCCCTTGTACATTCACTCAGACAGACCCTTCTGCATTTTGAATGGGTCTTCCTGGGCTGGGAGGGTGGAGTGCCTGACACTTACATGTCAAAGGACAGTAGCCTGCCTGTAGGAGGCTGGCCTGGCTTATAGTGTGCACCTAATGGTATTTAGACCTTGTGCCAGGTCCAGTTATCCCGTAATTAGTAGATTAGTAGTGTTCTAGCAGGTTAGGCTGATAGAGGTGGCCATAGCAGAGCAGCTTAGGCTGAACTAGGAGACATGCAACGCTCCTACTATACCACTTATTTCATATAGCACTATATCATAAGAAACACAATACTCAGAGTTACTAAAAATAAAGGTACTTTATTTTAGTGACAATATGCCAAAAGTATCTCAGAGGATATACTCCCTTAGGAGGTAAGTAAAATACACAAAATATACACACAAACCAAAATCAGGTAAGTAAACACTTAGAAAAGTAGTGCAAACACTTTAGAACACAATAGAATGCAATAGGAGACAATAGGCCTTGGGGCAACACAAACCATATACTCCAAAAGAGGAATGTGAACCACAAATGGACCCCAGGCCTAGGGTACTGAGTAGAGGGTCACTGGGAGTGTAAGAAAACAATAAGGGTGTCCAAGATACCCCACCCCAAGACCCTGAAAACCAGGAGTAAAGTTACCCTACTAACCCAGAAAGAAAGTAAAGTCGAGATAGGGGATTCTGCAAAGGCAACAACTGACTGCAAAGCACTGAAGATGGATTCCTGGACCTGAGGACCTGCAAAGGAAGGGGACCAAGTCCAAGAGTTACGCAAGTGTCCGGGAAGGGCAGGAGCCCACTAAACCCCAGATGAAGGTGCAAAAGGGCTGCCTCCGGGTGGAAGAAGCCAAAGATTCTGCAATGGCGGAAGGTACCAGGAACTTCTCCTTTGGTCAGAAGATGTCCCACGGTGTGCTGCAGGATACAGAGTTAATTTCACGCAGAAAGACTGCGAACAAGCCTTGCTAGCTGCAAGAGTCGTGGTTGAAGATAACGGGTGCTGCCCGGGCCCAGGAAGGATCAGGAGGTCACCCCTTGGAGGAGGAGACAGAGGGGGTGCTCAGCAACAGAGAGAGCCCATGCAGAAGCAGGCAGAACCCACAGAAGCACTTGAACAGGCATTCAAGAAATCTGAGCACAGCGGTCATCTCAACACAACAAAAGAGGGTCCCACAAAGTCGGTGGTCAACTCAGCGAGGTGAGCAATGCAGGACGGAGACTGGGGACCTGGGCTGTGCTGTGCACAAAGGATTCCTTGCAAAAGTGCACAGAAGCCCTAGCAGGTGCAGATCACGCAGTACACAGGATTACTATTTGGCATGGGGAGGCAAGGACTTACCTCCACCAAATTTGGACAGAAGTGTAGGAGGCTGGCCCGGCTTGTAGTGGGCACCCGAGGTACTTACACCTTGTGCCAGGTCCAGTTATCCCTTATTAGTGTAGAAGAGGTGTTTCTAGCAGCTTATACTGATAGAAGGTAGCTATGGCAAAGCAGCTGAGGCTGAACTAGGAGACATGCAAAGCTCCTACTATAAAACTTATATCATATGCACAATATCATAAGAAAACACAATACACAGAGTTACTAAAAATAAAGGTACTTTATTTTTATGACAATATGCAAAAAGTATCTCAGTGAGTACCCTCAGTAAGAAGGTAAGTACTATACACAAGTTATATGTACACAAACCAAAATTAGGTAAGAAAGGGCAAGAAAAGTAATGCAAACAGTGTAGAATTACAATAGGTTGCAATAGGAACACATAGGCATAGGGGCAACACAAACCATATACTCCAAAAGTGGAATGCGAACCACGAATGGACCCCAGACCTATTTGAGCTTGTAGAGGGTCGCTGGGACTGTAAGAAAACTGTGAGGGTTAGAAAAATACCCCACCCCAAGACCCTGAAAAGTAGGAGTGAAGTACACCTACTACACCCAGAGAGCACAGAAGTCGTGATAGGGGGATTCTGCAGGGAGAGCAAACACCAGCAGGGCACTGACAACTGATTTCCGGACCTGAGTACCTGTAAGACAAGGGGACCAAGTCCAATAGTCGCAACAGTGTCCGGGGGGGGAAGGGGCCCAGGAAACCCCAGCTGAAGGTGCAAGGAAGCTGCTACCGGTTGGAAGAAGCTTGGAGTTCTGCAAGAAAGAAGAGGACTAGGAACTTCTCCTTTGGAAGACGGATGGCCCACGTCGCAATGAAGCTTGAAGACCACAAACAAGCCTTGCTAGCTGCAAGGGTCACAGTAGAGGTTTTTGGGTGCTGCTGAGGACCAGGAAGGACCAGGATGTCGCCTTTTGGAGGAGGAGACAGAGGGGGCGCTCAGCAACTCAGAGAGCCCACACAGAAGCAGGCGGAACCTGCACAAGTACCCCAACAGGCACTTAGAAGAAAAGTGAACCGGAGTCCATGCGAAGTCACAAAAGGGAGTCCCACGATGCCGGAGGACAACTCAGAATTTTGTGCACTGCAGGACGGAGTGCTGGGGACCCAGGCTAGGCTGTGCACAAAGGAAATCCTGGAAGAGCGCACAGAAGCCGGAGCAGCTGCAAATCACACGGTACACAGCTTTGCAGTCTAGCTTGGGGAGGCAAGGACTTACCTCCATCGAACTTGGACTGAAGAGTCAGTGGGCTGTGGGAGTCACTTGGACAGAGTTGCTGTGTTCCAGGGACCACACTCGTCAGGATGAGAGGGGACCCAGAGGACCAGTGATGCAGTCTTTTGGTGCCTGCGTTAGCAGGGGGAAGATTCCGTCGACCCACAGGAGATTTCTTCAGAGCTTCCGGTGCAGGATGAAGGCAGGCTACCCCCAGAGCATGCACCACCTGGAAACAGTCGAGAAAGCCGTCAGGATTAGGCGATACAATGTTGCTGATAGTCGTCTTGCTACTTTGTTGCGGTTTTGCAGGCGTCCTGGAGCAGTCAGCGGTCGATCCTTTGGTAGAAGGTGAAGAGGGAGATGCAGAGGAACTCTGGTGAGCTCTTGCATTCGTTATCTGAAGAATTCCCCAAAGCAGAGACCCTAAATAGCCAGAAAAGGAGGTTTGGCTACCAGGTTAGGAGGATTGGCTACCAAGAGAGGTAAGAGCCTATCAGAAGGAGCCTCTGACATCCCCAGCTGGCACAGGCCACTCAGAGCAGTCCAGTGTGCCCCTAACACCTCTGTTTCCAAGATGGCAGAGGTCTGGGACACACTGGAGGAGCTCTGGGCACCTCCCCTGGGAGGAACTGGTCAGGGGAGTGGTCGCTCCCCTTTCCATGGTCCAGTTTCATGCCAGAGCAGGGCTGGGGGATCCCTGAACCGGTGTAGACTAGTTTATGCACCATCTGTGCCCATCAAAGCATTTCCAGAGGCTAGGGGCGGCTACTCCTCCCCAGCCCTTCACACCTATTTCCAAAGGGAGAGGGTGTAACACCCTCTCTCTGAGGAAATACTTTCTTCTGCCTTCCTGGGCCAGTGCTGCCTGGTCCCCAGGAGGGCAGAAACCTGTCTGAGGGGTTGGCAGAAGCAGCAGCTGCAGTGGAGACCCCGGAAAGGCAGTTTGGCAGTACCCGGGTTCTGTGCTAGAGACCCGGGTGATCATGTAATTGTCCCCCCAATGCCAGAATGGCATTGGGGTGACAATTCCATGATCTTAGACATGTTACATGGCCATGTTCGGAGTTACCATTGTGACGCTATACATAGGTAATGACCTATGTATAGTGCATGCGTGTAATGGTGTCCCCGCACTCACAAAGTCCGGGGAATTTGCCCTGAACGATGTAGGGGCACGTTGGCTAGTGCCAGGGTGCCCACACACTAAGTAACTTTGCACCCAACCTTCAAAAGGTGAAGGTTAGACATATAGGTGACTTATCAGTTACTTATGTGCAGAGGTAAATGGCGGTGAAATAACGTGGACGTTATTTCACGCAGGCTGCAGTGGCAGGCCTGTGTAAGAATTGTCAGAGCTCCCTATGGGTGGCAAAAGAAATGCTGCAGCCCATAGGGATCTCCTGGAACCCCAATACCCTGGGTACCTCAGTACCATATACAAGGGAATTATATGGGTGTACCAGTATGCCAATGAGAATTGGTCAATTTAGTCACTAGCCTGTTAGTGACAAATTTGGAAAGCAGAGAGAGCATAACCACTGAGGTTCTGGTCAGCAGAGCCTCAGTGAGACAGTTAGGCATCACACAGGGAACACATACAGGGCACATACTATGAGCACTAGGGTCCTGCCTGGCAGTATCCCAGTGACACATAGACTAAAACAACATATATTCAGTGAAATATGGGGGTAACATGCCAGGCAAGATGGTACTTTCCTACACAACCGCCCATCCCAAACGAAGGACAAGACTAGCCATGACCTGATGTGTCTTCATTGTCTAAGTGGAAATATCTGGAGAGTCCATCTGCATTGGAGTGGGTACTCCCAGGTCTATGTTCCACTGTATAGTCCATTCCCTGTAGAGATATGGACCACCTCAACAATTTAGGATTTTCACCTTTCATTTGTTTTAGCCAAAGTAGAGGTTTGTGGTCTGTCTGAACAATAAAGTGAGTGCCAAACAGGTATGGCCTCTACTTTTTCAGTGCCCAGACCACAGCAAAGTCCTCCCTCTCTATGGCAGACCAACACTTTTCTCTAGGGGTCACCCTTCTGCTGATAAAAGCAACTGGTTGATCCTGGCCCTCAGAATTCAGTTGTGATAAGACTGCCCCTAACCCTAATTCAGATGCATCAGTTTGAATAATGAATTTCTTGGAGTAACATGGGCTTTTTGGGAGACGTGCAGAGCACATGGCCTGTCTGAGCTCCTCAAAAGCTTTCTGACAGCTAGCTGTCCATAATACCTTTTAGGCATTTTCTTACTTGTGAGATCATTAAGAGGGGCTGCAATGGAGCCATAGTTTTTAATTAATCTCCTGTAATACCCTGTGAGGCCGAAGAAGGCTCTCACCTGGGTCTGAGTTATAGGGGGAACCCAATCCATGATTGCCTGGATTTTCCGCTGAAGTGGTGCAATCTGTTCTCCACCTACCAGGTTTCCCAGATAAACCCCCTTACCCTGCCCTATCTGGCACTTTGAGGCCTTGATAGTGAGGCCTGCCTTTTGCAGGGCCTCCAAAACTTTCCAAAGATGGACCAGGTGCTCATCCCAGGTGGAGCTAAAGACAGCAATATCATCTAGATATGCTTCACTAAAAGCCTCTAACCCTTGCAGGACTGTGTTCACCAACCTCTGAAAAGTGGCAGGTGCATTTTTCAAACCAAAGGGCATCACTGTAAATTGGTAGTGCCCTGCTATAGTTGAAAATGCAGTTTTGGGTTTAGCATCTTCTGCCAATTTGATCTGCCAATACCCTGCAGTCAAATCAAAGGTGCTAAGATACTTGGCAGATGCCAGTGTATCAATGAGCTCATCTGCCCTGGGAATAGGGTGAGCATCAGTTTTGGTTACTTGACTGAGACCTCTATAGTTCACACAAAACCTAATTTCCTTTTCACCATCTTTACTGTGAGGTTTGGGGACAAGCACCACTGGGCTAGCCCAGGGACTTTCAGAAGGTTCAATCACTCCCAGATCTAACATTTTATGTACCTTTTGTTTAATGCAGTCTCTGACATGGTCAGACTGCCTATACATCTTACTTTTGACAGTCAAACTGTCTCCAAAGTTGATTATGTGCTCACACATTGTAGTTGTACCTGGGATTAATGAGAAGAGGTCAGAGAACTGATCTAAGAGATCTATACAGTTGTCCTTCTGCTCAGCAGTAAGGCAATCTGCTAACACATCTCCCTCCACTAAGCCATCCGCTTCAGTGGTGGAGAAGAGGTCAGGGAGAGGGTCACTCTCTTCCTCCTGCCCCTCATCAGCGGCCATGAGCAGGGTTAAGTCAGCCCTGTCATAACAAGGTTTCATGCGATCGACATGAAGCATCCTAAGGGGACTTCTGGCAGTGCCCAGGTCTACCAAGTAGGTAACTTCACCCTTTTTCTCAAAAATGAGATAGGGGCCACTCCATTTGTCCTGGAGTGCTCTTGGGGCCACAGGCTCCATGACCCACACCTTTTGTCCTGGGTGGAAGTGGGTCAGGACAGCCTTCTGGTCATGCCATTGCTTTTGGAGCTCTTGGCTGGCCTGAAGGTTTTTACTGGCCTTTTTCATGAACTCAGTCATTCTAGATCTGAGGCCATGTACATAATCCACAATGTCTTGCTTGGGAGCTTTTAAAGGTTGTTCCCAACCCTCCTTCACAAGTGCAAGGGGGGGCTCTCACAGGGTTCCCAAATAGGAGTTCAAAGGGGCTAAAGCCCACTCCTTTTTGGGGTATCTCCGTATAAGCAAAAAGGAGGCATGGCAACAGGACATCCCATCTTTATCTGAGTTTTTCAGGGAGTCCCATAAACATACCTTTTAGAGTTTTACTAAACCTCGCAACCAGACCATTTGTTTGTGGATGGTAAGGAGTTGTGAACTTGTAAGTTACACCACACTCTTTCCACATAGCTTTTAGGTATGCAGACATGAAGTTATCACCTCTGTCTGACACCACTTCCTTAGGGAATCCCACCCTGGAAAAGATTCCCAGGGTGACTTTTGCCACTGCAGGAGCTGTAGTGGCACTTCAGGGAATTGCTTCAGCATACCTATTGTCATGGTCCACTACCACAAGGATAAACCTATTGCCTTTAGCTGTTGGAGGGTCAAGGCGGCCAACTATGTCAACCCCTACCCTTTCAAAGGGCACCCCAACCACAGGAAGTGGAATTAAGGGGGCCTTAGGTGTGCCACCAGTGTTGCCACTGGCTTGGCAGGTCACACAAGAGCGAAAAAACTATTTAGTGTCCTCTTACATATGGGGCCATTGAAACAATGGAACAAGTGTGTCCCAAGTTTTACTCTGGCCCAAATGCCCAGCCAAAGTAATGTCATGTGCCAAGGTTAGAAGAAACTCCCTATACTGCAAAGGGATAGCCAATCTCCTGGCAGCTCCAGGTTTAGGGTCGCTTGACTCATTATAAAGGAGGTTGTCTTCCCAACACACCTTATGAATATCAGTGACATCCCCATTCTGCTGTTTGACAGCTACGTGTCTCAAACCCTCCAGTGTGGGACAGGTATGCTGTTCGACACTCAGCTCTTCCATAGCAGGCCCCCCTGCACCCAAAAGCTCAGCAGTGTCTGCTGCCAGCTCCTCTGGTGTAGGTTCTGCACAGCGAGAGGATTCCTCTTCCTCAAAGGGGGAATCTTCTGGAGAGTGAGGTATAGTGGGCAAGGATTTACCCTTACTACCCCTAGCTTTTGGGAGCACTTGGTACACTTTTCTAGGATCCAAGTTTCCCTGTCCTTTTTTAGGTCGAGCATTCGAGGCCTCTTGTATATACTTTAGTATATGCTTCTATACTTCTTTGTGGGGTCTCTGCTTTTTCACTGGTTTGTTTCAGTGTCCTTAAAAAATCCTTGCTTGCTAGTGGTCAATCCTTGCTCTTTGTCCCACCTTTTCCACAGTAGTACAGTCCCCTGGAGCATGGCCCTAGTACTTGTATCCTTCCACTTGTGCCAATGTAGCATGTGCTTGGGGACTACTTTTTCTGAGGCTAATAGCATTTGACCAGAGCGCTGGATGTTTTCAGTGGCTCCAGTCTGTTTTTGTTAACAGGGCTATGAATCATGTTCTTCTCAGGTTACTTGTGCTGTACATTTAAAAACCGAGGGCAAAAGTTAGAGGCTGTTTTATGAGGGCACCTATTTCTGCCCCCTGCCTCCCTCGTGCAAAGGCAATTGATTTTCTTACGCACTGCCGATGCGTAGAGAAAATCGCTACTGGTAAAATATTCATTCCGCCAATTCAAAATGGCTGTCGCACGTCATACACGATGACGTAATTTACGTCATGACGAGGCCGTCTGTTTTCTTCACTGTTGCTTGTTTCCCTTTCAGTAGTCTTCCTCTCCGTGGCTCTTTCCCAGTGTGTGTTTTTACCATCTCACCTTCAGTTCTCCCTTCGCGCACCACTCGTGTCTCGTGCTAGCTGTGACTCTTTCTATGTCGTCCTTTCCCGCACTCCCTTGCTCGTCCCTTCTCTCCCCCACCTTGCTCGCACCCTCCTTCTGTTGTTTTTCAACCCCAGCCCCGTTTCTCTCTATCCACGTCTCGTGCTTCTTGTGTCTTCCACTCTTCTATTCTGTGCATCCTATGTTTTCTATTCCATTGTTTTCGTCTGCCGCCTTCTTGCCCTCTTTTTCGTCATGTGCTGTCTTGTCCTTTATTCATGTTCTCCGTGTCGCCTTTTTTTACTTCATCCCTGTTTTTCTCCCATGATTCTCTATGCTTAACCAGCTCGTTTACCTTTATGCCCCGTTCTCTCGCCTATTGTTTCTCTTTAGTGTCACCTTTCTACGTCTCCCTTCCGCCCTTTGCCCTCGCCATTTCTCTTTGTTCCGCCCCTCTAGACGTCTCTCCTTTAAATATTTTCTCTCTCCCCTCTTTCTTTGGCTTTCTCTCTTTCTGGTCTCTCCCTTGTTCCTTTCCTTGCCGCTGTTGCTTTGTTTCCCTTCAGCACCTGTCTTCCCCTCGGTGCCCCTCTCCCCGGCTGCTGTGCGGTATGCTGCGTGTGCAGGCCGAGATGCCTGCCGTGTTCCCTCTCTCTCCACAGTGCCTTAATCGCCCCCTTCTCACCTCCCCAGTGATGGACATTTGCTAATCTCTCCCAGTAGCACGGGCGGCTATTCTTAGCGTCCCAGCACCACAAAAGGCTGTAGACAGTTTCCCTGGGGGGCCGGGAAGGCGGGGGCTACTTCGCCACCAAGGACATTAGGCCAGAATTAGACAGCCCGGCCTTTTGTTCTTATTAGCGTCGAAGTCACCCTTCTTCCTCTGTTGCGACCATTCGCCTGTTCCTGCATTCACCCCTCCCCATCTTTTGTTAGCCCTTCCCGACTTTCCCTTTTTTCTACTCATGCCTGCCCCCTACTTCAGTCCTCTCCTGCTTCTTTTGTCTCACTACAGTATTTCTCTCTTTTCGTTTGTTTTTCGTTCTGGCTTGTGGCTGCGAACTACTTCCTTGACCTACTGGCACATTTGTTTTTTAAATATATAGCGTGGGCTTAGGGTCCATCCAAAGTAGTATTTCTCTCTCCCCTCATAACTACTGTATGTTTGGTGCATCACTCCATCCTCTCTAGACTCACCAGGACATTGTGGATTAGATTAGGAACTTTTGCAAAACAATAAATTGAAAGGCTGGGACACAATATCACGTTTTTGCAGCGCGTTGTTTTATTGATATTCATTACTTTTAGCAGCATTTTGTCTTGTGATTTAGGCTAATCATAGACGGTAGTTTAAAACCCCTCGCAGTTGCCTTTTGCAATTTGCTATATAAAGATGTACTCCTATACGTGCTAGGAAAGAGAAGAGTTTGGACAAGTGAGCTCCCAGAGGATGCCAGAGTTATTAACTTTTTTTAGGTCGAGTGCACAAGCACTTTTCGACCTGTTGTAAGTATTCTGTGGTCTTTTAACCGTTCGTGGGCTTGCCTTTCAAAAATCCCTTGATGTCATTGGTAAATGCTTTACGTTTGTCCTTCCTTTGGGAGGTTTTGTTACCGCCTTGCAGACTGACCGTGTTACGTGGATTATTGCATGAGTGCTGATATACTGCAGTGTGGGCAAACTATTTTTTTCTTTTGTCTCTCCCCTTCGTTCTCCATGGCACTCACAGCGCAAACAGTGCAAACTTCATCGGCGGTATAGAATCACTGGTCACATTGTTCACACTGTTATCTAATCAGTATTTCTTTTGGCTTGCCTCTTCACACTCCATAGGTTTCACAAAAACACTTCTAATTGATAAATGCTTTACGTGAAAAACAAAGAAATCCTCAAAGCGGCTGTCCCAACACAGCAGGAGAGCTGATACTACAATATTCACTGCACTTGCAAATCTTGCCTCATAATGCTTTGCGGGTCTTTACTTTTAGAAAACATTTTTGCTCATAACTCAACCTGTGGTGGTCCTAGGATGATGGGACCACCACCAAAATGTTCACAACAATGTGCTCTGCCTACATTCTCTCTGGGTCCACACACTAGGTTAGTGGGGAGCCCAAAATAATAATCCCTCCCACCAGTGTATCTTTTCAGCTCTCTCATTGCTGGAACTTTAGTTTTACAGCTGGGAGTAGTTTGTGTTTTAAGGGCCTTGTTTGTAATATCATTGCAGTAGGCCTGTTATCTCAGAAAATGTGTAAAGCACTACATCCTGTACGGCCTAAATATATGTTTACACTGCATTACTTTGTGCACATTTTCTTTTCATGTGGTTCTGCCCTCCAAGGGCTTACTATATGGTTACGTGACCATGTTTCTTACAAATTCTGTTTTTGTTGTTCTGTCCTCTAGGGGTGTTCTAAGCAATACAGTCAACATATCAACATAGTACAATATTCCTACTAATGCTATTTTCATTGTGGTGTCCTCTAGGGACTGTTCTGAGCATTACAGTCTGATGTCAAAAGTTTATTTGTGATAAAGGTTTTTGTTGGGTTATATGAGAATTGTATATGTTTAATTAATCTCTCATTATTGCAATTATGACCACAATTCAGGCCAAATTAACATCCTTATTACACTATGACTGTTTCAACACTTGATGTGTTTGAGTGACCCTTCTAGTTTATTTTTCTTGTTACTCCTCCATGGCTGTCTTGTGTCTTTTTTTAGGGATTGTGTTAGCCTGCCAGCACCTCTGATGGTGGGGTGGTGAAAGTGGTATTCTATTGGAATTAGCATGGCAGATTTAAATTAGGATGCCAAATACCAACCTTTTCATTTTTGGCTGCAG
The DNA here is from genome assembly GCF_031143425.1 of Pleurodeles waltl. Classification (NCBI taxonomy): domain Eukaryota; kingdom Metazoa; phylum Chordata; class Amphibia; order Caudata; family Salamandridae; genus Pleurodeles; species Pleurodeles waltl. The sequence goes on from NC_090440.1 coordinate 1,854,464,764, forward strand.
ATAAAGGAAGAAGGTAAATGGAAGTGCTTTAGTTATATGCAGGCCCACCGGACTTATGTGGCAGGAAAAGACCAAATTATGAGGCAAGGTTGACCAATTTATGTGGCAAGAAAAGTCTAGTTATGAATTTACAACAATAATAGCTCCAACTCAAGCAAATGCGAGACCTATTGCATTGCAAATGCTTGTTCTTCTTGGCCTGAGCCCTTGTGAGAGCAGAAATATGCCCAGGAATACCCAGCATTGCTGCATGAGCCTCCAACTCCACTTCAGCCCAAGCTGATGTTTCAAAGTCATTGCCTAGTAAGCAATCTATAGGTAATTCAGTGGCTACCACAACTTTCTTTAGACCAGTAAACCCCCTCCCCCCAGTTGAGATTCACAATAGCCATGGGGTGGCTAAGTGTGTTATTGTGAGCATCAGTCAATTGGTACTGCTGACCAAGTAGGTGTTAATCGGGGTGAACCAGTTTCTCAATCACCATAGTGACACTGGCTTCTGTGTCCCTGAAGGCCTCAACCTCAACACCATTTATTAGGGGAAGTTGCTTGTACTTACCCATATTAAGGGGACAAGCAACCAAGGTGGCAAAGTCAATACCACCATCAGAGACTAAAACAGCCTCTGTGGTCTCCCTAACAAGACCAACCCCAACTACGCCATCAATGGTGAGCCCAGCTACACTCTTAGATTGGCTATTTGTAGTAGACTTCCCACCACCACTGCTATTACTAGAGGCACTAGAGGACGCAGTTGGTGTTGTGGTAGTGGTAGCCCTGGTGTTTTTCTTTGGACAAGTGGAATCACTTGCCCAATGGCCTTTACTTTTACATAAATAACACCATGGCTTCTTTTGATTATTTGAAGAGGATTGGACCCAACTCCCCCAGAGGATTTTTATGGTCTTTCACTCCTAAAGGCCAGGTTACTAGGGTCCAGCCAGTAAGGGATAGGCCTCTCACTGCCAATTCCCATATCTCCTCTGTGTCTCACAATTCCCAAGCTTCCCACCGTGAGGATAGCTGAATGGAAAGGAAAGTCAGAAGGCTGAGGTTGGAAGAGGCCAGGCTGAAGCTTAAACAGCAGCAGCTGGCCTTAGACAGGGAATCCCTGGATATAGAGAGGGAAAGGCAGAGAATGGGGTTAGTTCCCGATGGTAGCAGCAGCAGTGTTTCAGATAGTAATCCTGTTAGAGAGCAAGATTCTAGAAACCTGCAGAAGATAGTCCCCCCTTACAAGGAGGGGGATGACATTAACAAGTGGTTTGCTGCACTTGAGAGAGCCTGTATGGTACAGTTGGTCCCTAAAAGGCAGTGGGCTGCTATCTTGTGGCTATCTTTCACTGGAAAGGGTAGGGATAGTCTCCTTACTGTCAGAGAAAGTGATGAAAATAATTACAAAGTTTTGAAGGCTGCACTCTTGGATGGACTTGGCTTAACCACTGAACAATACAGGATTAAGTTCAGAGACACCATAAAAGAGTCCTCTCAAGACTGGACAGATTTTGTTGACTGTTCAGTGAAGGTCTTGGAGGGTTGGTTTCATGGCAGTAAAGTTTCTGACTATGAAAGCCTGTATAATCTGATCCTGAGAGAGCATATTCTTAACAATTGTGTGTCTGATTTGTTGCACCAGTACTTGGTAGACTCAGATCTGACCTCTCCCCAAGAATTGGGAAAGAAGGCAGACAAATGGGTGAGACAAAGAGTGAACAGAAAAGTTCATACAGGGGATGATAAGGATGGCACCAGGATGTCGCCACTTGGATGAGGAGACAGAGGGGGCACCCAGCAAGTCAGGGAGCCCTCACAGAAGCAGGCAGCACCCGCAGAAGTACCGGAACAGGCACTTAGAAGAAAAGTGAACTGGAGTCAACCCGAAGTCACAAAAGGGAGTCCCACGACGCCGGAGGACAACTCAGAAGGTTGTGCACTGCAGGTTAGATTGTCGGGACCCAGGCTTGGCTGTGCACAAAGGAAATCCTGGAAGAGTGCACAGGAGACGGAGCACCTGCAAATCACGCGTTACCCAGCAATGCAGTCTAGCGTGGGGAGGCAAGGACTTACCTCCACCAAACTTGGACTGAAGAGTCATTGGACTTTGGGAGTCACTTTGACAGAGTTGCTGAGTTCCAGGGACCACGCTCGTCGTGCTGAGAGGGGACCCAGAGGACCGGTGATGCAGTCTTTTGTTGCCTGCGGTTGCAGGGGGAAGATTCCGTCGACCCACAGGAGATTTCTTCAGAGCTCCTGGTGCAGAAAGGAGGCAGGCTACCCCCAGAGGATGCACCACCTGGAAACAGTCGAGAAAGTCGGCAGGATGAAGTGATACAAGGTTGCTAGTAGTCGTCTTGCTACTTTGTTGCGGTTTTGCAGGCGTCCTGAGCAGTCAGCGGTCGATCCTTTGGTAGAAGGTGAAGAGGGAGATGCAGAGGAACTCTGGTGAGCTCTTTCATTCGTTATCTGGCGAGATCCCCAAAGCAGAGACCCTAAATAGCCAGAAAAGGAGGTTTGGCTACCTAGGAAGGAGGATTGGCTACCAAGAGAGGTAAGAGCCTATCAGAAGGAGCCTCTGACGTCACCTGCTGGCACTGGCCAAACTAGCAAGACGACTACCAGCAACATTGTAGCGCCTCATCCTGCTGGCTTTCTCAAATGTTTCTTGGTGCATGCTCTGAGGGCTGTCTGCCTTCACCCTGAACTGGAAGCCAAGAAGAAATCTCCCGTGGGTCGAAGGAATCTTCCCCCTGCCAACGCAGGCACCAAACTTCTGCATCACCGGTCCTCTGGGTCCCCTCTCATCCTGATGAGTGTGGTCCCTGGAACACAGCAGCTGGGAATAAGTGTCTCCCACAGTCCAGTGGCCCTTCTGTCCAAATTTGGTGGAGGTAAGTCCTTGCCTCCCCACCCCATACAGCAAACCTGTGTACTGCATGATGTGCAGCTGCTCCAGCTTCTGTGCACTTTTCCAGGACTTCCTTTGTGCACTCCCTAGCCTGTGTCCCCAGCACTCCGTCCTGCATTGCCCAAATCGCTGAGTTGGACACCGGTGTCGTGGGACCCTCCTTTGTGACTCTGAGTGGACTGCTGTCCTCAGATCTTCTAAGTGCCTGTTCCAGTACTTCTGTGGGTGCTGCCTACTTCTGTGGGGGCTCTCTGAGTTGCTGCGCAACCCCTCTGTCTCCTCCTCCAAGGGGCGATAGCCTGGCCCTTCCTGGGCCCCCGCAGCACCCAAAATCCTCAACTGTGACTCTTGCAGCTAGCAAGGCTTGTTTGCTGTATTTCTGTGTGGAAACACTTCTGCATCCTCCAGCACGCCGTGTGACATCTTCTCACCAAAGGGGAAGTTCCTGGTACCTTCTGTTGTTGCAGAATCTTTGGCTTCTTCCACCTGGAGGCAGCCCTTTTGCACCTTCATCCGGGGTTTAGTGGTCTCCTGCCCCCCCCCCCCTGGAAACTTGCTTGACTCTTGGACTTGGTCCCTTTCTTTTACAGGTCCTCAGATCCAGGAATCCGTCTTCAGTGCTTTGGTAGCAGTTGTTGTTCTTGCAGAATCCTCTATCACGACTATACTGTCTTTCTAGGGTAGTAGGGTAACTTTACTCCTACTTTTCAGGGTCTTGGGGTGAGGTATTTTGGAGACCCTTACTGTTTTCTCCCAGTCCCAGCAACCCTCTACACCTCCCATAGGCCTGGGGTCCATTCGTGATTCGCATTCCACTTTTGGAGTATATGGTTTGTGTTGCCCCCAGGCCTATGTCTACCTATTGCATCATATTGTGATTCTACATTGCTTGCACTACTTTTCTTACTGTTACTTGCCTGTTTTGGGTTTGTGTACATATAATTTGTGTGTATTACTTACCTCCTAAGTGAGGGTATCCTCTGAGATACTTTTGGCATAATGTCACTAAAATAAAGTACCTTTATTTTTAGTAACTCTGAGTATTGTGTTTTCTTATGATAGTGTGCTATATGATATAAGTGGTATAGTAGGAGCTTTACATGTCTCCTAGATCAGCCTAAGCTGCTTTGCCATAGCTACCTCTAACAGCCTAAGCTGCTAGAAACACCTCTATTCTACTAATAAGGGATAACTGGACCTGCACAAGGTGTAAGTACCACAAGGTACCCACTATAAGCCAGGCCAGCCTCCTACAAGTGAGAAAGCCACAAAGGTGAGTAAAATACCCCAACCCAGAGCCCAGGAAAGTAGGAGTAAAATACTGCAAGTTTCCTTAGGACACACTACGAGTCGTGATTAGAGTTATTGCAAGAACGAAGCAAGACTGCAAGCAACAAATGGGGGATTCATTGACCTGAATACCTGTAAAGAGAGGAGACCAAGTCCAGAAGTCGTAGAAGATTCCAGGAGGGACAAGAGCCCCTGCCAACCTAGAAGAGGGTGCAAAAGAGGAGTCTCCGGTTGAAAGAAGACTGCAGAGGAGCACCAACGAAGATGGCTGCGGGTCCCTGCATGATGCAGTGGATGTCCCACATGGAGATGTTGGATGCAGGCGAGTTTCGGCGTTGGATTCATCCAACAAGCCTTGGTTCAAGCAATGTAGCAGATTGCATCAAATTGTTGCTGCATGGTCCCAGGAGGGACCTGGGTCCCTCAACTCAGACTGAGGAGGCAGAGGGCACTCCCAACACTGGAGGGAACCCACAGATGACCAGGCAGCACCCACGGAGGTCCCAGGACATGAATACAAAGACAGTGCAAATTTACAAATTGCGGTTGTGCAGCACTGCAAAAGAAGGTCCCACACCGCCGGAAAACAACTCAGTGAGTTAGGCATCACAGGATAGATTGCCTGGACCGGGGCCAGGCTGTGCATGAAGGATTCTTGCAAATAGTGCACAGAGGCCTCAGGAGGTGAAGATGATGCAGTGCACAGGGGTACTGTCACAAACTGTGAAGGCAAGCTCTTACCTCCTCCAAATTTGGACAGCAGGGCCCTAGGCCAGCCTGTGTCGAAGGGGTCCACCACCTGTGTTCAAAGGAGCACGCTCGTTGCCAGGATAGGAGTCAAAGAGAACCAGTTGTCATCTTAGAAGGTGCCTGCTGGAGCTGGGAAGTGACTCCGCCACTCCACGGGAGATTTCTTTAGTCCTTCTGGTGCACAGTGAAGACAGGGAGTCCCCAGAGTGTGAACACCATGTAAACTGTTGCAGTTGCTGACTGGAGCTGAAGTTGCAGAGTCAAAGTAGCCCTTCTGGATACTTTGTTGCAAATTACAATGGTTCCTGGAGCAGTATGTGGTCGATCCGAGGTTAGAGGATGAAGTAGTAGTTGTAGAGGATTCCTGATGGAAACTTGCAAGCAGAATCTGAAGAGAGACCGAGAGGAGAGACCCAAATAGCCCTGAGAGGAGTATTGGCCACCTAGCAAGGTATACACCTATCAGCAGGGGTCACTGACGTCACCTTCTGGCACTGGCCACTCAAATGCCTCCAGACTGTCTCCACACCTTAGAAAACAAGATGGCTGAAGTCTGGGACACACTGGAAGAGCTCTGGGCACCAACCCTGGGGTGGTGATGGACAGGGGAGTGGTCACTCCCCTTTCTTTTGTCCATTTTCATGCCAGAGCAGGGATTGGGTGTCCCTGAACCAGTGTAGACTGGCATTTGCAAGGAGGGCACCATCTTTGCCCTTCAAAGCATTTCCAGAGGCTGTGGGGGGCTACCCCTCCCAAGGGAGAGGATGTGACACCCTTCTCCCAAAGGAAATGCTTTGTTCTGCCTTCCTGGGACTGAGCTGCTCAGGCCCCAGAAGGGCAGAACCCTGTCTGTGAGGTGGCAGCAGCTGTAGCTGCAGTGCAAGCCTCAGAGATCTGGTTTGGCAGTGCTGGGGGTCCATGGTGGAGCCCTCAGGATGCATAGAATTGGCTCCTCTATACCATATTTGGAATGGTGGGACAATTCCATGATCTTAGACAACTTACATGGCCATATTTGGCCATATGTGAAGCTACATATAGGTATTGACCTATATGTAGTGCATGTGTGTAATGGCGTCCCAGCACTCACAAAGTACAGGGATTTGGCCCTGGACAACATGGGGGCACCTTTGCCAGTGCAAGGGTCCCCTCGCACTTAGTAACTTTGCACCTAGTCTTCAGTAAATGAAGATTAGACATATAGGTGACTTATAGGTTACTTAAGTGCAGTGAAAATGGCTGTGAAATAGTATGTGCAAAATTTCAAACAGGCTGCAGTGGCAGTCCTGTGAAAGGGTTTGTCTGAGCTCCTTATGGCTGGCAAAAGAAGTGCTGAAGCCCATAAGGATCTCTTGAAACCCCAATGCCTTGTGTACCTAAGTACCAGACACTAGGGACTTATAAGTACGGTCCAGTGTGACAACTGGAATTGATAAATGAAGTCACTAGCCTATAGTAACAAATTTAGAAGCACTGAGAGCATAAGCACTGAGGATTTGGATAGCAGAGCCTCAGTGACACAGATAAGCACTACTGACAACTCACACATTAGGCCACAAACTATGAGCACTGGGGTCCTGCATAGCAAGATCCCAGTGAGACAGGTGAAACACAATGCGTGAAATAACACACACGTTATTTCACAGCCATTTACACTGCACTTAAGTAACTTATAAGTCACCTATATGTCTAACCTTCACTTGCTGAAGGTTAGGTGCAAAGTTACTAAGTGTGAGGGCACCTGTGCACTAGCAAAGGTACCCACACATAGTTCAGGGACATTTCCCGGGACTTTGTTAGTGTGGGGACACCATTACACGCATGCACTACATATAGGTCAATACCTATATGTAGCTTCACAATGGTAACTCCGAATATGGCCATGTAACGTGTCTAAGATCATGGAATTGTCCCGCCATTTCAAGTCTGGTATTGGGGAGCCAAATCCATGCATCTTGGGGGCTCCAATATGGACCCCCAGCATTGCGAAACTAGCTCTATGAGGCTTGCACTGCTGCTGCCACCTCACAGACAGGGTTCTGCCCTCCTGGTGTCTGGGCAGCCCAGTCCCAGGAAGGCAGAACAAAGCATTTTCTCTGAGATCAGGGTGTTACACCCTCTCCCTTTGGAAATAGGTGTTACAGGCTGGGGAAGGGTAGCCTCCCCCAGCCTCTGAAAATGCTTTGAAGGGCAGAGATGGTGCCCTCCTTGCATAAACCAGTCTACAACGCTTCAGGGACCCCTTGTCCCCTGCTCTGGGGACTCCCTGTCTTCATCCTGCACCAGAAGGGCCGAAGAAATCTCCTGTGGAGTGATGGAGTCACTCCCCTGCTCCAAGCACGCACCTTCCAAGACAATGACCTATACCCTTGGACTCCTCTCACAGTGAGGAGCGTGCTCCTAAGGACACAGAGGGTAGACATCTTTGACATAGACTGTCCTGAGGTCTTGCTGCAGCAATTTGGAGGAGGTAAGACCTTGCCTTCCATGAGAGCGACAGTACCCCTGTGTACTCGTCTTCTTCACCTCCTGAGGCCTCTGTGCACTATTTGCATAATTCCTTCGTGCATATCCTGGCCCAGGTCCCCAACACTCCAACCTGTGACGCTCAACTCACTGAGTTGCTCTCTGGCGGCGTGGGACCTTCCTTTGTTGTGCAGCATCAACTGCATTTTGCACCTCCTTTGTCCCCATGTCCAGGGACTCCTGGGGGTGCTGGCTGGCATCCGCAGGGCTCTCTAAAGTGCAGAGCACCCTCTTCGTCCTCACACAGAGTTGAGGCCCCCAGGTCCCTCCTGAGTATATCCACCACCATTATAATCCAAAACTCACTTTTGTCGTAGCCAAGGCTTGTTGGTGACTTCCAACATAAAATCACGTCTGCAACGATCTTCACGTCGTGGGACATTCTTTGCATCATGCAGGAGCCTGCTGGCATCTTCTTAGGGTGCATTCCTGCAGTCTTCGACTAACCGGGGACTCTTCTTTTGCACCCTCTTCTGGGTTGGCAGGGGCTCCTTTCCTTCCTCGAACTTCTTTCGACTTCTGGACTTGGTCCTCTTCCTTTGCAGATCTCCAGGTCCAAGAATCCAGCTGTTGTTGTTTGCAGACTTGGTTGGTTGCTTCAAAATCCCAATCATGAGGTGCGGTGTGTCCTAAGGAATCTTGCAGTACTTTACTCCTGCTTTTCTGGGCTCTGGGGTGGGGTAATTAATTTATCTTTACTGTATTCTTACTCTCTCAGTGATTCTGCACATACTACACTTGTCTAGGGGGAAATTTGTGATTCGCATTCCACCTTCTTATTATATGGTTTGTGTTGCCCCTAGACCCATTTACTCCCATTGAATTCTATAGCATTTTTCTATTGTTTGCATTGTTCTTTGACTACTTGCTTGTCTAATTTTGGTGTCTAATTTATGTAGTGTGTATAATATTTACCTCCAGAAGGAGTATTGTCTCTAAGATATTTTTGGTTCTGTGTCACCCAAATAAATAACTTTATTTTTGGTAACACTGAATATTGTCTTTACTTGTGTATAAGTAATGTGTAACTATAAGTGGTATTGCATGACCTTTGCATGTCTCCTAGTTGCCCTGCTATAGCTACCTCTATCAGCCCAAGCTGCTAGAACACTACTACTTCACTAAGGGATAACTGGACCTGGTATAAGGTGTAAGTACCCAAGGTACATACTACAAACCAGGCCAGCCTCCTGCATTGGTGGCAGCAGTGGGATAAGTACTTGCAATTGCTTTACAACTTTTTTACTTGTGCTTTTCACAAGGAAAACTTGCTCCAATACTTAGAGCATATATAATAAACACCTAGAAACAATTTTCTAACTTTCTTAAAAGTTCTTTAAACTTTGCAAAAGTTTTTACAAAGTTCTGAAAAGTTTTCTTCCTTTCTCTAAAAAGTTAGCTCTGTTATTCTACTAACTTGTTACTCACTTTCCTACACTTTTTTTAACTTTCAATATGTCTTCTGTAGATGCTACCCCTAGAGTTGTCAAGACTACCTATGAGAATCTAAAGTTTAAAAGATTGAGGGGTCTCTGTATTGAAAGAAGTTTATGGATTGGGAAGAACCCCAGTAAGGAGTTCCTCTTAAACCTTCTCCTCCAGGATGACCAGAGATTCAGCACTGGTCTAGATCAGACAGGGGAGTAGGTAGAGGATGACTCCAACCACGAATGCTGAGAGTAGCAAGATGGCAATTCAGGGGATGGTCCTTCCACAGACCCATCTGTCAATAAGCCCCCTCGTATAATTGGTAGTGGGAAGGGTTCACACACAAGTAGGGCTCCCTTCACCCCTAGAGGCCAGGTCACTAGAGTGGCCGCTGTTAGAGATAGGTCTGCCTCTGCACACTCTCATCTTACCTCTGTTTCAGAGGCCTCACATAATTCTGGCCCTGAGGACCAGTCCCTAGATAGGGAACTCAGAAAGCTGAGGTTAGAGGAGGCCAGACTGAGGCTAATGCAGCAACAGTTGGCCTTAGACAGGGAATCCCTGGCTGTGGAGAAAGCAAGGCAGGGTTTGGGGTTAATTGCCCATGGTGGCAGCGGCAGTGGGAGTTTTTAGAAATATACATGTTAGGGAACCTTCATTTGATTCTAGAAATCTGCATAAAGTTGTCCCTCCTTACTAGGATGGTGATGACATCTATAAGTGGTTTGCTGCACTTGAGAGGACCCGTAAAGATCAGAGGGTCCCTCATGCATAGTGGGCTGCTATCCTTTGGTTATCCTTCTCTGGCAAGGGGAGAGACAGAGTTCGTATTGTCAGAGAGGATGATGCAGATAATTACCAAATTCATAAATGTGCACTCTTAGATGGTCTGGGCTTAACCACAGAACAATACAGAATTAAGTTCAAAGAGACCAGAAAGGAGTCATCACAGGACTGGACAGACTTTGTAGACTGTTCTGTGAGGCCCTAGATGGTTGGTTAAATGGTAGTAAGGCGACTGATTATGAAAGCCTATAAAACTTGATTCTGAGAGAGCATATCTTGAACAATTGTGTGTCTGATTTGTTGTAACAGTACTTGGTAGACTCAGATCTGACCTTTCCCCAAGAAGTGGGAAAGAAGGCAGACAAATGGGTCAGAACAAGGGTGAACAGACAAGTTCATACAAGGGGTGACAAGGATGGCAAGAAGAAGGATGGTAAGTTTTCTGACAAGGGTGGGGACAAAGATAAAAAACATTCTGAGTCTTCATCAGGCCCAAAAATATCCTCGGGGGTGGTGGGTCCAAATCCTCCTCCCACAATCAGAAAAAGCCTTGGTGTTATTTATGTAAAGTAAAGGCCATTGGGCAAGTGATGCCACTTTGTCCAAAGAAAAACACCAAACCTCCCACCACCACAACCCCAACTGCAAATTATAGTGCCCCTAGTAATAGCAGTGGTGGTGGGAAATCTACTACAAATAGCCAATCCAAGGGTGTAGCTGGACTCACTGGCAGTGTAGCTGGTATTGGTCTTGTTAGGGAGACCACCGAGGCTGTTTTAGTCTCTGATGGTGGCATTGACTTTGCCACCTTGGTTGCTTGTCGCCTTAATATAGGTAAGTACAAGCAACTACCCCTAATTAACGGTGTAGAGGGTGAGGCCTACAGGAACATAGGAGCCAGTGTAACTATGGTTATAGAAAAACTGGTTCACCCTGATCAACACCTACTTGGTCAGCAGTACCAAGTGACAGATGCTCACAGTAACACTCTTAGCCACCCCATGTCTGTTCTGAATCTCAACTGGGGGGGGGGTTACTGGTCCAAAAAAAGTTGTGGTAGCCACTGAATTACCTGTGGATTGCTTACTAGGCAATGATTTGGAGACATCAGCTTGGGCTGAAGTGGAGTTGGAGGCTCATGCAGCAATGCTGGGCATTCCTGGGCATATTTTTGCTTTAACAAGGGCTCAGGCCAAAAAGCAAAAAGGACAGGGAAACTTGGATCCTGGAACAATGGACCAAGTACTCCCAAAAGCTAGGGGTAGAAAGGGTAAATCCTTGCCCACTATCCCTCCCTCACCAGAAGATTCTCCTTTTGAGGAAGAGGAATCCTCTCCCTGAACAGAACCTACACCAGATGAGCTGGCAGCAGACACTGCTGAACTGCTGGGTGCAGGGGGGCCTGCTAGGGAAGAGCTGAGTGTGGCACAGCAGACGTGTCCCACACTAGAGGTTTTGAGACAGCAAGCTGTCAAACAGCAGAATGGGGATGTCAGTGATAGCCATAAGGTGTATTGGGAAGACAACCTCCTGTATACTGAGTCAAGGGACCCTAAACCTGGAGCTGCCAGGAGATTGGTCATCCCTTTGCAATACAGAGAGTTTCTTCTTACCTAGCCCTCTTGGCTGGGCATTTGGTCCAAAGTAAAACTTGGGACAGGTTTGTTCCCCTGTTTCACTGGTCTCCTATGTCAGAGGACACTAAAGAGTTTTGTCGCTCTTGTGTGACCTGTCAAGCCAGTGGCAAAACTGGTGGCGCTCCAAAGGTCCCCTTAATTCCACTCCCAGTGGTTGGGGTGACCTTTGAAAGGTTAGGGGTTGACATAGTTGGCCCCCTTGACCCTCCAACAGCTTCAGGCAATAGGTTTATCCTTGTGGTAGTGGACCATGCCACTAGGTATCCAGCAGTGGCAAAAGCCCTCCTGGGAATCTTTTCCAGAGTGGGTTTCCCTAAGGAAGTGGTGTCAGACAGAGGTAGTAACTTCATGCCTGCATACCTCAAGGCAATGTGGAAAGATTGTGGTGTAACATACACGTTCACTACTCCTTACCATCCGCAAACAAATGGTCTGGTTGGGAGGTTTAATAAAACTCTCAAAGGTATGATAATGGGACTCCCTGAAAAACTCAGGAGATGGGATGTCCTGTTACCTTGCCTCCTTTTTGCTTACAGGGAGGTACCCCAAAAAGGAGTGGGCTTCAGCCCCTTTGAACTCCACTTTGGGCACCCTGTAAGAGCTCCACTTACTCTTGTGAAGGAGGGCTGGGAACAACCTTCAAGAGCTCCTAAACAAGACACTGTGGATTATGTACTTGGCCTAAGATCAAGAATGGCTGAGTACATGAAAAAGGCCAGTAAAATCCTTCAGGCCAGCCAAGAGCTGCAAAAGAAATGGCATGACCAGAAAGCTGTCCTGACCCAGTACCACTCAGGACAGAAGGTGTGGGTATTGGAGCCTGTGGCCACAAGAGCACTCAAGTACAAATGGAGTAGACCCCATCTAAGTGTTGAAAAAAGGGTGAGGTTACCTACTTGGTAGACCTTGGCACTGCCAGGAGTCCCCTTAGTGTGCTCCATGTCAACCACCTGAAATCCTACTATGACAGGGCCGATCTCACCCTGTAGGAGGCTGGCCTGGCTTATAGTGGGTACCTTGTGGTACTTACACCCTGTGCCAGGTCCAGTTATCCCTTATTATTAGAATAGAGGTGTTTCTAGCAGCTTAGGCTGATAGAAGGTAGCTATGGCAAAGCAACTTAGGCTGAACTAGGAGACAGTCAAAACTCCTACTATACCACGTATATCACATAGCACTGTATCATAAGAAAACACAATACTCAGAGTTACTCAAAATAAAGGTACCTTTATTTTAGTGACAATATGCCAAAAGTATCTCAGAGAATACCCTCACTTAGGAGGTAAGTAATATACAAGTTATATGTACACAAACCCAAAACAGGTAAGTAGCAGTAAGAAAAGTAGTGCAAACAGTGTAGAATCACAATAGGATGCAATAGGTAGGCATAGGTCTAGGGGCAACACAAACCATATACTCCAAAAGTGGAATGCGAATCACTAATGGACCCCAGACCTATGGGAGATTGTAGAGGGTCGCTGGGACTGTACGAAAACAGTAAGGGTGTCCAAAATACCCCACCCTAAGACCCTGAAAAGTAGGAGTAAGGTTACCCTACTCCCGCAGAAAGACACAGTAGTCGTGATAGGGTATTCTGCACGAACCACAAGCACCAGCAAAAAACTGAAGACAGACTCCTGGACCTGAGGACCTGTAAAGAAAGGGGACCAAGTCCAAGAGCTGCGATAGTGACCTGGGGGGCAGGAGCCCAGGAAACCCCAGATGAAGGTGCAAAAGGGCTGCCTCTGGGTGGAAGAAGCCAAAGATTCGGCAACAACGAAAAGGGCTAGGAACTTCTCCCTGGGATGGAAGATGTCCCACGTCATGCTGGATGTTGCAGAAGAGTTTCCCACGCAGAAATACCGAAAACAAGCCTTGATATCTGCAAGGGTCATGGTGGAGGTTTTTGGGTGCTGCTGGGGACCAGGAAGGACCAGGATGTCGCCCCTTGGAGGAGGAGACGGGGGGGCGCTCAACAACTCAGAGAGCCCCCGCTGAAGCAGGCAGCACCCGCAGAATACCAGAACAGGCACTTAGAAGATCTGTGAACTCAGAGTCACAAAAGGAGGGTCCCACGACGTCGGAGTGGACTTACCTCCACCAAATTTGGATGGTAGGGCCACTGGACTGTGCGAGATACTTGGACCCAGCTCCTGTGTTCCAGGGACCATGCTCGTCAGGATGAGAGGGGACCCAGAGGACTGGTGATGCAGAAGTTTGGTGCCTGCGTTGGCGGGGGAAGATTCCGTCAACCCACAGGAGATTTCTTCTTGGCTTCCAGTGCAGGGTGAAGGCAGACAGCCCTCAAAGCATGCACCACCAGGAAACAGTCGAGAAAGCCGGCAGGATGAGGCGCTACAATGTTGCTGGTAGTCTTCTTGCTACTTTGTTGCGGTTTTGCAGGCGTCCTGGAGCAGTCAGCGGTCGATCCTTGTTAGAAGTCGAAGAGGGAAGTGCAGAGGAACTCTGGTGAGCTCTTGCATTCATTATCTGAGGAATAGCTCAGAGGAGAGACCCTAAATAGCCAGAAAAGGAGGTTTGGCTTCCAAGAAAGGACGTTTGGCTACCAAGAGAGGAAAGCACCTATCAGGAGGGGTCTCTGACGTCACCTGCTGGCACTGGCCACTCAGAGCAGTCCATTGTGCCCTAACACCTCTGAATCCAAGATGGCAGAGGTCTGGGACACACTGGAGGAGCTCTGGGCACCTCCCCTGGGAGGTACTGGTCAGGGGAGTGATCACTCCCCTTTCCTTTGTCCAGTTTTGCACCAGAGCAGGGCTGGGGGATACCTGAACCAGTGTAGACTGACTTATGCAGAGATGGGCACCAACTGTGCCCATCAAAGCATTTCAAGAGGCTGGGGGAGGCTACTCCTCCCCAGGCCTTCAAACCTATTTCCAAAGGGAGAGGGTGTAACACCCACTCTCAGAGGAAATCCTTTGTTCTGCCTTCCTGGGACTGGCCTGCCCAGACCCCAGGGGGGCAGAAACCTGTCTGAGGGGTTGGCAGCAGCTGCAGTGGAGACCCCAGAAAGGCAGTTTGGCAGTACTCGGGTTCTGTGCTAGATACCCGGGGATGCATGGAATTGTCCCCCAATACCAAAATGGTATTGGGGTGACAATTCCATGATCCTAGACATGTTACATGGGTATGTTCGGAGTTACCATTGTGACGCTACATATAGCTAGTGACCTATATGTAGTGCACGCATGTAATGGTGTTCCCGCACTCACAAAGTCCCGGGAATTTGCCCTGAACAATGTGGGGGTCCTTGGCTAGTGCCAGGGTGCCCACACACTAAGTAACTTGGCAGCTAACCTTCACCAAGTGAGGGTTAGACATATAGGTGACTTATAAGTTACTTTTGTGCAGTGAAAAATGGCTGTGAAATAACGTGGACGTTATTTCACTCAGGCTGCAGTGGCAGTCCTGTGTAAGAATTGTCTGAGCTCCCTACCGGTGGCAAAAGAAATGCTGCAGCCCATAGGGATCACCTGGAACCCCAATACCCTGGGTACCTAGGTACTATATACTAGGGAATTATAAGGGTGTTCCAGTGTGCCAATCAGAATTGGTAACATTAGTCACTAGCCTGCAGTGACACTTTTAAAAGCAGATAAAGCATAAACACTGTGGTTCTGGTTAGCAGAGGCTCAGTGATACAGTTAGGCACCACACAGGGAACACATACAGGGCATACTTTATGAGCACTGGGGTCCTGGCTAGCAGGATTCCAGTGACACAGGCAAAAACAAACATACATACCAGTAAAAATGGGGGTAACATGCCAGGCAAGATGGTACTTTCCTACAGTGCTGACCTGCAGAGAAATACACATAGGAAAAGGTATCAATCAGACCGCCATGCCTGTTACACTCATGGCCCACCATAACCCTCACATTCCATTACGTACATACATTGCCCACCATACATGCAGCACGCTGCCCAGGGCCCTTCCACCAACCACAGCACACAAGGCCCTCACACAGAGCACTCCATGCATTCATGCCCCATGCATCGTGCTCGCAGTGTAGTCACCTATTGGTCTGGAGGTCCATACAGCATTCGGTACTGGGGTAGGAGCCCATCCACCATTCTTTCCAACTGCGCTGCGGGGAAGGCAGAGGCCCTTTCCCCAGTGAAACGAGCCATGGTTGGTTCCAGACACATCACAGCAGCATTTGCAGTGTAGGTCCTCTCCTGTTGAAGGTCACGTAGCAAGTGAGAGAACAGATAGAAAATTGTGGTCACGTTCGGGGCAGTGCGTACTGCGTACATCACCATTGGCCACTGTAACCCATAGGGCCCAATGGTATCCAATGAGTAGTTGCACGGCGGTTCAGAAACGCCTCCCACAACGGCGCACAACGTTAGAGGAACAACCTCATTTCCACATGTCCCTCCATCCAGGACAGGCGGATACCATTTCAGGGGGGGAAGGCCTTGGCACCTAACTGCGTCACAGTTCACATAGCCACCATCTGGGCCTATCGAACAATATACTGTTGCAGTCACAACATGCAATGCAGTGTAGTGTTTGTAAATATGGAATACTGACCAGCTGCTCACCGTTTTGCCCCCTAGATTTCAACCACTGCAGATGAATAGGAGATGGAATCATCCCCCGTGTACAGGCCCCTGGTGGACTTTGCAACAATGGAGGACAGGCACATTATCCTCGCCTATAAACTGGACAGGGCCACAACCACAGAGCTGTGTGCTCAATTGGAGCCTGATCGGATGTCTGCTATCCGTCAGCGCACCGGGATCCTCCCTCTTGTGCAAGTCCTATCTGTGCTCCTTTTCCTGGCAACTGGCTCCTTCCAAGTGACAGTGGGCTTGGCATCACAAATGTCTCAGCCAATATTCTCAATAGTGCTGACCAGAGTGTTGTCTTTTCTGATTAAACACTTGCGCAGCTACATCGTTTTCCACCAGGTGGAGGATTTGGCCACAGTGAAAGCTGATTTCTATGCAATGGAACATATCCCCAACATTATTGGAGCTATTGATCGTACACATATTGCATTTGTTACCCCCATAACAATGAACAGGTGTTCAGAAATCGAAAGAGCTTTCACTCCATGAATGTGCAGATAGTGTACCTGGCGGACCAGTGCATCTCCCATGTCAATGCAAAGTATCCTGGGTCTGTGAATGATGCCTTTATCCTGAGGAAAAGCAGCATACCATATGTGATGGCTCAACTCCAGAGGCACCGGGTGTGGCTAATAATCAAGCCCTGGTTCTCACCCAGTAGGTGTTGGTGTATGTGTATGGTGTGGGCCGTAAGGGTTAGTGTGTGTCTAACAGTTGTCCCTCGATATTTGCTGGTGACTCTGGTTATCCCAACCTCTCAAGGCTACTGACCCCTGTGAGGAATGCCAGGACAAGGGCAGAGGAACATTACAATGAGGCACATGGGCGAACAAAAAGAATCATAGAGAGGACATTCAGCTTCCTAAAGGCCAGGTTCGTTGCCACCATCTAACAGGTGGATCCCTGTATTACTCACCCAAGAAGGTGTGCCCGATCATCATGGCATGCTGAATGTTGGACAACCTTGCCTTACGTCGCCAGGTGCCTTTTCTGCAGGACGATGAGGCTGCAGATGGGCGTGTTGCAGCAGTAGACCCTGTGGACAGGGAAGATGAGGAGGCAGAGGATGACAATGAAGACAACAGAAGTGCAATAATACTACAATACTTCCAATGACACACAGGTAAGACAGTGTTACTTCACTTTTAATGTACATTTTTGTGTTTGACATCGTCACTGGCAGGATGATTTTGCCACTTCTATGGCCACTTACTGTACCCTTTGGCATACCTATTTCCAGATATTTGTGGCCCACTATCGCTCCTGGTGTGTTGACTGCAGTCAACTACAGGTCATTCCTATGTATACATTACTATAGAGTTGTACTGCAGCGTTTAAAGTTTGTTAAACGAATACCTAGTTCAATCATTTGACAGACTCCATACTTTTATTTATTCAAATGGTGTTTATTTAAGTGTCAATAAGTAGAGGGGGGATGTGCAATGGGCTGGGGTGATGGTGGTGGAATATCCAGGATAGAGTCCAGACTATGTGGATCACAGTTGCATTGTCCAAGGAGGCATAGGAAGTGGAGCAATGGCAGTTCAAGGTGGACAGGGTGACAGGGTGGGACACAAGGGTGACAATTAGGAGAGTCTTATTTCCTGTGGTGGTCTTGGCAATAGTCTCTGTCTTCTGCCTGGATCACAGGGACCATTTGTGGGGTGGTTCTCCTTCTGCAGGGGGAGGGGTGCTAGTGGCCTGTTCATTGGTTTGGCTAGTGTCAGGGGCCCAGTGGTCTGCCACTGCCACCCTCATGGTGTTGGCCATGTCTGCCAGCACCTCTGCAATGGAGACCAGGGTGGTGTTGAGGTCCTTCAAGTCCTCCCTGATCCCCAGGTACTGTCCCTCCTGCAGCCGCTGGGTCTCCTGCAACTTGTTAAGTATCTGACCCATTGTCTCCTGGGAATGGTGGTATGCTCCCAGGATCTTGGTGAGTGCCTCCTGAAGGTCCTCCCAGCTTCCCTGTTGTCCTGTGCCTCTGAACCATGTACCCACTGCCACTGACCCCAGGTCCCTGATTGTCCTGTGCTTGTTGGGTGGCCTGGGGTCCCTGTAGTGGTGCACACACTGCTGATTGGCGTGTCCTGGGGACAGAGGTATGGGCCCGCTTGGTGGGTACTGTGCTGGTGTTTCCTGAGGGGTGGCTCTGTAGTGGTATGGGACTGTGCCTGGGTAACTGACTGTCCGGAGGTCCCTTATGGGCCAGGTTGGTCATCCAAATCAAAGCATCCAGAGCTGCTGTCATCACCGTGGGCCTCTGTGAGAAAGTAGCCTCTTTCTAGCATGGTTACCCCCACTTATGTCCTATTTGTGAGAGTGTGTCAGTGTGTTTTTACTGTTGTCACTGGGATCCTGCTGGCCAGGACCCCAGTGCTCATAGTTTAAGCCTAATGTGTGTTGTCAGTAGTGCTTAACTGTGTTACTGAGGCTCTACTAATCAGAACCTCAGTGCTTATGCTCTCTCTACTTACCAAATGAGTCACTATAGTTTAGTGACTTCATATTCCAACTCAAATTGGCACACTGGACCCCCCCCCCTTATAAGTCCCTAGTATATGGTACCAAGTTACCAAGGCCATTGGGGTTCCAGGAGATCCATATGGGCTGTAGCAATTCTTTGCCATCCATAGGGAGCTCAGACAAACCCTTGCACAGGCCTGCCATTGCAGCCGGTGTGAAATAACGCACACATTATTTAACGGACATTTTCACTGCACTTAAGTTACTTATAAGTCACCTATATGTCTAACTTTTACTTGCTGAAGGTTAGGTGCAAAGTTACTAAGTGTGAAGGCATCCTTCCACTAGCAAAGGTGCCCCCACATAGTTCAGAGACATTTCCCGGGACTTTGTGAGTGCGGGGACGCCATTACACAAGTGCACTACATATAGGTCAATACCTATATGTAGCTTCACAATGGTAACTCTGAATATGGCCATGTAACATGTCTTAGATCATGGAATTGTCCCCTATTCCAAATATAGTACTGGGGAGCCAATCCCATGCATCCTGGGAGCTCCACCAAGGACCCCAGTACTGCCAAACCAGCTCTCTGAGGCTTGCACTGCAGCTATAGCTGCTGCCACCACACAGACAGGGTTCTGCCCTCCTTGGGTCTGGGCAGCCCAGTCTCAGGAAGGCAGAACAAAGCATTCGACATGGCACTCCCCTCAGGGTGCCATGCCAACCTCCCACTGCCTGTGGCATAGGTAAGTCACCCCTCTAGTAGGCCTTACAGCCCTAAGGCAGGGTGCACTATACCACAGGTGAGGGCATATGTGCATGAGCACTATGCCCCTACAGTGTCTAAGCAAAACCTTAGACATTGTAAGTGCAGGGTAGCCATAAGAGTATATGGGCTGGGAGTCTGTCAAAAACGAACTCCACAGCTCCATAATGGCTACACTGAATACTGGGAAGTTTAGTATCAAACTTCTCAGAATAATAAACCCACACTGATGCCAGTGTTGGATTTATTAAAAAATGCACACAGAGGGCATCTTAGAGATACCCCCTGTATTTTACCCAATTGTTCAGTGCAGGACTGACTGGTCTGTGCCAGCCTGCTGCTGAGAGACGAGTGTCTGACCTCATGCGGTGAGAGCCTTTGTGCTCTCTGAGGACAGAAACAAAGCCTGCTCTGGGTGGAGGTGCTTCACACCTCCCCCCTGCAGGAACTGTAACACCTAGCAGTGAGCTTCAAAGGCTCAAGCTTCGTGTTACAATGCCCCAGGGCACTCCAGCTAGTGGAGATGCCCGCCTCCTGGACCCAGCCCCCACTTTTGGCGGCAAGTCCAGGAGAGATAATGAGAAAAACAAGGAGGAGTCACTGGCCAGTCAGGACAGCCCCTAAGGTGTCCTGAGCTGAGGTGACTCTGACTTTTAGAAATCCTCCATCTTGTAGAAGGAGGATTCCCCCAATAGGGATAGGAATGTGACCCCCTCCCCTTGGGAGGAGGCACAAAGAGGGTGTACCCACCCTCAGGGCTAGTAGCCATTGGCTACTAACCCCCCAGACCTAAACACGCCCTTAAATTTAGTATTTAAGGGCTTCCCTGAACCTAAAGATTTAGATTCCTGCAACAACAAGAAGAAGGACTGCCTAGCTGAAAACCCCTGCAGAGGAAGACCAGAAGACAACAACTGCCTTGGCTCCAGAAACTCACCGGCCTGTCTCCTGCCTTCCAAAGAACTCTGCTCCAGCGACGCCTTCCAAAGGGACCAGCGACCTCTGAATCCTCTGAGGACTGCCCTGCTTCGACGACGACAAGAAACTCCCGAGGACAGCGGACCTGCTCCAAAAAGACTGCAACTTTATCTTTATTTTAGGAGCAGCTTTAAAGAACCCTGCAATCTCCCCACAAGAAGCGTGAGACTTGCAACACTGCACCCGGCGACCCCGACTTGGCTGGTGGAGAACCAACACCTCAGGGAGGACCCCTGGACTACTCTACGACTGTGAGTACCAAAACCTGTCCCCCCTGAGCCCCCACAGTGCCGCCTGCAGAGGGAATCCCGAGGCTTCCCCTGACCGCGACTCTCTGAAACCTAAGTCCCGACGCCTGGAAAAGACCCTGCACCTGCAGCCCCCAGGACCTGAAGGACCGGACTTTCACTGCAGAAGTGACCCCCAGGAGTCCCTCTCCCTTGCCCAAGTGGAGGTTTCCCCGAGGAAGCCCCCCCTTGCCTGCCTGCAGCGCTGAAGAGATCCCTTGATCTCTCATTGACTAACATTGCGAACCCGACGCTTGTTCTATCACTGCACCCGGCCGCCCCCGCGCCGCTGAGGGTGAAATTTCAGTGTGGGCTTGTGTCCCCCCCGGTGCCCTACAAAACCCCCCTGGTCTGCCCTCCGAAGACGCGGGTACTTACCTGCAAGCAGACCGGAACCGGGGCACCCCCTTCTCTCCATTCTAGCCTATGCGTTCTGGGCACCACTTTGAACTCTGCACCTGACCGGCCCTGAGCTGCTGGTGTGGTAACTTTGGGGTTGCTCTGAACCCCCAACGGTGGGCTACCTTGGACCAAGAACTGAACCCTGTAAGTGTCTTACTTACCTGGTAAAACTAACCAAAACTTACCTCCCCCAGGAACTGTGAAAATTGCACTGTGTCCACTTTTGAAATAGCTATTTGTGAATAACTTGAAAAGTATACATGCAATTGAAATGATTCAAAGTTCCTAATGTACTTACCTGCAATACCTTTCAAACAAGATATTACATGTTAAATTTGAACCTGTGGTTCTTAAAATAAACTAAGAAAAGATATTTTTCTATAACAAAACCTATTGGCTGGATTTGTCTCTGAGTGTGTGTACCTCATTTATTGTCTATGTGTATGTACAACAAATGCTTAACACTACTCCTTGGATAAGCCTACTGCTCGACCACACTACCACAAAATAGAGCATTAGTATTATCTATTTTTACCACTATTTTACCTCTAAGGGGAACCCTTGGACTCTGTGCATGCTATTCCTCACTTTGAAATAGCACATACAGAGCCAACTTCCTACAGTGTTACACCCTCTCTCTTTGGACATAGGTGTTACAGGCTGGGGAGGGGTAGCCTCCCCCAGCCTCTGGAAATGCTTTGAAGGGCACAGATGGTGGGAAACTGGACAAAGGGAAGGGGAGGGACCACACCCCTGTCCATCACCACCACAGGGGTGGTGGCCAGAAATGCTCTAGTGTGTCTCAGACTTCAGCCATCTTGCTTTGCAAGGTGTGGGGGCACTCTGGAGGGCTCTGAGTGGCCAGTGCCAGCAAGTGACGTCAGCAACCCCTCCTGATAGGTCCTTAGCTGAAAGTAGCCAATCCCCCTCTCAGGGTTATTTAGGGTCTCTCCTGTGGGTTCTCTTCAGATTCTGCTTGCAAGTTTCCTTCAGGAATCCACTGCAACAACTTCAGACTCTTCTGACCTCGGATCAACCGCAGTCTGCTCCAAGAAACACTGTAACTGCAACAAAGTGTCTACCAGAGACACGTTTCTTCAGCAATCTCAACTCCAAGTCATCAACTGCAACAGTTTCCTTGGTGTGCACGCTCTGCACCAGAAGAACCAAAGAAATCTCCTGTGGAGTGATGGAGTCACTCCGCTGCTCCAAGCAGGCACCTTCTAAGGTGACGACCGGTACCCTGGGACTCCTCTCACGGCACCGAGCGTGTTCCTAAGGACACAGAGGGTGGACATCCTCGACATAGACTGTCCTGAGGTCCTGCTGACGTAATTTGGAGGAGGTAAGACTTTGCCTTCCCCGAGAACAATGGTATCCCTGTGTTTTGTGTCTTCTTCACCTCCTGAGGCCTCTGTGCACTCTTTGCAAAATTTCTTTGTGCACAGCCTGGTCCAGGTCCCCAGCACTCCACCCTGCGATGCTCAACTCGCTGAGTTGGGTGTGGAATCTTCTTTTGTTGTGCTGCATCAACTGCATTTTGCACCTCCTTTGAACCTGGATCCTGTGGCTTCTGGGGTGCTGGCTGGCATCCTGAGGGCTCTCTGAAATGCCGAGAGCCCCCTCTCCCTCCTCACACAGAGTTGAGGCCCCAGGTACCTCCTGGGCCCATCCAGTGCTATTTTGATGAAAAATTCGTTTTTGTCGTAGCCAAGGCTTGTTGGCACCTTCCAACATAAAATCTCATCTGCAACGATCTTCACGTTGTGGGACATCTTTTACATCATGCAGAAACCCGCTGGCAGCTTCCTAGGGTGCAATTGTGCATCTTCTACTAACTGGGGACTTTTCTTTTGCACCCTCTTCTGGGTTGGCAGGGGCTCCTGTCCTTTCTGGAACTTTTTTGACTTCTGGACTTGGTCCCCTTCCTTTGCAGGGCTTCAGGTCCAATAATCAAGCAGTTGTTCTTTGCTGACTTGGTTGGCTGCTGCAAAATCCCAAAAACGAAGTGTAGTGTGTCACCCAAATAAATACCTTTATTTTTGGTATCTATCACTGAGTATTGTTTTTACTTGTGTATAAGTACTGTGTAACTATAATTGGTGTTGCAGGAGCTTTGCATGTATCCTAGCTCAGCCTAAGCTGCTCTGCTATAGCTACCTCTATCGGCCAAGGCTGCTAGAACACTTCTACTTCACTAATAAGGGATAACTGGACCTGTTATAAGGTGGAAGTACCGAAGGTACCCACTACAAACCAGGCCAGCCTCCTACATGTGTCTATGTCACACACAAATCCTATTTCCTCACACAAACTGCAGGCTACTGACTGACACTGGCCAATAGACATTGTACCAGTTGTATGACCAACAACATACAGCCAATGTTGAAATGATAGTGATGTTGTTTGAAAAATACAGTGTGTCTGATACTGTACTGTCACGCGGGAGTCCAGCCCTTCATATCTTTTAGCTCTGTATAATTTCAGCCTGCCATGGAACCACATATAGGTAGACCTATTATAGGTGCAGCAAGTTCAGATGATAGTAGCTCATCATCATCCATCCCTAGTGAGGGTAAAAACACCATTTTTATTTTTTTGTCATGGTAGTGCTGCTAAATCCATAGGATAACATGCAAAGACTTTTAACAAACAAAGTCATTCAAAGTGGTATATTGATAGTTACAATACATCCAACAATTTGCCAATGCTAGACATCATAACTATTACAAGAAGCGTTTTAGAACTCTTTCCTAAAGTAACCTAATATCAGTCCTGTAGCAGCCTCTTCTGATTGGTCAGACTTTGACACTCTGAGCCAGTCTGCTCTGATGAGGTGTGAAGTGACCTGGTCTGAGACAAAGAAGGCACCTGGTGGGAGGAGATCTGCAGTAGTAGATGCCAGGACAGGAAGGGGGCAAGGTAGCCAAACTGGTCTTCACAGGGAAAAGGACAGATAGTGCAAAGCCCGGCCCACCCCCACTTCCTGCCCCCCCACCCCCCAGTCACGAGGGAGCCCCTGTAACTGAAAATAGGAGAGGGGCTGGAAGGGAGTGTAGGGAAAAGTTACCTGAGAGTGGGCTTAGCCAGACCAGAACCATCAGGAGAGGTTTTATCCATCTTGGATTTTTGAGAAACAGTGCTTCCCAGGACAAATGTGTCACAGTTCTAAGGAAGTGGTCACCACAGAGGGTGGCACCCTGTAGCCAATTGGTCAGAGGTGCCCCTCTGCTTGCCAGCACAGAAACCTGGATCAACAAGGGGGCACTGCCTAGCACCTGAGATCCCTGTGGAATGAAATCTGAAGAAGGACTGCCCTGCTGAACCCCTGGTCCATACCAATTGAGAACTGCACCACCAAGGACTGAACCTGCTACACACTCTGGGGTTCCACAAAAGAGGACTTTGCCTTGCTTCTAAGAATAAGCAGTGGACTCCCTGTAAGCAACAGGTACAAAGGAGCTACCAAGAGTCCCGGTGTCAACTTCTGCAAGAAGAGTCCAGCTGACCAGCGTCCAGTGAACCTTTAAGGAATTGACCAGGTACATTGTAGGTATTGTAGCCCCGACCCTCCAAGGAGCAACTCAGAGCTTCAGGTACCTTGGCTGGTATTGTGGACAATTAAAGACCAAAAGAAAGACCATCTGGAATAAGATCCACAAGTTTGTGGAGGTTTAGAGAAATTGTGTGAAACAACTCCATAGGTGGACAGACCCGTCAACAAAAGTCAAGCTGGGGACTTGAACAGCGACTTAGCCTGAAATTCAGGTTTGCCCTGCTGAATGCTCCGGAGCTCTGCCCATCCAACAATGAGAACAAACACCTACAGGAGTTCACTAAGGACCTCGCGCTGCACCATGACCCTAACTCACATCTTTGTCTGTCAGTGTATCTGACACAGGCTCCATCGTGGTCACCCTCAAACTTTGACTTTGACCAGGTCAGGTGTGACCAGATTACCACAGTAGGTTCTTTTCATTTTTAGGCACTGGAAAGCAGTTTTTTTATTTAAACTTTAAAAAATCATGGGGGTCATTACAACCCTGGCGGACGGTGTTAAAGCGGCGGTAAGACCGCAAACAGGCCGGCAGAAAAAAAAAGGGAATTATGACCGTGGCGGAAACCGCCAACAAAGACAGCCACTTTAACACTCCGACCACCACGGCGGTACAGACAAGCAGCGCTGCGGTCACTGGCAACAGACAGGCAGGAGACAAAGTATCGCCCACAGTATCACAACCTACCAATCCGCCACCTTTTCCGTGGCGGATTCACCGTGGATAAAAACACGGCGGAAACAGCCATTTCAAAGGGAAAACGCTCACCTCAAACACTCCACAAGGAAGGAGGGCACCATGGAGCCGGAACTCCAAATACTCCCTGCGATAGTCTTCCTGCTCCTGTACGATCATCAGCAATGCCAGCGCCGAAGACAACGGTGAGTACTGCACCTACGACATAGGGGAGGGGGGAGGCAAAAGTCAGGGACACACACACGCAACACCCCCACCCCCACCCCGACCCTCACCCACTACAACACACACACCAATGCATATCCAAACATCACAGTAACAACCCCCAACCCCCCCGGAAGAATGCAAAGACAAAAGGAAATGAGTGCAACGATTGTAATGTATAAAAATACAGTAAGCTAATATATAGAGATATATATACACATTCAACAAAATATACATCACGATTAGTAGTACAGGTATGCACCATTCAATGTCCGTGGACCACTGGCCTCAAAATGTATGGGCGAGGCCCACATCAGATACCTGAGCAAAACGGAGCGAACACTGCTGGGGCATCAGATCGAAATACAACAGGCACCTCAGGGGGAAAGGAAGGGGGGGCACCTCAGCCGGATGACAGCACCACGCCAGATCCACGAGGGGGCTCCATGCCCATTGATGTATCCTGGGGAGTGCAAAGCCACAGTCTCTCAAGTTTCTACAGTGGGTGGGTTGCCAACTGTACCATCCTGGGGAGTGCAAAGCCACAGTCTCACAAGTCTCTACAGTGGGTGGTTTGCCCACTGCTTTATCCTGGGGAGTGCAAAGCCACAGTCTACAAGTATTTTCAGTGGGTGGTTTGCCCACTGCTTTATCCTGGGGAGTGCAAAGCCACAGTCTCTCAAGTCCTTTCAGTGGGTGGTTTGCCCACTGCTTTATCCTGGGGAGTGCACAGCCACAGTCTCACAAGTCTCTATAGTGGGTGGTTTTCCTACTGCTTTATCCTGGGGAGTGCAAAGCCACAGTCTCACAAGTCTTTTCAGTGGGTGGTTTGCCCACTGTACCATCCTGGGGAGTGCAAAGCCACAGTCTCACAAGTCTTTTCAGTGGGTGGTTTGCCCACTGTACCATCCTGGGGAGTGCAAAGCCACAGGGGGTCATTCCGACCCTGGCGGTCATGGACCGCCAGGGCCGGGGTTGGAGGATGCACCGCCAACAGGCTGGCGGTGCATCAAGGGCAATTCCGCTGCGGTCAGAAAAGGGAAACCGGCGGTTTCCCGCCGGTTTTCCCCTGCCCCTGTGAATCCTCCACGGCGGCGCTGCAAGCAGCGCCGCCATGGGGATTCCGACCCCCTTCCCGCCAGCCTGGTTCTGGCGGTTTTCACCGCCAGAACCAGGCTGGCGGGAACGGGTGTCGTGGGGCCCCTGGGGGGGAAAATCAATGTGGGGCCCTGTTAGGGGGCCCCTGCAGTGCCCATGCCATTGGGCCCCACATTGATTTTCAGTGTCTGCCTAGCAGACACTGAAAATCGCGACGGGTGCAACTGCACCCGTCACACACCAGCAACTCCGCCGGCTCCATTCGGAGCCGGCTTCCTCGTTGCTGGTGCTTTCCCGCTGGGCGGGCGGGCGGGCGGCCTTTTGGCGGTCGCCCGCCAGCCCAGCGGGAAAGTCAGAATGACCGCCGCGGTCTTTTGACCGTGGTACGGTCTTCTGGCGGTTCCCGCCAGGCGGGCGGCTTCCGCCGCCGGCGGGGGTCAGAATGACCCCAAAGTCTCACAAGTCTTTTCAGTGGGTGGTTTGCCCACTGTACCATCCTGGGGAGTGCAAAGCGACAGTCTCACAAGTCTTTTCAGTGGGTGGTTTGCCCACTGCTTTATCCTGGGGAGTGCAAAGCCACAGTCTCTCAAGTGGATGACAGTCTCAGGTGCCCAGAGTGCTTCATCCTGTTAAGGTCTGAGGTAGTGGATGCTGTTCTCCACTGGTTCTGGAGGGGGACAGGTGCCCAGAGTGCTTCATCCTGTTAAGGACTGAGGTAGTGGATGCTGTTCTCCACTGGTTCTGGAGGGGGACAGGTGCCCAGAGTGCTTCATCCTGTTAAGGACTGAGGTAGTGGATGCTGTTCTCCACTGGTTCTGGAGGGGGACTGGTGCCCAGAGTGCTTCATCCTGTTAAGGACTGAGGTAGTGGCTGCTGTTCTCCACTGGTTCTGGATGGGGACTGGTGCCCAGAGTGCATCACTCTCCCCGTGACGTTCCCAGTTCCGTCACTGCCCCTGCCGCACATGTGCTACCGGTGCTTGAGTTGGCGGTTCTTGCCCTGTTCAGCGGTGCTTGCCATGGCGGTCTTTGCCCTGTTCAGCGGTGCTTGCCCTGTTCAGCGGTGCTTGACTTTGCTGTCTCTGACCTGTGCAGCGGTCTTTGCCATGGCGGTCTTTGCCCTGTTCAGCGGTGCTTGCCCTGTTCAGCGGTGCTTGCCATGGCGGTCTTTGCCCTGTTCAGCAGTGCTTGCCTTTTTCAGCGGTCCTTGCCCTGTTCAGTGGTGCTTGACTTTGCAGTTTCTGACCTGTTCAGCATTGCTTGCCATGGCGGTCTTTGCCCTGTTCAGTGGTGCTTGCCCTGTTCAGCGGTGCTTGACTTTGCTGTCTCTGACCTGTGCAGCGGTGTTTGCCATGGCGGTCTTTGCCCTGTTCAGCGGTGCTTGCCCTGTTCAGCGGTGCTTGCCATGGCGGTCTTTGCCCTGTTCAGCGGTGCTTGCCCTGTTCAGCGGTGCTTGCCCTGTTCAGCGGTCCTTGCCCTGTTCAGCGGTGCTTGACTTTGCAGTTTCTGACCTGTTCAGCTGTGCTTGCCATGGCGGTCTTTGCCCTGTTCAGCGGTGCTTGCCCTGTTCAGCGGTGCTTGACTTTGCTGTCTCTGACCTGTGCAACGGTGTTTGCCATGGCGGTCTTTGCCCTGTTCAGCGGTGCTTGCCCTGTTCAGCGGTGCTTGCCATGGTGGTCTTTGCCCTGTTCAGCAGTGCTTGCCTTTTTCAGCGGTCCTTGCCCTGTTCAGTGGTGCTTGACTTTGCAGTTTCTGACCTGTTCAGCATTGCTTGCCATGGCGGTCTTTGCCCTGTTCAGTGGTGCTTACCCTGTTCAGCGGTGCTTGACTTTGCTGTCTCTGACCTGTGCAGCGGTGTTTGCCATGGCGGTCTTTGCCCTGTTCAGCGGTGCTTGCCCTGTTCAGCGGTGCTTGCCATGGCGGTCTTTGCCCTGTTCAGCGGTGCTTGCCCTGTTCAGCGGTGCTTGCCCTGTTCAGCGGTCCTTGCCCTGTTCAGCGGTGCTTGACTTTGCAGTTTCTGACCTGTTCAGCGGTGCTTGCCATGGCGGTCTTTGCCCTGTTCAGCGGTGCTTGCCCTGTTCAGCGGTGCTTGACTTTGCTGTCTCTGACCTGTGCAACGGTGTTTGCCATGGCGGTCTTTGCCCTGTTCAGCGGTGCTTGCCCTGTTCAGCGGTGCTTGCCATGGCGGTCTTTGCCCTGTTCAGCGGTGCTTGCCCTGTTCAGCGGTCCTTGCCCTGTTCAGCGGTGCTTGACTTTGCAGTTTCTGACCTGTTCAGCGGGGCTTGCCATGGCGGTCTTTGCCCTGTTCAGCGGTGCTTGCCCCGTTCAGCGGTGCTTGACTTTGCTGTCTCTGACCTGTGCAGCGGTGTTTGCCATGGCGGTCTTTGCCCTGTTCAGCGGTGCTTGCCATTGCGGTCTTTGCACTGTTCATTGGTGCTTGCCCTGTTCAGCGGTGCTTGCCATGGCGGTCTTTGCCCTGTTCAGCGGTGCTTGCCATGGCGGTCTTTGCCCTGTTCAGCGGTGCTTGACTTTGCTGTCTCTGACCTGTGCAACGGTGTTTGCCATATCGGTCTTTCTCGTGTTCAGCGGTGCTTGCCCTGTTCAGCGGTGCTTGCCATGGCGGTCTTTGCCCTGTTCAGCGGTGCTTGCCCTGTTCAGCGGTGCTTGCCATGGCGGTCTTTGCCCTGTTCAGCGGTGCTTGCCCTGTTCAGCGGTCCTTGCCCTGTTCAGCGGTGCTTGACTTTGCAGTTTCTGACCTGTTCAGCGGTGCTTGCCATGGCGGTCTTTGCCCTGTTCAGCGGTGCTTGCCCTGTTCAGCGGTGCTTGACTTTGCTCTCTCTGACCTGTGCAGCGGTGTTTGCCATGGCGGTCCCTCATTGCCCAGCGGGGCTGTGGCTGCCGGGGCCCTCCTGGGCACTGACTCTGGCGGTGGTCTCCTGACCACTGACGATGGGACTTCCCTCCTGGGCACTGACTGACTCTGGCGGTGGTCTCCTGACCAGTGACGATGGGACTGCCCTCCTGGGCAGTGACCCTGCCGGTGGTCTCCTGACCACTGACGATGGGACTGCCCTCCTGGGCACTGACTCTGGCGGTGGCGTCCTGGCCAGTGACGATTGGGCTGGTGGAGGCCTCCTGGGCAGCGGGGATGATGGCGGCCTTCTCCGCCGTGCTGCTCTTCCCAGACTTTGGCGCTTTCTTCTGCCCCTTCCCCACCTTGGGAGGAGTCACAGCTGAGTCGATACTCCCCCCGGGACCCTTGTGAGCGGCTTTGCCGGCTGGAGTCTTCCCCCTATCCCGTCGGGCACTGTCCAACTTCTGGTGATTCACAGGGGGGGGACTGGCTGTGCTTTGGCTCCGTGTCACACTGGCTGCCCTGGTGCCCGGTGCACTCCACATACCTCTAACAGGCACCACTGGTACCGGAGATTTTTTGCCTGAGGTGCTAGTATGGGACCTATGAATTGGAGGGGGGGTGGTGGGAAAGAGGTCAACGTTGCTCAGGAAAAGCTTCTGACGAACACTGGGACGGGTAGCTAGAGGGGGTCTGGGAGTGGAGGAAGAGGAGGTGGTTGTAGGATGTGTAACTTTTGATGATTTGGGTGCAGGTGCATGTTCTGGAGGCTGTCATGAGGTGGATGGATGTTGGGTGTGTGTGTGAGCGCGTTTGTGTTCTTTGGGAGGGGGCGTCACAGACACACTGGGAGAGGACACAGGGGACGTGTAAATGGTAGCGGGGGTGGTGAGTACAGGTGAGCGGGGTGTGGCGGTGGGTGTGCTGGTGTGAGTCCTAGTGGCTGTAGTGGTAGTGCATGTAGGTGAGAGTGTAGACGACACTGGGAGGGAGGAGGGAGACGACGAGGAGGGGGACACAGTGGAGGCAGTGGATGTTGCTGAGTCTGTATGTGGGTGATGCTTGTGTGAGTGCCTGTGGGATGTGTGGTGCCTATGTTTGCCTGAGCTTCCCTTGTGTGTTGACGTGTGTGCAGGCTGGTCTGATGGTGTGCTTGGGATAGGCAGAGGTACAGGGGATTAGGTCTGGGTGGAGGAAGTTGGAGGGGGGAGGCTAGAGACAGGGACAATGGCTGCCATCAGTGCTGAGGCCAGAGATTGCAGGGTTCGCCAGCAGTGGTAGAAGCACCCAAAAGCAGCGGTTTGTGGAAACCATCGGAGAGTGAGCATGTAAGTGCATGTAAACGCAATAATTAAAGAGTGTTTGCAGTCTTTTGCACCATTGTTATTAAAAAGCAGCAACGCAGGGCATAGTCTAGGATGCACAGGGAAAGGGGGGATCCAGGAAACTCTCAAAAAGGGGGAAGGCAAAGGAGCACAAGTGGTTAGGAGCGAACAGACAGCCGCAAGGGACCCCACACTGGCCTGGGGTATACGGGGCAAAGAGCAGGAAACCGCTAGGTTTGTGGAGCAATCACCCAAGGCGTACATCAGACCCTCATTAGGTCCCCCTGCAATAACGACAAGGTCTGCAGGTCTGGCAAACACAATTCCACTAACAGTAAAGAAAGAATATGGCGAAAGGAATTCCTAGACATCTTTTCCTTACTTGAAATTCAGTTAGAAGGTTTAGATCTCACAGTGTGTGATAAGAAGGATGAGGATAGGTGGAAAAGAAAGAGGGTCAGGAAAGAAAGGAACTTTGAGAATTGGTTGGATGCTTTCAAGATCATGGCTTGCATAATAGTAACAAAATTCCCACGCTGCGCAGCGGACCTGTGGTTATATGAGTCAAAAATCCATGAAGTGCACGACCAATTCCCTGGGGATGCATGACTAGAATATGATAAAAGTTTCAGGTTAAAAATGCAGGCCCACCCAGAGATGGAATGGAATGAGGAGGACGTGTCTAGCTACATACACAAGATGATGGTGGCCAAAGAGGTAAGATTCTGGATGGGGAGGGGGGATCACCTCTTTCAGAACACATACCACAAAGAGAAGCACGAAAATATTAGATCATTTCATAGATTCAAGCCCTGCCACAGCGGCAAGGGTCAAGGCGATGAGGGAGGGCAGGCATCTGCTAGAAATTATAAACAGATGAGTGCACTTGGAGACAGGGCTGCAAATTCAGGCACAGCTGTTCATCCTGCGGCGGGGAGCGCCCGGCATCAGCGTGCAGGAAAAGCAAACTCTGATCAGACAAGAAAGAAAAGAAAAAGAAACATTATAGATAGTGTTTCAACAAGGGTGCTGTCGGGGAACTGGAGAAATTATAAATTAGCCAGATCCCCTATTAACACACAATTTCTGAGAAAGCTAGCCAATGAGTACTACAACAAAAAGGGATTTGGTAAAGGGATTTGAAGAAGGTTTCAGAATCCCAGTAACAGGTCTAGTAGTGGGGTGGGGGATGGCAAAAACCCAAAACCAGCCACGGAACACCCAGAAGTGGTTCAACAAAAAATTGAGAAGGAATTGAGGCTGGGTGGCATTGAAGGCCCATTGCCCTCACCACCACCCAAAGACTTAATAATTTCACCATTAGGTGTGGTACCCAAGCAGGAAGCAGGACAATACAGGCTCATACACCATTTATCATTCCCAGAAGGTGCATCGGTAAATGACAGCATCCCCTCCGAAGCTTGTTCTGTAGGTTACACCACCGTAGAGGACGCCATTGATGTGATAAAATAAGCAGGCAGAGGTACATTATTGGCGAAGGCAGACATTGAGTCAGCTTTCCGCTTATTATCTGTACACCCAGACTGTTTTTACCTATTAGGTTTTCAACACAACAACAGCGTTTATGTTCATAAAGCCATGCCCATGGGCTACTCCATCTGGTGCGCTTACTTCGAGCAGTTGAGTACATTTTGGAAATGGGCGCTGCATAAAGAACATCCAGGTGGGGGGAAGATGAATTACCTGGACGATTTCTTATTCATGGGAAAATCAGGCAGAGGCGAATGTATCAGCCTACTGAGGTCTTTTCAAAACCTGGCTAATGAAATAGGTGTCCCCCTGGCAGCAGATAAAACTGTAGGCCCTGCAACACTAGTTTTTTTGGGCATTGTGTTAGACTCAATCACAGGAACATCAAGGATCCCGGGGGATAAGGTGGCGGAGCTAAGGGAAGAAATCAAGTCCATGCGAGGGAAACAGAAAGCAACCCTGGGGGAGTTACAAAGAATGGTTGGAAAACTGAATTTTGTGAGCAGGGTTATCCCAGCAGGATGAGTTTTTGCGAGGCGTTTATGTAGACTGACAGCAGGTTTGCACGTAAAGCACCACAGGCTGGGATCAGGAGTAAAGAGCGATTTGGCCATGTTGGATTCCTTCCTGGACCAATTTAACGGTTTGCTCATTTGGAGAAAGGGCTGGATATCAGCCAATGAGTCAGCACTGTTCACAGACGCCGCAGGCGGCTGTGGTTTTGGTGTGCTATTGGGCAAGGAGTGCTGCGCAGGCAAATGGCCAAACAGGTGGCACGAGCTCAGGATCACCAGGAACATTACATTTCTGGAACTGTTTCACATAGTTTTAGCCATGACAGTCTGAAAAGATAAGCTGCAGAACCTAGGTGTGGTACTAGCCATGAACAAAGGGTCGGCATCTTGCCCTGACACGCTGAGACTATTGAGACGATTGGTCAGTATTCAATTCAAGGGGAACCTGAACATCAGGGCTAGACTTGTGTAAGGTATATAAATTCACGAGCAGATGCTCTGTCTCATTCCCAGATGGACAAATTCAGGAAGCTAACCCCGGAGGCGAGACAAGCGATGACACCTTTTCCAAAAGGTCTGTGGGAGCTGGTGGAGTGGACTTGTCAATATTAGTTCACAATGCGCTCAAGCCGGAGACACACAGGAGGTACTCCAAATATGCCAGGTCACTAATGGAAATAGGGGGACTTAAATCACTTAGGGATCCAGTGACGACCAGACCGGCAGTGGAATGCTTCATCAAATGGGCCTACCAGCAGGGGAAAACAAAGTCTTGGGCATAGGCCCACCTGGCAGCGGTGGCTCATTTCTCAAAAATACAGACGGGGTGGATCCCATGGCCTCACACTATATTAGAACAGCTATGAAGGGCTGGAAATGGCTTGAGGGACCAAGAGAGGACAACAGGCACCCCATAGATTTCAACAAGCTAACAATGCTGATAGACGCACTGGAGACAGTGACAGATGACATGTACGAACTAGGGGGCATATTTATACTCTGTTTGCGCCGGAATTGCGTAGTTTTTTTTTACGCAATTCCGACGCAAAACTAACTCCATATTTATACTTTGGCGTTAGACGCGTCTAGCGCCAAGGTCCATGGAGTTTGCGTCATTTTTTAGCGTGGACACCTACTTTGCGTTAATTATATGCAAGATAGGCGTTCCCGTCTAAAAAATTTACTCCGAGGCATGTGCACCGTATTTACAATCCCGGGCAAAATTCACGCCCGGGAGCGGGCGGGTCAAAAAAAATGACGTACGGTCGCTTTTGCGCCGTTTTTTAGCGCCTGGAAAAGGCAGGCGTTAAGGGACCTGTGGGCTCGGAAGGAGCCCAGAGGTGCCCTCCCATGCCCCCAGGGACACCCCCTGTCACCCTTGCCCACCCCAGGAGGACACCCAAGGCTGGAGGGACCCATCCCAGGGACATTAAGGTAAGTTCCGGTAAGTATTATTATTATTTTTTTTTGTGGCATAGGGGGGCCTGATTTGTGCCCCCTACATGCCACTATGCCCAATGACCATGCCCAGGGGACAGAAGTCCCCTGGGCATGGCCATTGGGCAATGGGGCATGACTCCTGTCTTTGCTAAGACAGGAGTCATTTCTATGGGGGTTGGGAGTCGGAAAAAATGGCGCAAATCGGGTTGAGGCGAAAAATTTGCCTCAGCCTGACTTGCCCCATTTTTTGGCGCCCAACCTCCATATCCCCCTACGCCGGCGCTGCCTGGTGTACGTCGTTTTTTTTCACGCACACCAGGCAGCGCCGGCGGCTAACGCCGGCTAACGTCATTGATTAAATATGGCGCCCGCATGGCGCTTCAGAATGGCGTTAGCCGGCGTTAATTTTTTTGACGCAAAACTGCGTTAGCGCAGTTTTGTGTCAAAAAGTATAAATATGGCCCTAGGTCTATTCAGAGTAGTTTTTACCCAAGCTTTCTTCAGGGCTTTTCGCGTAAGTGAGATAGTAGCCACAGCGTAGAGAATGGGCGGAAAAGCCAATCACATATACACTTTACAAGGAGTATTTGCACTTTAGCACTGGTCAGCAATGGTATAGTGCCCAGCGTACCAAAAACAGCAAAAACAAAGTCCAGCACACAGTCAAAACATGGGAAGCAGAGGCAACAAAGACAGGGGAGACCACATCAAGGATGCCAGTTCTAAAAGTTTGGGATTTTATTGTGCTATGTTTTCACTGTGTGGCTGTTTGTGCACTGCATAAATACTTAACACATTGCCTCTAAGTTTAGCCTGAATGTTTTTTGTGTCTAGCTACCCAGGGTTAAGCACAAGTTAAGTCAGTGAATTTTTGTGGTTCACCCTGCAAGGGATTATGACTTTCGCTTGACCAGGGCTCACAGCCGAGCCAACCAGCAACCCAATTTCTCACACAGGCCCACTAGCAGCATTTAATTTGCAGACGGTGGTTGCATGGTTCCCTTTACTGGGGACTTATATAAGTGAATTAAATGTGCCAACTGGGTGTAAGACAAATTTAGCATGTTTAGAGGAGAGAGCACAAACACTTTAGCATTGGTTTAGTTAGTTTTAAAAGCCCACAAAAATGCGTTCAGAATAAAGGAGGGTTGAAGGCAAAAAGTTTGGGGCTGAACTTGCAGAGAGACCAGGTCCAATAACTTTTCTAGCACAAGCATGCAAAATTCAAAAATGCCCCTCAATTTCTAAAGTAAACTATCCATATAAACCTTCACATTGAAATAAAAGCACGATGTGAATCGTTCCTTTCAGACTGCGTTCGCCTTTAGTCAGCCTGTGGAAGCGAGTTCAATTGTTACGCTGAAGAGGCATCAGCACCGCTAGTGTGGGCTGTATCATGCTTGTCTTCTTGGAGAGCCTGACACGTTCAGTCAGCCACCTGAAGCAGGGCGCATCGTAAACCACCGCAGACGAATAACTCAGCGCTGCTGCGGGGAGGGGGCGGTAGAAGGGAGGGGGAAAACGCTGCGGCTGTTCTCTCTCTCTCTCTCCAGCATCGTCCACGCATCGCCATGGATCGGAATAAAACGTGCCAGGTGATGGAAGGCGACGCATTAACGAGAGCTCTGTCGGGGAGGGGTGGAAAAGGGGTCTGCTTTGCTCGTGTCATCCTCTTTTCTAGCCACCACAGGATGTCAATGGGCTGTCTTATCGGGCGGGAGTACAAGTGAACGCACTACGCTGAGCTGCAGAAACTAGAAACGGGAAAATTAAAGTTTGAATTGGCCGAGGAAATCGCTTTTTCCTCCCAATACCACAAATAATTGGCTGCTTTTCTGTTAGATTTATTGTTGAGGGATAAAAAGGAAAAAAAAAACACATTTAAAGTAATCCATTTCATCACCGATGGATACGCAATGGATAATCCTGATTTGTGGAATGCTACTTTCAATGAACGATCCTGTTCTGATCAACGCACAGGTAATGGAACGACTTTATTTCAGAATTTCTGTATTTCACATAATTTAAAAACGTCTATGGTCTCCATCCCATTCACTTGAAATACCGCTATTCAATTTGTGATGTTGTTTCTTTTTTTTAGAGTGTATTTAACTTCGTATAAAAGCGAAACCCAACTTCCTAAAATATTCTGTGAAGGTAAAAAATGTGAGGGTCTAATTGATATAAGGTCCCCTAATTGTCTGTGCTCTGCTGGTCAGTGTGTCTGCGTTTCTCACAGCCCAGAGGCGTGGAAAGGGGTCACGGGTCAATGAAGTAAGAGAAATTCGCTTAGTAATTCCCCAGGTTTGGTATTAAAAACATCCAATTAATTAGAGTGGAGATGACCCCTTTCACCTCTGGGTGAGGGTGCTACTGGGCCTGCTGCATTATTGATAGCTACGTCTAAATCACTGCTCCCTGGCTTTATTGCCTTTTGAAACCCTCTACGAGTTTTTCCAGAAAGGGTTACTGAGACATGGCCTTCAAGTTGAAATGTGCTCATTTGGATAGTTTATTGGTCGTTTGTGTATTTCATTCGCAACTAGTAATTATCACAGTTTTAGAGGATGAAGTTTCAGTGCAAGTAATCTGTCCAGAATACAGCAGCATTTTGTGCATGAAGTCTGGAAAACTATAATTACAAACATTAGAGACGGGCCACTGTCGCAAACTGTAATTTAACACCAGCGTTGTTGTTCAATGGGCAGGTACATTTTTACATAAGTTAAGCACAAGGCAGCAGCGGTCTATAGAAACCATAGGAAAAATCAAAATATTGTTTTGCGCAAACAATCGTGACATAGTCTGAGGCAAACGGTATAGCTCATCCCAGGTATAGCTCATCCCAGGGACTAGCTAAATAAATTATGACAGCACCAGTGAACATGTATTATGCTTATCATTAAGCCGTGTTTAGTCCGCATTTTCAGATAATACAATGCAATGCTATGAAATGACCACCGTAGGGCAGCAACACACTTTCAAATTTAAACAGCCTTTCACTGCGGTTCATATTATAGTACATAGTTCACACAGTGGAGAAAATTTGTGAAGACTTTAACTTGCGTAGCCACAGAGTGACACAAGGCGACAGAATGTCTTAAAAGGATATTTATTTATTTTCCAATGCAAAACTGTTTGTGCTGTAGAAGGGCCCTTTTTATGGTCAGTAGTGCTTTGCTAGTGCTGTTTTGCACCACTTTGCATCAAGAGGGAACTACATGGCTGGTACTTGAGCATTTCAGCATAAACGTTGACCTATCTACTAACATTGTATGACTGGGCTAAGCAGCAAAAATAACTTCTCCTTGGTGGAGATGGAAAACTAAAAAATATATTTTTCTCTCCAAAAACTTCAAACATTGCACGTGTGCTGCAATGTACAGCACACGACCAATGTCCGAAACTTTTAAAATCCATCCAGTATTTGGATTTTGTACTGGGAGAGTATAATTCAAGTACTAAAACTGTACTAGATATTACCCACAAACCATTGCACCGTGGTGCTAGGGAAGAGAGTAGCACATCCCATATTAATGAAATATGACTGTGCTGCTGTCTCCCACTTGTGCAATGTAGTGCAGCAACCAATACATCGCCCCCCAAATCTTTTACAGTACACCACCAGAACGAATGTTGAGAGGGCATGCTATTGCTTGTTGTTAGCTTATATATGCCCCGAAACATGCACTCATTAAGCAAATCTTGCCTTGAGTTGTACATCAAGGGACAACCCTTTTTTTGATCTCATTTTATATGGAATATTCCTATTAAGTCTGAAAAACTTTCTTTCGATTCCTCTGCAAACAGAGTGGTCTGATTTTAAACTTTAAAAGGAATGCATGAGGACATATGGTGAGCTGCAGGGCAACAAATATGAATCATTTTTTAAAAACTGCAGAGAACCCCATCATCATACAAACTATGTGCAACTCATGACCACGTGCACGTAAGCAGATGACTTAACTTTATATTTTAGCACAGGGGCAGAGCTTCATTGGGGGTGTTTGGAGTGTTACACCCCCCAGTAAATGTTTTTTTCTGATGAATAGTTGGGTACAGGTGCTTTGAGTCGGGTATTGTGAGATGTCAGTCGATTTTAGCAGGAATGTTAACATACCCACTGGCAAATACACACACGCTCTCTCACTCTGCTTTGTAACTCCTAATAAATATTGGTTATTTTACAAAATACTGTTTTTTCTCTTTTAGAACTCAAACCAGTCCACATTCCTCTCCCCTTCCACTGCCCCTATAGGCCCCTGTCATACACCCTGCCTGTTGTATAATGTATTTAAACATTACTCAGCTTTTCATTTGGCGATTAAAAGGGAATGTGTAAAATGGAGGCAGCAAAAAAATCTAATGACTGGGCAGCAACTTCAATTGAAAAGCAGACACGTTAAAGGCATGTTTTATTGTCCTTAACGATAAGTACGTCGTCCTCTCCGCCTTCGTTTTACCTCTTCATTGCTCCCATCGTATTCTCAGAAGTGCAGCTATCAACAATGCACAAAGAGCAGTGGCACCGAGGCCAGAAAGTTCAAGGGACCCCTTTCACTGCTGTTGCTGCTTGAAATAGGGTCACAGAACCTCTAGCTGAGCAACCAGCTGTTCTTCTACATTCAGGAATGACTTATCTTTAATTTTACCCTGACTGTTCTTTCCACGTATATAAAAAAAACAGAGGAGCCAATATTTTGTCTTCTACTCATGTTTTTTTAATCGTTGCGTTCATGTTGTTGTTTCTCTAAGGCAGAGTGGTAAAAAGAGGGCATTTATTTTCCGAAGGATCATTTCCTAATGAAACTAGTGTCATTCTTTAGGCCACTGTATTAACTTTCTGTTTAATTTCTTTGTGTGCAATATACATTATCCTAGCGTGTAGTCGTTACTCACAAGATGATCCCCAGACTCCATTCACTGGAAAAAAAACAAAAAATAAAGTAATATTGTAGTTAGGTGCAACTGAAGTTCAACAATGATAGTTTACTGAGCTAACCAAAGAGCTAAGCTATTTCCACAGTTTCAACCACCATGTGCACACTCTATGCTATATATAACTCAGATGTTGTCACTAATGTCATCAGTAATGTCATCAGTGATGTAACTTGAGAGGTCATCAGTGATGTCATCAATAATGCCATTCAACATGCCATGAGTGCTGTAATATGTGAGGTTAAAAGCAATGCATGGAAGGGGTGCAAGTTATTAGGAGCTCGGTAAAAATAACTGATTTATTTCAGCGGTGTTTTTGTTTTTAAATCTAGTTTGTCCTTACTGCAAACGTACAGGTGTGTTTGACAGACAAGCAGCCCTGCTCATATACCAGGCAGATCAAAATTACACCCATAACGTACTCTATTGCCATTGGCAATGGAGTACATGTGGCAGGTATTATGTTTCACTGTCTTGGAGTGGAGAAATTATGGGAATCGAACATTACAGATATAAAAACTACTGTTGATATTAGTTGCTGGGCACATATAGTCATTAATATGTTGACTCATATATATCTTCAAATCTGTAAACTCATTTATGACAATTGTGTATACTTCCCTCAAGTAATTTTGAAGTAGACAGTGACCATCAACGTTCACCCTATTTATACAGTCCTGGTGAACAGTTTGCACTCTCATCTTCTCAAAAGCAAAAAATAAAGAAAACAAAAGTACCTTAATTGCCTATTCTGAGTGTTGTGATGAGAGTAGTCTCATTATACTCATCATCTTCTTTTGGTATGGTTCAATTGTACAGGATTTCTTCTCTTGTCTTCTCCCTCACCTTTTAGACTGCCTTGTTGAGAACCCACATTGGATAACCTCTCTCCTGAAATCTAGAAAGCATGTTAGACCATTCCTATTAAAAACTGGTTTCAGTACTGCAATTTACCTTAGCTCTCAGGAGCTCTCGATGTGGGATACTCAATTTTAGAGAGTCAAAGGGCCTGCTTAGAGCATGAAGTAGATTATCTGCTGTGGGTTTTCGAGCCTGGTGCTCAATATATTATCTTGCACCCTGACCATGATGTCTAAGAAGACTATCTGGTCTCTTCTGATCTGAAACGTAAAGTCTAGGTTCTAAGTTTTCATTTTCAAATTCTCAAAAATCTCCCTGTAGATGAACTCTCTCATATGATGAAGAGATTATCTATGAAGCTTAGATGTGATCCCCCACCATGTAAAGGCTCGAACAAGGAGGACACCCACCCACCTCCCCATAAATATGCATTCATCAACAGGAGATGGGGCCCGTGCACCTGTGAAGTCTTGGGGCCTTCCTCAACAGTTAAAAAAATAATAAAGAACTGCTTGCTCCCACCAGAAGAGCCTGCAGGCAACATGGGATCCTGTGGGCAACAGGGGCCCCAAAGCTTTTCCTGTGGCCCTCAACACAAAATAGTGTTCTGGGTTCCCAGGGTGGGTACAGGGGATACCAAATAAAGATAAAAACACATCTAAATAATAAAAAGCAACAGGAGCTGCTTATTTATTCAACGTTCCTTGCAAAGAGTGCCCCATAATGCCCTGGAAGAGCTTTTTAATCATATCTATTTGAGTCTAGTGGAGTTACTACCATTAGAGGGTAACCACCAAGCAGTTTTTAATGTTGTTGGTAGCTGAATGCATCAGGGCCTCAGCAACATAAAAAAAAAATCAGTAAGTCTCCTTGGCCATTAAATCCATGACCAGAGGAGAGCTTACCATATTTTTACAAAGCACTCCTAACGGAAGCTCGTTATTTTGCAGTGCACCCTTGTGGCTGGTTCTCTAGCTGCAATTTGTATTGAAATTCAAGACAGTCCTGCTTGTGAAATACAAGCTGCCGGCACCACATACAATAAGTATAAATATCTTATGCTTCGCCCTAGACACATGACACAATCCATGTTGTAGGGCCTGTCAAAGGCCTGATTCTATCAGCCAATCTAGAAATCGATCCATTTTCCAATTGTTAGGGGAGGGGGGTGGGGCTCCCTGTTCGGACCCTTGAATCTGTACTATCAGTGATCTCCAGGTCACATAATTGCTCTACGAATGCTGCCAGGAATCTCAGACACACACACAACACTCTCTCTCACACTCTTTCTCTCTCTTTCTCTCTCTCTCGCTGCCTCTTTCTCGCTCTCTCTCTCTCTCTCTCTCTCTCTCTCTCTCTCTCATGTGTACATGCATCTGATTATCAGGAGTATGAAAGCATGACTCAGGGCAAGATAAGATGCCTACAGATTTATAATCCAGGGGATCCAAACACTGGATCCTAAGTCATGGTTACTGAATATAACATTGTGATGGCATTTGAAGAAGACACTAGCATATTCCAAGTACTATTTTGAGGTAGTCTACCCCTTAAGAAACTTTGGTCACACAGTATTTCTGGGTAACACTAGGCAGTAGCTCTACATATAGACTGAAAACTTTGACATCGGTGTCAGCAGAACTGTGTTGGGTTGTTTTGGCTTCTGTTGCTCAGTCTAGTTTGTTTGCTGGCTTTGCATGCCCTCACCTTTATTGTTTTAATCCATTACCAGTCCCCCACATTTGAGATTTCCCAGCTTCCTTCCATTCCTTTTCAAATTTTGTTGCCTGGCTGTGTTTGTGCTGTGGCTTTCTTGTCTTTGAGGATATTTTCCAGCGGTGCTCAGATTCCAGGAGGTGTCCTGGTACTCCCAGAGATTCATCACAGCTCGACCTCAGTGCATGCTAGTAAGTAAATTGTATCTAACTCAGTGCATGCTAGTAAGTAAATTGTATCTTTTGATTGACTAGTACTTTATTGTAGTTTGGTGCATGGTATTGAAGTTCACTCATCCACATCAGGGTGCACCAATTACCGGAATAGTCACAATGAAAGCATGAATCAAGTCAAGATTTAACATCCCCATAGCAGCCAAAGACACTGAAGAATGTAGGGATAAAGATAGGGCTGCCTTTGGAAATTTTTTGATAACCTTTTTAGCAGTAGATTGCTCATTAGTTCTTCTGGAGCATCACTATTTGGTTTAGGGTGAAGGAGTGCAATTGAGTCAGCTGACTCATTTGTTAAAAAATAAGAAGTTTCTGGGCAGTGACAGTTCTTTTTGTCTTCCGTTAGGAAGGTTACTAACAGCCAGCTGCAAAGCTTTACTTTTATTGTGCTCAAGTTATGGGAATTCCTATGTGCACCCAGCCTCATTGCTCCCTGCTGGGAGACCCATAAACTGCATCTGCACTGTAGTAAGAAAGTGAAATGCGAAAAGGAAGTGCCTCAAACCTGTTCCTGTACTGGATTCAGATCCCATGTTTAGATATTTTATATAAACGTGGGGCCCAACCTTTCCCACTTTGCTTCACGCTTCTTCATTAACAGTGGAAGGTGGTACTCTGCATAGTACTCAGACTGCAGCTCTGATCCAGGGCTGATATTGCTAAGAGACAGTTGTGCCTAAAGGTGAGGGATTATCATCTCAAGACTGTGCATTGTACTGGAGAGTTGTGGGACTGCCTAAGACCTTGGAGCCTACATGATCAGCACGGAGAAGGAGCAACTCATCCCATAGAACCTGTCTCCATGAAGGAGAATAACTCTCCAAGTAAGAAGAGAAGTGCGGCCCAGGCGAAAAGGACTTCTACAGCAGCGTGTCTAAAGCTGACCTAAGTGTTCCAAAGGGTCTCCCACCCTTTTTGCATGTCCAGTCACCAACACCAAGGAAACCTGAGGACCTGTGCTGGCTCTTCCTTTTACTACACCCCTTTGCCCAGAACCACATCGTGGCCTAGAAGATGAATGCTTAAACACTAGTGCAAGATCTGCCAATCATAGTGCTTTTTCCCATGCTACTGCAGCTTCCATCACCCTGAAATGAAAAGAAGAAGATGGGTCCATCACAATGAGGCTCTGCAATCTAAAGCATGATTACTTACTTCTTATAGTTGAACACTGCACACCCCCACTTGTAGGTCATGAGTGAGGATCTCCTTTGGTAGCAGTAATGCCCAAACAAAACATTGAGTGACAACTTGACTAATAGAGTTTACTGGGACTTTGTTGAGATTTTTAGAACCCACTTAAGAGACCTGTGTATCCTAAGGATACAGACTGAACTATGTGACACAGAACTCAGAAAATCTGCTTCAGTTTACTACAATGATCCTGCACTTATGCATACATTTAAGAGTTCTGTTTGTCTGTGCAGTTATTCCAGCTGCATCTCTAGAAAACCATCCCTGTAGTAACTGTTAGACCGGACACCCTTGGCATGGTATTCCCCTAGGCTCATTGCCTTTATTCCTCTATTTTGCTGAGGTTTTTTTTTCGTAGGCTTTAGGACTCTGTGTAAGTGACCCTTGCTAAACAGAGGTAAAGTGTTTGTACTCTCTTCCTTAAACATAGTAAAATTGGCATACACCTAATTGGCATATTTAACTTACCAATAAGTCCCTAGTATATGATACCAGATGTGCCCTGGACCTGTAAATGAAATGCTCCTACAGTGCGGATTGTACCACCCACCAAAGTAGCACTGTAGAAAATGCCTAAGGCTTGTCCCTGCAGCCTGTGGAGTCGCATTAAATTGCCATTTTGACTTGGCGAAATACATCTTTTGCCAAGCCAAAGCATTTCTTTTTAAGACTTGTAAGTCATCCCCAGTTTAGCCATTAAAGGCTCCTAGAGCAGGGTCCATGGTATGCAAAAGTTATAACATGTTTGCCTATATTTTTCCTGTCCTCCCAGTAAAAAACTCATAAAGTAAGTTTTCACTGTTTTAAGATTATTTCTCCCATAAACCATCAGTTGTTTACCTTTTTACACTAAGTAACTGAAAGGTTCAGCTTGAAAACAGATAGAGAAATGCTTCTTCCACTAATTTGACTAGTAATTGACAGTGAATGGCTCTCCTGTGGTGTGTTGTGTATTCCTTCCAGGCTTGGGGACAAAATAGTTCTAGTTGTGAAAGGAAAGGGTCTTCCTGAAGGGATGTGTGGGAAGGAGTTGTGCCCTGGCCCGATTACGCTCACCCCTCACAACTAATAATCAATTTCTTATAGTGACAGCTTGAGTTTAGAGTCTTTACCCCATCTAATTGCACCCCTGAGATGACTTGGTCTGCTCAACCTC
Organism: Pleurodeles waltl; assembly: GCF_031143425.1. NCBI lineage: Eukaryota > Metazoa > Chordata > Amphibia > Caudata > Salamandridae > Pleurodeles > Pleurodeles waltl. The sequence continues at coordinate 1,854,508,862 of NC_090440.1, forward strand.
ACCTCCCAGCAATCCAAGTGAAATAGCAGCCTAAATAGCCTGTTTCAAGTCTAAGATAGGATGGACCATAATATATCAGAGGCAAAATACTTCAAACCCCAAAGTTGTAGCCGACTAGCCATTGTGTGCCCTGTAGCCCCGAACATTTTCTAGCATCCATTATCTTCAACTCGACATTGAAAGCATAGGTTCTACATTCAGCAAGGATAGCATCAAAATCCACCAGTACACTCGACTCTACCTTATAATCCATTTTCTGATTAAACATAGTGACTTACTATCTGCCTCTAGCGATTCAGAACTAGATGCTATGAATCCACCTAAAGCTCATCTAAATAAAGAATGAATTTACCTTTTCCTCGTTCACCAATGCCTCCATGCAACCACTGAATCAAGTCTGGCTATTCATCATGATCACTGATGGCTTCTGTCTCCAACTGACTGGAATTTTGAAATTCCTCGGTTTCACTGTCAATGCATACTAATCTTTCAAATAACCTTTCACTAAGAAAACCAAAGTAGCATGGTAAATGCTTTCTCTCCTGAACAAATGGAACCTTTCCTAACCAAATCTCATTTCAAATCAATAATTCAAGCAATGACCTGCTTCCCTATCAAAACCATAACAATATTCTCTCCAGACTTCCCAATGCTACATTGCCACCCCTGAAAGGCCCCCTATATGTTGTGAGCCATGTCATCAAGGCTATAAACAATTCAATCACTTTACCCTCACACTGAAGAAATACCACAGGCTCCCCCTCAATACATTAATGAACTTGAGGATCAGCTACACGTGGCTGAGAAATTAACAACCTCAAGGAGTGATTAGGCCCATAGTTCTAACTGACTAGAGATGATGAAATTCCGGAAGAAAAATATCAGATGACAAATTTTTTCATTTATTTACATAGGATTTGGAAAAAAATCCCATTCAAAACAGAATTGTTCCTGCCGTCCTGCAATTCAATACAAAAAAAATGGAAGCATATTTCTTCACAGACTTTATCCCCTCTTCGGTTAGGGTCACTTGATTTTACTCCTGTCTGAATTTTGTACATTGTACTGTTGCATCTTGGCCTTCATTTCAGTGCTTGTTTGCACCACAGTTATGTTTTGAATACCCCAATACTCCAATGTGCATGAATATGTACTGAACACAGTGCTTCACAAACTCTTAAAAACCACCCCCAATAAATAGAGTATTTTGTGACCCACCTATCATATTTGGAAATTAGGAGGAAAGCAATTTTTATTATAATAAAAGCAACTGTTTATAAATGCCATGACCAACCTAGACCACACCCTTTTTTACTGAACTGTGACAAAGATATTGATTTGCCAATAAATGTGAAAGATAGTGACCTGCACTAGAGTCTGGAACACTTTTCAGAGTGTGATACTAGATTGTTGCATCTTTTCACTAAAATTGAAAGGTTTCTGAGAACATAGATATGTATATTTATGTATGAATAACTATATGTATATATACATACAAACACACATCCAACATCAGAGCCCTCTCCCCATAACAAAACAGAAGGCCCTGGGATCCCTAGGGCCTAATGAGCTTAACGAGACACAGGGAGTGGGTCTGTGCCCCCCATTTAAAAAACATAAGGCCCTGTGGCCAACCCCCCAGCTGAGTGCATTGGGGTTTGGGTCTACATATGGTAATAAAATATTACTATATGATTTAAAAAAAAACTAATAATTCACAGAAAGAATCAAAGTTAAAGAAACATTATAGTTAGAAGCAATAAAAAATGTATTAATTTTTTTAGAAAAAAAACCTTTGAAATTCATTGAAAAAGGTTAAAGTAGCATTATAGTTAGGTGAATATGTTAATGACACCATTATTGTTTTGAACTAAAACTAAATACTGCAATTCACCAGTTATAGTTAGCAGAGATACTTAACTTGCTTCCCCACTGCTTACAACCTCACATATTACATCACTCATCACATGTTCCATGGTATCATCAATGACATCATTGATGACACCATCCACACTTCTTCTGATCAAATACTCCATAATCGGGTATATCATTAGAGTTATGAAAGTAAGTGCAAAATAGCTCAGAATAACATGAAGCATAGTTCCTGCTATCATACATACAACCACAATAGGTAAAGCAAGCTTGTGTTATGTGCAACATTGGCCAATACCATACACTTCATGGGTAACTGAGTTCATGTTGACTGTGAACCACAGATGAAAGGGTAACCTGTCCTGCACACAATGTTCAATCTGTATACAACTGTTCAGGTAAAACCAAATTCCTCCAGCTACTGAAGCCCTGTTACATATCTAATTCCTGACTATGGACATTCTTTACCTGTATCAAACTCTCCTGACAGTCACTGAATCTACATTGAGAAATGAAGTGGTTATAAGTAGAAAAGTGGTTAGTGTTAACAGTGTTTACTCTGTAGCACACTGTTTGCAGACAGTGAAACTGTCAAGGGAAATGACCAACAGTGTTAAATAGTATTTACTAAGAACAGTGTACACTCAGTGCAAAACATGTCCAAAGAGCAACTATTCATTTACAGTAAGCAAAGCCTGAAGGTGACAAAGATTATACTACCTGTAGCCTTCCTACTCTGGTGAAAAACTTCCAGATAGTTAATCTTCTGAAGCAAAACCAGCGTTAGTACCCGGTGCAGACACTCTTCTATGTTAACTAGAAATTAGAGTACTTAGTATGTTGTACGTAGAATCTTGGTCCTGCTGGAAACCTTTTCTGAAGTACCAAAAAAATCTGTGTGGAGCATTATGAAAACAGGTCATTAACTGTTACCTGCACACAGAGTTACTTTTCAGTTTAAAAATGTATAACATGTTCAATACTACTAGACACCCATGATTCTTGGGCGCACCTGCGTTTCTCAACACTTACACCCTTTTGCTGGACACAGGCTGTATAAAATTAGGAATAAAAGTAATACAGTAGTTAACCACTACTATGCAGTAAAATAAACTAATACACTTATTGGATGATGTCATCGGTTGATGTCAGAAATTATGGCACAAAACATATCATGAGTGATGTAATATGTGAGGTCATAAGCAGGGCATGAAAATGGCACGATTTATAGTTCCTTCAGTTAACCATAACTGGTGAATTTCATTTTCTTTTTCATTTAAAATGTTAAGTTTTAACTGACATTTTTGCCTAACTTCAACCTTTGTTTCCTTCAGTGAATTTCCAAGGTATTTTTTTAAAAATGTCAAATAATATTTTATTACCATACCCAACTACAGCATCAATTTAACCTGTATTTTTAGTGATTTTATTTTTTCAAATATAAAGTAGGCCATGTGTTTGCTGCAAGGCCTAGCATGAAGCCATACTTGTGCCCAATCCCCTGTGGGTGGTCAACCCCTCACTGCACATGGCCTTCAGCCATGCCTATACCACATCCGCCACCGGTGAGCAGTCTCTCATCATGCATGGTCCTTTTAAAAAAAAAAAAAAAAATATCTATCCCTCGCATGAGAGTTTTTTTAGGAGGCAGCGCATCCACCTGAGCTGCCGCAAGACTATCTCAGCATGACAGGGGGCTGCACTTCCTCAAGAGAGACTTGGGCATGACTGGAGCACCATAAAAAGATATTTTTCAAATTTAACAGCAGAAGGGGCCCCTCATGGACCTTTCTTACAGGGCTAGGGAGTCAGGGTATCCCTCCCCTTTCTCGTTATATTGTCATTATCTTTCATTTTCAGGGGACCTGGTCCCTGAGTCCTGTACTGGTGGTTGCAACATTTCTGTTTGTGTTGTTGCCAGACAATCAAAGTGAGTGCTCTCGTGGGACCCAGGGGGATGATGATCAATGTTAAAAAAAAAGGGCCCTTGCGGACAATCATATCAAGAGCTAGCTTTCTGCCAAATGTGATGTCATTCTATTCAGCGAATGTAGCTGTAGCCCTGTCCTAATTTCCCTAAGGAAATTGCATTTTGGGAGCCCCACCTTTTCTTGGCCGTTTTTTGATGGATCATCTCAAATCCTTTCAGGAAGGAGCTGAGTGGAATGAACATTTTTTAGAACGTTTCACGAAGATTCATCAAATGGTACCAATGTTATTAGCAAAAGAAGTTGCTGCCCGTCAATCAATTTGCTTTGTCATACCCACAAATCTATATTTTTTTAACCTTAGTTTTTCAACAGCTACTGAACAGAATTATGCCATATCACAAAAAACATGCTTCTGGGTAACAATCTACCTTTCTTCAAATTTAGTGTCATTCAGTACAGTTGTTTTTCTTTACTGCTAATGAATTCATCCATGGAAAATTACATGAGGGAAATGCTTTTTGGGAAACCCTTTTTTTCTGACCCCAACTCTGAAATGGTCAAGGAAGGAGCCGAGGTGGATGAAACTTTTTACTGGAAAGTTTTGTGATGATTTGTCAACCTATGGCAAAGTTATTAACAAACCAAAAAATTAATTTCCTATGTATCCGTGTCCTAACTATAAATACCCAGTGGTAACTGGGTAATTAATGCATATTTATTTTTCAGTCTAGTTAGTGTAAGTGATGTACCCAGAATCAAAAGACTCAAGCCTGAATTCCCCAGGTCCAAATATGGCAGCTTTTGCTTTTGGGCCACAGGTATATTTCTCAATTCATGTGTAAAAGCTATACATATGTGGTATGGTTGTGTATGAGCATGAAAAGTAAGCACATTCTCTTTTGAAATGGCATTGTGAAGTAAAACAACATTAACATCAAATACTGGAAGGATGATCTGGGAAAATTGCTTGGCAATATTGGCAAGGGTTTGTTTTAAAATTGAGCTTACGGATATAGTTTCATGCATTTGTACTGGTGCACAAGCAGGACTAGTCATTTTTAATATTACTTACATCTAAACTAGGTCTCTCATGGCTCACCAAACATCACCTTGCAACTCACCAGCGAGTTGCAACTCACTGTGAAACTGTGAAACACTGATGTAGCAACAAGAATGCACTACATAGTACTATGGAAAACATGCTATTTCTGTGCATGATGCATTCCTCATAAAGAAAACCCTTGATATTGTTTGCTGACATATGGTAGTAATCCGATTGGTGGAGGAGTATATGGTAGTTGATTTGATCAACTGACTCCTGGCAATTTTCAGAACAAATAACCCATACAATCTTTAGTCAATGTATGTAGTAATCCTATAAAAAGAAACAAAGACAATGGTATAGAGGTTAAACTGGTTAACAATTTTAGACTTTGAGTGGGAGTATGACTCACACCAGTGTTGCTCCCTTCTTGCAAAATTTAAGGTTTCCACACTCCATGTAGCAGCATGGAAACCACTGATTGCCCAGAGGTGAACCCTCTTGTAGTGGTGAACCTTAGGCCGTGGCCTCTGCCTTGACTGCATTGGAAAACCTGTTTTACCTCGATTCAGCCTCTCAATGCAAACTTTACCTGATAGATTTGCTATCTGTTATCAAGGACTCTGTAAACACTAGTGCAAATTATGTTTTCTTTCTCAGAACTAAAGTGCCCTTTGAAGTTTGTTTCTGGCATTGTGTCCTGCCAGGCAGTAAAGTTCTGTCAGCAAACACTAAAGTGTTCTTGTCATGTTGGTGAAAGCATTTTGAGCAGAAATTATCTTTTGCAGTGTTGGATAAAAATAGCAAGTGTCCTGGCCTGGGGTAGGAGGAGATGGGGCTTCCAATTCCCTAAACACGTGAACAGGCTGCCTGCTGATGTGCTAATGCTCCCATTCATTTTGAATTGATCACACGCTGATAACTCCTCACAAAACCACCAAAAACACAAAAACTCAGCTGTTGTTATGTCCAATGTGTGCCCTAAGTGGCTAGGGTATTCTCAGACGTAGTACATCACTGGATTCAAGTTAGCTGGGCAGATGAGGGGTGATATCCTGAAACCGCTCCCAGGATGCTTGTTTCCAGTCTAGGGAGGACCTGGCTTGGCTTTCTGGGCTGAACTGTTCCCATTGGGAGCAGAGTCAATGCTTATTTGCATATGGCTGGGTCCAAACTGGGGTGATGTGGAGAGCAAAAGAACAATGGATTAAACCCAGATCTGTGACTGGAGGTGAGTTTTTGAAAAGTTTAAACACTCAGTCCATTATTTTATTTTGTGCTATTGCTAGGTGCACCTTAAATGTTTAGGCTATGCCCACATGTGGGTCCACTGCTCGCTGTACCACTGGATTCAAGCTATCCTGGCTGTTAGGGGTGATACCCTGAAACCGGTCCCAGGATGCTTCTTTCCAGTCCAGAGAGGTCCTGGCTTGGCAGTTTGGGCTAGACTGTTCCCATAGGGAGCAGGGTCAAGACTGATTTGCATGTGGCTGAATCCAAACTGGGGTGACATGGTAAGCAAAAAATAACAATGGATTAAACCCAGATCGTTGACTGGGGGTGAGTGTTTGAAAAGTTTCAACAGTCTGTCCATCATTTTGTTTTGTGCTGTTGCTATGCTTTCTTCAGAGCCTAAACCCTCTCTGTTGATTTGAACTCTTGTGTAATAATTATCAAAATCAGAACCAGAAATGTCCTAGTGTGGGTATTGTTCGCCTTCCTATGGAAATATAGAAGAAACACCCATTAAAGAGGGACGCAATCTACGTTAACTCACAACAATTTGTAAATCTGTAATCGAAAAATTACTTGATTGAGAAATTACAAGGTTCCTTCATGCTCCAGTCAGACCCATGTAGTAACAGTTCTCAAGCAATTGTTATGGAAAAAGTGATAAAAAATGATGATGGGAAAAATATCTTCAGCTGTGTCACAAAATGCTGTCTCTCAAGTTATTTTAAAACATAGTTTCTACATGACTGCTGTAAACTGAAAACACAGAACATCATTATTAGTCTTTGGATGCCTACATTTAGCAGTCTCTGGTGTGCATAACAACTTCAGATATATAAAAATGTCCTTTAAACTCTGTCCTGTTCTAAGACAAGAACTTTAGTAGAACATATAAACCCCAATCTTTGGAGATCAAATATACAAAAATAGTTGAGGTTCATGTCTTAATCACACACAGCTTCAGAACACTTCTCTGAAACCCAAAATGTCAATAAGCAAATCCTTAGTGATCTAGATCTAGATGTATTGACTATTGAAAAGCAGCATTCAAGTAGCAAGATCTTACTGCAGCAATGAAGCACAAATTACTTAGCAAGTATGTCAGACACCATGAGGGGCATCATACCTGAAGGCCACAGATGGCTGTCTTCTCTTGAAACATGCAAAAGTCTGTAGGTTAGTGGAAAATGTAGTTCACTGCCCTATGTGGTGTGTTCCCAGTGTATGTGCAGCATGAGTCCAGTAGCATTCAAGCTCTGTGATCACTGCAGGACTTTACTTTGCAGGAAGGCCCCCAGCCTAAACAACCTGCATGCACTGTTTACTCTCACACAAATCTGACAAAATGGGAAGTGACACTTCTAGCCCTCCATGCTGACAACTCGTCAAAGCACATAATAATTATTAACTCAATATCAAACCAGTGGCTTAAATTTAAAAAGAAAAAGTAGTTTAGTCCACACACATATTCATTTTAAACATAAATGTATATATGTACACAATAAAAACCAGACCTGGGCAGAACACCATGCTCCATGGAATTCCACAGAGTGCCAAAAAACACTGTGATTTTCCGTGAAACTCCACAAGTTGCTGGAAGCTCTTGTTTTCCCAGTCATGCTGTTTTTTTACAGGCAAGTAGCATGATCTGTCCTGAAAAATCAGAGCAAACTGCCATGTGGTCCACATTGGCGTGGCCATTTTGTTTTTCCTGCTTTCTTTTCTCTCCATGGGATTGGGCCTGATTTTTTTAATCCATTTCAATCCTAATATTTTTGTTTTCCCTTTCTTTCTATTCTGCTTCTTTTTCTTCGCTCACCACCTTCCTATTCTTTGCCTATTCCTTTGTTACCCAGCATCATGTCAACAGAGAAGCACCAGGTAGGAAGTGACAGGACCAGTGCTGCTGCTAGCCGCACATATTGTGGTGACTGGCACTGCCAAGGGGTGCCACCCTATCCAATTCTTTCTGAGGCAGAGGTGTCTGCACCTTTTTGTATGTGCAGCACTACCTCCCATCTATGCTAGCAACATGCAGCAGGCCAGGGAGATGGTACACCCTGTAGGACTGTCAGCTAATATTGGGGAGAGTGCATTGATGCATGCTCCAGGGCACTGAGATCCAGTGCACTCAGCAGCAGTTCATGGACCGCTGAGCTGACCCACTCAATTAGGATCACGACCTGCTCGACCTTCTGGGCATCAAGGTTGTGAAGCTTGATGAGTAATTACTTGTTTGTTTTCTAAAAGCCATTTTTTTTAAATAGCATGCTGTTCAGTCTCACACTCACACTCAGAGGTAAGTTAACTTTACGTAACATAATGAATATTATGCGGTCTATCTTGAGCTAGCCAGCTGCTTGGCGCTACCTAATCATACTCGTGGGTGCTCGCTTGGGTTGATTATTTAAGAAGTCATGTAAACAAGACATGTTTGTTGAGAAAGCTTTATTTTTCTTACTCATTCTTGAACAGTAACATGAGAGAGTGGCCATAGTCGTAGTGGACTCCCCCAATGTTGTGTTGTGTTATCGTTCATTTCATACAAGCAGTATTCATGACAGTGCAGCTGTGGCAGGAAAGTAGTATGAGGTCCCATTACATTTGCCAACAAAGACCATATGTCCTTCTGTGACCAATTTTTTCCATCCCCTCATGTGTTTCAGTGACTCAGTCACCAGCTCAACCCCTCCATTATGAAAAGTTCTTGGTTGGCTTGACTACCTGGCTTTTTTAACATTGTCAACCAACAAAATGCCCAAAGTGATATTTTCAATAGAAGATACTATTAGCAGAACTGTAGTGATGTATTGTGAATGTATTTAATTGAAGAAAATAATAAGGAGAGGCATATCTGGCATTTAAAATGTCTGATGTTGTTTCTAGACACACAGACAAAGTACCGGGGCCAAAAGCAGCGCCAGTGTGCTGGACATGGCAGCAAAGGTGGCTGAAGGGAGAGTACCAGCGGTGGCTGGGTTGAGCATTGCTAAGCCACATTGCTTGCTAATTGACAAATATTATCAGTATATACTCACTGTATTTGTTAAGTGAGGAAGCTATGTATCCCCCACATCATCATTCATCACCTCCCTGCCCATATCATTTTATCACCTATGATCCAACTGCAGTAAGGTTCAAATCAGCACTGCAGTGTTGGCTATGCAATGTGCATCTGCATCAGTTAAGGCTGCATTTATAAAATGTTAATGCACTGTAAACTGCAAACAAGGTGTGTTTCCCTGCCAGTGCCACTCAGTCACCTCCTTGTACCACACTCCTTTATTCTTTCCTAAGTTCTATCCCAGGCTACCAAAAAATAGAAAAATCCATTCTTGGCAGGTGCCACATTTGTCTTGCCAAGTCTTTTATGTGCATTTATTTCATGGCTTCCATAACAGATTTATACCCGTTCAGAGTTTTCCCTTTTGACTTTCAACATTCATCCACTATAGTAAGTCAAAATCTACTAAGTTACTAAGTCAAAGCTCAGCACATGATGATCTGTGACATCCCACTATTTTACAGCAAAACCTCTACCTACCTGGCCTAATCCCTCTAACTTACCCTGCAGTAGAGGAAGTTAAGTTTCCTTCCCCAGCTGCCACGCAAATATATTTGTTGAAATTGATTTGTGGTGGAGGGCAAAGCCTACGCGTTAAGTGGGAATAGGAGCCTAATTTGGAGTTGACTGAACATGCCAAATAAAATTTATATCCCATTCCTTTCCCTATACTGCAGTACATCATTTTTCATACTGTCTACTAATAGCAGACAGAATATCCGCCTTATATATGTGGACTGAGTGAAGTAGTATCATTATTATACATTGTCTCTTTGGAATTGGGTTAGAATTGAAAGGCATTTGGAAAAGAAAGAACAGGGTCATTGTACTGAAAGTAAGATAATTGTCCATTACTGCTGCCCCGGCTACAGTCTGTTGAGAGTAGCAAATTACCTTATGCTCTAGCATGCCATCAATATTTACAGCAAGTATACTTGTACTACATACTGTATAATGCCTTGTTCATTAATGAGAGGTCATTTATTTTAAGAGTCAGTTTAATTTCTTACTGGAAAATCCTTTAGACGGAAAAAAACAGTTAAAAAAAAATCTGGTTGTAATATATTCTGACTTAATTCCTTGCAGTCAGTCAGTGCTTTTATGTGAGGCATGTGTGGGTGAAAGATGACCCTGTGACTCCTAATCACGTAAAATTTCAATAACTCTAAGGGACCATCAATGTACTGCTACTGTGCAGTTATATGATTTTAAACAAGCATTTGCATAGAGCATGTTTATTTCTTGATATAGTTACTACTGCAGATCTACCAGCACCACTTACGTGGTATGAGATAGTAACCTGGCTACAGCAGTAGAGGATGGAGGCCATCCCGAAGTTTACTATTGTCTGGTGGTTCTGGAGGAGGAGGAGGCTGAAGGGCCATCTGATACTACTTTCGGCCTTAATTCCTCCAGCGAACCACCAGCACCCTCATTATGGGCATAACATTCCCAGCGCACCACCAACAGCTGGGAGCTGCCCAAATCACCACTCCTGCCCCCAAACCCTGACCACTTCCAATGCTGCACACTGCATGAACTGGCGCTGCTTCACCAGCAGGTGGCAAGACTTGAGCAGGAGGTGGAACGACTTTGGACCCGCATCTATGATGTTATCTTCTGAAGCCCTTTTCTTATTTTTTATTTTGGTGGGAGGGGCTTTTGTTGTGGGTGGAGACGGTGGGATTTAGGAAGAGACCGGGACTTTGGTGTTTTGTTGGTCTAGTTTTCTTTGGAAATTTATTCGGACATTGGTTGGGAAGGGGTGATTTATTTGGGGAGAGGGGTGGACTTGTAGTGGGTGGAGATGGTGTTTTTTTTTTAAATATTGATGAAATTGAAACTGAAAAAGTAAAATGAAAATTTATTTTTATACTTTATGCCTGGAATAGGTTTTTGTGTTTTACTTTTCATTTGCACTGCTGCCTTTTCTCGCAGAACATTTTTTTAATCCATTTATCAAAGTGTAGACCAGTGAGCTATAGTTAGCTAGACCTTTGTTCTGCCACCCTCTGTAACTGTAGTGACCAGAAGGGGTCATGCTGTCATTGTCTACAACACGCTAAATAAACAAGAACATACTTATCTGCAGTAGACATTAGTTACTTACTAATGGAGTAAGTTCATGTCTCTTTATATTTCTCTCAACTGGATAGATGAAGGAATGACTGCTATCTCTCTCAATCTGAGGGTTTCCCAAGGTGCCTTCTTAATGGTGGTAGCAGTAGTAGAAGGCTAGCGTGCTAACAGGGAAGGCATCACAAGTAAGGTCCAAGTCCTACCTAGGTGAACTCCAACTGTAGGTTAATCAAAAGGAATATCCACCCGAGGCAAATAGATTCAACGAAAACACAGAGTTAGTGGTTTATATTTATATCACAACTTTACAAAGACTGAGACCAGACTACCACCATGCCACAACAAAGAAGACCTTATAATATAACAAAAACTAGCAATAGTAACTTCTTCGGAGCAATGGGGAGCTATAATTGAATTAAAACTAAAATTATGAAATCCTTGAGTCAGGAGAGATGGAGAAAGAGTCAGGGGTCAGTTGACAACTTTAAGCGTTTACACTATACAAAGCCTGAATGATGCAGTTGATTAGTCATGAATAATGATATATATCTAAAATATCTATCCCTATTATGTGTGGACTGGTGTAGGCTATTGCTCAGGTAATAGAAGAAGATCCTGCAATGAGTTGGTTTCGCTTTTACTACAACCTCCACACCAAGAGTGTGATCCACTAATAGTGTAAATTGTCATATCTCAATAAATCACAAAGACCGGGGAAGAGGGTTAGGGGTTTGATGAACAGATGGGAAAAGGGATTTGGGGAGAGGTGTGACAAAAACAAACACTGCACAACAGCATTTATCATCCGGGTGATGAGCAGCACATCATCAATCTGTTGTGGAAGGAAATGAAGGAATGACAGTTCATATAAATGCATTTCACACAGTCCTTCAGCCTCCGAGACCCAAGTTATATTGAAATGTTCTTTCATCTAGGTTTGAAAAATACAAATTATAGCGGAACAAACAAACACAGTTCTAAAAATTGTGATTGTTAAAAGAAAAATAATACTGTAAATGCCAAACTGGGCAGTAAATCTTCGTTCTTTTTGGAATGTCTGTCTTGGGTGCCTGGGTGAACCGGTCAGGTAAGATAAGCAGGAGTGTTATGGGCTTTCACCTTCTATGAAAGAGAAGAGAAAGCCTGTGGACCGTACAAAGACTCAGAGGCAGAGCAAGAACATAGACTGCTGCAATCATTATTTTTCATGGCTTACATGTGAACGATTAACTGAGAAATAGGAGAAATTTACAACCAATCACAGACAATTAGCTGCATGTACCAGGCTGATCAATCTTACAACTGTAAGTATAACATTTAGCCGAGTGTGTGCATCAAGTGAGGATGATGTGGCATCACATGTCTATCTCCAGTTACAAGCAACAGGCCCTACAACCACATAAAAGGAGTTTCACATTTGAGCCAGCATACACATTTAGCAGCATTTCCCAAATCAACGTATCTCTCACTATTCCACAGCGCTGAGTATGCCTCAGAGTCATCATCAGGTTGGTTGGTTTACCTTTGAGGTTGATAAGTTCTTTCTTGAGGCTGTTGAGGTAGTCCCCCTTGGAACCTGAATCCTTCCATCCACCTCCTAACTCCAAGTAACAAATCAGTCCAACTCCGTCCTGACCAGACCAAGATAAACATGTAGTGCACTGCTGTTGAAGAACAAGAAGAGAATCAGAATTTGAGTATTTTGTGGGGATTTGTGATTGTAACCTGAAGAGAGTTGTCTGGTCTTTGAAGAGCCAAGAAAAAGGGAATGGACTCTACAAGTACATCTCACTAAGCGTGAAAGGGCCAACCACCTTCAGGAAACAATTATCACCTATCTTGCCCCAAGCTTTGCAGATCATCAAAATCAAGTTTACAAAATAGTTGAACACCCTCACTATCTGTCACTACATGAATCATCAATCATCACTCAAAATCATTCAATTATAATATATCACTCATTGGTGCAATAATTACCTTTTCCAATCCAACTGTATCTTCTCTTTGATGCAAGCAAGCAACATATTGGAATTTGGTAGCCTTGTAAATCACTCACCCAGAAGTTGGTTAGTTTAGCATTTGAGTCTGACCAATTGCCCTCATCTTTTTCCTCATCCTGTGGTGTTTCTAGAACAGTACAATTGTGTGGGTGTAATTGTGTGGCATTAACCTTTAGTTAATTTTGACCATGGTCAATCTTTCCATGTTTTGACACAAGAGACTAATCCTGCTAACAGCTGCACTGAAAACACACTAAGAAGTCACACTGGCTACCAGGCAAGTCCGATATTCAATTGCTAGCCCGTTGAGCTCTGATCATTGTCACTTCTTCCCATACCATTAAACCAATGGGTTTTAATCCATGTAGACCACTTTTGGGTCATTCAGATAGTCCTGGAACACCCTCTGAATGCTCATTGGAACTGCTACTTCCTTACCCTCTTTTGCCTTCACCTCTGCAATTAACTTAAGTCCTGCCACTTGAAACCAAGCCATTACAAAGGTTGGGTCTGATTCCTCTGTTGCTTTCGTTGTTGGTGTTCCTGTTGGTCATGTTGGCTGCTGTGAGACAACAGTACTTCCCACTCTCTAGGTTGCAGGCTGCCTGCCAGAACGTGAGCCTAGGCTTCGAACTTCCTGACGTTTCTCTTCCCGGGCTCTCGCTAGATCAGCAATCTGTGTCTTGTATAGTAAAAACAACCAATTTTGAAAAAGTTATGAAAGTGGTCAGTATTTTTTGTACCAAGTATTGTGGCACAGATGTTCTCTCTGAAGGACATGGTGTCTCTTTAAAGCCTTGGATTAGCAGCCTAGTGAAAGGTTAAGCTCTCAAACTAACTCATACACTTCTTGTTTCCGTTCACGCTGGAGAACCTTTGCAACACCTTTTTTTACTGGTGCTGTACAGATGCAACAGTAGGATTGATTGGCTCATTGTACTGTCTTTCTTGGTGAAATCCCATGTGAAAACTTCAAAAGGAAGTAGCATCTGTGTCAGGCATTTCACTAGGCCCATTTGTCCGAATTCATGATCATGCATTTCCCATACGCCCCCTTCCTTTTTGAATGACATAGTCAGTGATCGGTCTGTACTGCTCAAACACCCAGTGCAAAATGAGATAGATCAAGTTACAGTGTGTTGGCACTTCCTGTGCAAGGGCCTTAACTGGTACTCTATTTGTATGCTGAATGATCCTCAACCTCTCGTGGGCTTTAAAAAATGGTCAAAATGAGTGCAGATTCTTCTGCAGATCATCAGTATATTGCTGAATATGCCTTCTTTTTTTCGGCACAACATAGGACTCTGAAATAGCTACCATCTGCTGCGGCCTTTACTATATTACCTCCATTGTCTGTGGTAACACGTCCAATTATACACTTTCTAGGTTGAGGTCATTCAAATACCTTGCTGTTAAATTCTTTCAAGAGGGTTGCTACTTTTGTGGGTCCATTTTAGGTAGTTGTTTGGGCTCAGTGAAAGCCTAGCTTAGGCTTGTGGATGCACCATTTTACCCAGTTATTATACTCTGTATTCAATTTTATTCATTTTATTATTGCTTCTTTAGTGGCATTGTTTTAATTTCATTATCAACTGTTATATTGAGAAAGCGCCACTATCAGTGGTATGAATTACATACTTTACATCATGGTCTTTTCCTTGGAATCACAAAAACAGAATGCTAGGCACACAGAGTAATAGTTTGTATTGCTGGCCTCAAGGCTCTATAAACAGCCCAGCACTTAGGTACTTGCTCACGTCAGACTTCTGTGCATGAACACAAACATGCCCACTATAAAAATATTGTGTAAGACAAAAGGCATTAGAGAGGATTCCTGCCAGAATTTCCATCCATGCTGCGTGCCGGTTTTCGGTAGACCTCAATATTTGAGTCTCCATGGATCCTGATTTGGGGACTGGCAGCCTCACCTTGTACCAAGGTAACAAGGGGAGGGTGTGCTTTTAATGGACACTGTACTGACAGATTTGGCTTACAGCGCCGTTCTCTTGCTTAGTGGCTCGAGATTAGGTTTTTAGGTAGAAATTGTATGTTTATGTTATGACAATATGTTGGGGTTGTTAAATTCACATCTCTAATTTCACAATCCTGATTTGCTTGTTCCTCATTGTTATACTAATCATTGCAGCTCAAGCATTTTATCATAGATAGCAGTCCTTTCAATAAATTATTGAAAACTGTTCTGCATCTCTTTTCTTGCCTACAGGTGTGTAAGAGACGTGTATGTGGAGAGGAAAGGATAAGACGTGTTTCCACCACAATTTTCCTAAGGGGTCTTCATAATCTATGCAAGACTGAAAAAAATCACCTTTACTGTTTGGGTTTTGGTGAAGTACTGCAAGTGAGCCGGGAGGGTTGGGTCGACAGCTGCCATCTGGTGTAGGAGTGACTCAGTTGCCTACAAACGTAGAAGTGCTACCACCCCAAATCCAGCAGTATTGTTACTTTGAAGAAATCAATATGACATGGCACCACCAATGATGATGTAGGTTCTAATTTTACAAGTCTCCTGAGTATCTCTGTCTCACACACACTGAATGTACCCTAAGTACCATCACACAAAGACATCCATGGTCTTAAGGGTGATTCTCCTCAGCTAAATATGGACCACCTATCTAGGCTGTAGGTTGTTCAAGCTTGAAGTATAAAAGGATTTTTTGCCTATTGCTGTTCCCTAACACTTATTCTCAAATATGGCGAATGCTGTAAACATTAGGAATAACTGCAGTCAACCACCCATGCACTTTCTTTTAGCCAATGGCTTAACAGAAGATGGCAGGGATGTCATATTTGTCATGGAAGCCCATGACGCATATAGGATAGAAATATTTTACTTCTGGTTAACTTTCCTGAAGTAGATTCAGACATTTATAAATTTCATGCATACAGAATAAGAAACACACCACAACAGTACCGAGCTTACCAAGACTTAGAGATACCTCTCGTTTATCAAGCACATTAAAATCCGTTCAATGGCACCGATCCACATATAATACAACCCAAGAAGCTAAATCCTTTAAGCAAAGAAGGACCAAAGTAGCTCACATTGGGCATGTACACAACTCATTCCAATGTGCAGGCTATGACAGTAACTGAGATACGCACACTATACAACAAGCAAGAAGCAATATGTTAACGAGTAATACAATTTGTGATGATGTCTTTGAACACCACCTCAGCGAGGGCTGTTCCAGCTGTTCATCAGTTGGCTGTCCTGGGAATTAATCCACAAACAATCCACTAAATACTGTAAAAAGCACCTTCAGAGTGGGAGAAGAACTTGTTCTGGATTTCGCAAAAAACAAACCTTTTGGAAGCAGTGATTCCCCATCCGGGACTCCAAGACAAACAGAATTCTCTCCACGTGCTTGGCATTTGGCATGGTCCCCTCAATAGAAGACTGTAACACTTGGGGTTCAGTCTTTGCCACATTATACACAACCACACATATTTCCCCAACACTTGCCAATTTACCAAAGGTGTTAAAACAAATACAAAGTGAACACGGTGCAGCCCAGCTCTGGACTTGAGGATGAAACTGATGCACAATTTTGACAGTGCCCTAGATCACTTTAAGTAACATTGAAGGGGAAGCAGCAACATTGGCCATTCACCAATGGCTCGGAAAGTTTCTTCAGCAGGAACAGGAGCACAAGCTGCCAAAGATTATTTCTGACACCTATACTAGTATAGGACAGGATAGTCTGAGGGCCATACCCACTAAACCACAACTAGAGGGTACCATCCGTAAGGAAGGAACCAAACAAGCACAAGAGGGTTCTAAAAAAGACTGGGAGAAACAAAAACAAAACAAAGACAGAAGAAGTCAGAGAGGAGAATCTCTGCAACAGCAGTCCTTTGACAGAAGATATAGGCCATAATTATGATTTTGGCAAACTTATTGCAAGACAACCATGTAGGAAGGTACCATCTTGCCTGGCATGTTACCCCCATTTTTCACTGTATATATGTTGTTTTAGTTGTATGTGTCACTGGGACCCTGTCATCCAGGGCCCCAGTGCTCATAAGTGTGCCTGAATGTGTTACCTGTGTAGTGACTAACTGTCTCACTGAGGCTCTGCTAATCAGAACCTCAGTGGTTATGCTCTCTCATTTCTTTCAAATTGTCACTAACAGGCTAGTGACCAATTTTACCAATTTACATTGGCTTACTGGAACACCCTTATAATTCCCTAGTATATGGTACTGAGGTACCCAGGGTATTGGGGTTCCAGGAGATCCCTATGGGCTGCAGCATTTCTTTTGCCACCCATAGGGAGCTCTGACAATTCTTACACAGGCCTGCCACTGCAGCCTGAGTGAAATAACGCACACGTTATTTCACAGCCATTTTACACTGCACTTAAGTAACTTATAAGTCACCTATATGTCTAACCTTTACCTGGTAAAGGTTAGGTGCAAAGTTACTTAGTGTGAGGGCACCCTGGCACTAGCCAAGGTGCCCCCACATTGTTCAGGGCCAATTCCCCGGACTTTGTGAGTGCGGGGACATCATTACACGCGTGCACTACATATAGGTCACTACCTATATGTAGCTTCACAATGGTAACTCCGAATATGGCCATGTAACATGTCTATGATCATGGAATTGCCCCCTCTATGCCATCCTGGCATAGTTGGCACAATCCCATGATCCCAGTGGTCTGTAGCACAGACCCTGGTGCTGCCAAACTGCCTTTCCTGGGGTTTCACTGCAGCTGCTGCTGCTGCCAACCCCTCAGACAGGCTTCTGCCCTCCTGGGGTCCAGCCAGGCCTGGCCCAGGATGGCAGAACAAAGGACTTCCTCTGAGAGAGGGTGTTACACCCTCTCCCTTTTGAAAATGGTGTGAAGGCAGGGGAGGAGTAGCCTCCCCCAGCCTCTGGAAATGCTTTCATGGGCACATTTGGTGCCCATTTCTGCATAAGCCAGTCTACACCGGTTCAGGGACCCCTTAGCCCTGCTCTGGCGCGAAACTGGACAAAGGAAAGGGGAGTGACCACTCCCCTGACCTGTACCCCCCCTGGGAGGTGCCCAGAGCTCCTCCAGTGTGCTCCAGACCTCTGCCATCTTGGAAACAGAGGTGCTGCTGGCACACTGGACTGCTCTGAGTGGCCAGTGCCACCAGGTGACGTCAGAGACTCCTTCTGATAGGCTCCTTCAGGTGTTGCTAGCCTATCCTCTCTCCTAGGTAGCCAAACCCTCTTTTCTGGCTATTTAGGGTCTCTGTCTCTGGGGAAACTTTAGATAACTAATGCAAGAGCTCATCCGAGTTCCTCTGCATCTCTCTCTTCACCTTCTGCCAAGGAATCGACTGCTGACCGCGCTGGAAGCCTGCAAAACTGCAACATAGTAGCGAAGACGACTACTGCAACTCTGTAACGCTGATCCTGCCACCTTCTCGACTGTTTTCCTGGTGGTGCATGCTGTGGGGGTAGTCTGCCTCCTCTCTGCACTAGAAGCTCCGAAGAAATCTCCCGTGGGTCGACGGAATCGTCCCCCTGCAACCGCAGGCACCAAAGAACTGCATCACCGGTCCCCTGGGTCTCCTCTCAGCACGACGAGCGAGGTCCCTTGAATCCAGCAACTCTGTCCAATTGACTCCCACAGTCCAGTGACTCTTCAGTCCAAGTTTGGTGGAGGTAAGTCCTTGCCTCCCCACGCCAGACTGCATTGCTGGGAACTGCGACTTTTGCAGCTACTCCGGCCTCCGTGCACTTCCGGCGGAAATCCTTTGTGCACAGTCCAGCCTGGGTCCACGGCACTCTAACCTGCATTGCACGACCTCCTAAGTTGTTCTCCGGCGACGTGGGACTCCTTTGTGCGACTTCGGGTGAGCACCGTTTCACACATCCTTGTAGTGCCTGTTTCTGGCACTTTTCAGGGTGCTACCTGCTGCTGAGAGGGCTCCTTGTCTTGCTCGACGTCCCCTCTGTCTCCTGACGCAATTTGCGACATCCTGGTCCCTCATGGGCTACAGCAGCGTCCAAAAATCCTTTCTGCATGATTTGCAGCTAGCAAGGCTTGTTGGCGGTCTTTTGGCAGGAAATTACTTCTGCACGACTCTCCACGGCGTGAGGGATCCATCCTCCAAAGGGGAAGTCTCTAGCCCTTGTCGTTCCTGCAGAAACCTAAGCTTCTACAGTAGAGTAGCAGCTTCTTTGCACCCGCAGCTGGCATTTCCTGGGCATCTGCCCATCTCCGACTTGCTTGTGACTTTTGGACTTGGTCCCCTTGTTCCACAGGTACCCTCGACTGGAAATCCATCGTTGTTGCATTGTTGGTTTGTGTCTTTCCTGCAGAATTCCCCTATCACGACTTCTATGTCCTTTGGGGAACTTTAGTACACTTTGCACTCACTTTTCAGGGTCTTGGGGTGGGCTATTTTTCTAACCCTCACTATTTTCTAATAGTCCCAGCGACCCTCTACAAGGTCACATAGGTTTGGGGTCCATACGTGGTTCGCATTCCACTTTTGGAGTATATGGTTTGTGTTGCCCCTATCCCTATGTGTCTCCATTGCATCCTATTGTAACTATACATTGTTTGCACTGTTTTCTAAGACTATTACTGCATATTTTGGTATTGTGTATATATATCTTGTGTATATTTGCTATCCTCATACTGAGGGTACACTCTGAGATACTTTGGCATAGTGTCATAAAAATAAAGTACCTTTATTTTTAGTATAACTGTGTATTGTGTTTTCTTATGATATTGTGCATATGACACTAAGTGGTACTGTAGGAGCTTCACTCGTCTCCTAGTTCAGCCTAAGCTGCTCTGCTAAGCTACCATTATCTATCAGCCTATGCTGCTAGACACCCTATACACTAATAAGGGATAACTGGGCCTGGTGCAAGGTGCAAGTACCCCTTGGTACTCACTACAAGCCAGTCCAGCCTCCTACATTGGTTGTGCAGCGGTGGGATCAGTGCTTTGAGACTACTTACCACTCTTGTCATTGTACTTTTCATAAGAGAAAAATATACAAAACAAGTTCAGTGTATATACACATAACCAAAAAGTTTAGCATTTCCTCTTTTCACTCTTTTCTAAGTGCTGAAAAGTACTTCTAACTTTCTAAAAAGTTCTAAAAAGTTTTAAAAGTTTTTTTTCCAGTCTTTCTAAAAGCTCTGACAAACTTTTTTCTCTTTTTCTATCACTTTAACTCTCTCTAAAAATGTCTGGCACAGGCCAAAATGTTGATCTGTCCAAACTTGCATATGATCTCCTTAGCTGGAAAGGAGCAAGGAGTCTCTGCATAGAGAGAGGTTTGAGAGTAGGGAAGAATCCTTCCTTGGAATTGTTACTTAACATGCTTAGAGAACAAGATAAGGCTAAAAGTGCCCCATCTGTTGAAAAAGTAGCTAATGGTTCCCAATCTGATCCAGGGACTCCCCCAGGAAAAGGTTCAGGAAAGAAACTTCCAAGCCTGCCCATTACTAGACAGTCTAGCATAGTTGGTACTGATGTTGAGTCACACCATACAGATAGTGTTGTCTCACATCATAGCAAGAGCATTCATTCTCATCACAGTAGAAATTATGTTTCTGTTAGCCAAGCTGTTAGGGTGCCCTCTGTAAGGGACAGGTCTCCTTCTGTCCGTTCTCATCATACTTCTGTTTCAAGACATGTCCCTCCCACCCACCCTGATGACAGATTGTTAGAAAGGGAGCTCAATAGATTGAGAGTGGAACAAACCAGACTGAAGCTCAAGAAGCAACAGTTGGATTTGGAGAGACAGACTTTAGAAGTAGAGAAGGAGAGACAGAAACTGGGTTTAGAAACCCATGGTGGCAGCAGCAGTATTCCCCATAGTCATCCTGCAAAAGAGCATGATTCCAGGAATCTGCACAAGATAGTTCCCCCTTATAAGGAGGGGGATGACATTAACAAGTGGTTTGCTGCACTTGAGAGGGCCTGTGCTGTACAGGATGTCCCTCAAAGGCAGTGGGCTGCTATCCTATGGCTATCATTTAGTGGAAAAGGTAGGGATAGGCTCCTTACTGTGAAAGAAAATGAAGCTAATGATTGCAAAGTTCTTAAGAATGCTCTCCTGGATGGTTATGGCTTAACCACTGAACAATACAGGATAAAGTTCAGAGAGACCAAAAAGGAGTCTTCACAAGACTGGGTTGATTTCATTGACCATTCAGTGAAGGCCTTGGAGGGGTGGTTACATGGCAGTAAAGTTACTGATTATGACAGCCTGTATAACTTGATCCTGAGAGAGCATATTCTTAATAATTGTGTTTCTGATTTGTTGCACCAGTACTTGGTGGACTCTGATCTGACCTCTCCCCAAGAATTGGGAAAGAAGGCAGACAAATGGGTCAGAACAAGGGTGAACAGAAAAGTTCATACAGGGGGTGACAAAGATGGCAACAAGAAGAAGGATGGTAAGTCTTCTGACAAGGGTGGGGACAAATCTAAAAATGAGTCTTCATCAGGCCCACAAAAACACTCTGGTGGGGGTGGTGGGCCCAAATCCTCTTCTAACCAAAACAAGGAAAAGAAACCATGGTGCTATTTATGTAAAATAAAAGGCCATTGGACAACAGATCCCAGTTGTCCAAAGAAAAGCACCAAGCCTCCTACCACTACAACCCCTACTGCTACACCTAGTGTCCCTACTAATAGCAGTGGTGGTGGGAGCAAACCTACTAATAGCCAATCCAAGGGAGTAGCTGGGCTCACTATTGGTAACTTAGTTGGGGTTGGTCTTGTTAGGGAGACCACAGAGGCTATATTAGTCTCTGAGGGGGCTATTGATTTAGCCACCTTAGTTGCTTGTCCCCTTAATATGGATAAGTACAAGCAGCTACCCCTAATAAATGGTGTTGAGATTCAGGCCTACAGGGACACTGGTGCCAGTGTGACTATGGTCATAGAGAAACTGGTCCACCCTGAACAACACCTACTTGGTCACCAGTACCAAGTAACCGATGCTCACAACAACACACTTAGCCACCCCATGGCTGTTGTAAATCTCAACTGGGGGGGGGTTACTGGTCCAAAGAAAGTTGTGGTAGCCACAGATTTACCTGTAGACTGTCTACTAGGAAATGATTTGGAGACATCCGCTTGGTCAGATGTTGAGTTGGAGGCCCATGCAGCAATACTGGGCATCCCAGGGCATATTTTTGCTTTAACCAGGGCTCAGGCCAAAAAGCAAAAAGGACAGGGAAGCTTGGATCCTGGAACAATGGACCAAGTGCTCCCTAAAGCTAGGGCTAGTAGAAGTAAAGCACTTCCTACTATCCCTCCCTCTACACTGGATTCTACTTCTGAGGAAGAAGAATTTCCACCCTGTGCAGAACCTACACCAGAGGAGCTGGAAGCAGACACTGCTGAGCTTTTGGGTGAAGGGGGGCCTGCCAGGGAGGAGCTGAGTGTGGCACAGCAAACCTGTCCCACACTAGAGGGTCTAAGACAGCAAGCTGTCAAACAGGCTAATGGGGATGTCAGTGACTCTCACAGAGTTTACTGGGAGGACAACCTCTTGTACACTGAAGCAAGGGATCCTAAACCTGGAACTGCCAGGAGGTTAGTGATTCCTCAGGAGTACAGAAAGTTCCTCCTAACTCTAGCCCACAACATTCCCCTAGCTGGACATCTGGGGCAAATGAAAACTTGGGACAGGCTTGTTCCCCTGTTTCATTGGCCTAGGATGTCTGAGGACACAAAGGAATTTTGTAAGTCCTGTGAAACCTGTCAAGCCAGTGGCAAGACAGGTGGCACTCCAAAGGCACCCCTTATCCCACTGCCTGTGGTTGGGGTTCCCTTTGAAAGGGTAGGGGTTGACATAGTTGGCCCCCTTGACCCTCCCACTGCTTCAGGCAATAGGTTTATCTTGGTGGTAGTGGACCATGCCACAAGATATCCTGAAGCAATTCCTTTAAGGACCACTACAGCACCTGCAGTGGCAAAGGCCCTCCTGGGAATATATTCTAGGGTGGGCTTCCCAAAGGAAGTAGTATCAGACAGGGGAAGCAATTTCATGTCTGCATACTTAAAGGCCATGTGGAAGGAGTGTGGTGTGACTTACAAGTTCACTACACCCTATCATCCACAAACTAATGGACTGGTGGAGAGATTTAACAAAACTCTCAAAGGCATGATTATGGGTCTCCCTGAAAAACTCTGCAGGAGATGGGATATCCTGTTACCATGCCTCCTTTTTGCCTATAGGGAGGTACCCCAGAAAGGAGTGGGCTTCAGCCCCTTTGAACTCCTCTTTGGACACCCTGTTAGGGGTCCACTAACACTTGTCAAGGAGGGTTGGGAACAACCTTTAAAAGCTCCAAAGCAAGATATTGTGGATTATGTGCTTGGCCTCAGATCAAGGATGGCTGAGTATATGAAAAAGGCCAGTAAAAACCTTCAGGCCAGCCAAGAGCTCCAGAAGCAATGGCATGACCAAAAGGCTGTTTTGGTTCAGTACAAACCAGGGCAGAAAGTGTGGGTCTTGGAGCCTGTGGTCCCAAGAGCACTCCAAGATAAATGGAGTGGACCCCACACAATTGTTGAGAAAAAGGGTGAAGTCACCTATTTAGTTGACTTAGACACTGCCAGGAGTCCCCTTAGGGTGCTCCATGTCAACCGCCTGAAACCCTACTATGACAGGGCTGATCTCACCCTGCTCATGGCAACTGATGAGGGACAGGAAGAAGACAGTGATCCTCTACCTGATCTCTTCTCTTCCACAGAACAAGATGCTCTTGTGGAAGGTGTAGTTTTGGCTGATTGTCTTACTGCTGAGCAGAAAGACCATTGCATAAATCTCCTGGGTCAGTTTTCTGAACTCTTCTCTACTGTGCCAGGTACCACTTCTTGGTGTGAGCACACTATAGATACTGGAGACAGTTTACCTGTCAAAAGTAAGATCTATAGGCAGCCTGACCATGTCAGGGACTGCATAAAGCAAGAGGTGCAGAAAATGCTAGAACTGGGAGTGGTTGAGCACTCTGAAAGTCCATGGGCTTCTCCTGTGGTACTTGTACCAAAACCCCATTCCAAAGATGGAAAGAAGGAAATGCGGTTTTGTGTAGACTACAGAGGTCTCAACCAGGTAACCAAAACTGATGCTCACCCTATACCCAGGGCAGATGAGCTCATAGATACACTGGCATCTGCCAAGTATCTAAGCACTTTTGATTTGACTGCAGGGTATTGGCAGATCAAATTATCAGAAGATGCTAAACCTAAAACT
The DNA here is from genome assembly GCF_031143425.1 of Pleurodeles waltl. NCBI lineage: Eukaryota > Metazoa > Chordata > Amphibia > Caudata > Salamandridae > Pleurodeles > Pleurodeles waltl. Next base: position 1,854,533,315 of record NC_090440.1, read on the forward strand.
GCATTTTCAACCATTGGAGGACATTACCAGTTCACTGTAATGCCTTTTGGATTGAAAAATGCACCTGCCACTTTTCAGAGGTTGGTGAACACAGTCCTGCAAGGGCTGGAAGCTTTTAGTGCAGCATATCTGGACGATATAGCTGTCTTTAGCTCCAGTTGGGATGATCACCTGGTCCACCTATGTAAAGTTTTAGAGGCCCTGCAAAAGGCAGGCCTCACTATCAAGGCTTCAAAGTGCCAGATAGGGCAGGGTAAGGTGGTTTATCTGGGACACCTTGTTGGTGGGGAACAGATTGCACCACTTCAGGGGAAAATCCAAACTATTATAGATTGGGTTCCCCCTACTACTCAGACTCAGGTGAGAGCCTTCCTAGGCCTCACTGGGTATTACAGGAGGTTCATTAAGAACTATGGCTCCATTGCAGCCCCTCTTAATGACCTCACATCCAAGAAAATGCCTAAAAAGGTATTATGGACAGCAAACTGTCAGAAAGCTTTTGAGGAGCTGAAGCAGGCCATGTGCTTTGCACCTGTCCTGAAAAGCCCTTGTTACTCTAAAAAATTATATGTCCAAACTGATGCATCTGAATTAGGAGTAGGGGCAGTCCTATCACAACTTAATTCTGAGGGCCAGGATCAACCTGTTGCTTTTATTAGTAGGAGGTTGACCCCTAGAGAAAAGCGTTGGTCTGCCATAGAGAGGGAGGCCTTTGCTGTTGTCTGGGCTCTGAAGAAGTTGAGGCCATACCTGTTTGGCACTCACTTCATTGTTCAGACAGATCCCAAACCTCTACTTTGGCTAAAACAAATGAAAGGTGAAAATCCTAAATTGTTGAGGTGGTCCATATCCCTACAGGGAATGGACTATACAGTGGAACATAGACCTGGGAGTAGCCACTCCAATGCAAATGGACTCTCCAGATATTTCCACTTAGACAATGAAGACTCATCAGGTCATGGCTAGTCTTATTGTCCTTCGTTTGGGGGGGGGGGGTTGTGTAGGAAAGTACCATCTTGCCTGGCATGTTACCCCCATTTTTCACTGTATATATGTTGTTTTAGTTGTATGTGTCACTGGGACCCTGTCATCCAGGGCCCCAGTGCTCATAAGTGTGCCTGAATGTGTTACCTGTGTAGTGACTAACTGTCTCACTGAGGCTCTGCTAATCAGAACCTCAGTGGTTATGCTCTCTCATTTCTTTCAAATTGTCACTAACAGGCTAGTGACCAATTTTACCAATTTACATTGGCTTACTGGAACACCCTTATAATTCCCTAGTATATGGTACTGAGGTACCCAGGGTATTGGGGTTCCAGGAGATCCCTATGGGCTGCAGCATTTCTTTTGCCACCCATAGGGAGCTCTGACAATTCTTACACAGGCCTGCCACTGCAGCCTGAGTGAAATAACGCACACGTTATTTCACAGCCATTTTACACTGCACTTAAGTAACTTATAAGTCACCTATATGTCTAACCTTTACCTGGTAAAGGTTAGGTGCAAAGTTACTTAGTGTGAGGGCACCCTGGCACTAGCCAAGGTGCCCCCACATTGTACAGGGCCAATTCCCCGGACTTTGTGAGTGCGGGGACACCATTACACGCGTGCACTACATATAGGTCACTACCTATATGTAGCTTCACAATGGTAACTCTGAATATGGCAATCTAACATGTCTATGATCATGGAATTGCCCCCTCTATGCCATCCTGGCATAGTTGGCACAATCCCATGATCCCAGTGGTCTGTAGCACAGACCCTGGTACTGCCAAACTGCCTTTCCTGGGGTTTCACTGCAGCTGCTGCTGCTGCCAACCCCTCAGACAGGCTTCTGCCCTCCTGGGGTCCAGCCAGGCCTGGCCCAGGATGGCAGAACAAAGGACTTCCTCTGAGAGAGGGTGTTACACCCTCTCCCTTTGGAAAATGGTGTGAAGGCAGGGGAGGAGTAGCCTCCCCCAGCCTATGGAAATGCTTTCATGTGCACATTTGGTGCCCATTTCTGCATAAGCCAGTCTACACCGGTTCAGGGACCCCTTAGCCCTGCTCTGGCGCGAAACTGGACAAAGGAAAGGGGAGTGACCACTCCCCTGACCTGTACCCCCCCTGGGAGGTGCCCAGAGCTCCTCCAGTGTGCTCCAGACCTCTGCCATCTTGGAAACAGAGGTGCTGCTGGCACACTGGACTGCTCTGAGTGGCCAGTGCCACCAGGTGACGTCAGAGACTCCTTCTGATAGGCTCCTTCAGGTGTTGCTAGCCTATCCTCTCTCCTAGGTAGCCAAACCCTCTTTTCTGGCTATTTAGGGTCTCTGTCTCTGGGGAAACTTTAGATAACGAATGCAAGAGCTCATCCGAGTTCCTCTGCATCTCTCTCTTCACCTTCTGCCAAGGAATCGACTGCTGACCGCGCTGGAAGCCTGCAAAACTGCAACATATTAGCAAAGACGACTACTGCAACTCTGTAACGCTGATCCTGCCGCCTTCTCGACTGTTTTCCTGGTGGTGCATGCTGTGGGGGTAGTCTGCCTCCTCTCTGCACTAGAAGCTCCGAAGAAATCTCCTGTGGGTCGACGGAATCGTCCCCCTGCAACCGCAGGCACCAAAGAACTGCATCACCGGTCCCCTGGGTCTCCTCTCAGCACGACGAGCGAGGTCCCTTGAATCCAGCAACTCTGTCCAAGTGACTCCCAGAGTGCAGTGACTCTTCAGTCCAAGTTTGGTGGAGGTAAGTCCTTGCCTCCCCACGCCAGACTGCATTGCTGGGAACCGCGACTTTTGCAGCTACTCCGGCCTCCGTGCACTTCCGGCGGAAATCCTTTGTGCACAGTCCAGCCTGGGTCCACGGCACTCTAACCTGCATTGCACGACCTCCTAAGTTGTTCTCTGGCGACGTGGGACTCCTTTGTGTGACTTCGGGTGAGCACCATTTCACGCATCCTCGTAGTGCCTGTTTCTGGCACTTCTCCGGGTGCTACCTGCTGCTGAGAGGGCTCCTTGTCTTGCTCGATGTCCCCTCTGTCTCCTGACACAATTTGCGACATCCTGGTCCCTCCTGGGCCACAGCAGCGTCCAAAAACCCTTACCGCATGATTTGCAGCTAGCAAGGCTTGTTGGCAGTCTTTCGGTGGGAAAATACTTCTGCACGACTCTCCACGGCGTGAGGTATCCGTTCTCCAAAGGGGAAGTCTCTAGCCCTTGTCGTTCCTGCAGAAACCTAAGCTTCTACAGTAGAGTAGCAGCTTCTTTGCACCCGCAGCTGGCATTTCCTGGGCATCTGCCCATCTCCGACTTGCTTGTGACTTTTGGACTTGGTCCCCTTGTTCCACAGGTACCCTCAACTGGAAATCCATCGTTGTTGCATTGCTGGTTTGTGTCTTTCCTGCAGAATTCCCCTATCACGACTTCTATGTCCTTTGGGGAACTTTAGTGCACTTTGCACTCACTTTTCAGGGTCTTGGGGTGGGCTATTTTTCTAACCCTCACTATTTTCTAATAGTCCCAGCGACCCTCTACAAGGTCACATAGGTTTGGGGTCCATACGTGGTTCGCATTCCACTTTTGGAGTATATGGTTTGTGTTGCCCCTATCCCTATGTGTCTCCATTGCATCCTATTGTAACTATACATTGTTTGCACTGTTTTCTAAGACTATTACTGCATATTTTGGTATTGTGTATATATATCTTGTGTATATTTGCTATCCTCATACTGAGGGTACACTCTGAGATACTTTGGCATATTGTCATAAAAATAAAGTACCTTTATTTTTAGTATAACTGTGTATTGTGTTTTCTTATGATATTGTGCATATGACACTAAGTGGTACTGTAGGAGCTTCACTCGTCTCCTAGTTCAGCCTAAGCTGCTCTGCTAAGCTACCATTATCTATCAGCCTATGCTGCTAGACACCCTATACACTAATAAGGGATAACTGGGCCTGGTGCAAGGTGCAAGTACCCCTTGGTACTCACTACAAGCCAGTACAGCCTCCTACAAACCAAAGCCATGGGTGCCAGAAGACCACTATCTGGCGGGCTTCCACTCACCATATTATGAGTATTGCTGGATTTCCAATGCATTTTGGGTGGAAATCCAGCAGTAACCATGCTGGTGGGTGGAGACGTTGAGGCGGTTCCACCACCAGCTCCACCCAGCCAGAAGGACTCCGCCTATTGCGTGGTGGTGTCCTGATGGTGGGGCCCTGCCAGAAGTGGAAGGACCCATTACCTGCCGGATGACCTCCTCCCTGGACCAGGTAAGTCAATCGTCCAACAGGGGAGGGGGTGGGAGGGTGTATGTGTTGTGTGTGAGTGGGTGTTGTCTGTGTGTGTGCATGTATGAATGTAGAAGTGAGTGTGTGTATGAAAGTAGGTGTGTATGCGTGTGTGTGTATGCGAGTATGAGTGTTGTGGTGAATTCCAGTATGTGTTGTGGTGAATGCGTGTATGTCAGTGTTGGTGAGTGTATGCAGAATGTGTGTGGGTGTCTGTGTGCGTGTGCATGTATGTGGAAAGGGGGGGTTGGGCACTGTACCTGGAGGGAGATGGGGGAGTGGGGTGCTGTACCTGGAGGAGGGGTGGGGGTATTGTGCTTGCTGGGGGGAGTCCTCTGCCGGTGACAGGAAAGAAATTCCCTGTCACCAGTAGCCTTTCCAGGGTTTTCGTGGCAGTGCTACAGCTGCAGAAACCTTGTCAGTAGACCACCAGGGTCATAATGAAGGCCATAATCTCCATAATAAGAGATCATTTAAAAACTCCTGATAGATACCAAAATACTGATATGCTTCCCTCTCGTTCCTTCCAGGACACACCAGATAAACAGACTAAGAAAGTGGGATGGTCTGAAACAAGAAGTGACTACATAAAGCTGAAGAAGGACTTACAACATTCCTTTGAAGATTACTTTAAAAAAAAAGGACAAATCTCAACAGAAAGCTCAATTTAAAAAGAAAATTTTGGCTGCAATTTTGTTCAAAAATACCAGCCAAGCTGAGAACATTGCTGAAGAACAGGACGTGGTCAGCAACTCTACTAGACAGCACGGCCATGGTCACAATTTGTCACCAGAATCTTACGGATGATCTGGATGTAACAGCAACTAATGACATTCTCATCATAGAGGCAATAAGCAGGCACATCTCCTCACCAGACAGGGTTTAGGAACTAATGGCCAGATTTACAAGGCCCTATTCACCATCGGAGCAGCACTTTAGTGACCCTCTGGTGGCACTATGCAATACACCATATTTATAAGCCACATTTTGTGGCTTAATGCCACCTTGTAAATACGGCTCCTTCATACGCAGCACTTTGCACTGACGTGGTGTACAATGGGTTTTGCTGTGGGCATTCTGACACTGACCCAGATTTACAGATTTCATAAACCTGAGGCAGCAACAAAATCTAACGCCATCTCTGGGGTTGTGTTAGCATGGCACAAGGAGAACTACTTTAATTTCTCTTTGATTTTGGCTTTCTATGTGTGCTGCATTCTGCAGCACACATTGTAAGAGCAAAAGGTCATTGCAGATTACTTTTGGGTATGAAGGTGTCCCTCCCTGTACAGAAACAATCTCCCCCGCAGTGTAGCCATCCTTGCACCATGGCACAAGGGTGGCTGCGTTGACGCTCCGCAGCAAATTTAGCACCGGCGCAGGCTGAATCACAGGGGAGTGACGTATTCTATTAAATATGGTGCATCCCTGCATTTTGAAGATGATGGAGCACAGAGCTATCAAATTTGACACTGAGTCGTCCTCCATCATTTACTTATAAATCTGGGTAAATATCCAAATAGAGGGAGATATAGAGGACACTATTGAAGTAATATATTGGGAAATTTTAAACTGTGATATTTTACTGACAGAAAAAGATTAGCCACAAGAGTTTGTCTGCAAGCTACGGCATGAAGAAACTATAATTTTGCCTTATTTCTCAGTCCTGGTTCCAGACGCGGTAAAGGAAGCTTATGCCACTGATTGGCGTCTGATGCAGGCTCCTGTGCTATACTGCAACCAGTGGGATGGGCTAAAGAATGCCCCTACAATGTAATACTATTTAGATCTTCACCACAGCCACAGCCTCAATCTCCTATCAAACATGAGGCCAAAGATCTAGTGGGAGAGATTCTAACACAACTTGAGTACCAGGGATTAACTGAACCCTGTGTCTGCAATGAATAACACGTTATTCCCCGTTGCTAAACCAGATCATTTATATAGACACTTAAACGGTCACACACACACTTATGAAATACAAAGCACATGCAGCACAGCACTAATTAACAACATAGTGTGGAAAAAATCCCAAAAAACTTTGTATATTTCCAGTGGCCAAAACCTAGTGCCTGAAAGTCAGGATCTAACCGCTTTTAGCTCATTAGGCTCACAATGTCGCATTTGCCGATTATCTCAGGTGTATGAGAATAGCCCTGGATTATTTTTAGCATGAGTAACATCAATATTACATAAGATTGATCAGGAGGTGTTGTCTTATGTGGATGATGTTTATCTCACAGATGGCGACCTCAGCATACATCTTGCCAAGGTGGATCGGATCATATCATGATTCACCACCCAGGGCTACAAGTTCAATTTCAAAAAGGCAAATATTGCTTTCTTAAGTGTCCTATTTATGGGATATGAACTATCAGAAGAAGGCAAGAGCCTGCCCTCACACTTTCTAGAAAAATGCGCTCAACTTCAAACTCCTAAATACCATTCAGGAACACCATTCATTGCTGTGTTTCTTTAATTTTGACAGAACAAACATACCTGATAATGCACAATGCATAAATCCACTTTATGATGTATTTAGTCCACGTTTTCCAAGCAAATACTGCATAACAGAACACACACACATTCTCAGAGAACTTCAGAAAGATATGCTTGAAGCAAAACATTTACACCCACAACTGCAAAACAAACTTGGTCGTCAGAATGATTGCTCTTGCAATCAGCTTCCCATACATCACAATCAAAGTGACACAGTACCTATAGCTTACAAATCACATTTGTATTCCAATGCAGGACAACATTTTGAACTAACAGAAAAAATACTGACTGCTGTTCAGATGGCCATCATCAAGGACAGGCCACTTGCCCAACGGAAAAGTATTGTTACCCCTGTACCATCCCTTGAGGAAGTAACCAAAGCCAGTATTCTAAATGCCAATGCGTTACAGCCACATTGGATTCAATGGACAACCTCCCTGACTGCCACTGATATTGATTTCATCCATCTTTGGCCCAAAATGTTTAGACCCAGAAATTCCTCCAATATGAACAGGAGCACCCTACACCAACTAATATATTGCTATTAGACCAAAACCGAACTGTAATTTACAGTGATGGCACTGGAACAATCACATCCAGATTTTCCAACACTAACTGTGTGTGCTTTGTATTTCTGTGTCCAGTCATACAATGATTTCCTGAATCACTGGTACCTGAATGGCTTCCGAGATTTTAAAGAGAACACCATCAAACACAGAAACTCGTGGGGAAGGATAGCTGACCTACAGGACAGACTATCAAATGCTCACATAGTACACACATTGGGCCATCAACGTGTAGGAGTACACATTGTAGGAAACACTTTGGCTTACGAAGCTTCCAAATTTGCACTAGCTGTGGCTTCTGTTGCTGCATAGCCTCAATCTCAGACGAGATTGGCTAATCAGACACTGACTGCTGTCAAAGCTTCGGCTGATGGCAAATCTTTACCAAAAGAATTTCCTGCTAAATATTCCTACCATCTCAGTGTTCAGAACATTGCACTTACAACCATTCCAGAGTGGGAGATCATGTGACCCCCAACCAAGATCACAGAACAGATCTCATAAAAGCAGCACATGAGGGTGTCACTTCTGCTTATGCAGGTGTGGCGGCAACAATCTCCCTTTACAAAAACAGTTTTGGTGGCCTGGTCTCCATAAACAGACCAAGCAATATGTCCTTTGACATGACATTTGCCAGCAAAGTAAAGGATCCACCATTAAGCGCCTTACAGTAGACATCCCTCATAATTTCCAGCTAACCACTGCAATGTGTATATGTGTACCATTGTGGTGCCTTACAACCTGATGATGCTTAAAAAATACATCTTAGTTGCCGTTGATTCTTGTTCTATATTCCTCTGGGTATGGCCTCAACACCGGCTGATGCTCGGACTGTTATGAAAGATTTGCTGGTCTTTATTGGTACATAAGTGGTTGTAGCATTCCACTTGGACCAAGGCCCGAATTTTGCCTCTAGGGCATTCAAGACAACATGGGAATGATGTGTGTTCAACTCCATTATTTTACCCCCTATCATCCTGATAGAAACAGCATGGTGGATAGGAAGAATCAAGACCTAAAAAAGCCCTTAACAGCAAGAGTTATATGTTCAGACTGTAGTTGGCTTCATCACCTATATGGGGTCCATGGAGCATTAAATCATCTGTCCAGAAGGACATTGGAAGGTCACACCCCCTATGAGGTCTGATCTTGATGGTTCTGTCGCGGTGGCGGCATACAACCGTTTGACAAAAATGAACGTGTTCCTGTTTTACAGGAGCTACAGCAATTTTGTGATGAGAATTCATCTGCCTATGCCACCACTTTGGGAATAAGGGATTTTGCAACAACATCTGAAGGCTGGATTCTTAAAGTGGGGGATCTAGTACGTGAAAAGATTTCTGTGAAAAAGGAATTAGGCACATCTTACAGATCACTGGTTTCAGTCCTGAGAATACATGGTACCAGAATTGTCATCATACCACTGCGACCCGGTTCCAGAGAGAACAGATTTGTTTCCATTTACAACATCAAATTGCACCATGTGGCCAATCCTACATAGTAGACCAAGAGCTCCTTCCGGTACTACCCATTCCCCTCTCACTACCCAATAGGATATACCTCTAAAGACAGTAAACCCTTCTGCCAGCACTAATGCTACAGTTGCCTTCTCGTGCATAGGTGAGGTAAAAAATGAACTTCTGCTGATTCCTGTTAATACCGTCCATTATATGGAATGCTATTCTTCCAACTTAACCCAGACAGATGACATTGTCTACTGTGAACTACCACAAATGGTTCTATCTACCAGCTCTGCACTGGCTCCCTTTTGTGCACAGACTGCTTCTGTTTTTTTCATCGACCTAGATGACTTTTCTTCTGAATAATCTGCTTCTGCAAATGAGACTGTATCAAAGACACGTTAGCTGTACATTTGGCTCAAGAACAATTACCTAATTTGTCCATGGTACTATCTATGGATATTATTGACACTGCTTGCCTTTCTGAATTGAATCAGTTTCGTCATTGTCTTTTTCTTTCTGATAAATGGTCATTATCTTGGTTACAAATTGAGTCTCTAGTTGGCGTTCAGTTTCTACCCTGTCTGTAGGAAAGTACCATCTTGCCTGGCATGTTACCCCCATATTTCACTGTATATATGTTGTTTTAGTTGAATGTGTCACTGGGACCCTGCCAGCCAGTGCCCCAATGCTCATAAGTGTGCCCTGTATGTATTCCCTGTGTGATGACAAACTGTCACACTGAGGCTCTGCTAACCAGAACCTCAGTGGTTATGCTCTCTCTTTGCTTTCCTAATTGTCACTAACAGGCTAGTGACCAATTTCACCAATTCACATTGGCATACTGGAACACCCTTATAATTCCCTAGTATATGGTACTGAGGTACCCAGGGTATTGGGGTTCCAGGAGATCCCTATGGGCTGCAGCATTTCTTTTGCAACCCATAGGGAGCTCTGACAATTCTTACACAGGCCTGCCACTGCAGCCTGAGTGAAATAACGTCCACGTTATTTCACAGCCATTTACCACTGCACTTAAGTAACTTATAAGTCACCTATATGTCTAACCTTTACCTGGTAAAGGTTGGGTGCTAAGTTACTTAGTGTGTGGCACCCTGGCACTAGCCAAGGTGCCCCCACATTGTTCAGGGCAAATTCCCCGGACTTTGTGAGTGCGGGGACACCATTACACGCGTGCACTATACATAGGTCACTACCTATGTATAGCGTCACAATGGTAACTCCGAACATGGCCATGTAACATGTCTAAGATCATGGAATTGTCACCCCAATGCCATTCTGGCACTGGGGAGACAATTCCATGATCACCCGAGTCTCTAGCACAGACCCGGGTACTGCCAAACTACCTTTCCCGGGGTTTCACTGCAGCTGCTGCCAACCCCTCAGACAGGCTTCTGCCCTCCTGGGGTCCAGCCAGGCTTGGCCCAGGAAGGCAGAACAAAGGACGTCCTCAGAGAGAGGGTGTTACACCCTCTCCCTTTGGAAAAAGGTGTCAGGGCTAGGAGGAGTAGCTTCCCCCAGCCTCTGGAAATGCTTTGATGGGCACAGATGGTGCCCATCTCTGCATAAGCCAGTCTACACCGGTTCAGGGATCCCCCAGCCCTGCTCTGGTGCGAAACTGGACAAAGGAAAGGGGAGTGACCACTCCCCTGACCTGCACCTCCAATGGGGAGGTGCCCAGAGCTCCTTCAGTGTGCTCCAGACTTCTGCCATCTTGGAAACAGAGGTGCTGCTGGCACACTGGACTGCTCTGAGTGGCCAGTGCCAGCAGGTGACGTCAGAGACCTCTTCTGATAGGCTCTTACCTGTGTTGCTAGCCTATCCTCCTTCCTAGGTAGCCAAACCTCCTTTTCTGGCTATTTAGGGTCTCTGCTTTGGGGAATTCTTTAGATAACGAATGCAAGAGCTCATCAGAGTTCCTCTGCATCTCTCTCTTCACCTTCTGACACGGAATCGACCACTGACTGCTCCGGACGCCTGCAAAACTGCAACAAAGTAGCAAAGACGACTACTGCAACCTTGTATCGCTGATCCGGCCACCTTCTCGACTGTTTTCCTGGTGGTGCATGCTGTGGGGGTAGTCTGCCTCCTCTCTGCACTAGAAGCTCCAAAGAAATCTCCCGTGGGTCGACAGAATCTTCCCCCTGCAACCGCAGGCAACAAAAGACTGCATTACCGGTCCTCGGGGTCCCCTCTCAGCACAATGAGTGTGGTCCCTGGAACTCAGCAACTCTGTCCAAGTGACTCCCACATTCCAGTGACTCTTCAGTCCAAGTTTGGTGGAGGTATGTCCTTGCCTCATTACGCTAGACTGCATAGCTGGGTACCGCGTGATTTGCAGCTGCTCCTGCTCCTGTGCACTCTTCCAGGATTTCCTTTGTGCACAGCCAAGCCTGGGTCACCGAAACTCTAACCTGCAGTGCACAACCTCCTGAGTTGTCCTCCGGCGTCGTGGGATCTTCTTTTGTGACTTCGGGTGAGCTCTGGTTCACTCCTCTTCATAGTGCCTGTTCTGGCACTTCTGTGGGTGCTGCCTGCTTCTGTGAGGGCTCCTTGTCTTGCTGGACGCCCCCTCTGTCTCCTCACGCAATTGGCGACATCCTGGTCCCTCCTGGGCCACAGCAGCATCCAAAAACCCTAACCACAACCCTTGCAGCTAGCAAGGCTTGTTTGTGGTCTTTCTGCGTGGGAACACCTCTGCAAGCTTCTTCACGACGTGGGACATCCATCCTCCAAAGGGGAAGTTCCTAGCCCTCTTCGTTCTTGCAGAATCCACAGCTTCTACCATCCGGTGGCAGCTTCTTTGCACCCTCAGCTGGCATTTCCTGGGTATCTGCCCAATCTCGACTTTGTCGTGACTCTTGGACTTGGTCCCCTTGTTCCACAGGTACTCTCGTCCAGAAATCCATTGTTGTTGCATTGCTGTCTTTGCATTGCTGTCGTTGCATTGCGACTTCTGTGCTCTCTGGGGAACTTAGGTGCACTTTACACCTACTTTTCAGGGTCTTGGGGTGGGCTATTTTTCTAACCCTCACTGTTTTCTTACAGTCCCAGCGACCCTCTACAAGCTCACATAGGTTTGGGGTCCATTCGTGGTTCGCATTCCACTTTTGGAGTATATGGTTTGTGTTGCCCCTATACCTATGTGCTCTCTTTGCAATCTATTGTGACTGTACATTGCTTGCATTGCATTCTATTGCTATTACTGCATATTTTTGGTATTGTGTACATATATCTTGTGTATATTTGCTAACCTCATACTGAGGGTACTCACTGAGATACTTATGGCATATTGTCATAAAAATAAAGTACCTTTATTTTTAGTATATCTGTGTATTGTGTTTTCTTATGATATTGTGCATATGACATCAGTGGTATAGTAGGAGCTTTGCATGTCTCCTAGTTCAGCCTAAGCTGCTGTACTAAGCTACCTTTTCTATCAGCCTAAGCTGCTAGAACACTACTCTTCTACACTAATAAGGGATACCTGGACCTGGTGCAGAGTGTAAGTACCCCTTGGTACTCACTACAAGCCAGGCCAGCCTCTTACACTGTCCAAGTAAGGACCTTTAAGTAAGTCAGTTTAAAGGAGATACATAGCTCAGCTAAACCATCTACACCTCCTTGGTAGCTTGGCAAAGCAGTCAGGATTATCTCAGAGTCAATATGTAAAATAGTTGTACAATCACACAGAGTAACATAGTGAACACACTCCAAAAGAACTCCACACCAGTTTAGAAAAATAGCCAAGATTTATCTGAGCACAATAAGACCAAAACAACAGAAAGCCAACGTACACAAGCAAAGTTATGAATTTTCAAAGATTAAACTTGAATATAGCACTTAGAAACACAAATGCTTCATTTTGTTGTTATCACAGCAGCCTAAAGGAGTCATTTCCAACAATCCGATACAAATTGCTCCGGTCATGGAGTCACACGGACCCCCAGGTACAGTATATTTTGTTAGTGAGGAAAGAAGCCGCGGCATGGAGTCGGGGAAACGAGGCATCACTGGATCTGGTGTGGTGTCTGTTTCGGTGCTGTAGAAGAGTGGAATGGAGGCATTGGTGTGACGCATCGGGTCCTTGCTGTGGAGCAGTGGAGATGAGGCATCGTTGGTGTGAATCATCAGTTCCTTACATTCTGGAGGGGTCGAAGTCAGGCAGGTCAAGATGATGTGGGGCGACTCACCCCTGGTTGTGGTCACGCCACAAGGTTGCAGGTGCAGTCGGGTATCATAGACATCAGTGACCTGGCAATCAGGACTCATGAAATCACAGGATGTCAGTGGGTCTGCGGCGGCATCAGGCCTGTGATATCAGTCGGGGTCGTTGCACTCCAGCGGGGACCATGGCTTTGGTGCAGGCATCCTCGTGGGGTCAGGCAGCAGCGTCAGTCCAGGCATTGTCCGGCATTGGTGCACATTGTAAGAGACTGGCCTGGTTTGTAGTGGGTACCTGGGGTACATACACCAGGTCCAGTTATCTCTTATTAGTGAAATGTAGTAGTGTTCTAGCAGCTTAGGCTGATAGAGGTAGCTATAGCAGAGCAGCTTAGGCTGAACTAGGAGACATGCAAAGCTCCTTCAATACTACTTATAGTTACACAGTACTTATACACAAGTAAAGACAGTGTTACCAAAAATAAAGGTAGTTTATTTGGGTGACACAAAACCAAAAATATATTAGAGGTAATACTCCTTCTGGAGGTAAGTATTATACACAATATACACACTAACCACCAAAATAAGGTAAGTAATTAGAACTAGGATAGTGCAAACAATAGGAAATGCTATAGAATGCAATGGGAGAAAATAGGTCTAGGGGCAACACAAACCATATACTAAGAAAGTGAAATGCGAATCATGAATTCCCCCTAGACAAGTGAAGTGTGTAGAGAATCGCTGGGAGAGTAAGAGTACAGTAAAGGTAAGTAAATTACCCCAACCCAGAGCCCAGGAAAGTAGGAGTAAAGTACTGCAAGTTTCCTTAGGACACACTACAAGTTGTGATTAGAGTTATTGCAAGAACCAAACAAGAATGCAAACAAAAAATGGTGGATTCCTGGACCTGAAGACCTGCAAAGGAAGGAGACCAAATCCAGAAGTTGGAAGAAGTTTCAGGAAAGACAGGAGCCTCTACCAACCCAGAAGAGGGTGCAAAAAAAAGTGTCCCCAGTTGGATGAAGACTGCAGAAATGCACCCAAGGAAGATGTCAGCGGGTTCCTATATGATGCAATGGATGTCCCACGAAGAGAAGTTGGATGCTGGCGAGTTTTGTCACTCGATTCCTCCAACAAGCCGTGGTCCCGGCAAAGTTGCATTTTGCATCAAAGTGGTGTAGTCTGGACCCAAGAGGGACCTGGGGGCCTCAAACCTGTGTGGGGAGGAAGAGGGGGCTCTCAGCACTTCATAGAGCCCTCAGAAGATCATACAGCACTCACGGGAGTCCAGGACATGGGGACAAAGGAGGTGCAAAATGCAGTTGGTGCAGCACTACAAAAGAGGGTCCCACGCCGCTGGAGGTCAACTCAGCGAGTTGAACATCGTAGGATAGAGTGCTGGGGACCTGGGCCAGGATGTGCACAAACTACTATTGCAAATAGTGCACAGAGACCTCAGGAGGTGAAGAAGACGCGGTGCAGAGCAGTACTGTGGTTCTCGCGGAAGGCAAGGTCTTACCTCAGGCCAGTCTGTGTCGAAGGGGTCCAGTCGTCAACTTAGAAGGTGCCTGCTTGAGCAGGGGAGTGACTCTGTCACTTCACAGGGGATTTCATTGGTCCTTCTGGTGCAGGGTGAAGACAGGGAGTCCCCAGAGCGTGCACACCATGGAACCTGTTGCAGTTGCTGGCTGGAGCTAAAGTTGCAGAGGAAAAGTAGCCCTTCTGGATACTTTGTTACTGTTACAGTGGTTCCTGGAGCAGTCTGTGGTTGATCCGAGGCCAGAGGATGAAGTAGTAGTAGTAGTTGCAGAGGATTCCTGCTGGAAACTTGCAAGTAGAATCTGAAGAGAACCCACAGGAGAGACCCTAAATAGCCCGGAGAGGGGGATTGGCTACCTTATCAGGTATAAACCTATCAGGAGGGGTCTTTGATGTCACCTCCTGGCACTAGCCACTCAGAGGCCTCCAGAGTTTCCCCACACCTTGGAAAACAAATGGCTAAAGTCTGGGACACACTGGAGGAGCTCTGGGCACCACCCCAGGGGTCGTGATGGACATGGGAGTGGTCACTCCCCTTTCCTTTGTCCAGTTTTGACCCAGAGCAGCGCCTAGGGGTCCCTGAACCGGTGTAGGCTGGCTTATGCATGGAGGGTACCATCTGTGCCCTTCAAAGCATTTCCAGAGGGTGGGGGAGGCTACCCCCCCCAGCCTGTAACACCTATTTCCAAAAGAGGAGTGTGTAACACCCTGCTCCTAAAGGAAATGCTTAGTTCTGCCTTCATGAGACTGAGCTGCTCAGACCACAGGAGGGCAGAACCCTGTCTGTGAGGTGGCAGCAGCTGTTGCTGCATTGCAAGCCTCAGAGAGCTGGTCTGGCAGTACTGGTGGTCCATGGTGGAGCCCCCAGGATGCATGGAATTGGCTCCCCCATACCAGATTTGGAATGTAGGAACAATTCCATCATTTTAGCCACCTTACATGGCCATATTCGGAGTTACCATTGTGAAGCTACGTATAGGTTTTGACCTATATGTAGTGCACGAGTCTAATGGCGTCCCCGCACTCACAAAGATCTGGGAATTGGCCCTGAATTATGTGGGGGCACCTTTGCTAGTGCAAGGGTGCCCTCACAATTAGTAACATTGCACCTAGCCTTCATTAAATGAAGATTAAACATATAGGTTACTTATAAGTTACTTAAGTGCAGTGAAAATGGCTGTGAAATAATTTGAGCACCTTTTCACGCAGGATGCAGTGGCGGTCCTGTGAAAGGGTTTGTCTGAGCTCCTTATGGGTGGCAAAAGAAATGCTGCAGCCCATAGGATCTCCTGGAACCCCAATGCCCTTAATACCTAGGTACCATGTACTAGGGACTTATGAAGGGGGTCCAGTGTGCCAATTGAAATTGGTAAATGAAGTCACTAGCCTATAGTGACAAATTTAAAAGCAGAGAACAGAAGCACTGAGGTTCTGATTAGCAGAGCCTCGGTAACACAGTTAAGCACTATAAACAACACACATATTAGGCCATAACCTATGAGAGTGGCAAAAACATACTGACATACAGGTAAAAATGGATGTAAGATGCCAAGAAAGATGGTACTCTCCTACACACATGGATTTTTTTGCCTCACATGTACAAAAAGGGAAGGTTTGGGCCTGGCAAGTGGGTACACTTGCCAGGTCGAATTGGCAGTGCAAGACTGCACACACAGAGACTGCAGTGGCAGGTCTGAGAGATGTTTATCGGGCTACTCATGTGGGTGGCACAATCAGTGCTGCATGTCCACTAGTAGCATTTAATTTACATACCCTGGGCACCTCTAGTGAACTTTACGAGGCTCTTACTAGTAAATCAAATATGTCAATCAGAAATAAACCAATCATCAATACAATTTAGACTGCATATGTAGTTTAGCACAGGTTAGTAGGGGCAAAGTTCCCAGAGTCATAAAGCCAACAAAAACTGGTCAGAAAAAAATAGGAGGAAGGAGGCAAAAAGATTGGGGATGTCACTGCAAAAAGTGCGAGGTGCAACAATCTTCCTGAACGCTCTGCCGTTGAGTTGGGGGTTAAGGTTTTGACACGTTGCCTACCTTCCTATTAGGTCCGAAGAGACTTGTCTCTTGTGAACATGTCAGCAGTTCCGATTTCAGATGGGATTGTATGGGACAAAGTACCATTTGACATATATGATGCTACTGAGTTCATTTAAATTCCATATGTGTTTAAAGTTTCAATGAGTGATGTAATTACACCTGGTATTGTTTCTGGTGACTGGGATGTTAAAACAATTGATTCTCTGCTGTCTGAGCTGGACTTTTACACTGTATTTGAGAGTGACGATATATATAGGAACACTGCGATTTATGGGGAAATGTTTTATTATCACCGTTACGGACATTCCTTTCTGCACCGATCCAGTGCTCCAAGATTAGTTTACAACTGCACACAGTAGGAACAATGTACAACACCACCAGTGTGGAGTCTAAAAACATATACAGATAAGTTTGAGCATTTTACTGGGCATGACACTAGCTGCATTATATTATTTTAAGATATAAGATAATTATTGCTAACTGACACAAAATTAATCTACTCAGATTTCTTTGTTTCCTGTCTTGCTGTTGAAGGGAATGAGTTTTGGAAAAACACTATTGATCTGAAAAGTATGTGGGAAACAATTGTTTAGAGCATGCCTTATTCTTTTACAAATTATATTTTTAAATGACACTGTCCAACAAACATACTGTTTGGGGTTAGCTAAGATAAAAGAGTTGAACGCACCCAGTATCCCCTCACCTGTTTAATTTCACAATTGGCAAAACTTTTAAATGTCACAGAAGAACAACTAGCTGCTTGGGTTCAGAATAACACTTTTAATTCATCTCTTTTGAGTCCCAGTGGGTGGTGATGTGGCCTGCAGATACAAATGAGTGCCAGGCTCATTTGGTTAATTCCTCCTGGGGTTTCACCATATGCCGGACAGATCCTCATTTTGTCTCGGCTCAACACTCAGGTATTGTTACTACATGTAGTGTGGGTAAACAGTGCAAACAGTGGTTGCATTTTTATACTTTAAGATCTGTTAAAGAACACCTTAGTATCCTGTATGAGGATGTCAATCTATAAAAATGTCTTGCTAGGGCCCAGAAAGCCACACTCAAAGTGTTTCCTGTATGCCATAAATAACAAGATCTGGAAGCTAACCCAGATGGAAACTGCTGCACATTTAAGTCAGATTGATAACAGAAACATGGAAAAGGTTTTAGCTGTGATCAATAAAGGCATGAACACTCTGTCCAACAGAATGTACACCTTATTATACCACAATATTGTTTCATCTTCAATTGATGTAATTCAGAATGACGTGTCCTTTTTACAACATTGATAAAGCTAGCTGTGTTCTATAATGCAGTTAAGTTGGATATTGCAGGTTCTCCAAAGTAAACCCGTGGCCTGGAAGCTCATTAATGTTACCAAATTATTTTCTGCTTTTAATTTGTCCAGACAACAACAGATCATAGCTGAAAAAAGAAGAGCTACATTTTGCTTAACAGTGAAAAATTAGAAAAGATGCCTTTCACTGTAGCAGAAATCCCCTCATCACTATGGCTAATACATGGAGTCATAAATATGCCAATTGTCCCCTTTAATTTCACAAAATGCTTAAAGCGTTATGCAGTAGGCAGGTTTGAGTGGCTAGGAGACAGCTACATACACAAGGTGTGGAATTTCCCTTTCAATTTCAAATGTAAGTACGACAAAACGGAGGTCTTTCTTATTGGAGGCAAATATGAAACTGCTCTTAGTCATTCTATGATTTGTAATCAGGTGACCTTGCACAGCCTTTGCAATGTGCGGGTCTTGAATTTGGTTTGCAATGTTATCCTCTTGCTTGCTAATCATAAAGAAGTCCCAAAATAGGGAGAAGAACTTTTCAGTGGGTCACTGGCGCCAATGCCCTAAAATTTGAAAGTATGTGGGTGTGTCAATGATTGCCTGTCTGCAGTGCATACTTCGACTGAGGTGGTGGATGCAGGTCTCAGCATGGGCCTCACAAATGTGGAGGCTGGCAATGGTGGTGATACCGATACCTCAACCCTCAGAGTAAGTTGAATAGCAGAAGTAATGTCAATGTCTGGGTTGTCCTCCTTATCCCCTTCCATAATTGTAAGGCTTTCAGGAACTATCCTTGTCCCTTGTCTCCAGTGGCAGGTCCTGGAATCAGCTGTGGTCCACTTCATGTACAGATCATCAGATGTCAGTCTTAGAGAGGATGGAGGTGTACCCTTCCTTTTTCTTGCTGGAGATCGGGAAGCTAATGGCTCAAGAATAGGTGCATCTTGCTCAGCAGGAAGCTCAACCTCCTGTTCTGGTCCTACTTTAGGAACATCTATTAATACCTGCTGTGGCTCCTGTTGTCCACTTTTCTCAGTTTCCTGCAATGATTGGGTACTAGTTTGTGTCTGACACAACTCCTTCAGGGTAGTCATCAATAAGTCCTCTTATGAACAAAGGACTCCCCCCCGCCGACCAGTCTTTATTGTTATGTGAAGGGGTATGATCTCTTATGAGACCAGTTGATCTGAGGCAAGTAAACAATCATTCTTGCTCATGCCACTTGGGGCGGGATGGCTTAATCTCCTGTGCCATTTAAAGAAAATAAAGTGTATCTGGGAATGTACTCTTGAGACCAAAATGTGCTGTGAACCCTGTAGTGGGCAGATTATATAAACCTTCAATTTCAAGTTCTTTTCTGAAGTAGGAACCCCATTCTTCATGTTACTAGTAGTTGAGGTAAATCCCCTGCCAGTACAGTTGGAACCACATCAGAAGAGACAGAGGTGAGGCTGCAGGTACCAGTACATCTCAATGCATTTTTAAAAGTAATGTTGCCAACTCGTTATACCTAGTTGCCTCCTTTGCCAATACTGAATTTGCCATTTGACTACTATATCTTCCAAAGAACTGGTGGGTGCTATCTTGAACTCCAGCAGAGAGGAGAGAGTGGCGACTGATTGGTAACTTTAGGGATCAAGAGAACATTGCATATTCCACTCTTAGTTCGGAAGCACTACCGCTTCCCAAGGAAACAATCGTTCTGCTCTGTATCGCACATTCTACTCCTGCCAGTGCAACTCACTTCATAATGCATCCGTGTATTTATTACTTCAGTCCTACTGTACAAGAGAAAAAAATAGCCCTCTCTTTCATGCACTACTCTTTATACCTCTCTCGAACTATCTTCTGTGTCCACTTTCCGATTCATCCCAAATCTCACTCTACTACTATGACCTCCAAAACAACTCTTCCTAGGCTTTTCCTTCCTCTCCCCTCCTTTACCCCTCCTGTTTCACTACAGACCTCATTTTACTGCTATGATTTCTCAAATCCCTTTCTAAACACTCTTCCCTCCTCCATCTCTCCTTTACTCATCCCAAACCTCATCTAACTACTATGATCTCCCAATTAACACTTTCTAGATTCTCCCCTCTTCTATCACTCCATTATTCTGTATAATCCAACTAATGGACTTGCATGTCCACCATTCAAATTAACTCATATTTCTGTATACTAATACTATACTCACATTTGTCTGTACTAATCCACCACTAATCACTTTGGGCTCCTGAGCAGTGTTCTACTCCCCGAAAAGAGCTTCAACGCCTCATCAGAGGTACTAAGCACTATCTAAATAAAATTACAGTGACTTTGTATTGGCCTACTATCTGGCAGTACTCTGTGGTTGATTTCTCTTTTGCACCTAAAAGCAAACAAGCAAGAAAAACGTTTAGTGAGATGTAACATTTTTGTAGTTTTCTTTTAAATATTTATAACACAGACAAAATAATTTAGTGTGGTTTGTGTATCCATTTCAGAGTCAAACCACACAACCCTAACATACTATTTCATTTTCAATACGGATAACAACATACAGATGTAATATTTTTCTATAGGTGCATCTACGGAAAGACACCTGTGGCAGGTGAGGTGAGGGGTCCTGGGAAAAATTGAATAATCCTTAAAAAATTAATGTTGGTGTGTGCAGCTGTGGGCCTATGGCATGCAGAGGGTGTGGGAAAAATGAGTAGTGGCAGTCTTTAAGAAATTAATGCAGGTGTGCAACAGGTACCTATGATAGGCACAGGGTCGAAGGAGAGAATAAAAAAAAAAAGCTAAAAGTATATTATTTTTGTTTAACAAAATAAAAAATAAATAATTATGTTTTTAAATAAATATGGTAAGGACTTCATTTCTGGTGTTCTAGGGGACTATGAGGAACCCATTGGGCTTTGGGGAACAAGAAGTTAAAGGTAAAAAAGGGAAAACAAGGCATACATTATTAAACATTGTTCATACATATACTACAATGATCCTCAAGCACATTAACTAAACTGATATACAAGAATACATGCAGGCCTCTTGAAAAGCACAATGTATGCCTACACAAATTGACCGCCAGCCACATGGTCAAACACCAACATGAAAGGAGGCATTAACAACAAAGAACACATCCAAGCCTATGACAAAACCACACTGGCTGTCTGTACAAAATGACCGTTGGCCCCATAGTCAAACAACAAGTAAGGAGTCATGGACAGCAAAGAGAAACATATGTATGTCTATGGTAAAAGCACACCGGCTGACTGCAAAAAATGGCCATGGCCACATAGTCCAAAAAGAAGCAAGGGGACATGAACAACAAAGAAGAACACATACAAGCCTATGGCAAAAGCATACTGGCTGGCTACACAAAATGGTTACCGCCCACATCGTCAACCAACTTCAAGAACAGCAAGCAAGGGGACACTGGAGAACAAGAACATATGCAGGCCTATGGTAAAAGCACACTGCCTGTATAAAATGGCCACTTGGTCAAACCACAAGCACGACCCAGGCATGGAAAACAAGGAATACATGCAGGCCTATGGTAAAAGCCCACTGGTTGACTATACAAAATGGCCACTGGCCTCATGGTCAAACAACAAGCAAGGAGGCATGGACAGCAAATAACATATTTAAGCCTATGGTAAAAGCACACCGGCTGACTGCAAAAAACTGGCCATGGCCACATAGTCAACAAAGAAGCAAGGAGGAATGAACAACAAACATGAACACATGCAAGCCTATTGCAAAAGCACACCGGCTGGTTGCACAAAATGGCTGCCAGTCACCTGGTCAAACAACAATGACAGCAAGCAAGGAGGCATTGGAGACCAAACAACACATGTAGGCCTATGGCAAAAGCACATGACTGCCTGCACAAAATGGCCGCCGGCCACATAGTCCAACAATACAAAAACAGCAAGCAGGAAGGTGTTGGAGAAGAAAGAACACTTGCAGGCCAATGGCAAAAGCATACTGCATGACTGCACAAAATGGCTGATGGCCCCATGTTCAAACAACAACAGCAACCAAGGAGGTGCTGGCAATGAAGGAAGATATGCAGGCCTATGGCAAAACCATGCTGACTGTGAGAAGGTAGCATCTTTCTAGCATGGTTACCGTCCACTTTTGGCTTATTTGTGAGTGTGTGTCAGTGTGTTTTTACTGTGTCACTGGGATCCTTCTAGCCAGGACCCCAGTGCTCATGGGTTGTGGCCTAATGTGTGTGTTGTCAGTAGTGCTTAACTGTGTCACTGAGGCTCTGCTAACCAGAACCTCAGTGCTTATGCTCTCTCTGATTCTAAATTTGTCACTATAGGCTAGTGACTTCATTTACCAATTTCAATTGGCACACTGGATCCCCCCCTTATAAGTTCCTAGTATATGGTACCAAGGTACATGGGGCATTGCGGTTCCAGAAGATCCTTATGGGCTGCGGCATTTGTTTTGCCACCCATAAGGAGCTCAGATAAGCCCTTTCACAGGACTGCCACTGCAGCCTGCATGAAATAGTAAACACACTATGATGGTCATTACAACCCTGGGGGTCGGTGTTAAAGCGGCGGTAAGACCGCGAACAGGCCGGTGGTAAAAAAAATGGAATTACGACCGTGGCGGAAACCGCCAACATAGACAGCCACTTTAATACTCCGACCGCCACGGCGGTAGAAACAAACAGCATGTCGGTCACTGCTAATAGACAGGCGGAGGACAATGTACCGCCCACAGTATCACAACCTACCAATCCGCCACCTTTTCTGGGGCGGATTCACCGCAAACAAAAACACAGCGGAAACAGGACTTCGAAGGGAAAACGCCCACCTCAACACACCCCACGAGGAACCAGGACGCCATGGAACCAGAGCTTCACATTTTCCCAACCTTCATCTTCTTGCTCCTCTACCAGGAGTACGAAAGCCAGTGGTGAAGACCACAGTGAGTACCGCACCTATGACACAGGGGGGGAGGGAAAAAACAGTGACACACACATGCAACACCCCCACCCCCACCCTCACCCACGACAACACACACACACACTAATACATATTGATACATCACAGTTACACCCCCCCCAAACCCCTCTGAAGAATGCAAAGACAAAAGGAAATGAGTGTAACCATTGTAATCTATTAAAATCCGGAACGCAGAAATATATATACACTATTAACAAATATATAAACCAAGAATAGAAGTCCAGGTATTGCTCCATTTAAGTCCGTGGAGCACTGGGCCCACACTGCATGGGCGAGGCCCCCACAAAGTACCTGAAAATGATGGAGAGAACACTGCAGGGGCATCAGATAGAAATAAAACAGGCACCTCAGGGGGAAGGGAAAGGGGGGTACCTCAGCCGGATGAGTGCACGACGCCAAATCCATGAGGTGGCCACATGCCCACTGTTCAATCCTGGGGAGTGGAAAGCCACAGTCTCTTAAGTCTCTACAGTGGGTGGGTTGCCTACTGTTCAATCCTGGGGAGTGCAAAGCCACAGTCTCTCAAGTGCATAACAGTCTCCACTGGTTCTGGAGGGGGCTTTGTGCCCAGAATGCTTCATCCTGCCAAGGACTGAGGTAGTGGATGCCTGTCTCCACTGGTTCTGGGGGATGCTTTGTGCCCAGAGTGCTTCATCCTGCTAAGGACAGAGGTAGTGGATAACAGTCTCCACTGGTTCTGGAGGGGGCTTTGTGCCCAGAGTGCTTCATCCTGCCAAGGACAGAGGTAGTGTCCTTGGCAGCGTTGCTTGTGGCCGCGGTTTCTTTGTAGCGGTGTTTGTGGCCGCGGTGTCCTTGGCAGAGGTGCTTGTGGCGGGAGTATCCATTGAAGCGGTGCTTTTGGCGGTGGTGTCCTTGGCAGCGACTCTGCTGCTGGCGGTCCTGTCTGGGTCAGCGGGGCTGCTGCTGGCGGTCGCATCCTGGCCAGTGGAGCTGGTGCTGGTGGTCCTGTCTGGGCTTGCGGGGCTGCTGCTGGCGGTCGCATCCTGGCCAGCCGAACTGGTGCTGGTGGTCTGACTGGGCCTGCGGGGCTGCTGCTGGTGGTCCTGTCTGGGCCAGCTGCTGGTGGTCCTGTCTGGGCCAGCAGGGCTGCTGCTGGTGGTCCTGTCTTGGCCAGCGGGGCTGCTGCTGGCAGTTGCCTCCTGGGCAGCGGGGCTGATGGCGGTCGCCTCCTGGACAGCGGGGCTGATGGTGGTCACCTCCTGGGCAGCGGGCTGATGGCGGTCTCCTCCTGGCCAACGGGGCTGATGTCGCCTCCTGGGAAGCGGGGCTAGTGCTGGCGGTCGCCTCCTGGCCAGCGGGGCTGATGGCGGTCTTCTCCGCCATGCCGATCTTCCCAGACTTGCCGGGTTTCTTGTGCCCCTTCCCCACCTTGGAAGGTGTCGCAGCTGACTCCACACTCCCACCTGTACCCCTGGGAGCAGCTTCGGTGGCTGGTGTCTTCCCCCTCTCCCACTGGGCACTGGCCAACTTTTGATGCTTGACAGGTGGGGGACTGTCCGTGCTGTGGCTCTTTGCCACACTGGCTGCCCTGCTGCTTGGTGCACTCCAGAATCCAGTGACTGGCATCACTGATCCCGCCGATGTCGTGACTGAAGTGCTAGGTTGGGACCTGGAGAGTCGGGCCCTAGGAGACTGACGGGGTGGAGGAGGTGAGGGAAAGAGGTCAAGGGTGGACAGGAAAAGTTTCTTGGGAACATTGGGACGGGTAGCTGGAGGGTGTTTGGGAGTGGAGGAAGAGGTTGTGGTTGTAGGAGGTGTAAGTTTGGTGACTTTGGGTGAAGGTGCATGTGCTGGAGGCTTTTGTGAGGTGGATGGCTGAGTTTGTGTACCTTGGGAGGTGGCGTCACAGACACACTGGGAGGAGACACAGGGGATGTGTGAATTGTAGTGGGGATGGTGACTGCACTTGAGTGGGGTGCGGTGGTGATGGAAGTAGTGGCTGTAGATGTAGTGCATGCAGGTGTGAGTGGAGACAAGATTGGGAGGGGGAGGGAGACGAGGAGGAGGGGGACACAGTGGAGGCAGTGGATGTTGCTATGTCTGCATGTGTGTGATGTTTGCGTGAGTGCCTGTGGGATGTGTGGTGCTTATGTTTGCCAGAGCTTTCTTTGTGTGTTGGGGTGTGTGCATGCTGGTCTGATGGTGTGCTTGGGGTAGGCTGAGGTACAGGGGTATGGGTCTGGGTAGAGGAAGTTGGAGGGAGGAGGCTAGAGACAGTCCCTGGCTGCCATCAGTGCTGAAGCCAGAGTCTGAAAAGCTCGCTGAAGGGCTGCCTGACCAGAAAGAATGCGCTCCTAGTATGCATTGGTTTGTTGCAACTGCCTCTCTACACCCTGGATGGCATTCAAAATGGAAGACTGCCCAACAGTGAGGGACCTGGGGAGGTCAATGGCCTCCTCACTAAGGGCAGCAGGGGTGACTAGGGCAGGGCCTGAGGTGCCTGGGGCAAAGGAGATGTCCACCCTCCTTGGTGAGCAGGCACAGGGCAAAGGCTGAGGGGCTGCTGGGAGGGCAGTGCTGGAAGGGAGGTTGGCGGCTGTACCTGTAGATGAGGGGGGCACAGATGGGCCCGCCACCACAAGGGAGCTCCCATCAGAGGACGAGTCCGTATCACTGGTCTCAGCTCCTGTCCGTGCGTGGAGCTCCCCTCGCCCTCCGTCCCACTGGAGAAATCAGACTCCGTAGTGTCCATGTGAGATGCAGCACCCTCCTGCTCTGGTGCCACTGCTCCTTCGCCTGATGATGCTAATGCACACAAGAACAGGGAGAACACAAAAAGGGGGGGACGACAGAAGAAAGACATGTTGAGTGCATGCATTACCGCTACCGTTGGCGGACATGACAGACACAGAAGCCCCTGCACTACGCCGCGCAATTGGGGTCCACTATTCAATCCCTGGGACATGGCCTACAAGGCTATGGCCAACATCTACACACATGGATGTAAAAGGAGCCTGACTAGGTGTAGTTGGCACTGTACCCAGGTGGGGTGGGGCGCCACAGGGCCTGCCTGAAAAAGGCGACCTAACTAGCGCACCCGCCCTGGCCTAGGGGAACCCACAGCCCACCTCCCCCACCCAGACACCTCCACTGCACGCTGAATCAGCAGAATGAGAGTGTACTCACCCCCTTGTTGCTGCTGTGATGCCCTCAATCGCCCATCCAACTCTGGGTACGCCACCGCCAGGATCCTGAACATCAGGGGGGTCATGGTGCAACGGGCACCCCTCCCACATTGGGAGGCCACCCCCAGCTGGGCCACCGCCGTCTTCTTGCTCCAGTGGCGAATGTCCTCCCATATCTTACGGCAGTGGGTGATCCGTCTGTGATAGACCCCCAGGGTCCGGACGTCCTTGGCGATGGCACGCCAAATATCCTTCCTCCGGTTGGCGCTGACCTACAGGAATTGTACAGAGGAAAAAGATAAGTTATTACCAACTGCACCGTCACAGTCATTGGCCCGCATCCCTAAACTTGCCATGTGGCACATGCACTCACCGTCGTTTCATGCACGCCTCATTCTCCTTCCCGCCCTATCTTTCATCCACCCCACTCCACACAGGCATAGCCCATACAGCATGCTCCCAGTGCACTTACCTGTTTGTCTGGAGGACCGTAGAGTAGCGTGTACTGGGGGAGGACCCCATCCACAAGTTTCTCCAACTCCTCCGATGTGAAGGCAGGGGCCCTTTCCCCAGATGCCAAGCCATTGTCTCTTCCAGACTGAGGTCACAGCAGCACTTGCAGCATAGGTCCTCTCTTGTCGAAGATTAGGTATCGAGTGATTGAACAAATAGAAAATAGCGGTCACGTCCGCGGCGGTGCGTACCGTCACCACTGGCGTACATCGTCATTGGCTCCTGGGACCCATAGGGTCCAGTGTTAACCAATGCAGAATTGTGCCACGGTCTTCGACCGCCTACCGTGACGGTGAACAACGCCAGCGCAGTTACCTCATGTCCCACTTGACAGGTCAGGCAGCCGCCATTTCAGGGGCCCACATGGCTCTATTTTTAACTGCGTCACACATAACTAGGCCTTGCCTCAACACTCATACATGCTAATTTCGCATTATGAATCGTGTTCTGTGTAAGCTGTGTGTACGTACCTCTGAGTTGGTTGAAGCTGTGCTCGCTGTTGTCCTTCATAGGCACCATCCGCTGGGACATGTGAGGAGATGGCGGCATCCTCCGGTGTACAGACCGCTGGTGGACCTGTTGACAATGGAGGAAAGACATGTAATCATCACATACAGGCTTGATCGTGCCACACTCCTGGAACTGTGTGCCCAGTTGGAGCCAGACCTGATGTCTGCAATCCGCCATGCCACAGGAATCCCCCCTCAAGTGCAGGTGCTGTCAGTACTCCATTTCCTTGCAAGTGGGTCATTTCAAACAGTGGCCATAGCATCAGGGATGTCCCAGCCTATGTTTTACAACGTGTTGTCCAGAGTTTTGTCTGCCCTGCTGAAACACATGCGGAGCTACATCGTTTCCCCTCCGGTGGAAGATTTGCCTACAGTGAAAGGTGACTTCTATGCCCTGGGACATATCCCCAACATCATAGGTGCCATTGATGGGACACATGTGGCCTTGGTCCCTCCCGCAGGAGTGAACAGGTGTACAGAAACTGGAAGAGTTATCATTCGATGAATGTGCAAATGGTGTGTTTGGCAGACCAGTACATCTCCCATGTAAATGCCGAATTCCCTGGCTCAGTGCATGACGCTTACATCCTGCGGAATAGCAACATCCCTTATGTGATGGGGCAACTCTAGAGGCACCGGGTGTGGCTATTAGGTGAGAACCTGGGACCAAATCAGTGGGAATGGTTGTCTGGGTCTAGGGATATCCCTACAGGATAGTGTGTGTCTAACAGTTGTACCTCACCTTTTTCAGGTGACTCTGGTTACCCCAACCTGTCATGGCTACTGACCCCAGTGAGGAATCCCAGGACAAGGGCAGAGGAGCGCTACAATGAAGCACATGGGCGAACTAGGAGGATTATAGAGCAGACCTTCGGCCTCCTGAAGGCCAGGTTCAGGTGCCTCCATATGACAGGTGGTTCCCTATTCTACTCACCAAAGAAGGTGTGCCAGATCATCGTGGCCTGCTGTATGCTTCACAACTTAGCTTTGCGACAACAGGTGCCTTTTCTGCAGGAGGATGGTCCAGATGGAGGTGTTGTGGCAGCTGTGGAACC
Source organism: Pleurodeles waltl (assembly GCF_031143425.1). Classification (NCBI taxonomy): domain Eukaryota; kingdom Metazoa; phylum Chordata; class Amphibia; order Caudata; family Salamandridae; genus Pleurodeles; species Pleurodeles waltl. Next base: position 1,854,561,383 of record NC_090440.1, read on the forward strand.
TGTGGACAGTGAAGACGAGGAAACAGAAGGAGAGGACATCGACAACAGGAACTCGGTTATCCTGCAATACTTCCAGTAAGACACAGGTAAGAAGACAAACATGCCTACCACATGTAATGTGACACTACTACCTCTCTACTGTCTGTCCTTTTCACCCAGTGTATGGTCACTGAGTTGTCACTTTCCCTTACGATTTCACAGATGTGGGTCCCACTGTGTAACATCTGCTTTGTTTCCTCATGGACTAGAGCTGTGTGACATAGGTATGTTGACATTACAATTGAAAGAGCATTTTGTCACTGTAATTGCTAATACACTATTTCGAAATCACAGACAGACTCAAGAATGTTTTGTGCGTTAAGGGTGTTTATTTAAGTGCTCAATATTGGAGGGTGCTGTAAAATGGGGAGGGGTGATGGTGGAGGAATGTCCATGGCAGAGTCCAGTCTATCAGTCTCACAGGTGCATTGTTCAAAGGGGCATAGGAAGTGGAGCTGGGGCAGTTTGAGGATGGACTGGTTGACAAGGTGGGACAAAAGGATGACATTCAGGGCGGTCTTGATTCTTGGCGGGGGTCTTGGCATCGTTCTCTGTCTTTGTCCTGGATCTCAGGGACTGTTTGCGGGGTGGTTCTCCATCTGCAGGGGTTGGGGTGCTGGTGTGGTGGTCCTGTGGCAGTGCCTCCTGTCCACCTGCGCTGGCGGAGGTGGTGGGCAGTTCATCGTCCAGGCTAGTGTCAGGGGCCCCTTGTTGTGCCACAGTGTCCCTCCTGGTGTTGAGGACTTCCTTCAGTACCTCTACGATGGTGCCCAAGGTGGAATTGATGGATCTGAGTTCCTCCCTGAAGCCCAAATACTGTTCCTCCTGCAGCCGTTGGGTCTCCTGAAACTTGGCCAGTACAGTTGCCATTGTCTCCTGGGAATGATGGTATGCTCCCATGATGTTGGAGAGGGCCTCGTGGAGAGTGGGTTCCCTGGGCCTGTCCTCCCCCTGTTGCACAGCAGCCCTACCAGTTCCCCTGTGTTCCTGGGCCTCTGTCCCCTGAACGGTGTGCCCACTGCCCCCAGGACCCTGATGTTGTTGGAGTGGGGTTAGCCTGGGTCCCTTGTAGTGGTGGACACACTGCTGCTTGACGTGTCCTGGGGACAGAGGTATGGGCCCGCTGGGTGGGTGCTGTGCTGGTGTTTCCAGAGGGGGAAAGCTCTGTGGTGGCCTGTGACTGTAAGAGGGGAACTGACTGTCCCGAAGTACCAGATGGGCCGGGCTGGTCGTCTAGATCCAGTTGGACAGAGCTGCTGTCATCACTGTGGGCCTCTTCTGTTGGTGGTGTGGACATGTGTGGACCCTCCTGTGCAGTGATGTTGGGTAGGGGTGTAAAAGCATGATTATTGCATCTGTGTGTACCATGGTGTGCAATGGGTGGGTGACCGTGTACCCCAGTGCTTGCATTCCTGTGTGGGACCTTGTGTGATGATGGTTTAGGGGGGTGTATGGGTATGTCCCGTGGCGATGCATTGGTGATGGGTGTCCATGCTTTGGTGTTGCATGCAGGGCTTGGTGTTGGGATGTGTGGTTTGTGATAGTGGGACATGTGTGAGGAGTTGGAGTGATGGGGGTGTGGTCGAGGGTGGGGGTATGTGATGGCATGCGTGTAGGGTGGGGGTTGTAATAGTTAAGGTTTGACTTACCAGAGTCCATTCCTCCAGCTACTCCTTTGAGGATCTCAGGATGCATAATCGCCAAGACTTGCTCCTCCCATGTTGTTAGTTGTGGGGGAGGAGGTGGGGGTCTGCCGCCAGTCCTCTATACCGCAAGGTGGTGTATGGATACCACAGAACTCACCTTCCCCCGTAGGTCATTCCACCTCTTCCTGATGTCATCCCTATTTCTTGGGTGCTGTCCCACTGCGTTGACCCTGTCCACTATTCTGCACCATAGCTTCATCTTCCTAGCTACGGAGGTGTGCTGCACCTGCGATCCGAATAGCTGTGGGTCTACCCGGATGATTTCCTCCACCATGACCCTGAGCTCCTCCTCAGAGAACCTGGGGTGTCTTTGCCGTTCCATGGGGTGATGTGTGGGGTGGTGTGTGTTGTGATATGTGGGGTGATATTTAGTGCTGTGTTGTGTGGGGTGCGTGGATGTTATGTGGGTGATGGTGTTGTGTGCCTGTGGATGCCTGGTCATAGATTGTGGTGTCTCTCTCTGGGCTTCTTTCAGGATTTTTGTCGTAGGGGTTTGTGGGTGATGTGGGTGTGTGTTTTATATTGTATTGAATGTGTGGTGCAGAGCAAGAGTGAGGTACGGCCTAAAAGGGGAATGTACTCGCCCCTTTGGTCTACACAGAGGAGTGCGCCAAGGTTGCGTTCTCGCACCGTTTCCGTTCTCAATGTTTATAAACAATCTAGACAAAGAATTGGCCACTAGGTGTAAAGATGTACCACAAATAGATAAGCAACCTGTCCCAGCATTACTTTACGCAGTACTAATGGCCAGAACACCAATAGCTCTCCAGAAACTTCTAACAACCTGTATTACATACATGACACAGCTGGGACTCACTGTCAATCGCTCTAAAACCTTCATCATGAACTGCGGAAGGAAGCGCGGCAAGACTTATAACACCACCATTCTAGATAGCAAGGTCGAAATCACGCAAACCTTTTCATACCTGGGCATAACATTTGATAAGCTGGGTTCCTGGGCCAACTGCAGGAAGATGAAGAGAGTACACCTGACCAAAACAACGATGGCACTTCGACTCTTCTCCAAAAGACTTGGGGGGATTACACTACCTAACATGATAAAGATCTATAAAGCTAAGTGTATTCCGGCCGTTACGTACGGGGCTGGAATTTGGGGACATACAAATTGTGATTTAGTGCAGACAGTGGAAAATGACTTCCTACGGCATTTGCTGAGGGTACCAAAAGGCACCTCATCGTATGTCACACATTCGGAACTCGGGGTTCCCTACATCACAGACTTGATAAAGATCCAGCCACTACTACTATGGCACAAAGTCTGGACTTCGGAACACACCAGTTTTAAAAAGGCTATCCTGACCGACTGTACGAAATCATTATACATATCAAGGGTACCATGGTTAAAACACATCATGACCTTTTTCGAAAAAATGGGCAAGCAAGACTTCTACACAAACCCAGTCTCTTTGCAGAAGATATCCAGGAAGGACCTGAGTATCTTGGCACTAAACTATCTAGAAGACATACGATGGGAGGTGGAATAAAAAAAAACCTCAGTCATTTATAATCAAATAATTTTGACGGCTGAGGGTATGCAGCCGTATTTGCAAACGTGGTACTTCCTCGCCACTGTTACGTTCTCACAAGATTTAGACTAGACACATTCCACCGTCTAGTCTCATTCCCAAATATGAACGATTGGTCCACTGTGTTAAAACCATATCCCTGTGATGCAAAAACACTTCAATCTACAATTCATGTGGTTTTATTCTGTAATTTCTACGCCTACCAGAGGAAGCGTCTAGTTGTTCCGCTTCTAAGGTCAATTAATCTCCCCCAGTGTCGCACAGCCTATGTCTGTCTCCAGTCACTATCTTCTTTAGAGATGTGCGGAATCCTAGCTAATTTTTTATGTTCTGTATTAAAGATAATGAAATCTATGGAGGAGGCGATTGAATTGTAACTCATTTTTGATAAGGTTTTTATTTTTTTATTTATTGATATATTAGACTGACTCTGTGTTGTGTGCTTTTACATCTTTTTATTATTATTCTTACTATTTTATCTTATCTCCTTGACTTTTTTCTTTTCTTTTTTTTATCATTGAATTGTATGCACGCATCATAATTGGAGATCTTTTAAGACTGTTATGTCTTTTATGACTTGTTGAAAGTCGAATAAAGATTTTTGTACTAGTCAGGTTAATAGTTCCCGTTTCTAAATACACTGTCTTACTGATTTTATATTGTTTTTTAGAAGAATATATGAATTGGCCTTTTGCAGTGAATTTTATTATATGGTATTAATTGTTGTATGTTTTGATCTATTCTATTTATTTATTTCATGTGGTTGCTGATTGGTGCTAGCTGTATGTATTACTTGCTTTTATGATTGTGAGACACAATCGAATAAAGAATTTTGATGATGTGTGTATGGGTATCAGGTGTGTGTATTTCGAATTGTCCAATGTGGATGTGTTTTGTATGTGTGAGTGTATTTTGAGCGTGGCGGTGTGTACCGCCAATGGAATACCGCGGTTGAAAGACTGCCACGTGGATCCATGGGTCGTATTTATGTTGGCATGATGGTGGAGGTTTTGTTATCACCAGTTTATCACTGACCTTTGTGTGGCAGACTTGAGTGAGTGTCTGAATTTTGGCAGATTCCGAGCTGTGGGTCATAATAGGTGTGGCGGATTTCCACTGCTGCGGCGGTGTGTTGGCGGTCTTCTGCACGGCAGTAAGCGTTTTTTAGCACCAATGTTGTATTGACCCCCTACATCACAGCCATTTTCACTGCACCTAAGTAACTTATAAGTCACCTATATGTCTAACCTTCATTTAATGAATGCTAGGTGCAAAGTTACTAAGTGTGAGGGCACCCTAGCACTAGCAAAGGTGCCCCTTATAATTCAGGGCCAATTCCCAGGTCTTTGTGAGTGCAGGGACGCCATTAGACATGTGCACTACATATAGGTCAATACCTATAAGTAGCTCCACAATGGTAACTCCGAATATGGCCATGTAAGGTGGCTAAGATCATGGAATTGTCCCCCCATTCTAATCTGGTATTGGGATGCCAATCTCATGCATCCTGGGGGCTCCACCATGGATCCCCATTACTGCAAACCAGCTCCCTGAGGCCTGCACTGCAGCTACAATGGCTGCCACCTCACAGACAGGTTTTTGCCCCCCCTGGGGTCTGAGCAGCTCAGTCCCAAGAAGGCAGAACAAAGCACCCCTTTTGAAATATGTGTTAGAGGCGTGGGAGGGGTAGCCTCCCAGAGCCTCTGGAAATGCTTTGAAGGCTTTGCCCTCCTTGCATAAGCCAGTTTACACCAGTTCAGGGACCCCCAGTCCCTGCTCTGGTGCGAAACTGGACAAAGGAAAGGGGAGTGACCACTCCCCTGTCCATCACCACGCCGGGGGTGGTGCCCAGAGCTCCTCCAGTGTGTCCCAGACTTTAGGCATCTTGTTTTCCAAGGTGTGGGGACACTCTGGAGGCCTCTTAGTGGCCTGTGCCAGCAGGTGACGTCAGAGACCCTTCTTGATAGGTGCATAGCTGGTTAGGTAGCCAATCCCCATCTCAGGGCTATTTAGGGTCTCTCCTGTGGGTTTCTCTTCAGATTCTGCCTGCAAGTTTCCATCAGGAATCTTCTGCAACTACTACTTCATCCTCTGACCTCGGATCGACTGCAGACTGTTCCAGGAACTGCTGTAACTGCAACAAAGTATCCTGAAGGGCTACCCTGACTCTGCAACTTCAGCTCCAGCCAGCAACTGCAACAGTTTCCACAGAGACTCCCTGTCTTCACCCTACACCAGAAGGACCGATGAAATTTCCAGTGAAGTGACAGAGTCACTTCCCTGCTCCAGCAGGCACATTCTAAGACGATGACCGGTTCTCTTGGACTCCTCTCCTGGCGACGAGTGTGCTCCTTGGAACACAGGTGGTGGACCCCTTCGACACAGACTGTCCTAGGGTCCTGCTGTCCAAATTTGGTGGAGGTAAGAGCTTGCCTTCCCCGTTTGTGACAGTACCCCTGTGCACCATGTCATCTTCATCTTCACTTCCTGAGGCCTCTGTGCACTATTTGCAAGAATCCTTTGTGCACAGCCTGGCCCATGTCCCCAGCACTCCATCCTGTGATGCTGAGTTGTTCTCCGGCAGCATGGGACCTTCTTTTGAGGTTCTGCAGCAACCGCAATTTGCACCTCCTTTGTCCCCATGTCTGGGACCTCCGTGGGTGCTGACTGGTCATCTGTGGGTTCCCTCCAGCATTGGGAGCCCCCTCTGCCTCCTCAGTCCAAGTTGAGCCCTCCAGATCCATCCTGGGTCTAGGCAGCGCCATAATGATGCAATCACCGACATTGCATGAACTGAAGCTTGTTGGACGAATCCAGTGCTGCAACTCGCCTGCATTCAACATCTCCACGTGGGACATCCTTTGCACCACGCAGGAACCCACAGCCATCTTCTTTGGTGCTCTTCTGCAGACTTCTTCCAACTGGAGAATCCTCTTTTGCACCATCTTCTAGGTTGGCAGGGGCTCCTGTCCTTCCGAGAATCTTCTGCAACTTCTGGACTTGGTCTTCTCTCTTTACACATATTCAGGTCCAGGAATCCACCATTCTTTGCTTGCAGTCTTGATTGGTTCTTGCAATATCTCTAAACACGACTTGTAGTATGTCCTAAGGAAACTTGCAGTACTTTACTCCTACTTTCCTGGGCTCTGGGTGGGGTATTTTACTCACCTTTGTGGTTTTCTTACTCTCCCAGTGATTCTCTACACACTACATTTGTCTAGGGGGAATTCGTGATTTGCATGACACTTTCTTAGTATATGGTTTGTGTTGCCCCTAGACCTATTTTTCCTAATTGCATTCTATAGCATTTCCTATTGTTTGCACTATCCTATATCTAATTACTTACCTTATTTTGGTGTCTAGTATATATATTGTGTATAATACTTTCCTCCAGAAGGAGTATTGCCTCTAAGATACTTTTTGCCTTGTGTCACTAAAATAAACTACCTTTATTTTTGGTAACATTGAGTATTTTCTTTACTTGTGTGTAAGTACTGTGTAACTATAAGTAGTATTGCAGGAGCTTTGCTTGTCTCCTAGTTCAGCCTAAGCTGCTCTGCTACAGTTTCCTCTATAAGCCTAAGCCGCTAGAACACTACTACATTTCACTAATAAGGGATAACTGGACCTGGTATAAGGTGTAAGTACCCAAGGTACCCACTACAAACCAGGCCAGCCTCCTACACTGACTACCTACACAAAATGGCTGCTAACCACATGGTCAAACAACAGCAAGCAAGGAGACATGGATTACAAAGAAACATTCGGGCCTGTGCACATTGACTACACAAAATGGATCCCGGCCACATAGTATGGTGAACAAGCCCACACACACGCACGCCAGACAAAGAGGCATGATAACATTAGAGAAAACACTACCATTTATTCAGCAATGCCAAAAATGAAAATTAAATGAGCTATAAAACTTTTACAAAAAAACACATCCTCCAAAAGCATCAAATATTACCCAACCTAAATATACGTTTTGCAGAAAATAATGTAAAATAAAAAAACCTACATTTTTTATTAAGTCAAATGCCATTTGTGCTCTACGTGATGTTTTAAAACAGCATATACCATAGAAATAGTTGTCTCATGTACCTAGGATTAGTAGAAGCTGGATGGCCCCTGGGCAAACTAGTCCACAATCCACATAGTAAAATAAATTAATAAGTGCAAGTTTAACAAACATGGAGAAAATATATTGAACTGTGCAATCCTTTGCCTTACAAAATATAAAAAAATTAAATGCAAAATACTAACTAGGCCACTACTGAAACTCCAGGCCACATACCACAAGACAATGAAATTTAAAAATTTAATAAATTACAAATAATAAATACTGGTGCTTGCCCGCTATCGTACAAATAAGACCCTTATACAAACATTTTTCAACTTGTGATATCACAAAATCAGTTTTTAAAATCCAATGGTATATACGCTGCAGGAATTCCGGACAGAGAAAGTGATCCTTACACCTTGAATTCCAACTGAAAAGTGACTCAGAGGAGTCCGTGGGACAGAAACAGGAAGTTGGAGTCTCTGGCACACTTGCACCATTGAAGAAAAAAGTAAAATAAAAACAATGCTTTTTGCCCTAAAAACAACCTGATTGCTTAATTGGAGTAGAATATTCACTCAAAAATGTTGTTTTGAGTAGACATGGCTGCTTCTTGATTAGAAAATCTGCTCGAGAAGCAGTCATGGGAGCGATTAGCAAATCTCATCGCCCTCGCCAGCACACCAAAACAAATCTCGTCCGCACATATAGAAAATAATTCCGCCACGCACTGGATGGCAGAATTTAGCATTACACGTGTACTGCAGAGTTTGTAAATCCCACAAATTCTGCAGACGGAGAGAAATTTTTCACCCATCCCTACTCTATATCCCTTCCTAAACTAGAGATCTGTTCAAGTAGAACAATGTTTAAAGGTGTTAAACGCTGTTAAACCCTCCCTATATAATTTGTTTCAAAATATAACACCTCACCCTCTGTGTCACAGTGATCACAATGTTCATCTCCTCCCTGCTGTATTTGTCAAAGTTTTTAGAATGTAAAATCCTTTCCTATTGCAATTGTCAAAGAGTTCACAATGTAAACCCCTTCCTGCTGTATTTGTTTCATGGTACATAATGCAAAGCTCCTTCCATTTATATTTGATGAATGGTCTGCTATCAAACTTTCTCCATCCAGTATGACCAACAGAAGTACTTGATACGTGAGGTATCACTAAAGCTGCCCATCTAAAATGCCCACAAAGAACAGGATAATCAAAGGGGAAAAAAACATAACCCTGATATTCTGATTTTTTATTCTTTTTTGTGATTACTCTATATCTAGACCTGTAGCAGACTGTTAAAGTTGTCCCAAGGCAGACACAATAGCTATATGCACGTGTAAACCATGTTTGTGCAATTACCAGTATTTATTGCTTCTATGCTTTCCTTTCACAAAATCCAACCTAGAAAGTGAGACTTATTATACTCCATTCGTAATTGTATGACACAACAGCAATTACATATGGAAATATGTATATGTCTAATGCAATCGGATGGTTCGAGGGTGGATGAAGGTGTGATTTGACCTATAAGAATATTCAAAGGACTGAAGTATGAGTGTTTCACTAATGACAAACCATTTGTGATTTTTTTTTAACAACCAATAATTAGTAAGGCAATGTACAAACGTCTAAAAAATGAGCCTTCTCAAAAAATGCACAGCGAACTGACTACATTCCAGATCACAATTTCTGTGACATGAAACAGCAATTTTTTGATATTTACAAAAACTCGTTTTGCACTTGCAAGCCACAAAGAGGGAAAGCAATTTGTAACCAGGTGTAAAGTACAGAGTCTCATACAGAGCTGGGAGAAGAGGACGAAGAGGAGTAAGAGGAAGTGGAAGAGTTAGACGTATATGAAATGACTCTTAAAAGTTAGAGGGTCACTTTAGAGTAAGAGTGAATGTGGTCCTTGAGAGGCACAAATTCTTTAGTAGGGTACAGGGTAGAAATGAGAAGGTTTCCAGTTACATAGCTAGTCTCAAAGGTCTTGCCGCGACATGTGATTTTGGAGGTCTAGAGGACTCTCTAATCAGAGATCAATTAGTAAGGTGCACCAACAACAGTAAAGTGCAGGCGAAATTGGTAATTTTAAGTCCCTCATTGAAGGAAGCTGTTGAGATAGCCAAAGGCATTGAACACACAGCAGAGTGTATCAGATTAATGAAGAGTGCCAAAATAACTGATGAAGTTAAAGTGGTCAGAACTGTTCCTAATCAAGAGTGCAAGGAACCTAATGAGGAGGAGGAAATTAAAACCCAAGAAATCTCAATAAAGAAGAATGCTGTAGGAAGCACCAAAAGTAGATGCTACAGATGTGGAAATGTTAGGCATTTGGCTAACAGCCCCGAATGCCCTGCTCGAAATTGTATGTGTATGAAATGCGGAGCCAAAGGTCACTATGCGAGGGGTTGTAGGGGAGAGAAGAATGAACATAATGGCAGGAAAGGAGTGCACAAAGTGGAGGATTTCCAAGAACCCCACAGCAAATATGTACTGCAGGTTAAAGGAAGCGTGGAGAGTACGTGTAAAAATACCATATATCCAACTTGTGATATAACTGTAAATGGTGAACAAGTAAGAGTATGTGCAGATTCATGTTCCCCCTTCACCTTCATAAATTACAGTATTTATGAGAGCAAGTTCAAAGGTAAAGGATATAGTTTACAGTATGCAGAGATATCCCCTGGGGGGGTACAATAGTGGTCCCATACCATTGAAAGGGATGATGATCATGCACATAACTTTTAAAGGCAGATTGACCACCGGAAAAGTTTACTTCAGCAACAAGGGTTCTAATCTGATGGGATGGGAACATCAACGCGAGTTAGGCATATGCCTGGACCCTAACAGGGAAGAACCAGTGTTATTGGTAGGGAGTCCAGAGAGTGAGTATGCTATATGCAAAGAGTTCCCTTGCATCTTCGAAGATAAGTTGGGCCGTTTGGTAAATTATCAGCATAAGATAATAGTGAAGGAGGGTGCAGTTCCCGTTTCGCACAAGGCCAGGCCTGTACAGCTTTTAATGCAGGAACCCCTTAAACAAGAGTTACATCGCTTAGAACAGTTGGGGGTCATTGAGCCGATTAAAAGTGCTCTTTGGTTAGCACCTATTGTTGTTACCAGGAAGTCTGGAGGAAGGGGCATACGTGTCTGCGTGGATTTGAGGGATCTTAATGCTAACATTTGGGTGGAAAGGTTTCCATTACCCAGAATCAACGAAATGTTAAGTACCTTGGGTCCTGCTAAATTTTTCAGTGTCATAGACCTATCTTCAGCGTACCATCAAGTGGAGCTACACCCCTCCTCGCGTTCTCTCACTTCATTCATTATGCCTTTTGGTGCTTTTTGGTACCGCCGGATGCCGTTTGGTCTAGCATCTGCGGCAGCCGTGTTCCAACGGATTATGCAAAGCATTCTGAAGGGGGTGGAACATAGTCTATGCTTCCAAGACGATGTATTGATTTACGGGAACAGCAGAGCTGAGCATGATGACACCTTAAGACAAGTGTTCAATGTCTTGAGCAAAGCAGGAATGACAATCAAGAAGGAGAAATGTCAAATTGGTATGGCTTCGGTAGAGTTCCTGGGGCATAAGATCACCCGGGAGGGTATACAACCTAAGCATGACCTGGTTAAGGCTGTGGGAGAAGCAGTGGCCCCTAACAGTAAACCAGAACTCAGATCCTTCTTGGGATTGGCCGAATACATGGCAAAATTTGTACGAAATGTTGCCATGGTCACAGCCCCTGTGAGGGCACTCTTAAAGAAGGATGCTCCACATTTATGGAATAGTGATTGCCAACAAGCATTCAATGATATTAAGGAAGCCATCATTCATTCTCCGCATTTGGGGAAATTTGACCCGAAATTGAAAACTTTTGTGACCACTGATGCGAGTGGCCAAGGTTTAGGGGCAATGTTGTCTCAACAAGTTGATGGGCAGGAGAAAATTGTGGCCTTTGCTTTGAGAGCGTTGAGTGGAGCAGAGGGTAATTACTCGACTGTTGAAAGGGAAACTCTAGCCTGTTATTGGGCCATAACACACTTTACGTTTTTCCTATGGGACCTACCCTTCATGATTAAGATGGATCATAAACCTTTAGTCAACATTTTTACAACACTAGGCAGGGAGCGTGCTACTCCATGCATAGCCAAGTGGATGTTAGGTCTAGAAGGTTACATCTTTAATGTTGTGTATATTCCTGGTAACAAAAACACTATTGCCGACTATCTGTCCAGATCTACGAGACCTAATTTGGTAAGAGAGGGCAGTCAAGAAGAAGAATCACAGGTGTGTGAACCCATATTGTAGATAGATTTAGCCAGTCTTACGAAAGAGGAATGGGTGGAAGAAACGGAAAAGGATCAGACACTACGATTACTTAAGGAGAGAATTGTCAGAGGGTGGCCAAATAAAATAAAGGATGTGGAGGAAGTTCTTAAGGGCTTTTGGAATGTCAGATTTGAGTTACATATCTCCAACAATCTAGTAATGAGGGGTGAAAGAATCACACCCCCCTGCAAACTTTGGGGCAAATTGGTGGAACTGGCTCATGAGGGACACCTTGGACGCAGTTGCACCAAAAACAAGCAACGGGCTACATATTGGTTCCCACAGATGGATAGTGAAGTGGAGAATGTTGTGCGAGAATGCTTGGCGTGTGCAATGAGTGATAAAACCCACCTAACACCTAAAGCCCCACTGTCCCCTGTGAGCATACCTGTGAAGCCTTGGGACAAACTTGGGCTTGACATTTTAGGACCCAGTGAGTATCTGGGAAGCAAGGGGCATTACATCTTTGTGCTGATAGACTATCATTCACATTGGACAATGTTTAAGATTGTGAATCTGATATCTACTGTAGATGCTATTAACTTCCTAACAGAGGCATTTATGAAGGAAGGAATTCCCAGCACCTTAGTAACTGATAATGGTGTGCAGTTTACTTCCGACAAGATGAGAGAGTTCCTTCAGAAGTGGATGTCCAACATTTCAGAACTGCTTTATACAATCCTAAGGCCAACGGGATGGTGGAAAGAATGAATAGAATGTTCAAGGAGTGTATTTAAAGAGCTAGAGCCTCAGGGTTGTTGTGTGAAACAGCGCTAAATCAGATGTTGTGGTCGTACCACACCACTCCAAACACAGACACAGGATTATCACTTTCCAGTCTCTGAAAGGAAGGCAACCGGGTACTAAATTAAACCCAAATTGGTTACTAGTGGGTGAGCATGTGTGTGTGCAAAAGGGAGTGACTGAAGAGTGTTTCCGATGCAAACAAGAAAATTACGTGAACTGGTATAATACCAAATTTGGAACCAAAAATAAGACATGGCAGGTGGGGCAGCGGGTCAAGGTGAGGCTCCCGGACCGTGCACAAAAAAGTTGTAGTACATTTTCAGAACCCATTAAGATTAAAAATGTATATCGTAATGTGGTTAAGTTAGAGGATGGAAGAATTTGGAGCATGGACCGGATTGTGCGCCATCAGGGGACTGTTGACAGGCAAGAAGACGATCCAATTACCAAGGACAACGCCGAACATACTGCAAGTGCACAGCGGTGAAGATGGAGTTCCCGAACCAGGAAAGAACCCAAGAGGCACAAGGACTTTGTGTCGTCTTCGTAAGGGGAGGAGATTTGCTATAAGCATAAGATTGGTCAAGAGAAAAGAAAAACAATATAACAGGGAAACTACCAGCAAATGGTTCTACTCTATATCTTGTAAATAGTGTATTATAAATTATGTTGTAATAAGTATTGGGATAAATTAATTTGTTATCTATATATTACGATCTATGTAATGGTATGCTCCTGCCTACCTTAGATTGTTGGCATTGGGCTGGTTGGGAGTCTGCCATAGAATGTTGGAGGCTGGCGTGGCATTGTTCTCTGAGGAGTCTTGAATAAACTGCCTGCACACTGTACTATGTTATAGAAAGAATGGAAACTTGAGGATCACAGCAGAGTGGGCAAGAGGTCTTGAGAGCATTTTTATGGCCAGAGACATACTCTTTAACGAAATTGAGAGGGCGTTATGTGGAAAGTACAAACCGAGCAGTTGGTTGATATTTGAAATAACAACTGGGTTGGACGCTATACTGGGTAGATGCAACTGTGCAGGTTCTATATTGACTCCACCTCCAGGATTCGGGCAATTTTCTGGGGATTGTGGCAACCGCAGGTGTAGAGCACCTTATGTCTTGTTCATGTGTTTCTGCAGCCTTGTTAATGCCTTATTTATTAGACTTAGCATCCAGACTGTTTTTTCCACCACCCTTCAATAATTGCAGGACACAAAGGTGTCCTTATACAGAGTTGCATATTTCCCATAGGCGATAGGTTGCATCTCTGGATACATGTTTTGTTCTTTCCACTTTCTGCCACAGAAAACCTGTGCCTTAATCACGAAAATGAAGGCGTGCTCAACATACAGGTGGTCTATGATGATGTGTACTTTACAACTCCCTCATAGCATGATATCCAAGGAGTACTCATAAATCATGCAGGTCCAGGCACTCTGGCACCAACAACTGTCTGGCCTGAGCTGAATTTGGAAATTATTGCTTATTAGGGCATATAAACTGTCACCTCACAATGTACTTCTGTGACTAATGATTCAAAGCTATAGTACTAGATAGTAAATATGTAATTTGGCCTTTGCTGATCACACAACAACTTAAGACAGTAACACCCACTGCAATAAGGTGAAATATAGTACACAGGTGTACACAGTTAGTTGTGGGGCACCAACTTGGGCAACTAAAAGGCAGATTCCGATCCCTGCATAAGAGTCGTGATGCTGTTTAGTACACCCCTGAGACTGCATCTAATATCATCGCCTGTTGTGTGTTATTACACCCTCATGGGGTACTTCTAGTCCCAGTCCTAACAATTGAGGCTTGTCCTCCACCCGACAGTAGTAACACTGAAGTCCTCTTTCTATTTTCTGTCAACTCCTTCCCCCTGACTCTGTCCTGTTTTCTTTCCTGTCCTGAGCGGTGAGTATGTTGGTGGTCCTTCCCTTCACGCTCTGTGAATACGTTTTGCATTTCACTTGATTGGTGTTTTTTGCCTTATCTTGTGTTTCTTTCTGATCTGTGATGCGAGGCCCCACAGCGATTTTTTTGTTCCCTGCTCCGACGTGCTCCCTGTCCATTTGCTGAGCTGGGACAGGGTGCTCTGATGGTGTCCAGAGCATGGTTGATGTGAGGGCCAGATTTGACGGCTTCCTCCTTGGTGTATGTCTCTTGTTGGGTGCTTTTTCGCCACTTTGCTCTTTCTATGCATCACAAGATCTGGTTGCCATGGATACCCTTCGTAACCAATAGCACGGGTGAAGCAGTAGCGCACCTGCGTGCTTCTGTGTCGGTTGTTGCCTGCTTGACCGCAAGGCATTATGGCTAATCATGTGGAGAAACATCTCCATTCCGTTGTTTCGGTGCTGGAGGATGCTGAGGAAATCCTGCATATTTCTAGGGATGGTTTGCATTCTTTGGTTAAGGAGTCCATAGATGCTGCCTTGAAGTTAAAAGACCTGCCTGCTAAGAGTCAGAGATTAGATGAGGATGCTGTTGATCAGAATGACTGCAGACGGTGCTATATCCAGTCTGAACAGTTTAGTGAGGTTTTGTCCCATATTAGGGAGCAGTTGGGTTTCCTGCTCTGCAATTGGCTGGGGTGGAATTTTTGTCTCTGTACGATACTTCTCCTTCTGCCCATTTTCCCTTCCGTGAGGTTGTTCACAGTCAGCTGTTTAAGGAGTGGTGTGACATTGATAAGAAATGAGTGACATTCATTGTTTTCTTCATAGGAGGTATCTGTTGGAGGGTTTTGGGGATGTGCTCCCTCAGCTCCCAAGAGCGTATACATTTTGGCTTCTGTGTCCTCATCTTCTGCTTTGGCTTCTAAAGATGCTATCCTCTCTGTTGTGGCAGATGAAGGGGTTGAGTCCGCTTTGAAGCAGGCTTATGCTGCCTCTAATTATGGGATCTGTGCCATTGCTTATATTGCGTATGCCACTCAGGCTCTCTTGAAAGTCTTCCATGCTTTGTTTGTTTGTCTCTGAGATTGTGAGGTCCCTTCAGCCCTCTTGGCCACTATGTAACTTTTGTATCAATTCTTATCTGATGCTGCATTTGACAGTCTTTGGGCCTCCAATGGTGTGGCTGGCCCTTCCATTGTGGGCCGCACTCCTTGTGGTTGAAGTCATGGTGGTAGTTATGAGGACAGTTGTAGGAGGCTGGCCTGGTTTGTAGTGGGTACCTAAGGTACTTACACATTATACCAGGTCCAGTTATCCCTTATTAGTGAAATGTAGTCAGTCTCTAGAAGCCAGGCTCTTTAGGGGTAGTGTGGATGAGCAGCCAAGGTCTCACTAGGAGACATGCAAAGCTCATGCAATACCTCTGAAGCACACATATACATGAAAGAAAATAATTGGTGTTAAAAAAATAAAGGTACTTTATTTTGGTGAAACAAATGCCACAAATACCATATAGCCTTTTCTCCCCTTAGGAGGTAAGTAATACACAAGAAATTCTATACAATACAATGCAGAAATAGTTGTAAAAACAGTTTGTAAAGAGTGCAAATAGTGAAAATCACAATAGTAAGAAATGGGCCTGGGGAAAACAAACCATATACTAAGAAAGTGGAATGCGAATGTTGGTTTCCCACCTAGGCAAGTGTAGTGTGTAGAGGGGTGCTGGGAGTATTAGAAAACACCAAAGATAAGTAATAGAATCCACCCCAGAGCCCAGGAAAGTAGGATTAAGTCACAGTAACTTCCCTAGAACACACACAAACAAGAGAAAGAAGATTATGCAAGAACCAGAAGAGACTGCAAGGCATCAACAATGAATTCCTGGACCCAAAAAGTGGGGGTAACCAAGCTTGAAAGAGGCTACTTTCCTACACCAGTGTTCCCTTATTTGTAAGCTTCCATTTTTGGGACAGAAGTTGTTTGGTCTTGAACTCAATGACATGGTTGAGATGGCTGCTGGGGAGGAGAACCTTCTGCGTCCTTTTGAACAAGGGTTGGATATGAAGTAAGGGTTTTTTGGACTTGGTGCCTTTCAGTCCATGGATCGCCAGCCGTAATAATGACATGCCTGTGGTCGGGAGGGCCGCCTTCTATATTGAAGCCTGGCCCTTTTCCTCTGGTGCCTCTTCTGTCCATCAGCAGCAATGACTATGTGACAGTAGTGGGTTGCCTCGAGGCCTTTCTTCCTTTATGGAAACAGGTGTTGTCCTATTCCTGTGTTCTTTCTGTAGTGGCATGGTTGTCAGATACAGGTCAAAGATCTCATTCCACCTCCAGGCTTACTCCTTCTCCAAAGGATCTCGAGAAGTGATGCAGTATCCAGATAGGCATTGAGTGGCTGTTGTTGAAACAGGCACTTCTTCCCGAAGTTCTGTATGTTTGGGATTCTACTCAACCCTGTTTTTGATCCCAAAACCTGAAGGTTCATTTCGGCCCATCCTGAACCTCCAGTCTCTGTACAGATTTCTGCTTGTAGAAAATTTCAGGATGGTGTCCCTGCAATTAGTCCTTCCCCTTCTCATGAAAGGGGATTTCTGAGCCATTCTGGATCTCCAGGATGCTTACTTCCACACACCAATACATGCGGAGAGTCAGACGTTCCTGTGGTTTGCAGTCTTGGACTTGCACTTTCAGTTTCAAGTTCTCGCTTTTGGCTTGCCTATGTCTCCCAGAGTGTTCATGAAGGTAGTGGCCCCTTTTATAACTTTCTTGCATTTGAAAGATGTTGTCCTTTATCCTTATTTGGCTGTTTGGTTACTTTCTGCTGCGTCTTCTTTGTATGCTCAACAACATGTGGAGTTGGTGCACGGGCCCTGAACGACTTTGGTTCCCAGTGGAATCTTCCGGAGTCTCTCCTTGTTCCCTTCTAGTTAAGGATGTTCATCAGCGCTTGTCTGGATATTCAGCTGGGTGCTGCTTTTCTCCTGCATGACAGGATTCTTCATCTTCACTTGGCTGTATCAGTCTTATTGACTCGTTCACACAGTTCTGCAAGGTGATGCTTGTGAAAGCAGGCCTGTTGGTGGCCTCCACACCTGTAATCGCCTGGGAACGGTTTCATTAGCGGTCTGTTATGAATCACATCCTCTCCCACTGGGATCCCAGCTCCAGGGACTACAGTGTACTGATTCCTCTCTCGGATCATGTGACATGGGCTCTGTCATGGTGGTTGGTTAGGAACAATCTGTTGAAGGGTTTGCTTTTCCAACTCCCCCCCGGGTTCTCTTGATGACCAATTCCAGCGGGTAGGGCTGGGGTGCAGTCCTGGGTCTCCTGGAGAGGAGGGCCCCTTGGTCTCCAGGGGAGGGTCAGCAGTCCTCGAATTGGAGGCAACTCATGGCTGTGATGTGGGCCTAGCTTGCTTTTCAGCCTCATCTGCAGGTTCAGAATTTGGTGGTCATGACAGACAACCAGGTTGTCAGGCCTCACCTCACTGGACAAGGGGGTATGAGGTGCAGGTCCCTCAATCTGGTTACATCCCAGATTTTTATCTGGTCGGAGACTCATGCTCTGCTTCTGTAGGCGGTGTACATCATGGTGATGATGGATTACTGGGTGGACAGTCTCAACAGGAACTTTCCGTCCTCTGTGATGTATCGCCTCACCAGGCCCTTGTTCCTCTTGGTGTGCCGGAGGTTTGGAGTACCCTGTCTAAATCTGTTTGTAACCCCGGACAATGCCCGTTGCCTTCAATTTTGCATTTACTTCCTCTGGCCTGGGCAGTGGATGCTCTGTCCGTCCCTTGGCAGCAGGGGCTGCTTTGTGATTTTCCTGTGATTCCTCTCCTGCTCTGGGCCCTGCAGAAGGTCAGGGTGGAACGGTTTAGTGTGATCCTCATGGCTCCTTCCTGGCCCTGTCGTCACTGGTTTCCTATCCTTTTGTCTCTGGCAAAAGGGCAGTCTCTGGTTCTTCCGCAGAGGACCTCTCCCCTTCAGTTTCTTCTACTGTCAGACTTGATAGCATCTCATTTGTGTCTGGCGGTTTGGCTCTTGAACGGGTAGGTTTGGTTCAGTTGGGTTTCTCCACGCAGATTGCTTTGGCTATTCTGTCTTTCAGGAAGCAGTCTACCTTAATGTCTTATAAAATGCATTGGGGTCTTTTTCTTCTTGATACGGTACCCGCTCTGTGGATCTTGCTACTGTAGCTCCTTTTCGGCTCCTCAGCTGCTTACGAGATGGGTTTTTGAAAGGTTTGGCCCCCCAGCACTCTTTCTGCCCAGTGGGCTGCTATCTGCACTTATCTCTCTTTTTCAGATGACTTGTCTGCCTTGCCTCCCCTAGTGTTGAGATTGCTTCAGGGCTTTAGGTTACAGTGACCTCTTGTCCGAGGGTTGGTTCCTTCCTGGGATTTGTCCATTGTCCTGTGGGGTCTGCAAGGGGCACCATTTGAGCCTTTGGAAGAGGCTGATTTGCTTTGGCTGTCAGCTAAGGTGATTTTCCTGGTGGCCTCTTCTTCGGCCAGGCGGTTGGATAAGTTGGGTGCTCTTACGGCTGTTTTTCCCTACTTAAAATTCTTCCCGAATCGGGTTGTGCTCTGGTTGGATCATAGGTTTATTCCTAGAGTTTCTTCTTCAATTCATTTTTCACAGGAGGTTGTTTTGCCAGTTTTTTTCTGACTCCTCATCAACCCTTCCCTTTACCTTGGATGTCAGATGGGCTCTTCTGATCTATTTGGATTGTACAAAGCCATTCGTATTGCCTCAGTCCCTTTTTATTGCTTGTGGTTTTGTCTCCAGTCTCTGAGTAGGTAGGTAATGCGGGCTATAGCCTGCACTCATGTTGCTGTGGGGGAGTCTCTTCCTGATGTTATTCAGGTGAGGTTAACTCTGGCTCTGCCCACTTCCTGGTTGGCAGGTGGGGTGGGGTTCCCTTTTGGAAATGTGCAGGGCAGCCACTTGGTCGTCTCCTCTTACGTTCCTCACTCATTACTGTTGTTCTGTGTGTGGAGATCATGATGGTCATTTTGGGTCTGCTGTTTTGTCTACTGCTGCTAAGTAGTGATGTTTCCCTCAGTAGACGTGTACCACAAGCGGCATATGACTTCATGCTAAATAAACACCCTTTATCCATGTAGTATTTTTGCAGTCCATGCAATTGTGTAGGGTCGTATCAATGGCCTCCTCTACGGCCCTTTTGGCTGCATGGTTGCTCATTGACTAGTGCCACTCCAGTGGCATCTCTTTCCTTCCTTTTGCAGGCAGCTGCCTCCATTGTGCTGGAGCACTGATCATATAACCTTTTATTTAAATCTCACCAGCGTTTCAGGTGGTAACCCTTACAGCATCCACTATCATCTGCAACAAACCTTTTCTTCTCGTTGTTGCTTATGACTCGGTTAGAGACTTCAATCTGAAGAGTTGGTCATTGTTTGGAATGAGGAATAATATGATGATGCAGTTTTACTACACCTGGAAACTACGCGTTTTTAAATTCAAATACCTGGCGCAAACGTTACCATCGTTGCACTTAGACCTGTAATTGTAATGAGGGAGTTAGACGTTTCAGGCTGGTCCTATACATCACTCTCTTTCTCAATACACAATCAGAAATATTCTTTGATAATGTGAACAATATGAAAAATGTTACTGAGGTATATTCGTGCCACACATTATACCTTGTTTCATAAATTCTGTTCCAGGTGCAAGGTATTGGTCAGATACGTCGTAAGCTCCAGTATATTGAAAGTAAAAATGCAACGTCATCTATAAATGTTCATGCATACAGTTTCTATCGCCTCCTTTCTTTTGCTGGGCTCAGCATGTTCTTGACACCGGTTCAGTATGACAAATGGCGGCCGGTGAATCACGCCTCCCCATCTGTAATCCGTGACACTCCAGCATGTATCTGGATCGTTTAGCTCTCTCCAGGTACTTGACAAGACAGGACATATAAGATACACCAATAAATCACTTAGCTGACCAATATACGCGAGGAACTGTCAAGAGGGAGCGCTTCACACTGTTATGTAAGACTCGGGGAGCTTCTGTACTCAATCAAGTGAATGTTAATGAAATGCATAAACATCCCAGTGGATGGCTGTAATATGTGATCAACATCAACCATAGGCTCTGTATATTACTTTTATTTTCTTATTGTTTCCAACAGCCTGTCTATGAAGTTTTCGTCATGAAAGGCATCTCTTTTGGATGTCTATTTGAGTGGTAGCAGGGCTCAGTTACCCATAACATTTCCTTTCTCTTTTCAGGTGATTGTATAATAATGATTTTTTACAGTGATTACAACACTGCATAACAATGAAAAACAAAAACACACACACTTACACATCACACTGTTCAGTAATGAACCATGCATTATAACATTTGTGTTGGGGTGGGCTGATCTAGATGAAAATCGCCGATAAGGCACACACACACAAAACTATAATTCACAGACCACATGATGTGCACCAAAATAGAGAACCATCAAAAAAGAACATACATTGTGAGGTGTGTGTACATAGGATGGTAGCAGGGCTCAGTTACCCATAACATTTCCTTTCTCTTTTCAGGTGATTGTATAATAATGTTTCACATTGTGTTTTTTTTTACAAGTGATTCAGTGTATCTTATTTTGCAGAATGAACGACTTCAGAGCTGAATGTTATTGATATCATAAATACCTTTTTAACTGCACAATAATAAAAAAAGAATGAGGTCTCAAGCAGCAAGGTGGATACCCAGTTGCCAGGCAGAATATTTTGCAGTGCCACGCTGTCATTTCAGAAACATAGGGTTGCGCCGTATTTACTACAATACGGCACACCTCTATGTTTTCCTTAGTGTTGGCGCTAAAATTAGCTGCCTAATGACAACGCTGGCACCCTTGCACCATAGTGCAAGGGTGCCTGCTTTGCAGGGAATGATTGTTTATGTGCAAGAATTGATCCCTTCCTGCACATAAACAATCAATAATGGCGATTTGTTACTTCTATGTCTGCTGCAATAATGCAGCACACATAGAGGTAAAACATTGTCATTATTTAATTATTGTTTATGTGCGGGAAGGGACACCTTCCTGCACATAAACAATAATTAATGGTGTTTTGTTCTTTCTGTGTGTGCTGCAGAATGTAGCACACAGAAAAAAGTAAAAAAGAGGAGAAACAATGTACTTTTGCTTATTGTGCAACTCTAACAAAACCCCTAGGGTAGCATTCATTTTTAAGCTGCCTCAGGTTTACAGTTTCTAGTAAATCCGGGGCAGCATCAAAATGCAATGGGTGTTGCGGAGGAATGCCCACAACATCCATTGCATGCCCCTTTCACGCAGAGTGATGCCTTTAAAGGGTTCCTTATAAACCTGGCCCCCACTTTTTAACTTGTTCACAATATGTTAGCAAGAACACACTGCTGAAACCTTTGTTGGAGTATTGTCATGGTGAATTCCAAATGTCACTGGAAATGCCTACGCCAGCAGCATTAATTGGGATATTTCTGGTGTCCGCGGTAACATGCTAGAGGTTAAGGAATCCCACTGGAATTCTGCTACTGAGGCGCTCCTTAAAACGATTTGCCTTCTAATCCTTGCAGTGGCTGTTTTTGCCTTGCAGACATTGATTTGATCTTTAGGGGTATTTCCAAGACAGAATGAGAATATTTTTTGCGCTTTGAGCATTATGATTTTCCTTAGCGCTGTGTGGTTTTAATTTCTTTGCTGAAATAGTTTAACTCATAAAGAAGATTCGCATAGCCATAAGTAAATACAGCAAATCACCACAAGCAAAGATGATTTCCACTCTTTTCACACCTTTGCAAAAATAGTCACAGAACCTAAAAGCAAACATGCAGTTTGGAAATAATCGCAAATATTGTAAAAGCCAATAGGTCTAGCTTGCGTTTTCATGTATAAGCCAGACCTACCGAGTTTGTAATACACATTTTTGAGCTTTGAGCACTATGAGCATTATGATTTTCCTTAGCGCTGTGTGTTTTTCATTTCTTTGCTGAAATATTTTAACTCATTAAGAAGATCCTCACAGTCACAAATAAAATGCATCAAATCACGACAAGCCAAGGTGATTTCCACCCTTTCACACCTTTGCAAAAATAGTCAAAGAACCTAAAAGCAAACCTGCAGTCTGGAAATAATTGCAAATATTGTCAAAACCAATAGGTCTAGCTTGCATTTTCGTGTATAAGCCACACCTACCGAGTTTGTAATGCAAATCTAAGAAATAACATTTTTACGCAGTGACAGATGCTGCCCCATCGGCCACTGGGGATTTTAGTCACTGTCTGCTGCTAGATAGATGTACATATTCATAACCTAGGCAGCTCGCCGGATTTTTCGGAATGCCGAAAAGTCTTTGCCCTAATAGACTTCCCTCTGTACATGAAAGGTCTACATTAGCGTAGACAAGCGTACACCTTACACCATAGACATAAGGTAGGTAAACCAACTGCTGCATGAGTTGGTACAAAATCGCATCTGGCCTAGTACAAACAGTGAATGGTTGTTTATAGCATGCTGTGCAGGAATTCAGCAGCTTGACCAGAGGCATCTTAACTATCTAGGTATTTGATCACAAATTAAGTATGTTCAAGGCATCTATGAATTAAAATGGGGGTATGTTATACATACTGTGCAGCAATATGCACAACAGAGTAACTAAGCTAAACATGGCCTACAGAGATTAACCACACTAAGGGTATTTCAATAGCAAACATTTTATATTACTGTACTGCATGACTTGTATCCTTGTGTGATGCTGTATATATGCACGGTTTGTATTTTGGTTTTCAGTGTGTGTTGAATCCTTCTCACATGTGTTTATTGTATGATGTATCTTGCTATACAACTTCAATCCACGCAGACACTAAAAGGAAACTCAGTTCACAGTACGCCCTGTACAAGAGAAAAATGATGCACACAAACACATGACAGAAAACACAAAATCCTGGAAAAATAAAATGCTGTTAGGGAATGCAAGATTAAGTAAAACATGTGAAACGTAAAGAGAAACTGCATCCCTGACATGGATTGTCTTAACGGTTTTATAGTTATTGTTCGGAAGCCAATCAGTATTTTGCCTGTAAGCTTAAGGACTTCCACTACTAGATTCCCCCATCATGAACTCTCCATCAACCCCAGCATGTAGGTACGTGGTCAGGCAGGCTCTAAGACCTAGGCCTAAAGTTAATGACTGACAGTTCGTATGTGAGGTAACACTTAGCCAGAAGCCAAGCACACAAACAAGAAAACATAGATCAGATCCCACAGATAGACAGCAACACCACAATGGTCCCGGGAGATTGTCCCCAATAAAGCACACATTGCCAGAGGGACACATGCATTCCCAAACACAGCATAAAGTTAGATGTCACATGTAGTTAGGAACACACAGAGCATGCATCAACCACACACCCCTCAGGCCGGGTAGACAGACACATACTTGCTGGCCCACATTGTGTCCATGCCAGCTCAAGGCCCACCTGCTTTCACTTTCTTGAATCCTAATTATGAGTCGATGACAACTGTTTGCGATTTTTTTTTACCAAAGAAAGAATATCTTTTATGGCTTCATGAGAAATGTATAAAAACCTGCTTCAATCTGATGGACAAAGAGAGACAGTCCTCAGACCTCAGTTCTGTAACTGCTCTCTCAGCCGTCATATTTATTTAAACAAACCATTCCTGTTTTGCCAGACTACTTTTGTCTTAGTTTTTTAAGGTAAATTCACATTCTAGCAATATTTTTGTGAGCCAGATATCCACTGATTGGTACCTCAGACCCAGACGGAGTCACATTTGCAGAAATAGAAAGATGGCAGACGCCATAATTGATAGAAGTTCTGCTGAATTCGCAGGGCGGAGGCCCATTCTGAAGCTGCTGTCAGAAGGATGAGAGACTACATCAGAGCCTTAGTTCTAGCATTTGGCATGTGGCAAACTAGGAAAAAGCATACCAGCATAGTTCGTGGAAGTCACCTTTGTTGATCATGCGCATCAGGGAAGGTGAATATTGCTTGTTTTTGGTTTGTTATTTTCGTGTTGCTGATCACTTGGACCCCTGGGTGTGACACAGTTGTTGCACATAAGGCCCCTGTGTATGACTTAGAGTCAACACCTCTGTTTTAAGAAGTGTCTTTTGCTTGGACCGCGGGCATGACACAGATGGCACACATAGGCTCTGGGTGTGATACAGTGGCAGCCCTCTTATATTTACAGCGGGGCTGGGGGTGGGGTGACACAATATTAATAATTAAAAATAAAGGACAAAAGAAGACACTTACCTCAAAATGTCTTCCTTGCGGCGTCCTCCTGCTCCTGGAAGCTTCAATGCATGGGACCAGGATATGCCACTAACCAATCCTGATGCTGCTTTCATGCTGGGAACCAGCATGAAAGCAGCATGAGGGTTGGTGGAAGCGGGCTTTCTCAGCACTCACCAGAGCACTGGAGGCCTGTGTCTCCTCTAAATCAGCTGTCTTAAGAGATGTACGCATGTCTGACTGGCTGTCACAAAAAGGCAGCTAAAGCGACATGCTCACTTTAAACAAGTGCACAGCTCCCTGCTGCCACTCAGCAGCAATTGCCATGTCCCATCCTGACACTCGATCCAAGACGAGGCACCGAAAAATAAAATGGTCATAAACAAGGTTTGTGACCATTTTATTTTTCCATTATGAGGGGCATTTTTTTGGGAGGGCTACACTCCCCCGCTCAAATGGAGGGTTGCCCTTGGTGTGATATAGGGCCTACACTTCGATCTTTCTAGGGTAAAGAGGTTTTCTCAGTCCTACTGGTTTCTTAACATGGCTATCATCTGAAAGAAGTGAGAGGCGTCATCCCTTGGACCACTGAGTGTGACCCAGATGGTATGCAGAACCACTGGGTGTAACATTTAGTGTCATTCAGGCATTAAGTAACTAGAACAATTGGGATGCAAGAGATTAGGCATAGCTTGTGTTTAGCCAAGAAGGGCTTCTGGGGTTTGAAGGTACTCCTTCTTTTCTCTGCATAAATTGTTGTAATTTTCACCCTGAGTTGCTATCAACATGAATGTCAGGCTCCCCTATTCCTGGGCACTACGCAGCGCTTCCCCTGGTCACAGGATGATGTGCCCTAAGAGTGGGCTAAGGTATTCCTGACAGGCCGCTCCTTTTTTTTCTTTTTTGTGCCTTGTCAGCTTTTCTTTGTGCCAGTTGAAAAGGTGTTGTTTGCATATTGTGATGCTGATGAATTAATATGACTCTTTCTTGTCTTGAGTGTTGTGTCTGTTGGTGACCAAATGTGCTGTATCAGTAAATGTACGTAATTCTGTTTTGCCTTGAGTATTGTATTTGTCGATAACTTAAAATTCTATCAAGATATTGCTGATTCTTACAAAATATTATTTGATGCCAAAGTAAGGCTCTCTATTTTGATGCCAAATTCCAAGTTGCTTTGAGTTAATAATTGTACTTTTCCTAGATTGTGGTTCTTCATATGCATTGATGTTTGTGTTTATTAAATGTTTATTTTGATGCGTCTGTGAATAACATTGTGCTCATTAGATCTAGTAACACCATGCATATATTTCACACTACCAGATCAGATTTAGTAATCCCAGTGTACATGCCATCAGAGTAAAAGACATACACTTCTCTTAAAACAGAAAAGCTAGACACCTGTAACTTAAAATCCTAAAACATAACTAGACGTAACTCTCCCCTAAAAAGTACCCAGGTTTATCATAGATACTCCGCTAAAGCACATGAAGAATACATTTCCCACACAAGCTAAGAAACATCACAAGTGCTGCTAGGAATGGGCGCACACACCAAGCCATGCGCTTTCTGCTGGCCAAAAGAGAGAACCTTGGACCCGAACATAATTGAACACACAAGAACGCACATACAAACAAAATACACAGGGCAAAAGAAGGACAAACATGGAGCATTATTAGAATTATGGGCCATCTTTGATGAGGCCCAGTCTGATAATATTGACCTGCAATCAGTAAGTAAGGCACTTGCACCACCCCTGTCATATGCAGGAATGGAGGTACTCTCCCAGTGCCTGCTATCTCTGTGTAAGGATACACCAATCTGCCAGTCGAGGGAGTGCAAGGGGCCTCTACTGAACAAATGGCTGTTAGGTCGAGGTATGGCGGATCAACAGGTCAACAGGCCCAGACATTCCCTGCACTACCCCAGTCCAGCACTAGGGCACCCCAAGGTTCGACCCCCAACCATCACGTTCAGGCAACTGAACCTCACCGGCAAAAAGAGCACTAACTCTTGCTGGTTCTAGGTGCTGCACCCTAGTAACAGGGAGATTTATTGCAGTTCTAGACAATGAGACAGCAAGCGAGGTTGAGGGATGGGGGTCACAGCCCTCTGGGATCTGGTGATGAAGAAGCCACAAGGTACCCTCAAGTAGCCAAGGAAACCACGGAGAGAAAACTAGAGGGCAGGTCCCAACTTAGGAGAACAGCACATAGCTCCGAGCGCAGGAGTCAAGCTAGATAAGAGTCAGAGGAAAGGCGTGAACTAAGGAGAGCGAGAGGTCACATACATTGGCACCTCAATGAGTGAGTAGAGCAGAGTGCCCTCCACCTGAGGAGAACAGGGTTAAGTACAGAGCCCCTGTCACATTAGAATCTGAGGTAGAATCAGAAGGGAAGATTTTGACAGAGGTCCATGCCTCACCAGAGTGCCAGCGGAGGAGAGGGGCTGATCAGGAAATTAGGCACCAAGGCAGCCTGGTGTAAACTCAGCTTAGACACAGGAGGACCAAGATGGCACCGTTGCATGCACATGAAGAGAGCAGTGACAATAACGACGTTCACCACTCCCCATCCAAATGCACAAAATAGGTAAAATAACCCCGAGGCATATAGTAACTCCTGAGGAAGGCGAGATCTTCACCTGACCCTTTTGCCACCTGCTAGACCGAAAGAAGTGATCAATATGATACACCCTGGCTGGAGGAGGAATCCTTCAAACTAGAGGGCATAGTCGTTGCAGAAGAATGCATCTGGCATGAAAAGAAGATCCCAAGAGGAACTTTCCTTATATGCAGGAGTGTTTGAGGAGGTGGGGACACTATGTCAAGGGAAAACCAGTGGAGCTGCCCAAAATGAGAATATGTCCATTAGTACAAAAAGGCACATCAGGGGCCATCGATGTGCCATGGGATCAGATGGACAAATAAGGTCTAAGAGCCAAACTGCTGCTGTTTTTGGATGGGGCTGAGAAGTGGATCTCTGCTGGGTTGGCCCACGCTTGCATCCCAGTGATTACCCTGACCAGCACAGAGCATGACGTGGCTACATTTTTGATATGCATTCAATTCATACAGGCACCAAACATGGACTGCCATGAGGAAAATGTTCCCTGACTTGTCAGATATAGGAGGGTTAATAGCTGAAACCATGAAACCAAGGGTGACCATAAAAGATTTTCCAGACAGGATGAGAGAGTGGTAGGGACCAGAGACAGGACAACCATGAACCGATACAAGCACTCCGGTCATCTTCTTTTATCATATCCTCAAGAAGGGGCTGCCTATCGGAATATGAAGTGCTTTGGACAATGTAGTAGGGCTTGACACCAAACCCTGGTGGAAGATACAAGCACACATATTGCATTTGCACAAGAGGAATGAGGAGAATGAGAAGGAAAACAGGAGCAGGCCCAGAGAGACAACACTAAGTTTGTCCAACATAAGCTGAGGAAGACCACCCTCAAGGGGGCCACATTGGCTGCAAGCGTGCAAATGACACCAGTCCTGAAGGGAGTTCCACCACTAGACTCCAAAGGGTGCCAACATAATCATCCTGTGTGCTTGGGGAAGTGAAGGCCCCATAACACTCAGAGTGCATGCACGAGTCTCAACAAATTGCAGAGCACTGCATGGCATTGAGTCAGTAGAGGAGGTATACCAGGATAACCAGCCATCCTAGTCCATTCCCATAATTCAATCAAACTTTGAGTTCATGGCCATGCACCAGACTCTCCATCCAGCAATATCTTTGCCTCCTCCTTACCCTCAGAAACTTTCCAATAGCAGCCAAGAACCATAGGTCAAAAAAGACATGGTTTGAGGGAAAGGGGGGTGCCAAGGAAGGGAGTCTAAAAACACCCATCAGAGATCGAAGATGAGTAGAATGCAGAACTATGCCCACCCCTGCATTAGGCTTAGCAATCGGGCAACACGCAAGGCCTCACACACTGTTTTTAGGGAGCAGCAATCCCAATATCAAACTCCACAAATCAGCCACACGGGGGCCACAGTACAACTCTTTGACCCCCTCCAGTCCACAACAGTACAGGTCAGCGATCTAGACCCAACAAACAAACAAAGAACCCCAAAGCTAGCCCAGAGAAAGCCTCAAGAAAAGGGCAAGGTTGGGACACCTGGTGCCACTTGAGAGAGCCATGTTACACACTGCATGCCGAGGGTATACACGTGACCTCAGGGCACTTTGTGATCGCTGACCAATGCTCAGTGAGACATGCCTGCTCTTTTTCAGACCTCAAGCATGTGTAGGCCAGGAACACTGCCCACACCGATGACAACCCCATGCGCATACTAAAGTATAGGAGGACTGGAGATGACAAAAGAGCACCAGCCAAAAGCTAAAATTACCTGCATTCACAACAATCACCCCTTAAAGCATACCATTCAGATTAACTCTTAATCAGGCATGAAGAGGGGGGGTGACCTAACAATCAATAAAATTAATATATGCCTAAACAATAACCACATTTTTCCCAAATCAGGTATTCCGAGTGGGGTCACCTTCCAGTGCCTTACCAAAATCACTAAAACATAGGAATTAATAATTGGTGGCTTGCAATCATGTAATGTTCTTTTTTTCATAATAACCAAACATAGCTCTTGCCCAAGAGGCCTGCAGTTGAGCCACTAAGTGCACCACCTCTACAGTGAACAATCACCTTCTCCGTGGTCACACCCGTAACACTAGCTGAATCAAGAACTACAAACTGCTCCATCGAACTGTTACATTCAACAGGATCAAGAACCACAAACCACCACAAGGACTTTCCACATCCATAACCCCAATGGGACCCCAAACCACACCATGCCCCAAAGACTTTTTTGAACTGTTTCCAACCAAGGAACTTCAATCCAAAAGGCCGCACAACCTCTCTTCCGGATTCCTCTCAAGACCTACAATGTTGAATCAATTATGGGTTTTTTATTGCATTTATACATCCTATGTCTACTAGGGATGCTACCACATCCATGCATTTCTAAATAACAGTCTAATCTGATGGAGTCTATTTAAAAAATGTCACTGCGCCTGCGTAGGGACCTCTCACACATTACCTTTAATTACACTGCACCCAACACTAGTGTCTCACATGTACTACACAGCCCTCTTTTACACGACTTGTGGTGTCAACACATGACCGCCGTGGGCTTCAGACATCAGCTGGGTCATATTTAATCTGTTCACTGATATCACAGGCTATAGGAGCAGTTAGGCATTACGTATCCCAAGAGTTAGCCCCTGAAAGAACAAAACTCCTTTTCCATCGGTACCTATCTACAATTAGGGCCAAAATACAACCAAATATAGTAGAGCCCCATAGGGTAGTAGTACATCTGACCCACTACAAGACTAATCCAGTGGCACTATACCTTCTCACCGATCCTAGCGATATACAAACTGAGCTAGACAGGATAGACAGGAAGGGAGCTATAGGGGAGGACACAGTTTGGCACTGAAATTTTCATGAGAAGAGATTTTTGAAGGTAGCTAAACCACCTAATCAGTGCACAAACATGCCTGCTTCTGCTTCCATCTGTGATCCCAGGGTGGCCCTTAGCATGTCTGAGGCTGTCTCCACTAAGAACAAATGAACCCAGGCATTGAGTTTCATCGCAGGTCCATTTACCTCAATGATGTGAAGGGAAATGGGTCTTGTAGGGGTGGGTTAAATGACATTGTAGATTTCCCATGTAAGAAGATCTGTGACACTGAGCTAGTTATGTACATGTGGATGGAAGGGACGGGGCAAAAGAAGCATCCGGCTGGGCAAGAATGACAACTGAGGCATAATACTGCATATTCTGGACCAGGGAAGCTCGAAATACAGCATGGTTGTGGGATTCTCCTTTCCCAAGTTCTGAGCAATTACATTAATGTGGATGTAGGAAAAGTTCCTCCCTATTCTGAATGCTATCCAGATATTGGCCTTGGGACACACGTCTTGTAGCTGGTGAAACTTTCCTGTCAGAAACACTACAACATTAGTGTCCACAGTCTGGACCAAAGCAGACATATAGCCTTTTTGCAGGGCATGTTGTACATGTAAGAGTAGTCTTGTATCTGCCACTTCATGGTAACAGGCTGACATAGATAGGTTACTGCCTCTGAGACTGTACCACAGATTTTGTTGTCTTCTTGCAGTTGAACATGATTTTTTTGGAGATAAAAGCAGTTTTCTGGGATTTTTGTTAGTCTTGGCTGTTGACCTAGATCCATTCAACAACATTGAAAAAAGCATTTTCAATGTTTCCGGTACTGAGTTATCTTGACAGTTTGGTGGGAAA
The DNA here is from genome assembly GCF_031143425.1 of Pleurodeles waltl. Lineage (NCBI taxonomy): Eukaryota > Metazoa > Chordata > Amphibia > Caudata > Salamandridae > Pleurodeles > Pleurodeles waltl. Next base: position 1,854,592,296 of record NC_090440.1, read on the forward strand.
GCAGCATTGAAGTGAAATTGATCATATCCCAAGATATCTTCTCAAAGGGTATTGCCAGCTTTTGCCAATATGGATGAATCTCCTTCATAATCTGTAAAAACATGTTTCAGGAAGTGCTTCATGCCTTGGTCAAAAACAAGCACAACCTGCTTTCAATATTACTACACTTGGCCTTGTAGATAGCAATCAAGATCTTTTTCCTTGAATCAGACTTCATTGACCTCCTTCTGAACTCCAAGTGCCACAAGAAAATCTGCAAACTTGTGACACAACTTAGACCGTTTGAAACAGAAACATCTTCTTCTCCTGACTTTTCTATGAAGTTGATAAGTTCAATGAAAGCCCCTGCCTCTATCTTCTTTTTTTCTATCTGACCTCAGTCAAAAAATTTTCTTTTTCTCATGAATGACCAATGACGATTTCAGAATATAGTGAGGCAATTCAGGTGATACATGCCCTCTATTACTACAATATTTCCAGCAGCTAATCATGCTACAACAGCAGTAACTTGTAGGTCAGTGGCCATGTGTCTGATATTCTTATCAGCATCATGTTGTGAACTCATGGTGGTCACCGTGACTTGCTGTACAGAAGATGCACATTGTCTTTGTCTGTGACAGGCAATCCCTTCATTGCTTTCTTTCTGCACTTTTGTTGGATGTCCCTGTGTCTTCAAAGCTCTTTTTGTCTGCGCTCTTACCAACTTGCACTCGTTGAATATTCAATAACAGCAATTATGCCAAATTGCTTGATTAAATCTTCAACAGTTGTGGCTTTTTCGAAGCGAAATTCCCTGACTTAATTTAGAAAGTTCTTATATGGCTTAGAATTATCTTTAAGTCCTACTGCATTCAAGGGACACTTCAGCCTTTCAGTAGTTCTTTGCTGGCAAATAATGCAAGCTTGCCAGTCTATGCCTTCATCAATAGGTCAAACCTGAAACATACGAAATGAATAGGTAACGTTAGATTTCTAGAAAACTGATATTAAGTATGAAGCAGAAGCAACAGTGACACATATTTATATACCTAATTGAACCCCTTATTATGCACTTTACTTACATAACACATAAATAACCCTTAAATAGCATAAGCATAGTTTGTGGTGATCCAGGCATTGTTATTTGTAATACAGCACTATCTGACAGCTGTACACTTTGTCAGCTGACACGTTCATGCAAAATATAACTCATAACTCATGATCCATTGTCTTGGTCACACGGATCCTACCAAAAATCTAAAGTGTTAGTAATACAGATCGCATGAAAAAATATAATGCTTTGTCTGACCTGTCCCCATCCTATTAAATTAGCAGTCTAACAGACTGTAATACTAGTTATGTGTAAGTACATAGGGTGATGTTCTGTTTTTTTGTGCACAGCCTTTGGTCTGTGGATTATAGTTTTGTGTGTGTGTGCCTCATCAGTGACTTTCATCTGGATCTGCCCACCACAACATAATATTTACAATGCATGGTTCACTACTACACAGCGTGATGTGCGGGTGTGTGTTTTATTTTTCATTGTGATGCAGTATGTTTTAACCACAATACGCAATGTGTATTAAATTGTGCTTTAGTTGATAATATGGATGAAACCATTTGTGATATGTGTGCATAGCATGGATGTTGTGTAGCAAGTGTTTATACCTGTAAAAGTGTACATTGTGTGTGTAAGTGGATGGTGAAGTAAAGGAGATGAAAGGAAGTATACGCAGGAGAGAGTGAAAAGAAGGTGCTGAAGAGAATATAGATGAGGTGTGACATATGAAGATGAAAGATTTCCTCAAGGTAAGGGAGAAAAAGAGCTTACGTTTCCAACAGAGAGACAGCAGAGGGAAGTGGTGTATAGGGAAGAGCAGGACTGATTGAACCACTCAACAGACCAAGACTACTTCCATAGACCTTACTAATGTTTTTTTGTGTGTTGCAATGCTTTATTAAATGGGTAAAGCAACAATCGTAAAGTACCTTGCAATATAGGGCAAAGCAAAATAGCAAAATTGAAAAGAGGCTACAGACGGGGGGAGGAGGCAGGAGGGCAGGAGGGGGGAGAGAAGGGAGAAAAAAGAAGGGGACAATAAACAGTGCCCACAATAGGGCAAAATATCAGCAGATGCAGAGGTATCAGAACACAAATATTCCTGTCCATCATGAATAAGGATCTAGGGAAAGGTAGGATTCCAAAAAGATATTTAGAGTGACGGGAGCTTGTGTGTGTGAAGTAGGGATGGGGGAAGGAAGGGTGAATGAGGGTGAACAGTTGAAGGCATCTGGGTGGTAGAGAAGAATGGTAATGGGCAGATGAAGGGTTGACTAGTTGGAGGCAAGGTCAATGATATATAGGGAGGCATGGAGAGGCAAGAGGGGTGCGATAGGTATGATGTATGGGTGAGGCTGTCCACGACTGGGTGGGTCTGTGTGGGGGAGGAAGTGGGCTGAGTGAAAGGGAAGGAAAAGAGGATGGGGATGAGGATAAGAGAACACAGGGACAATGCACCAAGTAGTGAAAAAGGGTTAAGGGGGGTGGAATCAGGATGCATGAGGGAAAGACAGGAAGGTGGGGGAGGGATGAGGCCGTGATGTGGTGAAGGCAAATGGGGTATAAGTGTTTCTGCAATTTCTCACAGCAGCTGGAAAACAGGGAGTGCCAGGTGTGTCTTAAGCTAGGGGCTGTCGCCAAGGAAGGGCACACATGTCTGCGTAAAGACACTCACTGGTCCTGTAGATTATAAATGACATGTTCATGTGCAGCAGTCAGGATCACTGCCACTGTTTCTTCTTCTCGGGACAGAAGGGTAGGAGATTTCCATTGACGAAGAATACAAATCTTGGCAGTCGCAAGGGCTGTATATAGAAGGCGGCGTGGGGGTCAGGATAAGTCTGTGGAGTCCCTTATGTCATGAATGAGGATGAGAGGGGGGAAAGAGGCATTTGAAGAGGCATGGAGTACCCTTGAGTGTATCTGACCACTGCCCAGAAGGGCTGAATCGAAGGGCATTCACAGAGGATGTGCACAATGTCGAGTGGTGGCGCACCACCAGCATTTCGCATGCGGCAGGAGACCTGCCCCATAAAGCTTTACAAGCGTACAATGCCAGTCATGTAGCGTCTTAACAGGCAACATTTCAGGTGTGCTTCCTATAGGCCCTTGTCTAGAGCCTACATCATGTCTGTCCAGTCCTCCTCTTCTATTTCCAACTTAAGCCGAGCTAACCATTTAGTGCAGAGACTGTTATGTAGGGGATTTTAAAAAAAGGTGGTCATTAAGTACTCCATAAAGACCCGATAAGATGCCCTTGAATCGGCCCCAGGTCATAAGATAGGACACCACAGGCAAGCATGGGAGTTTCCAAGTACTGGCCCCCAGTTAGCATTGTAGTCAGTACTGCAGTTGCAGATATCTAATTCCTGCTTAGATCGAAGGCCAAATTCCTCTTGCAGGCACTCAAAGGACCTGAGTCCATCATCAGTTAGGATCTGTTCAAGACTGTGGAGAGAATCAGTATGCCACTGTGTCCAGTTGAGGACCTTCCCACCAACATGTAGGCTATCATTGCCCCATAGAGGGGCTCGCTTATTCAGGCAAGGGTGAACATCGAGATGTAGATGCGTCTTGCGACAGGCTTAATGCATGTCTTGAATCGTTAGGTTGGAGGGGTGAGACCCGGAAGTCCACAGCCGCTCTGGCTAGACATTAACTGATGTTCAGTGGTGACACTACTGGGTGGATCCAGCGTCTCTGGGAGCATGGACATCAGTTGGGACAGCTGAAGGACTAGAGCATAAAGTTCCACCAATGTCCGCCCCAGACCACTGTATAAGCAATGTGCCACAAGCTTAGCTCAAGCCAAATGTGAGTGGGAGGAGCCCCATACAAAGGCACAGATCTCCGCATCTATAATGTAAACGATTGATAGAGGCACCAGAAGGGGAGCATGCCCAATAAATATGTATAGCAGGGGATCATGACCATCCTCACCGCTTGCACTCTGCCCCACATGGTCAGATTCAAGTGCGACTACTTGTCAAAGTCAAGCTGCAGGAGAGCTTGAAAGGGATCTAGGTTGTCTACTACCATATTGTGTGAAAGTAGCCTCTTTCTAGCATGGTTACCCCCATTGTTCGCCTGTTTGTCAGTGTGTTTTGACTGTGTCACTGGGATCTTGCTAGTCAGGACCCCAGTACATATGGTTTCTGGCCTACTTGTCAGTCTGTTTTACTGTTTTTGTCAGTGTGCTTAACTGTGTCACTGGAGTACTGCTAACCAGAATTCCAGTGCTTATGCTCTCTCTTGTTCCAAATTTGTCCTTACATACTGGTAGCCCAGTATTTCACTCCAAATTGGCATACTGGACCCCCCCTTATAAGTCCCTAGTATATGGTTCCTAAGTACCCAGGGCATTGGGCTTGTAGGGTATCGTTATGGGCTGCAGCATTCCTTTTGCCACCCATAAGGAGCCCATACAAAGGCTTTCACACAGGCTGCCATTGCAGCCTGTGTGAAATAGTGCGTGCACAATTTCACAGCCATTTTCACTGCAACAGGTCACTTATAAGTCACCTATATGTCAGGCCTTAAGACCCTGAAGGCTGGGTCAATTCCCTGTTTCAGAAGGCACCTCTCCACAGCAACGATTGGTGGCTTGGGTCCCCTCTCCCGATCAAAGGCGTAGATCCAGTGACACGGGTGGTAAGCTAAAGTGACTCCGATAGTCCCAACTTCCTGCTGTCCAATTTTGGTGCAGGGAAGAGCTTACCTTCCCACACAAGACAGTACCCCCATGCACCATGTGACTTGCAGTTGCCAAGACTTGTGTGTGACCTTCCACGAAGTTCTTCATGCCCAGCAAAGTTTAGGCCCCCAGCACTTCACCCTGTCATGCACAGCTTCCTGAGTGGTTCTCCGGCGGCGTGGGAATCCTTTGTGTTGTGCTGCATGGGCGTCCATTTGCACCTTCTTTGTCCCCATGTTGTGGGACTGGTGGGCACGCTGCCTGGTCTTCTGAGGGCTCTCTTAGTTGCTGAGAGCCCCCTCTGCTTCCCTCTTCTGGGTAGAGTGGACCTGGTCCTTTCTGGGCCCGGGTAGCGCCATTTTCTAATACACATGAGCTTTGTTGGTGAAATCCAGTGACGTAAACCAGACTGCATTCAGCCATCTGGCGAGGGACATCTTTGCACCAATCAGGAACCCGCATCTATCTTCTTTGGTGGAATACTGACTTTGTCCTCTCACCGGTAGTTCTACATTTGCACCTTCATCCGGGTTAGCGAGGGCTCCTGTTCTCCCTGGACTCTTTAGTGCTTCTTGGACTTGTTCCCCTTCTTCCACAGATCTTCTGGAATCCATTGTTGGTGTCTTGCAGCCTCTTCTGGTTCTTGCATAATCTTCTATAATGACTTCTAGTGTGTTTTAAGAAAATTGCTGTGTTTTACTCCTGCTTTCCTGGGCTCTGGGGTGGGGTATTTTACTTGTCTTTGGTGTTTTCTTGCACTCCCAGTGCCCCTCTACACACTACACTTGCCTGGGTGGGAAACCCACTTTCACATCCCACTATTTTTGTATGTGGTTTATATTCCCCCTAGGTCAATTGCAACCTACTATGATTTTCACTATTTGCACTATTTTCTGACTTTTTACTTTTTTTTACTAGTGCATATATTGTGTAATTTACTTACCTCCTAAAGGAGTATAGTCTCCAAAGTGCTTTGGCCTTGTGTCACTAAAATTAAGTACCTTTATTTTTGGTAACACTGAGTATTGTCTTTCATGAGTACTGTGTGACTACAGTGGTATTGAAAGAGCTTTGCATGGCTCCTAGTTTAGCTGTGGCAGCTCTGCCTACAGCTACCTCTAAACAGCCTGGCTTCTAGACACTGACTACATTTCACTAACAAGGGATAACTGGACCTGGTATAAGGTGTAAGTACCTTTGGTACCCAATACAAACTAGGCCAGCCTTCTACACATACGATCTAGTCCCCTATTGACAAGGATCCCCAGGTACTTCAGGTGAGACGGCATCCACCAAAGGGATATCCGCGGACTGCTGTGCTCGTGGTAATGGTGGAGAGGGGTAGCGCCTCACTCTTATCCCAGTTCACCTAGTAGCCTGACAAGAGGGCAAAACCATCTATGATCTCCAGTAAGGCTGGGAGGGAACACCTGGGAGGGAACACTGCAGGTCCGCATGAGTAAGCAGGATGTTGTCCGCATACAGGTAGATTTCAAAAGGGATATCCCAGTACCCAGTATCTCAGTAAGAAGGGGAGAGTGACAGATAGAGGCCTCTAGAGATTCCAGGGCCAGCAGAAATAGGAGGGTTGGGAGTGGACAGCCTTGCCTCATACCCCACCATATCAAGAAGGGGTCAGACAATTATCCTCCACAATTAACTTGAGTTGTAGGGTGCTCGTATAGCAAGCGAACCTTGTTGATTAATTGGTCTCTCAATCCAAATTTCTGCAGTTTAGCAAACAGACAGCCCCATTCCATGTGGCGGAATGCCTTTAATGGGTCAAGGAATAGGGCTATAGCCTCATCCAGCAAGCCTCTAGCTTTCCAAAGAGCATGAGACAGAGTACGAAGATGATTCCTAGAGGGGTGCCCTGGAACAAATTTCACCTGGGTATGGTGTATTAGAGATGGGATGACTTTGTAGAGCTGGACCACCAAGAAACCGGCAATAATTTTCACATCCCCATTCAAGAGGGATATAGGTCTGTTACTGCCACATTGAAGGAGGTCCCTCCCTGTCTTCAGGATCACCTCTATCATAGCTCTATTGGAAAGAGAGTCTAGGGAGCCCTCACGACTAGCCCCAGAAAGGACTTATGAAGGGAATCAACTACCTCCTTTCCAGCCCATTTGTAAAATTTGCCGAGGAAGCCATCTTCCCACATGGGACTTATGTTATGGGAATTTGGATATGGCCTGCACTATCTTATCTTCACTGATATCCCCATCCAACAAAGTCCATCACTCGGCCACCAACTGGGGCAACTGCACACCCTCAAAAAGACTATTTGATGGGGACTGGCCACCGTCTCCGGGGTGAACATTCACCATTAGCAAATTCATACACAATTTCCTGCATCTTGTGAGGACCTCACAGCTCGAGGATGGCAGGGATAGCTTGTGCTGCTTCTAGCTGCCGTAGCTGACCCACCAGTAGCCAGCCAACTTTTACACCCTTCTCATAATGACGAGTCTAAAGTTGTTGCAGGGTAAGTTCTACCTTGGATGTGTAGAGTTTTTTAAGAGCTACGCCAGCTAGTTTGAGGTGACAGCGCATGGGTAGCACGGGACAAGCTGTGTAAAGGTGGGTAAGGGATAAGATATGACCCTCAAGTTCAAGTTAGCAGGCTATTGTTTGCTTGTTAGCTAGTGCTGTGTCACACATCATTTGCCCCCATATGGTTTGCTTTCGCTGCCACTCATAGTGCCTGCTGGGTGGTAGCAGAGCCTTTATTATCCTGTAAGTAAGTGGGAAAGTACAACCAGATTTGAAGCTTGCACTGAGGGGTGATGTAGCAATGTACAGCTGGTCCCAAGGGTTTGAGGACCAGAGAGATAAGGCCCATGTCAACGGTTATTAGGACTGGGGCATGGTCAGAGAGCATAGTTTCCAGGATCTTAGAATCGCATGCGGAGGTTACCATATTCTGTGAGACGAGGAAATAGTCCAGATGCAAATGGGTGCTCTGGACAGAGGAGAGAAAAGTGTATTCCCTGTCTGCTGGATAGGTAAGTCTCCAATGATTTATCAGTCCACTGGACGGTCAAAAGTGAGGTCTGTTAGCGCAGGTAGGACATTGCAAAAGAAGGGTGTCACACTCGTCCCCTGCATTTGTTCTGGGAAGTCCAATAACTGGAAAAGGGAAGACCAGCAGGGTAAGGGTAGGAATAGAAGGATGGGAGAGAGGGTAGTAAGCAGGGAGTGGGATGGAGGGGAAAGGGAGGATAAAGAGGAAGGGTAAGAAGTTGTAGAAGGCACCGAAAAGAAAGGAAACGTAAAAGATGACTAATGGGTGACTCTATACAGTGGCCATTGCATCTGGAGTAGAGCGGGCCTCACTGGATCCGTCAGGGGAAATCTGTGAGATTGGCAGCAGAAAGGACGGTCCACAGTGGTAACAGGATGCAGAAAGACATCAGTGTGCTATTCTGATGTCTCAAACATTTGAAACTGCCATAGCAATGGACACAGTAGAAGCTAACACGCAATTATACACTTAACGCATGGGTGACTAATGGTCATTCCCAAAAACTAAGTGCATCAACATCATGTAAAGCAGAACTAAGCTCTTCCAGTGGATAATCAGGGTGGGTATGGGAGGGAGCCGCAGGAATAGAAGAGGCTCCTGACAAAGCAAAGTTGCAATCAACAATGGGTGATGCAACACACTAACGCTATGCAAACCTAAACATTGTGAAATATAGGAGGGCTATAGCGCTTATAAGCATGCATCAGAGTACTTATCTGACCACTGGGGATGGGACACAAATCACAAGATAGTTCCCCAGGGAGCAGGCCAGGTCAAAGAGCCAAGAACAATAGAGAACTCAGTCCGAGGCAGGCGTAGGTTTCAGGGTTGACCGGGACTTGTCCCTGTCCTAGGACTGAGTGAGGTATGCCACTGCCTCTAGAGCCAGGTCCCTGTCACCCTGTGGCCGTAGAAATCTTGCTGAGTCTCTGTCTCTATGATGAGAGTCACCAGCAATGTACCATTGTTCTTCCTGGGGAATATGGTGGGCAAGGGATGCCGAGAGGGTGGTAGCCAGCTCTGTTGATGAGGCCAGAGGGCTGGTGTCCATGGTCTGGGTCAAGAAGCTATCTAGGAAAAAACATAGGTCCTCAGGGTCAAAGAAATCTCCTGATTTGCCGTCTTTGGTAATCCACATATGTGCAGCTCAAATAGGCTGTATTTTCTGTCCAGTTGGCAGAGCTGGAGGAACAGGAACGCCTTGTGATGATCATTGGTCTCCTTCGAGAAGTCCACTGTGATGTGTATCTCAGTCCTTCCTGCCGGCAGGGGCCATGAGAGCGGGCCATGCTAAGGAGCTGACGGACCTGCTCATGTTGTAGGAAGCAGGCAATGATGGCGCAAGGCAATGTCTCACTTTCTTGATGCTTCGGACCCATGCAGTGTGCATACTGGAATTCCAACGGAAGGTAAAAAGTGAGGTCTGTTAGCGCAGGTGGGACATTGCAAAAGAAGGGTATCACACTTGTCCCCTGCATTTGTTCTGGGAAGCCGAAAAAGTGGGTATTGTCCCTGTGACTCCTGTCTTCAAGGTCAGTTACCTCGCTGAGTAGCCATTGTCAAAGCGAGTTGCACCAGGTCTGTGACTTTATTCTTGAATCCCGCAATGTCCAGGCAGATATATTTGGTCTCAGCTGTCAGGGCGGAAATGCTGGAGTCCAACCCTTCCAATCTGTGACCCACAGCCGTGACTTCTTGGAGGATACACTACATGGTGGTGTCCTGCATGGGATCAGAAGAGGTGGAGGATTAGGCTGATGGCAGCATTCCCTTTCAGGCAGCTATAGAGCGGGGCTGTTGGAGGGCTTCTTAGAAAAGGAGTTGTTGTGTGGATTTATTCACAGGTTCGGCACTGCGGTTGCTTGAGGGCATCTCCTTGCTGCTCTCCGGGGTCGCAGCTGCGTAGGAATAAAAAAAATGGGTTACTACCTGCAGATGAGGTGGGGTACTACTTTTGATGGAGTATTAGAACTACAGAGATGGCCCACAGTGTGAATCCACAAGGGGAACAGTTTGAGAAAGCAGTACTTTGGGACAATAGGGTCCAGCCTCACCATGTTCAGAGGGCCTGTCTGAGAGGTGCAGCTAGTGTAAGAAAGAGGGAGAGGTGGTCAGGACCACTTTGTTGAGTGGAGGGAGAAGTCCGAGAGATCACTGGTAGTGTCCATCAGTCCAGGGGCACCCTCTGGAAAAGTGAGGGGAGGAGGAGAGGGCACATGTAGCTTCCGAGGACTCGTCTAGCCCAGGTGGAATCGCTGCAGAAGGATGATGCTGCAGAGGCTGATGTTGCCTGCACCAGAGTTTTGAGTGTCTTGGTTGATGAAGTATTAGGCAGGATGGAAGCAAAGTCAGAGTCTGGTGTACCCCACAGACAGACTCTGACCCACCACGCAACTATGCTGGTTGGGTGCAGGCTCCACGAAAAAGGAGTGAGTTGGTAGATGCACCCTCGCCACTTGGTACATGCTGAGAGAGTCCAGGGGGACCCCTGAACTAGGTCAGTAGCAAAGGTTCTCATTGTGGTGCTACTCAGGTGAGATTGAAGGAAGGCCCCTGGTGTGGGTGTTTCCATATTGAGTCCTTTGGGAAGCAGAAAGCCCTGGCAGCTCATCGGAGGTGCAAAGTCTGGTCAGGGCCTCACTGACCCACAGGTCCTCAGGAGCAGTGGAAGCCCCAAAAGTGCTACACCAGAAGAGACAGGCGGCTGGGGCAGAGATCCGGGCAGATCCCTCCTGCCACTGAAGCACATACTCCTCATCAGACAGCTGCCACAATCATAGTAGAGAATAAGAAGGTCACTGCAGGCATCTGCCAGGCCCAAGGGGGAGTTAGGGAAGGACTTGTTAGCTCCATATGTCACCCCCATGCAGAGGCGGGTCTGATCCGTAGGCTGCGGCTCTGGCATGATCGGATGGTGGAAGGCTAGGTGGGAGGTCGGGCCACCGGTCGATCGGCTGTGCCACACTCCTACCGCAATAACAAAGTTCACAGAGAGACATCAAAATAATGAGGGAACAACTCCAGTGGATGGAGAACAAGCAATTTTCCACAAGGCTAATATCAACATCACTTTGTATTCTTGAATTACAATGGCTTGTAAAATTATACAGAAACACAACAATCATAGTACAACATAGCAGCATTGCAATGCAAAAATGAAGAACAGTTGACAAAACCAACACAAGAAATACGCACAAGCCTTCTTGTCATATACTACCACCTCCAGAATCCTGTTTCTTCTATAATAGCTTGGTAAAAGGTTTTTGTGCCAAGCACTCCATTAACTTACCATGAAGGGAATGAAATAGGGCCAGTCAAACACCATTCGTGATCTGGCATATGATATGTAGGAGAGGGGTCAAGAGGATTTTACCTTTTTTGTTTTTTATTTGATGTTTTCTGAAGCAAGAGCTCCTGACAGCTGCACTCTGAAAATGGTCCAAATCAGCAGACCTTAGACCATAAGTGCTGACAGCCTACATATATGGGAGTTTTGGAACCCACAGAGGAGAGCCAAGCAGCCATTCTCACTACCACATTACGATTAACAGGTCTGGCCCAGGTCAAGCAAATGGAATACTTTTAGAGACGCCTGGGGAGTTAGGTGTCTATTCCTGTGGTTCTTATTTAGTATGGATTGTCTCATATTGTAATTACAGTGCTTGTCCCTGATTGTAGAAAACAAGGATGCTCAGTATAACATTAACACTGCAGGGCACAGGGCTTCAAAGTGAGCAGAGTGTTCCGGCCTGTTAGACATAGGCAATAGTGCTGCTGCTATGGTATGGGACACCAAGCTCCTCTGCGAAAATCTGAAACTAGACATGAAACTGAGATATACCACATTGAGTACATTGTTACTTGAAATGCCTATTTTAGTTACTGTACAAAGTGTGATATGGCCACAGAGTGAAGAATGTACAATTTAAAGGGGAGCTGCAAAGCATAGCACTAAGACGTTTATTTCTTTGGTAAGAATGCTAAACACAACTCTGTGTGGTATATCATATGTGATGTTAATGCCACCATCAGTAAATGCAGTAAATGGTACATTCAATTAAAACATTCTAGAATGCTAAAGAATTTTGTGGGTGAAGAAACAGTTGGAGCTTAGCTATACCTGATGCAGTTTGAAAACTTACCTTGTATGTGTTGCTTGTGATCATTTCACTGACAACGAGGACCTCCTATATTATCTGCAAAATTCACCTGCCTCAATGCACTAAACCTGCATGCTAAAAGTGAATCAGTTTGTAAAGTTATCTGATCTGCCCCTGACTGATATACCAACAATCACAACATTAAAAGGAAAGACATTAGGGGAAAAGAACTTTAAGGAGTGTGGAAGTGGCTCTAGGTCAGACTGGTCCAGAGTGCAATTTGGCTCTTTTAATGTATGCACTAGAAGAAGGGGGACATGATTTAGTGAATAATTTCTGATACTCAGTCAGGATAATGCTCATGGATTAAGTCTGAAGGAGTAATAAAGAAAATAGATTTACATTACTTGCCCTAAACAATTCCTTATTCAGAATTTTAATGGTAGGTGAATGCAAAAAGACAGTGAACCAATTGAAGAATATTGAGAACTGTATTAGAGATACGTTCCTATTGCAATGTAAATGTGATAGAAGAAGAGAGGAACTGTGATTGCTGGACAAATCACCTTTGGGACACATTTGGAGGATGTTCCTGCCACTGCTAAAATAACTTAATAGGGTTAAACCATCTGGGGGAGTTTAACAAAGAAAATGTGATAAAGGATTTAGTGAAGGCGGTTGATAATAAGCAGAGGTATGGGAAAATTCAAAAGTAGGTGCTAGAGTGCCGTCATCTTGGTAATTTGGCTAACAATAATGGTTGTCTGCCATTAAAAGCTGTGTGCAGCCAATATGGTTGTAGGGGACACTTCTCCAGTTGCTATTGCACTGTTGACAAAGTGGTTAAACTGAATGCGAAGGCTAACAAAAATAGTGATATCAAAGAAATTGTGGAGGAGGTTGTTCTGAGAAGAATGATTCGGTAGAGAGTGAAGAAAGAAAAGATGTATTTCAGATGGATGAGAGTGGTTCTATTTATCATGCAGACAACGTTTTACTGAATAATGTTGAGATCAAAATGTTGTTTGATTCATGTTCTACATTCATAATCATTCCTGAGTTCATTGTTTAAACGTTTTTCAAGAGAAGACTTATTCTACAGCACATGGACATCAGGCCAGGTGGTTATGTTAGGCAAAAAATTAAGATGAGGAATTTTATGAGAAGTGTGAAGTATGGTTAACTCATTACTTTTGTTCAAGTATATGTGTCCATTTAGTGAGAGAATATCCTAGGCTGGCCCCATCAAAAGGAGATGGGTGTTTATTTTAACCCCAATGTCAAATAGTTGAAGATAGATCAAGAAAGCTTGTGCCAATCATGCAAGTATTTTCCCTCAAAGTTTTACCAATGAATTGGGTTGTGTTAAAAAGTACATTCACTACTTAAAACTTAAATCGGGAGCTTTACCCTATGCATCCAAAGTCAGGAAGACCCCTTTGAGTGTGCATGAAGGCCTTCACAAGGAATTTGTCAGGTTAGCGAAATCTGATGTTATTACACCTGTTGAAGCTTCAGAATGGTTTGTGCCAATTGTAATGGCCTGTAAACTAAGAAGAGCTATTTGCTTATGCATCTACCTCAGAGGTCTGAATAAGCAAATAATGGTAGACAAGTACCCTGTGTCTATCATTTCTAAGATGATGTCTACTTTGGTGGATGCAAGGTACTTCACTACTCTTGATCTCCATCTCCCTAGCGTCAAATTGGATTGCATCCTTCATCGCAAGTCCTGGCTTCTTTTGTAGCTCCCATGGGGGAATACAAATTTCTGAGGATGACCTGTGACTTGGCATCAGCAACGAATATATTTCAGAGAATTATGACTCATACGTTGCGTAATCTAGATGCTGTATGGAGTTTCCAAGACAATGTATTATTAAATTGTGGTGAAACCTGGGAAAAGCATAATAGAAGAGTGGTTGGTGTTTTGAAAGGTGCAATGATGCTGGTCCCACTCTCAATTTGGATAAATGTCAGTTTGGTAACCGTGACATCTTGTATTTGGCTCACATTCTGACTAGTTCAGTAGTCAAGCCAAAGGCTGAATTAGTTGACACCATTTACAGTCTTAGTGCTCTTGGGAACAAGAACCCAGGAAGGAGCTGGTGTTGATTCTAAGAATGGTTGACTTTTATGGTAAATTCATAGCCAACATTTCAAGTAAAACTAAAGAAATGAGTAATTTGTGTAAAAGGGGTGTGGAATTCCTTTGTATTCCTGAATGCTAAAGGAATTGTACTATGTGAAACAGGTGATAAGGATAGCACCAGATCTTAAGGCTTTTACTGCAGTCAGACAGACTACATTTATCACTGATGCCAGGAGCAAAGGTTTAGGTGCTGTATTACAAATTATTGATGGAGGGGAGAGCAACATTGCTGGTGCTTCATGAGCTCTGAGAGGTACAGAATATAATTACTCCGTTATGAAAAAGAAAGGTTTGGTGTTCTTCTTGGCAATCAATAAAAGTGAACATTTCTTATAGAAAGCACATTTTCAGTTGGAGCTGACTATGAGCTCTTAAGAGAAATAGTCATGAAAATGGAATTATTCAGTGTCTCAGCAAGAATTTGTAAATGGGTAGTTGAATTGCAAGAGTTCACATTCACTGTTGATTACATTCCGGGAGATCAGACATGTATGGTTGTTTGCCTTTCACGCTTGGTTTCAGTGAATAAAATCAAAAAGTTGAGGGATGATGTGGGATGGTCAGATGAAGGTGTGTGTGAGGTGACAGAAGGTGCAATTTCTGAAGAGGAGTGCAAATTAGAAATAACAATTGATATGCTCTTCAAACCATAATGTCTCTCAACTTGAATGATTGGCCAATAAAGAATAAGTTAGACAAGTGTATCCGCCCATTCTGGATGGTCAGGTAAGAATTCTTGGTTCATGATGAGCTAGTATTTAGAGGGGACCATTTTGTAGATCCCAACAGTATAAGAAGCAGAATTATTGATATGGCCTACAAAGGCAAATTTGGCACAGGCAAGACAAAGTAGAGAATCAGAACTTATTTGTCGTAAGGTTTGAACTTAGACATAGACAGGAAGATACATGAGTGTTGGAAATGCTAAAGAAATTATAACATTCCTTAAAAAAGAAGTGTGCGTATGGTTTGTGAGCATTTCTCAATGGACCATGGCATGAAATTGCAGTAGATTTGCTTAGCTTATTAAAATGGGACCGGGCAAATCTCTATGTAGTTTTTGTAGTGGATATATTTGCCAAACAGCCTGAAGTTGTGTGTGAGAGAAATAACAGGAGCTGTTATTTTGGTTTCTGGAGAATGTATTCAGGAGTGAAAGCATTACTAAGTGTGTGAAGTTTTGCTCTAAAGAGGTTAAGGAGTTTTATGAAGTTAGGCTTAAAACAAAGAAATTCTGCCTTATATCATCCCCAATGTAATGACATGGTAGAGAGGTTCTACTGAACTCTGAAAGAGGATTATCAAATTGCGAAGTACTGCTGTGTCGATTGGTAGAGAATTGTAAAAACGTTTGGTGTCTTATCACCTTAAAAAGCATGTAATTACTGAGAAATCGCTTTTCAAATTATCTAGAGGAAGGAAATACAATTCTATTCTGGTTTCAGGGATGATGGATTAGAATAATGAATGGGTAAATATTTCTGCTGGGGATTATTGGAGGAAGATGGAGCAAGGTCAAATGTTGAAGAGAAAAAGGGATTTTGATGCTAGACATGTTGTAGGAGAGTTCCATATCAATTATGGGGATTGGATAAAGATTTGAGCTCCTGTTGAATCTAAATCTGGGTATAAGTTTACTAAGCCTAGATAAGTCAAAAAGTGTTAAAGAGTGTGGTCAAAACATTAACAGGATTTGGAATTTGAATAGAGTGGTTCTTTATAATAACACAAGTTTTCATTTATATAAGTTGAAAGGAGAAAAACAAAATAAAGATAACAAACATAACTTGTATTAAAAACAGTATTCAACAAAAATTTATCAAACTAAAGAGCTCATGTAAGGCACCTGAACATTTCAAAGACTATGCAAATTGTAAAGATGTTCTTTTCCCCACACTTAGTACACTAATACTTCTTTTTTTACCTTTATTATTTAGTTATATTTTGTTAGTGTTGGAAAATGGGTTATTGGTTAGGGCAGGTAGATACCTGCACTTAGCAGTAGGCCACCAACCTCCACTTAGGTCCAGTTACGTCTCAGTAAGTTAAGGCCAGTTCAACCCTTTATAGCTTGGTAACGAGCGACAAAGCTTAACTTAGGAGACAGAGTGTAAAGCATTTAAACATCACAAAACAGTAAATAAATAAAACACAGGAAAACTGTTTAAAAATCCAAAACTTATTTCAAAAATAGATTATATTTTTATCTTTAAAATGACACAAAAACGAATAAAATCGGACAAGGGGAACCGGAGATATGAATTTTTAAAGAATTATTGTTTTTTAGCGCCTAGAAACAAAAAGCGCCAATCAGGTCATCTGGTTGCACCTCGATCGGGGCAAAGTCAAAGTTTAAGGCCGACCGCGATGGAGCCCTGCTCGGCTACAGCTCGCGGGAGGCCTCGGTCACTAATTTACCTTCGGACTTAGGGCCAGATGTAGTAAAATCCAATTTTGCGAATCGGAAATTGCAAGTCAGTGGGACTCGCAATTTCCGATTTGAAAAATCTGATGCAGAACGGTGTCTCAGACACCTTCTGCGAATCTCAATGGGGTCGCAAAGACCCACCTCATTAATATTAAGTATGAATATGCCTCCTCCCCATCTAAGGTCAGAAGCCTATCCCTCCCTGAGTTGGGGACCAACTCCCATAAAAGTGAACCTCAGTGTTGAGGCCTAAACCTTCTCATTTGGAGTGCCCTCTCAAAGGCCCCCAACCACTTGTTTATGTCACCCCCCTCTACATAAGCAGGAACCACCCCCTTGGGTAATCTGGGGCAAAACCCCCCACCCATGGACACCTCAGCTTCTCTGTCACTGCCACCATCTCTTTTCTCTTTCTTTGCCCACTTTTTTTTTTCAGGAGCCAGCTTCTCTGCCTCCAAAGCTATAAATGCTAGCTGGGCCTCCAACTCTCTTTCCCTGAGGGACAGCTTCTCTCCTCCTGAAGGGACCTCCTTCCCCCAACTAGCTTTGGGTTTGCCCCTAGGGACTGTATGTAATGAGGACCGATCTTCCTCATCCTCACCTAGGCTCAGATGCCCTCCCTCCCCTGAGTGGTTAGAGCTAGCATCCTCCCCTACTTCTCCCTCCTCTGGAGCTTCCTCTGGGTCTACCTCTTGGGCCTCAGCCCATGCTGTCGGGGATTTGATCAGGACATGCTTCCTGAGGTCAGTGGTTGCAGGCAACCCTCTTTCAGTACACAACCCCCTAGTCTGGACTACTGTCAGTGTGGGTAGGCTTGCCAGATCAAGCTCCATGGTTCCCTAGTTTTGTGTCAACAAAAACTTTTTGCAAAAATTGGAAACAAGAAATTAGAAAAATCACAAAAATTCAATAATTGAAATTAATCCAAATTAAAAATGAAAAACTACTTTTGCACTAGGAAATTTTAAAGGATTTTTAATTTGCTTTATTTAAAACTGTAATGTGATACTGAACACAAGTACAGGATCCCACCACTGCGCACCAAAAAGTTTAGAAAATGGGTTATTGGTAAGGGCAGGTAGGTACCTACACTTAGAAATAGGCCACCAACCTCCACTTAGGTCCAGTTAGGTCTCAGTAAATTAAACCCAGCTCAACCCTTGGTAGCTTGGCAACGAGCAACAAGGCTTAACTTAGGAGACAGAGTGTAAAGCATTCAAATATCACAAAACAGTATTAAATAAAACACAGAAAACAGTTTAAAAATCCAAAACCGATTTACAAAAATAGATTATATTTTAATCTTTAAAATGACACAAAAACGAAACAAAATCGGATAAAGGGAACTGGAGATATGAATTTTTAAAGACTTATTGGTTTTTAGCGCCTAGAAACAAAAAGCGCCAATCTGGTCATCTGGTTGCACCTCGACCAGGGCAAAGTCAAAGTTTAAGGCCGACCGCAATGGAGCCCTGCTCGGCTACAGCTACAGCTCGTGGGAGGCCTTGGTCAAAAGCTTACCTTCGGACTTAGGCCCTCGTTACAACATTGGCGGTAAAAGCCGCTTACTGCCGCGCAGAAGACCGCCACCACACCGCCGCGGAAACTATTATGACAGCTCGGAATCCGCCAAAATTAAGACACCCACACAAGTCCGCCACACCAAAGGTCAGTGATAAACTGGCGAAAACAAAACCTCCACTGTCACGCCAACAGAAATACACCCACACTATCACAACCCACGAATCCACGCAGCGGTCTTTCAACCGCGGCATTCCATTGGCGGTACACACCGCCGCGCTCAAAATACACACACATATACATAACACTACCACATTGGACAATTCCAAATACACATACACACACCACTCCCAGACACCCATTACAATATAAAACACACACCTACATCACCCACAAACCCCTACGACCACAATTACTGAGAGAAGACCAGAGAGAGACACCACAAACAACTACCAAGCATCCACATGCACACAATACCATCACCCACATAACTTCCACGCACCTCACACAACACACCACTAAATATTACCCCACTTATCACTACACACACCACCCCACCCATCACCCACACCACCCCATGGCACGGCAACGACACCCCAGGTTCTCTGAGGATGAGCTCAGGGTCATGGTGGAGGAAATTGTCCGGGTAGAGCCACAGCTATTCGGATCACAGGTGCAGCACACCTCCATAGCTAGGAAGATGGAGCTATGGCGAAGAATAGTGGACGGGGTTAAAGCAGTGGGACAGCACCCAAGAAATCGGGATGACATCACGAAGAGGTGGAACGACCTACGGGGGAAGGTGCGTTCCGTGGTCTCAAGACACCACTTTGCGGTTCAGCGGACTGGCGGCGGACCCCCACCTCCTCCCCCACAACTAATAACATGGGAGGAGCAGGTCTTGGCGATTTTGCATCCTAAGGGCCTCGCAGGAGTAGATAGAGGAATGGTCTCAGGTAAGGCAAAGCTTTACTATTACATCCCCCACCCTACCTGCATGCCATCACATACCCCCACCCTCACCCCCATCACTCCTACTCCTCACAAATGTCCCACTATCACAACCCACCCATCCCAACACCAAGCCCTGCATGCAACAACAAAGCATTGACACCAATCACCAAAGCATGGCCACTGCACATACCCATACACCCCTCTAAACCACCATCACACAAGGTCCCACACAGGAATGCAAGCACTGGGGTACACGCTCACCCACCTATTGCACACCATGGCACAGACAGATGTAATAAACATCCTTTTATACCCCTGCAAGACCCCTACCCAACGTCACTGGACAGGAGGGTCCACACATGTTCACACCACCAACAGAAGAGGCCCACAGTGATGACAGCCGCTCTGTCCAACTGGATCTAGATGACCAGCCCGGCCCATCGGGGACCTTGGGACAGTCGGTTCTCCTGACACAGTCACAGGCCACTACAGAGCTTCCCCCCTCTGGAATCACCAGCACAGCACCCACCCAGCGGGCCCATACCTTTGTCCCCAGGACAAGTCAATCAGCATTGTGTCCACCACTACAGGGAACCCAGGAAAACCCAGCACCCCAACAACAACAGGGACCTGGGGGCAGTGGGCACACGGTCCAGGGGACGGAGGCACAGGAAAACAGGGGAACTGGGAGGGCTGCTGTGCAACAGGGGGAGGACAGGCCAAGGGAACCCACTCTCCACGAGGCCCTCTCCTCCATCATGGGAGCCTACCACCACTCCCAGGAGACGATGGCAACGGTAATGGCCAAGTTTCAGGAGACCCAGCGGCTGCAGGAGGAACAGTATGTAGCCCCCAGCGAGGAACTCAGAGCCATCAATTCCACCCTGGGCACCATCGTAGGGGTACTGAAGGAAGTACTCAACACCAGGATGGACACTGTGGCACAACAAGGGGCCCCTGACACTAGCCTGGATGATGAACTGCCCACCACCTCCGCCGGCGCTAGTGGACAGGAGGCACCGCCACAGGACCACCACACCAGCACCCCACCCCCTGCAGAGAGAGAACCACCCCGCAAACGGTCCCTGAGATCCAGGACAAAGACAGAGAACGATGCCAAGACCCCGCCAAGAAATGAGACCACCCTGAATGTCATCTTTCTGTCCCACTTTGTCACCCTGTCCATCCTCAAACTGCCCCAGCTCCACTTCCTGTGCCCATTTGGACAATGCACCTGTGAGACTAATAGACTGGACTCTGCCATGGACATTCCTCCATCATCACCCCTCACCATTTTACAACCCCCTCCAATATTGAGCACTTAGATAAACACCCTTGAAGCACAAAACAATCTGGAGTCAGTCTGTGATTTCGGAATACTGTATTAGCAATTACAGTGGCAAAATGCTCTTTCAATTGTAATGTCAACATACCTATGTCACACAGCTCTAGTCCATGAGGAAACAAAGCAGATGTCACACTGTGGGACACACATCTGTGAAATCGTAATGGAAAGTGACAACTCAGTGACCATACACTGGGTGAAACGACAGACAGTAGAGAGGTGATAGTGTTAAAGTACATGTAGTAGGCAGGTTTGTATTCTTACCTGTGTCTCACTGGACATATTGCAGGATCGCCAAGTTTCTGTTGTCCATGTCCTCTTCTTCAGCTTCCTCGTCTTCACTGTCCACAGGCTCCACAGCTGCACCAACACCGCCATCTGGACCATCCTCCTGCAGAAAAGGCACCTGTCATCGCAAAGCTAAGTTTTGAAGCATACAGCAGGCCACGATGATCTGGCACACCTTCTTTGGTGAGTAGAATAGGGATCCACATGTCATATGGAGGCACCTGAACCTGGCCTTCAGGAGGCCGAGGGTCCGCTCTATTATCCACCGAGTTCGCCCATGTGTCTCATTGTAGCATTCCTCTACCCTTGTCCTGGGATTCCTCACTGGGGTCAGTAGCCATGACAGGTTGGGGTAACCAGAGTCACCTGCAAATGGCGAGAGACAACTGTTAGACACACACTAACCTGTAGGGATATCCCCAGACCCAGACAACCATTCCCACTGACTTGCTTCCAGGTGCTCACCTAATAGCCACAAACGGTGCTTCTGGAGTTGACCCATCACAAAAGGGATGCTGCTATTCTGCAGGATGTAAGCGTCATGCACTGAGCCAGGGAATTTGGGATTAATATGGGAGATGTACTGGTCAGCCAAACACACCATCTGCACATTCATGGAATGATAACTCTTTTGGTTTCTGTACACCTGTTCACTCCTGCGGGGGGGGTACCAAAGCCACATGTGTCCCATCAATGGCACCTATGACGTTGGGGATATGTCCCAGGGCATAAAAGTCTCCTTTCACTGTAGGCAAATCCTCCACCTGAGGGAAAACGATGTAGCTCCGCATGTGTTTCAGCAGGGCAGACAACACTCTGGACAACATGTTTGAAAACATAGGCTTGGACATCCCTGATGCTATGGCCACTGTTGTTTGAAATGGCCCACTTGCAAGGAAATGGAGTACTGACAGCACCTGCACTTGAGGGGGAATTCATGTGGGATGACGGATAGCTGACATCAGGTCTGGCTCCAGCTGGGCACACAGTTCCAGGATTATGGTATGATCAAGCCTGTGGGTGATGATCACATGTCTTTCCTCCATTGTCGACAGGTCCACCAGTGGTCTGTACACCGGAGGATACCGCCATCTCCTCACATGTCGCAGCGGAAGGTGCCTATGAAGGACAACAGCGAGCACAGAGTCAACCAACTCAGAGGTATGTACCCACAGCTTACACCGAACAATAATCATAATCCGAAAATTGGCCTGCACGAGTGCTGAGGCAAGGTCTAGGTATGTGTGACGCAGTTAAAAATTAAGGCATGTGGGCCCCTGAAATGGCGGCTGCTTGACCTGTAAAGTGGGACAATGGGATGTGAGGTAACTGCGCTGGCGTTGTACACCGTTGCGGTAGGCGGTGGAAGACCGCGGCGCAATGCTGCATTGGTTAACATTGGACCCTATGGGTCCCAGGAGCCAATGACGATGTACGCCGGCGGTGACAGTAAGCAACGCCGCGGACGTGAACGCCATTTTCTATCTGTTCAATCACTCGATACCTGATCTTCGACAGGAGAGGACCTACACTGCAAGTGTTGCTGTGACCTCGGTATGGAAGAGACAATGGCTCGTGTGTCTGGGGAAAGGGCCCCTGCCTTCACATCGGAGGAGTTGGAGAAACTCGTGGATGGGGTCCTCCCCCAGTACACGCTACTCTACGGTCCTCCAGACAAACAGGTAAATACATTGGGAGAATGCTGTATGGGCTATCCCTGTGTGGAGTGGGGTGGATGAAAGATGGGGGGGGGATTGAGGCGTGCATGAAACGACGATGAGTGCATGTGCATCATGGCAAGGGTAGGGATGGGGGCCAATGACTGTGACAGTGCATTTGGTAATAACTTTTCTTTTCCCCTTGTACAATTCATGTAGGTCAGTGCCCACCAGAAAAAAGATATTTGGCGTGCCATCGCCAAGGACGTCCGGACCCTGGGGGTCTACCACAGACGGAGTACCCACTGCCGTAAGAGATGGGAGGACATTCACCGCTGGAGCAAGAAGACGGTGGAGGCCCAGCTGGGGATGGCCTCCCAACGTGGGAGGGGTGCCCGTCGCACCATGACCACCCTGATGTTCAGGATCCTAGCGGTGGAGTACCCGGAGTTGGATGGGCGCTTGGGGACATCACAGCAGCCACAAAGGGGTGAGTACACTCTCATTCTGCTGATTTTGCGTGCAGTGGAGGTGTTTCGGTGGGGGAGGTGGGCTGTGGCTTTCCCTAGGCCAGGGCGAGTGTGCTAGTTAGGTCCCCTTGTTCTGGCAAACCCTGTGGCACCCCACCCCACCTGTGTACAGTGCCAACTACACCTAGTCAGGCTCCTGTGTCATCCATGTGTGCAGATGTCGTCCATAGCCTTGTAGGCCATGTCCCAGGGATTGAACAGTGAAGCCCAAGTGCGCGGCGTAATGCAGGGGGCTTCTGTGTCTGTCGTGTCCGCCAACGGTAGCGGTAATGCATGCACTCAACATGTTTTTCTTCTGTCGTCCCCCCCACTTTTTGTGGTCTCCCTGTTCTTGTGTGCATTAGCATCATCAGGCGGAGGAGCAGTGGCACCGGAGCAGGAGGGAGCTGCATCCCACATGGCCCTGGATGGCGAGACTACGAACTCGGAGTTCACCAGTGGGACGGAGGGCGAGGGGAGCTCCACGGCGTGGAAAGGAGCTGACACCAGTGACCCGGACTCGTCCTCTGATGGGAGCTCCCTTGTGGTGGCAGCAAAATCGGTGACCCCGCATCTACAGGTACAGCCGCCACCCCCCCTACCAGCACCGCCCTCCCAGCAGCCCCTCAGCCTTTGCCCTGTGCCCGCTCACCCAGGAGGGTGGGCATCTCCTTCTCCCCAGGCACCTCAGGCCCTGCCCCAGTCACCCCTGCTGCCCTCAGTGAAGAGACCATAGACCTCCTCAGGTCCCTCACTGTTGGGCAGTCTACCATTTTGAATGCCATCCAGGGTGTAGAAAGGCAGTTGCAACAAACAAATGTATTCCTGGAGGGCATTCATTCTGGTCAGGCAGCCCCTCAGCAAGCTTTTCAGACTCTTGCCTCAGCACTTATGGCTGCCATTGTCCCTGTGTCTAGCCTCCCCCCTCCAACTTCCTCCACCCAGACCCAATCCCCTCTACCTCAGCCTATCCCAAGCATACCTTCAGACCAGCATGCACACACGTCAACACACAAGGGAAGCTCAGGCAAACATAAGCACCACACATCCCACAGGCACTCACGCAAGCATCACACACATGCAGACACACCAACATTCACTGCCTCCACTGTGTCTCCCCTCCTCCTCGTCTCCCTCCTCCCTCCCAGTCTCGTCTACACTCACACCTGCATGCACTACATCTACAGCCACTACTGCCATCACCAGCATACACACCACCACACCCCGCTCACGTGCAGTCACCACCCCCACTGGCATTCACATGTCCCCTGTGTCCTCTCCCAGTGTGTCTGTGACGCCACCTCCCAAGATACACAAACGCAGACACACACACACCCAACAGCCATCCACCTCACGACAGCCTCCAGCGCATGCACCTTCACCCAAAGTCACCAAACGAACACCTCTCACAACCACAACCTCTTCCTCCACTCTCAAACCCCCTCCAGCTACCCGTCCCAGTGTTTCCCAAAAACTTTTCCTGTCCAACCTTGACCTCTCTCCCACGCCTCCCCCACCCCGTCCGTCTCCTAGGGCCCGACTCTCCAGGACCCAACCTAGCACCTCAGCCACAACATCTCAGGGACCAGTGGTGCCTGTAGTCACTGGAATCTGGAGTGCACCGGCCACCAGGGCAGCCAGTGTTGCACTAAGCCACAGCACGGACAGTCCCCCACCTGTCAAGCATCATGGTTGGCCAGTGCCCAGCGGGAGAGGGGGAAGAATCCAGCCACCAAAGCCGCTCCCAGGGGTAACGGTGGGAGTGTGGAGTCAGCTGCGACACCTTCCAATGTGGGGAAGGGCCACAAGAAAGTCAACAAGTCTGGGAAGAGCAGCACGGCGGAGAAGACCGCCATCATCCCTGCTGCCCAGGAGGCCACTGCCATCATCCCCGCTGCCCAGGAGGCCACCGCCAGCACCTGCCCTGCTGCCCAAGAGGCCATCATCCCTGCTGCCCAGGAGGCCACCGCCAGCACCTGCCCTGCTGCCCAGGAGGCCACCGCCATCATCCCCGCTGCCCAGGAGGCCACCGCCGCCAGCCCCGCTGGGCCAGAGAAGACCACCAGCACCAGCCGCGCTGGGCCAGAGAGGACGCCAGCACCAGCCCCACTGGGCAAGACAGGACAGCCAGCACCAGCCCTGCTGGGCCAGAGAGGACCGCCAGCACCAGCCTCGCTGGGCCAGAGAGGACCGCCAGCACCAGCCTCGCTGGGCCAGACAGGACCCCAAGCACCAGCCCCGCTGGGCCAGAGAGAACCGCCAGCACCAGTCCCGCTGAGCTATGAAGGACCGCCAGCAGCTGAGTCACTGCAAAGGACACCGCCCCTACAAGCACCGCTGAACAGGGCACCGCCCCCACAAGCACTGCTGAACAGGGCCCCGCCGCCACAAGCACCGCTGAACAGGGCACCGCCGCAACAAGCACCGCTGAACAGGGCACTGCCACAACAAGCACCACTGAACAGGGCACCGCTGCCACAAGCACCACTGGCCCATGAGCGCCAAGGGCACTGACTCTACTGAGTCCGTCACAAGCAGGATGAAGCACTCTGGGCACCAAGCCCCCTCCAGATCCAGTGGAGAAAGACATCCACTACCTCAGTCCTTGGCAGGATGAAGCACTCTGGGCTCCAAGCCCCCTCCAGAACCAGTGGAGAAAGACATCCACTACCTCAGTCCTTGGCAGGATGAAGCACTCTGGGCACCAACGCCCCTCCAGAACCAGTGGAGAAAGACATCCACTACCTCAGTCCTTGGCAGGATGAAGCACTCTGGGCACCAACGCCCCCTCCAGAACCAGTGGAGAAAGACATCCACTTCCTCAGTCCTTGGCAGGAAGAAGCACTCTGGGCACCAAGCCCCCTCCAGAACCAGTGGAGATTGACATCCACTTGAGCGACTGTGGCTTTGCACTCCCCAGTATAAAGCAGTGGGCAAACCACCCACTTGAGAGACTTGAGAGACTGTGGCTTTGCACTCGCCAGGACAAAGCAGTGGGCAAACCTCCCACTGTAGAGACTTGAGAGACTGTGGCTTTGCACTCCCCAGGATAAAGCAGTGGGCAAACCACCCACTGTAGAGACTTGAAAGACTGTTGATTTGGTCCGGGATCTTGTGTGGGCCTCTCCCATACCGTGTGGGCCCAGTGTTCCACAGACAGACAGGACCCCCAGCACCAGCCCCGCTGGGCCAGAGAGAACCGCCAGCACCAGCCCCGCTGAGCTATGAAGGACCGCCAGCAGCTGAGTCACTGCAAAGGACACCGCCGCCACAAGCACCGCTGAACAGGGCACCGTCGCCACAAGCACTGCTGAAGAGGGCCCCGCCGCCACAAGCACCGCTGAACAGGGCACCGCCGCAACAAGCACCGCTGAACAGGGCACTGCCACAACAAGCACCACTGAACAGGGCACCGCCACAGGATGAAGCACTTGGGCACCAAGCCCCCTCCAGAACCAGTGGAGATTGACATCCACTTGAGCGACTGTGGCTTTGCACTCCCCAGTATAAAGCAGTGGGCAAACCACCCACTTGAGAGACTTGAGAGACTGTGGCTTTGCACTCGCCAGGACAAAGCAGTGGGCAAACCTCCCACTGTAGAGACTTGAGAGACTGTGGCTTTGCACTCCCCAGGATAAAGCAGTGGGCAAACCACCCACTGTAGAGACTTGAAAGACTGTTGATTTGCACTCCCCAGGATTGAACAGTGGGCATGTGGCCCCCTCGTGGATGTGGCATCGTGCACTCAACCGGCTGAGGTGCCCCCCCTTTCCCTCCCCCTGAGATGCCTGTTTTATTGCTATCTGATGACCCTGCAGTGTTCTCTCCATCATGGTCCGGGATCTTGTGTGGGCCTCGCCCATACCGTGTGGGCCCAGTGTTCCACAGACTTCAATGGAGCACTACCTTGACTACTATTCTTGGTGTATGTTATGTTTATAGTGTATATATGTATATTTTTGCATACTGGATTTTAATATATTACATTGGTTACACTCATTTTCTTTGGTCCTTGCATTCTTCCAGGGGGATTGCGTGGTGTAACTATAATGTATCATGCTGTATTAGTGTGTGTGTTGCCGTGGGTGAGGGTGGGGGTGTTGCGTGTGTGTGTCCCTGTTTTTTCCCTCCCCGTCCCCTGTGTCGTAGGTGCAGTACTCACCGTGGTCTTCGCCGCCGGCGTTCGTGCTCCTGGTAGAGGAGCAAGAAGATAAGGTCTGGCAGGATGTGCAGCTCTAGTTCCATGGTGTCCTGGTTCCTCGTGGGGTGTGTAGAGGTGAGCGCTTTCCCTTCCAAGTCCTGTTTCCGCTGTGTTTTTGTCCTCTCCTAATCTAATCAAGGGGGCACCTAGTTGTCTGGGGTTGCAGGATGTGGGGATGTTGTTGGGTTGCTCCAAATGTCCTTCTCTGCCTTTGAAGACCAGTTTGGCAGCCCTCCCCCTTCCTGCCTCACCATCTGCTGAGGGGAGATCCCCTCCCACAGGCACATCTCTTTGTGTGAAGCCAGGCCACTTCACACCTCATCAAGGCAGTCTGGCCAGGTTGCCAGAGGCTGGCCAATCAGAGCACAGCAGCAAAAACAATGTAGGGCTGAAGTTGGCAACTTTTTAGGTAAAGTTTAAAACTCTTTACCTGAACAAGTTCTATTAAATCCGACAACTGTACAAATAAGGTAGTTTAAGACTTTGGGACTACTTTTAATTCCAAAGTCGAATTTGCATATAACTTTAATTTAAAAGCAGCCAGCAAGGCAGGCCTGCCTTTAAAATGACACTGGGCACCTCAGCAGTGCACCTATGGGTGCACTACCTATGCTGTGGTCCCTAAACCTACATGCCCTACCATATACTAGGGACTTATAGGTAGGTTGACTTAGCCAATTATAAGTAGCCTAATTTGCATATTGATTTTACACAGAGCACAGGCCCTGGGACTGTTTAGCAGTACCCAAGGCACCATCAGAGTCAGGAAAACACCAGCAAAAAGTGGAAAATGGGGGCAAAAAGTTAGGGGGCCTCTGCAATCAGCCCTGTTTTCTCACAGTTAGTATTTGTTTTTGTTCCCTTGTATTACTAAGGGGGAAGTTGTGTGGTACTTCATATGTGAAATGCATACCACTTCTTATACCTATTGGTAAATTTAATTGTAGCATTTTAGAATGTTAAAGCCTTTTGGACATGGAGAGAACGTTGGACATTGGCGGTGCCTTGACTGTTTTGTTTGCAATTATTTCCCTGAGTGCCTATTAAAACCTCCCCAGGTGATAACACCACATGAATTTATTATTGCTGTCTGGCAGGGTAGCTTTGACTGTTTAGGTAGAGTAGAAGTACTGAAACACCACACACAACAGTCACACCCGCTTTTCCTTCATGTGGAGGAAAATATTCTTCAGAAGGCAGGTCTGCTATAATAGCAAGCCTGTCTACTGCATAACAAAAGTTTCTAGTGCATTACAGATAAATACAATGAAACCACTGTTTATGTAATAATTAACTGACAAAGTTATTTTGTGATATTTTGGGATGCCCCCCTTTTTGATACAACACCATAGACTGATGCAGTAACTGAAGCTGTCTGGGCAAAATTTCTGCAGGCACACTTCAACTCTAACGAGAAGGGGGGGCGTGGCCTGCAGCCGATGCAGCAGCACGCTTAGTGTGGAGCTCCGGGGCCGCGAACCGGGCCCGATCAGTATAAAACTGGCAAATACTGCCCGATTACAAATGAAACTAACGGTCCAGAAATCGGAACACCGGCAGAATACGAAGATGCCAAAGCGAACCTGAACGGTGGAGGAAATCGGGAGAATTTGCCATGTCTCTCTCTGCGGCAGCATAGATCCAAGATGGCGGCCACACCCAAATGATGCCGCGATCGGGGAAGACGAGCCGAAGAGCGGAGACCAGGACCTCCGCTAGGACAATGAGGCGGCACCGATCCAGGAAAAATCCCCCCTGCTAATGGCGGACCTCTCACTTGTAGCGGACGGCGGAAACAAGGCACGGTGAGAGCGCGACCCAGCGACATAAGAGCGCGACCGAAGAACGTAGGGGACCTAATAATTGAGGGCCAGCGGAGGGCAACCCACCCCCCCAGCAGGAGGCACAAAGGCAGAGGTGGGAAACGGGTGATAGAAGCGCCCCAACCAGCGAAAGGAACACTGGCAGAGATTCTAGAGGGAAACACCTGAGAGCCTACACAAGACTGACCACGCTCCATTCAGAAAACGCTTCACACCTCTGGAAAAGAGGGTAATACTGACTGCACAATCAATCCCAGGGGGCTCACTGGCGAAGCCAAAACAATATCCCTGCTGTTTCCTACCCACATCTGCTTGGACCCATAGTCTGTTATCTCTTTCTTGCTATGCCGCAACCCACAGAACCGTTACAAGCTGGAGGAAAAAGCGGATCGTGACCAGCTTTTACAAATGACTTGAAATCCGCGACTTACGTGGGAGATGGAGAGCACCGGAACCAGCAAGGGGAATAACCAGATGATGCCATCTAGAGGTAGAACACACTAAATTACATGAACAAACCTATCTATACCCCGGCCTGATCTCCTGATCTGAGGATGGGGAAGCCCAAAAAATTAGAGGAAAACCATCAAGATGGCGCCGCTACCTCCAGACCACTTGAACAATCCCAATCCGCAGGCCCACAAGTAGGCCAGGAACTACAGGTGACAACCTTAGATACCGTTCTCCTCGCCATTAGGGAATCCCGCGAGGCACTTGAAAGTAAAATAGACAACCTAACAATTGACTTCTCACTACTGCGAGATGACCACCGGAGATTAGCTGAAAGAGTAGGAACGAACGAAAAAAATATTACACTGGTGACCACAACGCAGAAATCCACATCTTCAGAGCTTCAGGAACTCACATTGAGGGTCAAAATACTAGAAACAAGGGCGGAAGATGCTGAAAACAGGGCTCGGCGGAGTAACATCAGACTAGTTGGTATACCAGAAGAAGCTGAATCATCGGCAATCAACATGGAGGCTTTCCTAGAGCAGTGGCTTAGAAGTGCAGTGGCGCCTGAAGGCCTCTCGGCGTTTTTTGTGGTGGAGAGGGCCCACAGAGTACCCAGCAGAACACCACCGCCTGGAACCAGACCGCGAATAATAGTGGCAAAACTATTACATTATAAAGACAGAGACCACATACTAACTCAATCTCGACTGAGAGGTGAGATCCTATATGAGAATCGGAGAATCATGATATTTCCTGATTTCACCAGAGGAACGCAAGCACAAAGGGCCTCCTTCAATGAACCTTAGCGGGTCCTGCGTGAGAATAATATAAAATACGCGATGATCTTCCCGGCCAAGCTCAGAGTAGAATATAACAACACAACGCACTTCTTTCTATATCCGCAAGCAGTGGAAGACTGGCTGGAAATCCTGGACTTGCCCAAACAGGCCCCCAACCCTCGATCCCTCTGCACACCCGGAAGGAAACGCAGTAGACCTAGGAAACAGATTACTGTGGCAGCACCCCAAGACATCAATCATTGCAGGAGATGAGAGAGGCCATAAACACAACAGTGACTCTGAGCGTAGGAGCCCCTCCACTATCCCCAGCCTCTGGCGTTGTCTCAGATATTGAATCATGCAGTGAGGGGTCCTCGAGGTCCTCGCAAGACACCCTTGTCAGCTTACCCCCAGTGACTCCGAGAACAACAGATGAGATTATCTCAAATCTCCTTGGACGAACGAAAAACTTCAAGAACATTGATCTGAGTTCTTACAAGACTATCACATAACTTAGGTGAAAGAAACTATGAAGCTGAACTTAACAAAACCTCTAAAATGCACTTTACTGGGCAGCTGAAGTAGCACAGATGGGCCTGGGGAACGGCCCGGGGCAACAGCTCTCGGCCTTTGACACGCCACCCACCTATAGGACATTAACTAAGACTGTTAAAATGGTTTGGACGGGAGAGTTCTAGATACCGGTCCTGGGGAAGGGGAGTTGGGAACTGAGTTATTTAAATTAGTTTTTGGAGTTCTAAATGCACAAATAGGCAATGACCCAAGCAATTTTCGATTTCTATTAGGAAAACCTAACTTATCATTTGGGTTCCAAACGTTGCAACAAGAATACAGGCACGAGCCATATCATACCAACAATATAGACCATGACTACACAATATAAAATTATAACATGGAATGTTAGAGGCCTACATAATATGTCTAAAAGGTACAAATTCACAATTACCTTAAACAAAGGGGTGTTCACATAGCTATCTTACAAGAAACGCACCTAATAGAGCAAGAAGTTAATGCCCTGAAAAAAAGATGGAGAGGACAAATCTTTGCCACTACTTACTCAGTGTTTTCAAGGGGAGTGTTATTATGGATCCACCCTGGGGTGCCCCTCCAGGTGCTGCACAAGATCATAGACAAGGACGGGAGATATGTAATAGTCGCATGGAGATTAGAAGGAAGGGAGATAGCCATTAGTGGAATATACGCTCCAAACCAAGATCAAGGGAAATTCCTCGACAAAGTATCACAGGACATAGGCCCACTCATGATGGGCCCCAAAATAATAGGGGGTGACTTTAATTGCATAGCTAACATCGAATTGGATAGGTCGCACCCACCTCTCTCACAATCACCGATTTGCAAAACTGCCTTACTATTAAAAAATTGGCAACTACAATGGCACCTCAAAGACTGCTGGAGACAACTCAACCCACACATTAGAGATTACTCATACTATTCAGCTGTATATGCCTTACATGTTAGGCTGGACACCCTCTTGGTGTCGCCAGAAGTGCACAATACGGTGATGACAGCTGAATATCTCAGTCGCACCATATCAGATCACAATCCCCTGATGCTCTCATTAGCCTGGAGTGGGGAAAGACCCTCAATACCAACCTGGAGTCTAAGGGTGGATGCCCTGGAAGACGAAGCATTAAACAAATCCTGCATAAAAACATTGAAGGGTTCTTCAAACAAAATGCAGAAACTGCCTCCTCCAGATCCACTGAGTGGGAAACGTTCAAAGTAGTCACCAGGGGTCAATGCATTAGTGAAAATATGGGAGTCTGGAAAGGGTTAGAAATAGAACTCAGACGGCTCGAAGACACCCTTAGAGATCTCGAGCGTAATCACCCTACACAACCTGATCTGTCCCCTTTACTACTCGAAACTAGAAATAAGATAACTGAGGTGAACATTAGACTGTCTCGCTTTGATTATAAGCACTATTTGAGCAGGCAGCATGCGGAAGGGGATAAGTCGGGTTCCCTATTAGCCTGGCTCGCCAGGCCCCATCCGCAACAAACGGTCGTGGTGGAGATTGAAGACACCCCAGGTAATAATGTTTACGGGCAAAGGGAGATAAACACAAGCTTCCTTAACTATTATTCAGCATTGTATGCAGCCCCTGTTAAAATGACCGAGACGCGTTTGCGGGAGTTGGAAGCCCTCGCACTTCCTAAGTTGGGAGCTGAGGAATGCGCATCTCTGGCGACACCTATTTCAATTGCAGAAATCAAATCAGCAATTCAAGGCATGGCGAGGGGCAAGGTGCCGGGAGTGGACGGACCCCCAGTAGAGTTTTATCTCAGTTTCCAGGACTTACTAGCTCCTCAACTCTGTATACTTTATGCAGAAGCATGGAATAATAATAATCTACCTCGGTCGACCTCTGAGGCCATAATGATTCCATTATTGAAACCCGTTATAGCCCCCAACGATGTCCGATCGTACCGCCCATTACCCATGCTCAACCTTGATTACAAAATACTTAGCAGAGTGTTAGCGGATAGGCTACTACCCCATATGACCTCACTGATCCATCGAGATCAATCCGGTTTTATTCCCTCACGCAGCACTGCACAAAATATCAGACGCCTACTCTCAATCCTTCACAACATACCACTAGCTACACCACATGCGGCGATCATATCGGTGGACATCGAAAAAGCCTTTGATCGCTTGAGGTGGGACTATTTGGAACAGGTAATGCTACAGATAGGACTCGGAGAGGGCTTCGTCCGTTGGACGAGACTTCTATATCAATCAATTAATCAATCAATAATATTTATAAAGCCCGCTACTCACCCGTGAGGGTCTCAAGGCGCTAGGGGGTTACTGCTGCTCGAAGAGCCAGGTCTTGAGCTGCCTCCGGAATGTGAGGTGGTCCTGGGTGGTCCTGAGGTTGGCGGGGAGGGAGTTCCATGTCTTGGCCGCCAGGTAGGAGAAGGATTTCCCACCTGCCGTGGTGTGACGGATGCGAGGGACGGCGGGGAGTGCAAGGCTGGCAGAGCGAAGTTGACGGGTGGGTGCGTAGAAACTGAGGCGACGGTTGAGGTATTCGGGTCCCTTGTTGTGGAGGGCTTTGTGTGCGTGGGTGAGGAGTCTGAAGGTGATCCTTTTGTTGACGGGTAGCCAGTGCAGGTGTTTCCGGTGGGCGGAGATGTGGCTGTGGCGGGGTATGTCGAGGATGAGGCGTGCTGAGGCGTTTTATATTCGCTGAAGGCGTTTCTGGAGTTTTGCGGTGGTTCCTACATATAGGGTGTTTCCGAAGTCAAGGCGGTTTGTGACGAGGGCGTGGGTCACAGTTTTTCTGGTGTCTGCGGGGATCCAGCGGAAGATCTTTCGGAGCATGCGGAGAGTGAGGAAGCAGGAAGATGAGACGGCGTTGACTTGTTTGGTCATGGTGAGAAGTGGGTCCAGGATGAATCTGAGGTTGCATGCGTGGTCTGAGGGGGTTGGTGCAGTGCCCAGGGCCGTGGGCCACCAAGAGTTGTCCCAGGCGGACAGGGTGTTTCCGAGGATGAGGACTTCCGTTTTGTCTGAGTTCAGTTTCAGGCGGCTGAGTTTCATCCATTCTGCGATGTCTTTCATTCCATCCTGCAGGTTGGTCTTGGCGATGGTAGGGTCCTTGGTGAGGGAAAGTATCAGCTGGGTGTCGTTGGCGTAGGAGATGATGTTGATGTTGTGTTTGCGTGCGATGTCGGCGAGGGGGCTCATGTAGACATTGAAGAGAGTCGGGCTGAGCGAGGAGCCCTGTGGGACGCCGCAGATGATCTCGGTGGGGTCCGAGCAAAAAGGCGGGAGGTAGACTCTTTGGGAGCGGTTGGAGAGGAAAGAGGTGATCCAGTCCAGGGCCTGTCCTTGGTTAACGGTGGAGCGGAGGCGGGATATTAGGGTTCGGTGGCAGACAGTGTCGAAGGCAGCTGAGAGGTCGAGGAGGATGAGGGCGGCTGTTTCTCCGTTGTCCAGCAGAGTTCTGATGTCATCGGTGACTGCAATGAGGGCAGTTTCTGTGCTGTGGTTGGCTCGGAATCCGGACTGGGAAGGGTCGAGTAGGTTGTTGTCTTCAAGGAATTTGGTCAGTTGCTTGTTGACGGTCTTTGGCAGGGAAGGGGAGGAGCGAGATGGGGCGGAAGTTCTTCAGGTCGCTGGGGACCGCTGTAGGTTTCTTCAGGAGAGCATTGACTTCCGCGTGTTTCCAGCTCTCGGGGAAGGTGGCAGAGGCAAACGAGCTGTTGATGATGGTCTAGAGATGGGGGGCGATGATGTCGTCGGCTTTGTTGAAGATGAAGTGGGGGCAGGGGTCCGAGGGGGCACCGGAGTGGATGGTGTTCATGGTAGTTTTGGTCTCTTCCGCGCTGATGTGTGTCCAGGTGTTGAGGGTGATGGCTGGGGCTGTGGGTTCTGTGGTGGTTGGCTGGGTCTGAGGACCGAAGCTGTCGTGTAGGTCGGTGATCTTTCGATGGAAGAAGGTAGCGAGGGAGTTGCAGAGATCTTATGAGGGTGTGATGGAGTTGGCATTGGCGCTAGGATTGGAGAGCTCTTTGACGATGTTGAAGAGTTCTTTGCTGTTGGGAGTGTTCTTGTCCAGTCTGTCTTTGAAGGATGTTCTTTTGGTGGCGCGGATCAGCTGATGGTGTACGCGGGTGGCGTTTTTGAGGGCAGACATGTTTTCTATGGTGTGGTCTTTGCGCCAGGTTTTCTCGAGGGTACGGCAGGTTTTCTTGGATTCCTTGAGGGTGTCTGTGAACCATTGAGGTTTCCTGGCGTTGGTCTGTCTTGGGAGGCTTCTGAGGGGTGCGAGGTGATCCATTGTGTGAGGCTGAGGGTTGGCGTCGGTGGTGATGGTAGGTTGGCTGTGGCTGAGAGTGGAGAGTAGCTATTCCGTGGAGATTTTGTTCCAATGTCTGCGTGGGATGGGTTGTGTGCAGAGGTGGAGAGTCTTGCGTCTGAAGGTGAAGTGGACACATCTGTGGTTGGTCCAGTGTAGTACAGGGGAGTGGCTGAAGGATACGTGGTTGCTGGCGGAGAAGATGGGGTCGAGCGTGTGTCTGGCGATGGGGGTGTTCACCAGTTGCTTGAGACCGAGGTTGTCGAGCAGGGTGGTGGTGTTGTTGTTCTGCTCCAGGTGGAAGTTGAGGTCTCCGAGAAGAATGTAGTCCAGCGAGGCTAGGGCGTGCGGGGAGATGAAGTCAGTGATGGATTCGCTGAAGAGGGCACGTGGTCCAGGGGGTCTGTAGATGAGAGTTCCTCTGAGGGTGGTCCTGGGGTCGGTGTGGATCTGGAAGTGCATGTGTTCGGCGGCGAGGGGGGTGTCTTCGGTGGAGGTGGTGACGTTGATGGAGTCCTTGAATATGATAACGATTCCTCCTCTGACTTGGTTGGTGCGGTCTCTCCTGGTGATCTTGTAGCCGTCGGGGATGGCTATGGCGATGTCGGGGCCGAGGAGGTGTTCATCCAGGTCTCAGTGATGGAGGCGACGTCTGGTGGAGTCCAGGAGGTCCCATAGTTCAATGGCGTGCTTGTGGACGGAGCGTGCGTGGATGAGGATGCATTTGAGGTGGTTATTGGCGCATGGGGTGGCGGGCGGGGTGCAGTTGCGGTAGAGGGTATGCTTGCAGGTAAGATATGCGAAGGGTCCATGAGTGTGTTTCGGGTTGGCTTGGAAGCAGGTTGTAGAGCGTCCCGGGTTGAGTGCGTGGAGGGAGGTGGGGTTGTAGCGGCGCTGCGGGGTTTGGGAGTGCTGGGGGCCAGGGGTCATGGCACTGGGCGCGGTCCAGGCACGGACGGGCGCAGACGGGCTTGCCTTTGGCGCACCAGCGGCGCGCCCGCTGCACGCGGCCGCCATAAGGGGGAGGAGGGGGGAGTAGAGGTCAGCTGGGGGTGGGAGGGGGGTGACGAATAGGAGCAGGGGGGGGCTGCACGGGTGGTGGCGGCGGGAAAGCAGAGGGCGGGTGCGGGGGGTCAGATAGAAGGGAAAGGGAAAGAAGAGAAGGAAGGGAAAGTGCGAAAAGAAAGAGGCCGAAGAGGAAAATCACAGGGGAAGGAGGCGAAACAACGAGGAGCAAGACCAGGAGGAGAGCAGAGGAAACGTGAAGAAGAATGGGCGAGGGAGAGAAGGAAGAGGAAAAATGGACTACAGAAGAAGAGAAGAACACAGAAGAAGAGAGGAACACAGAAGAAGAGAGGAACACAAAGGAAATGGACTACAGAAGAGGAGAAGAACACAGGAGAAGAGAAGAACACGAAGAAAAAGGGGTGAGGAAGAAGAGCAGTACACAGGAGAAGAGAAGAACACGAGGAAAATGAGGTGAGGAAGAAGAGAAGAAGAGCAGAACACAGAGAAAATGGGGTGAGGAAGAAGAGAAGAAGAGCAGAACACGAAGAAAATGGGGTGAGGAAGAAGCGCAGAACACGAGGGAAATGGTCAGCAGAAGAAGAGAAGAACCCAGAAGGAGAGGAGAACACAGGAGAAGAGAAGAACACGAAGGAGATGGGGTGTGGAAGGAGAGAAGAGCACAGGAGCAGAGTAGAGAAGAGCACAAAGGAAATGGACTACAGAAGAAGAGAAGAAAACAGAGGAAAATGGATATCAGAGGAAGGGCAGAAAACGAAGGAAAATGGACAGAGAGAGGACAGCAGAGGTACGAAGAAAAGTTGGAAGAGAGAGAATTCAAGAAACAGAGGTGAGTAACAAGGGGCTTGACGGGGGGAACGCAGGGAGTACTTACGGTTTTGCTGGGCGGTGGCAGGAGCCTGGGCAGGTGGAGCAGCAGCGGCGGGGGAAGCAACCTACCCTAGGGTCAAGGGTTGCTGTCTCTGCCGCGCAGCGGCCGCCATAAGAGGGAGGAAGGGGGGAGGAGGGGTCAGCTGGGGGCAGGAGGCGGGAGGGGGGCGACGAATGGGAGCAGGAGGGCGGGGCCGTATGGGTGGTGGCGGCGGGAAAGCAGAGGGCGGGTGACGGGGGTCAGATAGAAGGGAAAGGGAAAGAAGAGAAGGAAGGGAAAGTGTGAAAAGAAAGAGGCCGAAGAGGAAAATCACAGGGGAAGGAGGCGAAACAACGAGGAGCAAGGCCAGGAGGAGAGCAGAGGAAACGTGATGAAGAGTGGGCGAGGGAGAGAACAGAGAAGGAAGAGGAAAAATTAACTACAGAAGAAGAGAAGAACACAGAAGAAGAGAGGAACACAGAAGAATAGAGGAACACGAAGGAAATGGACAACAGATGAGGAGAAGAACACAGGAGAAGAGAAGAACACGAAGAAAAAGGGGTGAGGAAGAAGAGCAGTACGCAGGAGAAGAGAAGAACACGAGGAAAATGGGGTGAGGAAGAAGAGAAGAAGAGAAGAACACGAAGAAAAAGTGGTGAGGAAGAAGAGCAGTACACAGGAGAAGAGAAGAACACGAGGAAAATGGGGTGAGGAAGAAGAGAAGAAGAGCAGAACACGAAGAAAATGGGGTGAGGAAGAAGAGAAGAAGAGCAGAACACAAAGAAAATGGGGTGAGGAAGAAGAGCAGAACACGAGGGAAATGGTCAGCAGAAGAAGAGAAGAACCCAGAAGGAGAGGTGAACACAGAAGAAGAGAAGAACACGAAGGAGATGGGGTGCAGAAGGAGAGAAGAGCACAGGAGCAGAGAAGAGCACGAAGGAAATGGACTACAGAAGAAGAGAAGAACACAGGAGAACAGCAGAACACGAAGGAAAACGGGCTACAGAAGAAGAGCAGAAAACATAGGAAAATGGATATCAGAGGAAGGGCAGAAAACGAAGGAAAATGGACAGAGAGAGGACAGCAGAGGTACGAAGAAAAGTTGGAAGAGAGAGAGTTCAGGAGACAGAGG
Source organism: Pleurodeles waltl (assembly GCF_031143425.1). Classification (NCBI taxonomy): domain Eukaryota; kingdom Metazoa; phylum Chordata; class Amphibia; order Caudata; family Salamandridae; genus Pleurodeles; species Pleurodeles waltl. The sequence continues at coordinate 1,854,630,134 of NC_090440.1, forward strand.
TGAGTAACGAGGGGCTGGACGGGGGGGAAGCACAGGGAGTACTTATGGTTTTGCTGGGAGGTGGCAGGTGGAGCTGCAACGGCGGGGGAAGCGACCTACCCTAGGGTCAAGGGTCGCTGTCTCTGCCGCGCTGTGGCCGGCATAAGAGGGAGGAGGGGGGAGGAGGGTTCAGCTGGGGGCGGGAGGGGGGGCGACGAATGGGAGCAGGGGGGGGCGGGCCGCACGGGTGGTGGTGGCGGGAAAGCAGAGGGTGGGGGGGTCAGATAGAAGCAAAAGGGAAAGAAGAGAAGGAAGGGAAAGTGCGAAAAGAAAGAGGCCAAAGAGGAAAATCACAGGGGAAGGAGGTGAAACAACGAGGAGCAAGGCCAGGAGGAGAGCAGTGGAAACGTGAAGAAGAGTGCACGAGGGAGAGAACAGAGAAGGAAGAGAAAAAATGGACTACAGAAGAAGAGAAGAACACAGAAGAAGAGAGGAACACGAAGGAAATGGACTACAGAAGAGGAGAAGAACACAGGAGAAGAGAAGAACACGAAGAAAAAGGGGGAAGGAAGAAGAGCAGTACACAGGAGAAGAGAAGAACAAGAGGAAAATGGGGTGAGGAAGAAGACAAGAATAGAAGAACACGAAGAAAAAGGGGTGAGGAAGAAGAGCAGTACACAAGAGAAGAGAAGAACACAAGGAAAATGGGGTGAGGAAGAAGAGAAGAAGAGCAGAACACGAAGAAAATGGGGTGAGGAAGAAGAGCAGAACACGAGGGAAATGGTCAGCAGAAGAAGAGAAGAACACAGGAGAAGAGCAGAACACGAAGAAAAAGGGGTGAGGAAGAAGAGCAGTACACAGGAGAAGAGAAGAACACGAGGAAAATGAGGTGAGGAAGAAGAGAAGAAGAGCAGAACATGGAGAAAATGGGGTGAGGAAGAAGAGAAGAAGAGCAGAACACGAAGAAAATGGGGTGAGGAAGAAGCGCAGAACACGAGGGAAATGGTCAGCAGAAGAAGAGAAGAACTCGGAGGAAAATGGATATCAGAGGAGGGGCAGAAAATGAAGGAAAATGGACAGAGAGAGGACAGCAGCGGTACGAAGAAAAGTTGGAATAGAGAGAGTTCAGGAGACAGAGGTGAGTAACTAGGGGCTGGACGGGGGGAGTGCAGGGAGTACTTACGGTTTTGCTGGGAGGTGGCAGGAGCCTGGGCAGGTGGAGCTGCAGCGGCGGGGGAAGCGACCTACCCTACCCTATACACCAATCCCACAGCACGAGTCCGAATGGGTCATAATGTATCTGACTCTTCCCCCATAGGTAGAGGCACCAGACAGGGCTGTCCTTTATCACCTCTTCTTTTCGCTGTAGCAGTAGAACCACTTGCTCAAATGGCAGACCGAGAGGCTACTATGAGGGTATTTTGATTAATCACTGGACACATCATATTGCTCTTTACTCAGACGAAATGCTACTTTTTCTTGAGAACTTGGAAGTGGGGCTACCTGGAGCAATGGAAATGTTAGAAACATACGGAGTGGCATCCGGTCTCCGCATTAATTGGAAAAAATCCTCTATCTTCCCAGCAATTAAAAACACCAAAGAACCCACAGATACCAGAGGACTGGCCTGGACCCCGCATACATTTAAATATTTAGGAGTTAATATATACCACACCACAGAAGATCTGTTGGAGGGGAACATACATAGAACACTTAGAGGGATCCGGGCAAGTATGCAGTTCTGGAAGACACTCCCCCTGACAGTCTCTGGAAGAGTCGCCCTGCTTAAAATGATAGTTTTGCCCAGACTGCTCTACTTTTTTTCCACTATTCCAATTTTAATTCCAAAAATGGTATTCAAAAACATAGAATCCATGGTCACAAGCTTCATTTGGGGAACGAGTAGACATAGAATAGCGCTGCACACTCTCCAGAGACCTACCACTGAGGGGGGCATGGCAGCCCCAGACCTCGAGATTTAATACTGGGCAGGCCAATTGCAATGGTTGACAAAATTAATTACAGAACCCCCAGCACCTAAAAACTTGCAGATTCCGCTGAACGGCCCATTAACACAAATCCTGGGCATCTTACTGAACCCCAAAAGGCAGAAACGGCCTCTCCCTATGGAGTGGGAACCAACCAGACATTGCTGGGAACAGTACCTAAAGCGCACCCGCACTGCGACACCATACGCACCTGAGGCCCCCATAACATGCCTGGCACACTCCATGGGAAACAATATAATAATAGGCATAGCTAAACTAAAGGCATATAATATTACAAAATTGGGCGACCTGTTTAGTAATGGGAGACTATGTACCTACCCAGAATTACAAGAACAGTGTGCCCTTCCACCAGGAATGTTCCTCATACATAGCGCAATAACTAAAGCTATTAATAAGAAATGGAGAGCGGGCACACTAGAACCATCTACTCATGAGGGTTGCAACCTTATATGCTCAATTGGGCAACAAAAAGGAGTGATTTCAGGTATACATAAATCCCTGCTGAACAGCACATGTCTACCCCTAAACGAGCTTAAAACCAAGTGGCAGACAGAGCTGGAGACTATTATAGACGACGAACAATGGACCAGGATAACCTCCCATATATACACAGTGTCGAGAAACGCAAGATTTAAATTAATAAATATACCACAGAGCCTACCTAACTCCTCTAATGATAACTAAAATGTATGGTGCGACTAACTCATGCTGTACTCGTTGCACTGAACCAGCAGCAGGTCTACTACGCATGTTGTGGAGCTGTCCTCTGCTGGAAGACTACTGGGTAGTGATCTTTAGGAAAATTTCCTCTTGTACTGGGAGAACATTACCCTCCTCTCCAATAGTGGCAGTATTGGGAGGTTTTGCCCGCCCCTCGGCTCACAAAATAGCCTACAGTTTCATTGACCTTGCCTTGATTCTAGCTAGAAGTGAGATAACCTCACACTGGAAGAATGCGAAGGGCGCACAAGTGACTAGGTGGCAAAATGCAGTGGAAAAATGGGCAGCAGCCGAGGGAACAGTGCTGAGGAAAGAAACTATACAAGGGCAAACACCCAGTGAAAATGTTACACAATGGAATGCAATCCTGGAGAGTCTAAGAACTGCTGATGCCCCCTTATCAGAAGAAGAGAACACCACTTCGGAATCTGAAACCGAACAGTCCTCTACACCTTTAACCGAGAACACTGCGCGTTTGTGAAGTATGTTTTGATTTTGAGAATTGCAGATCTAGGATCCGATACAAATGAATCTTATGCAAGATGGGGGGGAGGAGGGAATTTATACAATGTTGGGGTTTTTCTTTCTGAACAGCATTACATTACTGAGTGTATGTTATTGCACTATTATAAAAGCAATAAGAGATATCATAAAAAAAAAAAAAAAACTCTGACGAGAAGGGGAAAAGCTTTGTGGGGACTAACAGTACAATATAAAGGGGCCTAATGTCCAGATGAAAACCACCTGCTCCAAAGGGGTAAAGCTGATTGACCAACACAGTAGTAGTAGTTTTAATTTGTTATGTGTTCTGCACAGTTGGTCCCTGTTTGTGTGTGTATTGTCACAGTTCCCCTTCCCTATTGCCACATCCCTGACATTGGCTAGCGTGGGGATATTTTAGCAAAGCCCGATGATGAAGTATGCCATGATAAGTGGGTGAGGGCAAACCCAGCTTTGTCTTACATTTAGGTAGAGCCTAAATGGGGTGCTAGATATTTACCTGTGTTCCTTGTCCCAGTTAGTGATAAGTGTCTATAACCTTGGGAGGATGGACAAGGATTTTGGCCTCTCTCCCCTGTTTTTTTTTCTATATAAAGAACACCTGCTCCAATTCATTAACTTTTCATTTATGGGAGAAATTGGGAACCAGGAGTGGTTCTACCACTTGAACTTACCTCAACGACTCCTTAACACAACTTGGCTTACATTGCCATTGGGCCATATCTGCAACATACATCAGCTTTAAAAAGGTAGTAAATAAAACCATCAAACATGGGTCATTTTTGAAGAACAAGGAAGAAGTTGCCAATAGAGCCCAGGGCTGGATCATGTTGCATGGCTAGCATAAAGCTGTACCACAGTCTTATCTTTACATAGGCTTCTCCAGCCAGATACTTTTTTAGATATCGATTGGGCAGTTTACCTTTATTTTTACATCTAGCCCAATGGGAATGCAAACTATCTGCAATAGACTGTCAGCTATGCAGGAAGGGCAAAGAAGATCTAGCCCACCTGACGTGCATTTGTTAGGAAAAAGTAACAGAGCGAAAAGCAATTTTATGTCAATCAAAGAGAAATCTAGACCTGCAGACAGGCTGTTCTATATTGTTTCACCTCCATGGACACCCAACTAAACTGCCACTTTGTGAGACATCAAGGTCAAAAAGAAACTGACTGCTCTGCAAGAAAGTAACCAACAAGGGCTTACAATGAACAGTTGCACACTTGGTCATCTAGTGGGTAACAGGGAACACTTGAACACCTCCCTCTGATCAATAATTAAGCATAAGCCCTAATTGCGCTTGTTTGGGTTCCAAGTGCCCTCTACTAGCTCATCCTTAGGTTATTCTGGCACGCTACTCCTCACAGTTGTATGCACTCACCACTTTGATAATCTAGATAGGCCGGACCTAGGTAACAGTGCTTGATTACAGCTGAATCTCTCAGCATCTCATGGAAGGGGAAGGCTCTTGTAACAAAGTAATTCTGGCCTTGGTTTACACACAGTGGTCTGGCATACTTAGGGCCAGATGTAGGTAAGTATAGTTTTGCGAGTTGCAATTTGCGAGTCATAGCGACTCGCAAATTGCAACTCGCAAAACCAAATGCAGAAAGGTGTCTCAGACACCTTCTGCGACTCGCTATGGGGTCGCAAAGACCCACCTCAGAAATATTGATGAGGTGGGTCGCAATTTGCAACCCCATAGCGAGTCTGGGAACTCACGGGGATGGTGGCCTGCTGGAGACAGCAGACCACCATGTCCGTGACTGCTTTTAAATAAAGCCGTTTTTTTCCCAAAGTGTAGCCCGTTTTCCTTAAAGGAAAACGATCGGCACTTAGAAAAAAAAACGAAACCTTTTGTTTCGGATTTTTTCAGGGCAGGTAGTGGTCCCTTGGACCACTGCCTGCTCTGAAAAAATATTTTTATGTCCAGTCACAAAGGGGAAGGGGTCCCATGGGGACCCCTTCCCGTTTGCGACTGGGTTACCATCCACTTCAAGTAGATGGTAACTGCGATTCCATTTGCGACCACTTTCGCGGTCGCAAATGGAATTGCATAGCACTGCGAGTCGCAAATAGGAAGGGAACACCCCTTCCTATTTGCGAGTCAGAAATGCATTTTGCGAGTCGGATGCGACTCGCAAAATGCATTTCTGCATTCCGGTAAGGCTTTTGCGACTTGCAAACAGCATTTTTCGCCGTTTGCGAGTCGCAAACGCTTTGCTACATCTGTCCCCAAGCTACAAGTAGTTTTGCATTATACACAAAGTCATATTGTACTGCACTTTCCACTCTGAGCTGTGTGCTCAGGTAGGATGGCCTTTCGCTTTCAAACGCAGGTTTTAAGTTTGATTGATTTTGATCATTGGCTTTAACTAGTAAACCTATTTTCGTGAACTGTTAGCATGTTAAACAATTGAAAAGATTGGAATTTGGCCCTAGAAATATTATTAGATCATAAGTACGTGTGGTGCCGTTTATCAAGAGCAGCAGTGCTGTATGTCAACGCCTGCTTGTGAAAAATCCATTATGTCCCTCACCTTGCACTATGCACTTTGTTGCATGCCACACCTCTGTAGTTTTATTTTGTCTGCCTGAAGTATTTTTAATTAGTGTATTGGACATGTTAATTTACATTTTTTTCTTTTTTTCTCTTTTATATTGTTCTTTTTAAAGTGTTGTTATTTATGTACGGTTTTAACCCCTTGGGTGCTGTGGACATAATGGTTACCGCCCATTATCCATGCTCAACCTTGATTACAAAATACTTAGCAGAGTGTTAGCGGATAGGCTACTACCCCATATGACCTCACTGATCCATCAAGCTCAATCCGGTTTTATTCCCTCACACAGCACTGCACAAAACGGTAACGGTTACATCCTTGGCTGCACTGCTCGGGTGCTGAGGACTTAACCGTTATGTCCTGCACCCAGGCCCACAGTGGCAACACTAGCACTCCTCCGTGGGCCTCCCACCCCACTCCCCTGAGCAGGGATGGAATCGCTTCCCATTCCACCCTGATCTCCCCTCTGAGCCCACCCAGTAATATCTGATGAAGTCAGCATGCAATTGTGCACTGATCTAATCAGAGGTCACTTCCAGCGATCCGAGGAGAAACTGTAAAAAGGTAGCCTCTTGCTAACATTGTTACCCCCACTTTTAGCCTGTTTGTGAGTATATGACAGTGTCTTTTTACTGTCTCACCCTATTTGTCAGTGTGTTTTAGCTGTCTCACTGGGACCCTGCTAGCCAGGACCCCAGTGTTCATAGTTTGCAGCCTGAATGTGTATACCTGTGTAGTGCCTAACTATGTCAATGAGGCTCTGCTAACCAGAACCTCAGTGCTTATGCTCTCTCTGCCTTTAAATTTGTCACTATAGGCCAGTGACTAGTTTTACCAAATTCAAATGGCACACTGGAACACCATTATAATTCCTTAGTATATGGTACCTAGATGCAGCATTTCTTTTGCCACCCATAGTGAGCTCAGACAAACCTTTACACAGGACTGCCACTGCAGCCTGAGTGAAATAACACACACATTATTTCACAGCCATTTTCACAGCACTTAAGTAACTTATAAGTCACCTATATGTCTAGCCTTCACTTGCTGAAGGTTAGGTGCAAAGTTACTAAGTGTGAGGGTACCCTTGCACTAGCAAATTGCCCCCACATTGTTCAGGGCTATTTTCTGGACTTTGTGAGTGCGGGGACACCATTACACGCGTACACTACATATAGGTCAATACCTATATGTAGCTTCACAATGATAACTCCAAATATGGCCATGTAATATGTCTAAGATCATGGAATTGTCCCCCCCATGCCAAATCTGGTATTGGAAGCCAATTTCATGCACCCCAGGGGCTCAACTGTGGACCCCAGGTACTGTCAAACCAGCTCTCTGGGGTTTTCTCTGCAGCTACCGCTGCTGCCACCCCACAGACAGGGTTCTGCCCTCCTGGGGTCTGGGCAGCCCAGTCCCAGGAAGGCAGAACAAAGAATTTCCTCTGAGAGAGGGTGTTACACCCTCTCCCTTTGGAAATAGGTGTTAAAGGCCGGGGAGGGGTAGCCTCTCTCAGCCTCTGGAAATGATTTGAAGGGCACAGATGGTGTTCTCCTTGCATAAGCCAGTCTACACCAGTTCATGGAACCCCCAGTCCCTGCTCTGGCGTGAAACTGGACAAAGGAAAGGGGAGTGACCACTCCCCTGTCCATCACCATCCCAGGGGTGGTGCCCAGAGCTCCTCCACTGTTTCCCAGACTTCTGCCATCTTGGATCCAGAGGTGTGAGGGCACCCTGGAGGCCTCTGAGTGACCAGTGCCAGCAGGTGACGTCAGAGACCCCTCCTAATAGGTGCTTACCTCACTATGTGGCCAATCCACCTTTGAGGGCTATTTAGGGTCTCTCCAGTGGGCTTTTCCTCAGATAACGACGTGCATGAATTCATCAGAGTTTCTTTGCACCTCTCTCTTCGACTTCTGCCATGGATCGACTGCTGACTGCTCCAGGACGCCTGCAAAACCGCAACAAAGTAGCAAGAAGACTACCAGCGACATTGAAGCACCTAATCCTGACAGCTTTCTTGACTGTTTCCTGGTGGTACATGCTTTGGGGGCTGCCTGCCTTCATCCTGCACTGGAAGCCATAAAGAAATCTCCAGTGGGTCGACAAAATCTTCCCCCTGCTTCAGCAGGCACCAAACTTCAGCGTCACCAGTACTCTGGGACCCCTCTCATCCTGATGAGCGTGGCCCCTGGAACACAGGTGGTGGAGCCAAGTGACCCAGACTGTCAAGTGGTCCAGCTGTCCAAATTTGGAGGAGGTAAGCCCTTGCCTCTCCTCTCCAGACAGTAATCCTGTGCACTGCGTGAACTGCATCTACAAGGTCTTCTGTGCACATTTCCACAAAATCCTGCATGCACAGCTAAGCCTAGGTCCCCAGCACTCTGTCCTGCGATGCTCAGCTCCCTCAGTTGATCTCCGGTGTTGTGGGACCCTCTTTTGCAGTGTTGAGATAACTGCCATGTTTAGACTTCTTGAACCTGTGTTCAAGGACTTCTGCGGGTGCTTTCTGCTTGCGCCTGGGCTCACTACGTTGCTGAGGGCCCCCTCTGTCTCCTCTCCCAAGTGCTGACATCCTGGTCCTTCCTGGGCCCGGGCAGCACCCTTTTTCGTCAACCGTGACTCTTGCAGCTGGCAAGACTTGTTTGCGGTATTTTGCCAAGGAAACAACTCTGCTTCCTCCAGAATTCTGTGGGACATGTTCTGCATGAAGGAGAAGTTTGTAGCACCTTTCGTTGTTGCAGAATCTTCAGCTTCTTCATCCAGAGGCAACCATTTTGCACCTTCATCCGGGGTTTAGTGGGTTCCTGCCCCCCTGGACACTTTAGCGACTCTTGGACTTGGTCCCCTTTGTAGGAAAGTACCATCTTGCCTGGCATGTTACCCCCATTTTTACTGCATGTATGTTTGTTTTTGCCTATGTGTCACTGGGATCCTGCTAGCCAGGACCCCAGTGCTCATAAAGTGTGCCCTGTATGTGTTCCCTGTGCGGTGCCTAACTGTATAACTGAGGCTCTGCTAACCAGAACCTCAGTGTTTATGCTCTCTCTGCTTTTAAAAGTGTCACTGCAGGCTAGTGACTAATTTTACCAATTCCGATTGGCACACTGTGTAGGAGGCTGGCCTGGCTTATAGTGGTTACCTTGTGGTACTTACACCTTGTGCCAGGTCCAGTTATCCCTTATTAGTAGAATAGAGGTGTTTCTAGCAGCTTAGGCTGTTAGAGGTAGCTATGGCAAAGCAGCTCAGGCTGAACTAGGAGACATGCAAAGCTCCTACTATACCACTTATATCATATAGTACAATATCATAAGAAAACCCAATACTCAGAGTTACTAAAAATAAAGGTACTTTATTTTAGTGACAATATGCCAAAAGTATCTCAGAGAATACCTGCACTTAGGAGGTAAGTAATATACACAAAGTATATGTACACAAACCCAAAACAGGTAAGTAACAGTAAGAAAAGTAGTGCAAACAATGTAGAATCACAATAGAATGCAATAGGTAGACGTAGGCCTAGAGGCAACACAAACCATACACTCCAAAAGTGGAATGCGAATCACAAAAGGACCCCAGGCCTATGAGAGGTTGTAGAGGGTCGCTGAGACTGTGAGAAAACAGTAAGGGTGTCCAAAATACCCCACCCCAAGACCCTGAAAAGTAGGAGTAAAGTGACCCTACTACCCCAGAAAGACAGTATAGTCGTGATAGGGGATTCTTCAAGAACCACAACTGCTACCAAAGCACTGAAGATGGATTCCTGGACCTGAGGACCTGTAAAAAAAGGAGACCAAGTCCAAGAGTCACGCAAGTGTCCAGGGGGGGCAGGAGCCCACTAAACCCTGGATGAATGTGCAAAAGGGCTGCCTCCGGGTGGAAGAAGCTAAAGATTCTGCAACAACAGAAGGTGCCAGGAACTTCTCCTTTGGTCAAAAGATGTCCCACGGCGTGCTGTAGGATGCAGGGGTGTTTCCACGCAGAAATACCACAAACAAGCCTTGCTAACTGCAAGAGTCGCGGTTGAGGATTTTGGGTGCTGCTGGGGCCTAGGAAGGACCAGGATGTTGCCCCTTGGAGGAGGAGACAGAGGGGGCGCTCAGCAACTCAGAACGCCCCCACAGAAGCAAGCAGCACCCGCAGAAGTACCGGAACAGGCACTTAGAAGATCTGAGGACAGCGGTTGACTCAGAGTCACAAAGGAGGGCCCCACGATGTTGGAGTCCAACTCAGCGAGTTGGGCAATGCAGGACGTAGTACTGGGGACTCAGGCTAGGCTGTGCACAAAGGAAGTCCTGGATAGGTGCACAGAAGCTGGAGCAGCTGCAAATCACACAATACACAGGTTTGCTGTCTGGCATTGGGAGGCAAGAATTGAACTCCACCAAATTTGGACAGAAGGGCCACTGGACTGTGGGAGACACTTGGACCCAGCTCCTGTGTTCCAGGGACCACGCTGGTCAGGATGATAGGGGACCCAGAGGACCGGTGATGCAGAAGTTTGGTGCCTGCGTTGGCAGGGGGAAGATTCCGTCGACCCACGGGCGATTTCTTCTTGGCTTCCATTCTGGTATTGGGGGGACAATTCCATGCATCCTCGGGCCTTCAGCATAGAGCCCGGCGGATACTGCCAAACTAGCTTTCCAGGGTTTTCTCTGCACCTACCACTGCTGCCAACCCTCAGACAGGTTTCTGTCCCCTTGGGGCCTGGGCAGCCCAGTCCCTGGAAGGAAGAACAAAGAATTTCCTCAGAGAGAGGGTGTTACACCCTCTCCCTTTGGAAATAGGTGTTAAGGGCCTGAGAGGAGTAGCCTCTCCTGGCCTCTGGAAATGCTTTGAAGGGCACAGATGGTACCCTCCTTGCATAAGCCAGTCTACACCAGTTCAGGGACCCCTCCCAACCCTGCTCTGGTGTGAAACGGGACAAAGGAAATGGGAGTGACCACTTTCCTGACCAGCAGCCCCCAGGGGAGGTGCCCAGAGCTCCTCCAGTGTGTCCTAGAAACTCTTCCATCTTGGATGCAGAGGTGTGAGGGCACAATGGACACCTCTGAGTGGCCAGTGCCAGCAGGGGATGTCAGAGACCCCTCCTGATAGGAGCTTACCTTTTTCTGTAGCCAATCCTCCTCTGAGGGCTATTTATGGTCTCTCCTGTGGGTATCTCACCAGATAACGAATGCAAGAGCTCACCAGAGTTCCTCTGCACTTCCCTCTTCAATTTCTGCCAAGGATTGACCGCTGACTGCTCCAGGACGCCTGCAAAACCGCAACAAAGTAGCAAGAAGACTACTAGCAACATTGTAGGCCCTCATCCTGCCAGCTTTCTCGACTGTTTTCTGGTGGTGCATGCTCTAAGGGCTGTCTGCCTTTACCCTGCACTGGAAGCCAAGAAGATATCTCCCGTTGGTCAACAGAATCTTCCCCCTGCCAACGCAGGCACCAAACTTCTGCATCACCGGTCTTCTGGGTCCCCTCTCCTCTTGACGAGCGTGGTCCCTGGAACACAGGAGCTGTATCCAAGTGTCCCTGACAGTCCAGTGGCCATTCTATCCAAATTTGGTGGAGGTAAGTCCTTGCCTCCCCACGCCAGACAGTAATCCTGTGTACTGCATGAACTGCAGGTGCTAGGGGTTCTGTGCACTTTTGCAAGACTTCCTTCGTGCACATCCTAGCCCACGTCCCCAGCACTCCATCCTGGATTGGCCAACTCGTTGAGTTGGACTTCTACTTCGTGGGACTCCCTTTTGTTGTGCTAAGATCTTCTGAATGCCTGTCCAGGTGCTTCTGCGGATGCTGCCTGCTTCTGCGTTGGCTCTCCATGTTGCTGAGCGCCCCCTCTGTCTCCTCCTCCAAGGGGCACCCTCCTGGTCCTTCCTGGGCCCTGGCAGCACCCAAAACCTTCAACCGCGACTCTTGCAGCTAACAAGACTTGTTTGCGGTCTTTCTGCGTGGAAACAACTCTGCATCCTCCAGCACGCCGTGGGACACCTTCTGACCAATAGAGAAGTTCCTGACACCATCCGTTGTTGCAGAATCTTCGGCTTCTTCCACCCGGAGGCAGCCCTTTTGCACCTTCATCTGGGGTTTAGTGGGCTCCTTCCCCCCTGGACACTTGCGTGACTCTTGGACTTCGTTTACCGGTCCTCAGGTCCAGGAATCCGTCTTCAGTGCTTTGCAGTCAGTTGTTGTCATTGCAGAATCCACTATCTCGACTTTACTGTCTTTCTGGGATAGTAGGGTAACTTTACTCCTACTTTTCAGGGTCTTGGTGTGGGGTATCTTGGACACCCTTAGTGTTTTCTAACAGTCCCAGTGACCCTCTACACACTACACTAGGCCTGGGGTCCATTTGTGGTTCGCGTTCCACTTTTGGAGTAAATGGTTTGTGTTGCCCCTAGGCCTTTTTCTCGCTATTGCATTCTATTGTGATTCTACATTGTTTGCACTACTTTTCTAACTATTAGGTACCTGATTTTTGTTTGTGTGCATATCATTTGTTTATATTACTTACCTCCTAAGGGAGTGTATCCTCTGAGATACTTTTGGCATATTGTCACTAAAATAAAGTACCTTTAATTTTAGTAACTCTGAGTATTGTGTTGTCTTGTGATATAGTGCTCTATGATATAAGTGATATAGTAGGCGCTTTGCATGTCTCCTAGTTCAGCTTAAGCTGCTCTGCTATAGCTACCTCTATCAGCCTAAGCTGCTAGAACACCTCTAATCTACTAATAAGCGATAACTGGACCTAGCACAAGGTGTAAGTACCTCAAGGTATCCACTATAAGCCAGACCAGCCTCCTACATACCTCTACCAAACAACCCAGGGTTCAGAGAGGCCATCATATAGCTGGAGAACTCATAATGACCAGTGTCCAGCAAATGCATTTGCTATGGCTTCCCATGTACACTTACTATGTCTTAAAGTTTTACAAAGACACAGTAGGGCCTATTTGCTCATGCAAATATACCCTCACATGCATTATAGTGAACCCTGCCTTATGGCTATAAGGCCTGTCAGAGGGGTGACTTACCTATAATGCATGCAGTGTTAGTAGATAGGGCACTCTTGGTAAATGCCAGGTTGAGTTGTGTTTGCAACTTTTAAATACACCTTGGCATGCACTTGCAATGGCAGTCTGCATGAGGCTGGTGTGTGGCCTTTCAGAGTGGCACAGCTAGTGCTGCAGCTCTGGGGAGCCCCCTTTAGTATGCATGCCCTACATACCAAGGGTACCATTTATTAGGGTCTTACACGGGTGGCTGAAGTGTCAAACATAATACAGTTTTGAGGAAAGAGATCTGGCCTTGGGAGCCTATTTAGCGGGGGCCCAGGGCACCTACAGTTTGAAAAAACCACATCATTTTCCAGGCAAATGATGGGAGGCTACCATGTCAAAAGAGGCCCTTTCTCACACTAACCCCTGCCAAATGAAAGGGTATGAAACTACCCTTCTCCTGGGTAGTCTTCATTCTATAAGTAAAAGAACCTGGAAAGGCCATCTCCATTGGCATGGGCAGTCCCAGGTCTGTCCTCCACTTTAAAGTACATTCTCTGTAGAGATATGGACCACTTAAGCAATTTGGGGTTATCACCTTTCATTTTTTGTAGCCATCTGAGAGGTCTGTGGTCTGTCTGAACTATGAAGTGAGAGTAAAACAAGCATGGCCGCAGCTTCTTCAATAACCTGACCACAGAAAAGGCTTCCCCCTCTATGGCATTCCATCTTTGTTTTCAGGGAGTAGTCTTCTGCTTATAAAAGCAACAGTCTTGTCTTGTCCTTGTAGGAGGATTGCCTGGTTTGTAGTGGGTACCTATAGTACATACACCTTATACGAGGTCCACTTATCCATTATTAGTGAAATGTAGGCAGTGTCTAGAAGCCAGGCTCTCTAGAAGTAGCTGTAGCTGAGCAGCCAAGGCTTATATAGGAGACATGCAAAGCTCATACAATACCACTGCAGCCACACAGTACTCACACACAAAAGAAAATACTCAGTGTTACAAAAATAAAGGTACTTTTTTTGGTGACACAAATGCCAAAAATACCAACAAGACTATACTCCCTTAGGAGGTAAGTAATAGACAAATTATATACACTAGTATGCAAAAACAGGTGTAAAGACAGAAAACAGTGCAAATACTGAAAATCACAATCGTTAGAAATGGGCTTGGGGGGAACACAAACCATATACTAAGAAAGTTGAATGCGAATGCCGGTTTCCCACCTAGGCCACTGTAATGTGTAGAGGGGCGCTGGGATTATTAGAAAACACCAAAGCTGCAGGAGTAAATCATAGTAACTTTCCTAGTACACACAAGAACACGAGAAAGAAGAGAATGCTAGAACCAGAAGAGACTGCAAGATACCAACAGTGCATTCCTGGAACTGAAGACCTGTGGAAGAAGGGCACCAAGTCCAAGAAGCACTCAAGAGTCCAGGGAGAACAGGAGCCCCTGAAAACCCTGATGAAGGTGCAAAAGAAGAACCCCCGGAGAAGAACAACAGTCTGTACTACACCCAAGAAGATGGATGCAGGTTCCTGGTTGGTGCAGATGATGTCCCATGCCATATGGAAGATTGCAGTCTGGTTTGCGTTGCTGGATACCGCCAACAAGCCTGAGCACACGCAAAGCTCGGGGTTAGCGGAAAATGGCCCTACCCCAGACCAGGAGGGAACTGGTGGACTCTACCCAGGAGGTGGAGTCAGAGGGGGCTCTCAGCAACTTGGGGAATCCACAGAAGACCAGGCAGCATGCACAGGAGTCCCACAGGATGGGGACATAGAAGGTAGAAAAGGAGGCCCAGGCAGCACTCCAACAAAGATCGCACACCGCCAGAGAACCACTTAGGAAGCTGTGCATAACAGGATAGGGGCTGGAACTGCACGGTGCCCAAATAACTTCATGGAAAGATGGCAACAAGCCTTGGCATCTGCAAAATGTGTGGTGCACAGGGGTACTGTCTTGTGTGGTGAGGAAAGCTCTTACCTTCACCAAAGTTGGACAGTAGGACGTCAGGAACCTTGGGACCACTTAAGTCTACTGCCTATGATGCAGGATCCACGCCACTCATCAGGAGAGGGCACCATCGCAGCCAGTCGTAATTGCAGATTGAGAGGTGCCTGCTGAAGAAGGGGATTGACTCCTTCACACCAAGGGAGATTCCTTTGCTCTTCTGGTGCAGGCTGAAGACAGGCTGTCCTCTGAGGATGCACAACTGGGTAACAGTTTCAGTTACTGGCAGGAGCTGAAAATACAATGTTGCAGAAGCCATTTTTGCTTCTTTGTTGCAGTTTGAAGAGTTCCTAGAGGGTCCAGATGCAGTTTCTTTGGTGAGAATGTGAAAGAGAGGATGCAGAGGATTCCTGCTGGAGTCTTGTAATCCGAATCTGAGGAACCACCCAAGAGAGAGACCCTAAATAGGCCTGAAAGGAGGATTGGTCAGCTACACAGGAAAGCACCTATCAGGGAAGGGCTCTGACATCATGTGGCACAGGCCACTCAGATGCTCCCATAGTTCCCTGCCAACTTGGAATCCAACATGGCAAAACCCAGGGACCCTCTGGAGGAGCTCTGAGTACCACCCCTGGGGTGGTGATGGAAAGGGGAGTGGTCACTCCCCTTTCCTTTGTCCACTTTCATGCCAGAGCAGGGACTGGGGGTCCCTGAGCCGGTGTAGACTGGCTTATGCAAAGAGGGCACCAAATGTGCCCTTCAAAGCATTTTCAGTGGCTCGGAGAGGATACCCCTCCCCAGCCTGTAACACCTATTTCCAAAGGGAGATGGTGTAACACCCCTCTCCTAAAAATCCTTGTCCTGTCTTCCTGGGGCTTGAGCTACTCAAGCAACAGGAGGCCCGAAACCTGTCTGAGAGGTGGCAGCAGCTGGGGCTTCCTGGAAAACTTCAGAAGGATGCAATAGCAATACTGGGAGTTCTTTACAGAGCTACCAGAGTGCATGGAATCATACAACCAATGCTTGAAAAAGCATTGTGGTATGATTCCAACATGTTTGATACCAAACATGCCCTATGTTCGGAGTTACCATTATGTAGCTGGACATAGGTGGTGACCTTTGTCCAGTACACGCGTGAAATGGCATCCTCGCACTCACGAAGTCCGTGAAAATGGTCCTTGAGCTCATGGGGGCACTTCTGCTAGTACAGGGGTGCCCTCACATACCAGTACTCTGCAGCCTGCTCTCAGGGCTGGAGGGCCTCCTATAGGGTGATTTTTAAGTGACCTGGTGCAGTGTAAATTGCAGTGAAAGGGTGCATGCTCCTTTTCACACAGGCTACAATGGCAGTCCTGCAGAAGTCTTTGCCTGGGCTCCCTATGGGTGGCAAAAGAAATGCTGCAGCCCATTGAGATTCCCTGGAACCCTAATGCCCTGGGTACCTAGGTACCATATACTAGGGACTAATAATGGGGCACCAGTTTTTGCCATTTTTGGGTGAAATACTGGGTTACCAGTATGCAACAGCAACATTTAGAGGAGGTAAAGCATAATCACTGGTGTCCTGGTCAGCAGGATCCCAGTGAACACAGTGACGCACACTGACAACAAGCAGAAAAGTGGGGTAACCATGGCAAAAAGAAAGTACTTTCCTACAGTCCCTCATCATTGATCTGGGCTAGGACTACTCCTATCCCAGGTTCTGAGGTATCTGTTTGGACAACAAACTGCCTGAAGCAATCTGGAACTTTCTGGACTGGGGCAAAGCACATTGCATCCTTCAGAGTGTCAAAAGCCGTTTGACAACTTATTGTCCAGTTAATCTTTTTGTGCATTTTGCATTGAGGTAAGTTCTGTGACGGGGCCACTATGGTGACATAGTCCATCACAAACCTCCTATAGTATCCAGTCAAGCCAAGGAATGCCCTGACTTTAATCTGGGTGGTTGGAGCTTCCCAAGCCAGAATCGTCTGATCATGGATTTGAGTGGTTGAACTTGGCCTCTACCTACCAGGTGGCCCAAGTATACAACCTTTCCCTGCCCTATCTGGCACTTACTGGCCTTGATAGTGAGGCATACATTTTGCAGAGCTTTAAGGACCTTTCCCAGGTGGATCCAGTGCTCCTGCCAGGTGGAGCTATAGGCAGGAATATCATCCAGATAAGTTGCACTAAAGGATTCCAACCCAGTTAGGACTTGGTTCACCAATCTCTGGAAGGTGACAGAGGCAATCTTTATTCCAGATGGCATTACAGTGAACTGATAGTGCCGACTTGAGGTGAAGAATGCTGATCTTTCTTTTGCTTCACGAGGTCAGGCCGATCTACTGGTACCCGGATGTAAGATCAAAGGTACTCTGGCTTTTGGCTGCCCTAATCTGTCTTTGAGCTCATCAGCTCTAAGAATTGGGTGTGCATCAGTTTTTGTTTCAGAGTTGAGGCCCCAAACCCTCACACAGAACCTCATTACCTTTTTCTCTCCCTTGGAGTGAGATTTGTTCAATTACACCTTTATCCAATATAATGTTTACTTCAACTTGGATGCTTTCTCTGACATGGTCTGACTGCCTGTAAATTCTATTTTTGATGGGCAAGCTGTCTTCAGTGTCCACATCATGGGAACACCAGGTAGTCCTACCAGGGGTCAGAGAGAATAATTGAGCATACTGATTGAGGGCTTGCCTGCAGTAAGCCTGCTGTTATCTGGTGAGGGTATCTGACAAGATCACTCCATCCACAGAACCATCTTGTAGGTTGCTGGAGAGGAGATCAGTGAGATGTTCATTCTCTTCTTCCTGACCCTCATCTATAACCATGAGCATGGTCACATTAGCTCTGTCAAAATAGTGCTTCAGGTGCTTGATATGTATTATACTTTTGGGAGTTTTGCAACTGCCAAGGTCAACTAAGTAGGTTACCTCAATTTTTCTTTCAAGTATGGGATGGGGGGGCAGACCACGTGGAGAGCCTTAGGAGTCACAGACTCCAACACCCACATTTTTTCCCTGGTTGAAACACCACCATTACAGCTCTTTGGTCATACCAGTGTTTCTGGAGCTTCTGATTAGCCTGAAGGGTTTTGCTTGCTTTCTCCATGTACTCAGCCATCCTGGAATGAAGTCCAAGTACATAATCTACAATGTCTTGCTTAGTATCTTTGAGAGATCTCTCTCAGCCTTCTGCACAAGACTCAATGGACCCCTAACAGGATGCCCAAACAAAAGTCTTAAGTGAGAGAACCCTACTCCCTTTTGTAGACAAAATGCAGATCTAGAAGTAAGACATCCCATCTCCTTCTGAGTTTCCAAAGAGTCCTTCAATCAGGCCTTCCATTGTAATGTTTAATCTTTCAAACCAGTCCATTGGTCTGTGGATGGTATGGGGTAGTGGACATATAAGTCACTCTACATTCCTGCCACATGTGTTTTAAGTATGCAGACATGAAGTTTGAACACCTGTCTTATACTACCTTATTAGGAAAGCCACCCCTGATAACAATACACGGGAGGGCCTTGGCCACTGCAGGGGCAGTAATGGTCCTAGGAAGAATGGCTTCAGGGTATCTAGTGACATAGGCCCTCATTCCGACCTTGGCGGGCGGCTAAGATCGGACCGCCGGACGGCCGCCAATGCAGCCGCACTCCCGCAGCGGCCATTATGAGATCCCCGCTGGGCCGGCGGGCGGAAACCTGGTTTCCACCCACCAGCCCAGCGGGGATCTCGGCTGCAACACATGGAGCCGGCAGTGTTGCAGCCGTGCGACGGGTGCAGTTGCAACTGTTGCGCTTTTCACTGTCTGCTATGCAGACAGTGAAAAGCTGCATAGGCCCCCAGGGGCCCCGCTACTCCCCGTACCGCCAGCCTTTTCCTGGCGGTTCAAACCGTCAGGCAAAGGCTGGCGGTAGGGGGACTCATAATCCCGCAGTCCCTGTCCCCGGTCCCAGCGGTGTGACCACGGCGCTTCCGCCGCAGTCGTGATACCTTGGAAAGCACTGCCAGCCTGTTGGCGGTGCTTCCGTCAGAACAGCCCTGGCGGTCTTGGACCACCAGGGTTGTAATGACCCCCATAATCTCCTACCACTAAAATGTATCTAGTTCCTGAAGCTGTTTTAGAGTCAAGGGGGCCAACAATGTCAACCCCTGCCCATTCGAAGGGTACCCCAGCCACAGGTAAGGGGATTAAGGGGCCTTCAGGTAGCCTTCTACTTTGCAACTGGCTTGGAAGGTAACACAGGACTGTCAAAGGTTCCTCACCTTATGGGATATTCTAGGCCAGTAAAAGTGATCAAATAGCCTGCTGCAAGTATTGTTTTGGCCCAGATGCCCAGCTAGGGGAATGTCATGGGATAGAGAGGGCTGGGGCAATACCATCATCCTGGCTGCACCAGGCTTAAGGTCTCTTGCCTCAGTGAACAGGTTCCATCCTCCAATAAGCCCTGTAGGTACCACTGACACTACCCTTTTCTCCCTGTGCAGCTTTCTCTATTTTAAGGGTGGGGAAAGTTTTTTGTACCTGCACAGATCCTCCCTAGAGGGCCCTGGTCCTAAGAGCTCTGGGTGGCAAGGCCGAAACTCTGCAGGCTCAGTTCCCTCTGGGGTTAACAATTCCTCTTCCTGGGAAAAAAGGTTCTGACTTTGAACCTGTGTAGAAGCTGCTCCACCAGTCTTCTTGCCCTTTCTCTTGGAGGGTTGGTCCATTCTTCCAGGATCCAATACCCCCTGTTCACTCTGGAGTTTGTTCTGTGCACTGGTTTTTACACAACCTTATTCTTGGATCAACATATTGCTGCATGAGTCCTCAATTAAACTTCATCCCAGGGAGATTGCTCCAAATTGATTCTAAGCATACAGTCTACAGAGATGGATGGGGACACAGCCACGTCTTTCTTTTCAACTACTTCCCCCTAGTCGAAAGATACCATTGACATTGACATTGACATTGTCAGTATTGGTGATAGGGTAAGTTTAACCTATCAGGTACTGATCTGAGTGGAGTAGGTGATGAATCACCAGGGTGACACTAGCCCCTTAGTCTCATTAATCAAACGGTGCTGCCTGTATATTTTCATGTTAGCAGGACAGGCAGCACAGGATAAGTCTACCCCTCCCTCTGTGATTAATGTTTCCTCTGACATGGTCAGGCCACAACTGTGATCCCATCTGGAGATTGGCATCTTCATTTACTGTAGGTGGACTAGAGGCATTTTTCTTGTTTTTATAGCTAGAGTTTCCAGTTTGGTGCCCTCTGTTTCTGAAATCATGGTACCAAGCCTTGTTGGGATCAACATTCCTACCTTTGTAGCCACCCTTAGACTGTGAGAAGTCTCAGGGTCCACCCTTCTGAGCAGGTTTGTAGGGGCCTGAAGAAGCCTTTATTTTGGTTCCTATCTTTCTCTTGGAGGATTTTTAGCTTCTTTCATTTGGTCTCCCCCACCACTGGTTGTTTTGGTCACCCTTGCCTTGACCAAGTAATTTGCCTTCTTTCCCAACTCTACAGGAGAAAGCGGACCTAGGTCTATCAGGAACTGATATCGTTTCTCACTGTAACAATTACTCATAAGATGTTCTTTTATAACTAAATTCTAAAACCCATAAAAATCATGCACCTTGTTACCTTCTAACCAGCTACCCAGCATTGTTACTGAATAGTCCACAAATTCTACCCAGGACTGACTCTGGGTTTTCCAATTCTCCCTGAATTTAATTCTGTATTCTTTCGTTGTAAGTCCAAAGCCCTCCATCAGGGTAACCTTCATGAGGTCATAGGACCTCTCATCTGCCTCATTAATTTCCAGGAGTTTACCCCTTTATTTTCCTGAGAACAGTTCCCACAACAGAGAGCCCTAATGTCCTCATATCCATGGCTATGCAGGCTCTCTCATAGGCAGAAACCCACTTGGTTATATCATGACCCTCTATTTAAGGTAGGACAACTCCTTTGGGGAATTTTAGGATGAAAGACCTCCTTTTTCCTAGTTATTTGAAAGCTGCCACCAGGGATGGGTCCTAGACCTCCTTTTTATGTCTATTTCTCAAAGTTTGGCTTCTAAAGACAACTTTTTGGCCAATCTAGCCAGAGCCACATCCTCCTCTGAGGGGACTCCTACTTCTGAGACAGAGCAACCTACCTCCTCCTCAGCTCCTTCCAAGTTTTCTTGGCATTCTGTTTCTGAGGTTTTACCCTCACCTACTGAGTGTGCAGTCTCTTATTCTGCAACATGTTTCCTAAAAGTTTATGCGGTAGCATCAGCACCAGTGTGTATTTGGTATCCTTTTCAGAGAGCCCTTAGCCTGGGGTACCTCATTCCTATCCAAGGGGCCCGATCGAGTTCCTGAGTCTGGTTCTCTGTATCAGACATTTTTCTCACTAAAGGTGGGACCTTTTTAACTTTTGGAAATATTTTTGCAAACCTAGAACCAAAAATAGACCAATTGCAAAATACAACTATCTAAAGACAATTTTTAGAGTTATTTGTGTGATTATAGTGGGACTCATTACAAGTTTGGTGGTCAGAGTGCCAGACTGCCATGTTGCTGACCGCCAAAAGACCACCATTTTGGCGGTCTTACAGACTGCTGTATTATGAGTTACGCAGGCAGAACCACCAAAACCCAGCCAAAAAACCGACACCGCAATACTCTGAACGGTGGTAAAGAGGTGGTCCCACCACCAGCACTGTCAGTCCATCAAGCAATCACTGAACCCATTACGACTCACAAATTACCACAGAGGATATTTCCTGGCAGACAACCAATGGCGGTACGAACTGCAGCAGTCAGCGGTCACCTTAGTATAACACAACACTACATTGGATGGATTCAAAAGCCACATAGCTGACACACATCCACACATGCAACACACCTACAAACTGCACTACAAAATACACTCCACACACCACAATCCTTTGCATCAACAACATCACACATAGACGCCAGAGACAAAAAGCAGAGACACATAGTACCATAGATTAGGCACCCCTCCACACTTCACATAACACTCATCCCATACCTGCACAACACACCCACCACACCTAATAGTACCTCTACATATCACACACCAACCATCACCCCCACATAACATAGTACTAACACCTCACCAACCATGTATTTACTCTTCTCTGTCATCAACCACTACCATGTCACCACAGAAACATCCCCGTTTCACTCATGACGAGTTAAGGGTTATGGTTGATAAAATTATCAGTGTAGAGCCAGATTTATTTGGAGCCAAGTCCAGCAAATGTCTGTTTCTTGGAAAATGTGTACATAGCAAAGAATAGTCGACAGAGTGAAATATGTAGGCAGCTATCCACTCACAAGAAGGATATCAGCAAGAGGTTGAACAACCAGCTGGCGGTGACCAAGACTTGCGGTGTCCAAGGGAAGGTCTTGGGCATCCTGCATCCTGAGGGCTTGACAGGAATATCTAGGGGAGTCGAGTAGGATAAGTCAAAAAACTAAATGTTGTCACCAAAATATATTGACATGCATGCTCACTGATCACCTTTTGCTACCTTAACAACCAACCCACTCACCATCTCTGTGTCCTACTGTCCGAATACCCCTTTTTGCCACCTCACATGTGAACTTAACTCACCTCGGGGCACACTATCTGTGTATGGCGTGGGTAGCACAGGGACTGACAGCACTACAACTCCCAGCAGCCACTGTTCCACCTTTAAGAAAACCAGAACAATGTACCACAATGACAGTTGCCTTGCATGTCAACTAAACTATGGAGTAAATCCACCTGAATGCTCAACAATTGTACAGTCTTAGGCAATGACAGCAATGCTATGGACATCTGCAAGTATTATTCCACTAGTACACAGCTACAACTGTATCCTCTGCTAAACTGTCCCTTCTACCTCCCATTAACTTTTGAACTGTACTACTCACCGGGAGAGATCTCACATTTGCAATATGCTGTACTTGGTGTAACCTGATACATATGGTCAGGTAGAATGGTTACTCCTAATCTGGTGCCATGTCAGTGTCCATATGACATTATCCAGCTGTCTCTTGACTCAATAATGAAGTACTACTAATTGGGAGATACAATTAAACACATAAAGCTACACAGCTGGCAAGTTTTGAGTCAATGAACAGTCATCCAGCTGTCAAGATACTCTGATATCCTGTAGCATGGTGACTTAAATAGGAATTGTCTGTATCCCATATACCAGGTCTCCATTGATGAAAGCGGGTGTCACTGTCATATGAGGTTATCAAGCAAAGCCAATCTCTACATGGCCCAAAACATATCTACCTGACAAATTTGGTACCAAATGTTACATGACAACCTGTGTCTGTCTGTTCCACATTTTCAACAGGTCTACTTGCCATTGTGACCATGTAGAGAGCACCTGAGACAGCCACTTCCCCCCGGATGAGGGCCTCACTGAGGAAAACACTCCTGGATGTGTGAACAATGAGGACATCCCGGCCCATCAGGGCTACCTAGTCAGACCACAACTGTCAGCCTCACCCTGCCAACGTTGACGCTTCCCAGTCCTGTTGCATCTACATCCCAGGCAACCAGTCGCCCCCAATCCTGTGTCTTGAGGACAACTACCATTATGTGCCCTAAGGTACAAGTACTGGAGTCACAACTCCAAAACCCTGACAATGAAGGGCCTGGCACCAGTAGCAGTGGGCAAACTGCGCCAGAAGGTCAGGCACATGGCGGTAGGGTACATGGGAGGGATGGTTTGGGCCAGAAGCTAGAGGTTGCTTGGAATACTTTGGGCCAGGACACTATCTCCCAGGTCTTGGGAGCCTACCAACAATCCCAAGGCATGATGGGCAAGGCACTTGCCTAGATGGGGGAGATCAATTAGCTGCAGAGGGAGGACCACCAGGACGTCATGCAACAGTGGGATGCCCTCAATGCCAACATGGCCTCCCTAACGGGGGTGCTGAGAGTCATCAACACCACCCTGAGAAGGGTATGCCCACAACACCAGACCCCTTCCATTGGCCAAGTAACACCAGCACCTTCAACGTCTGTGGTAGCCAGTGGAATGAATGCTCTGCCAGGGGAATGCCATGCCTCATACACCCTTATCCCTGTAGCTCTTACCCCCCAAAAGCATGGACATCTACCCAAACAACCAGGAGGTGGAAATGCCAAGACTATTACTACTGCCAGGAAGTGGTCCTCAAATGATTGGTTCCCTTTTTTGCCACAGATGCACCTTGTTAACCCTTCTACAACTAATGTTCAATTTCAGGGGTAGTAGGACACTGGACTTGGGAATTCAGATGTTGTGGCAGCTACCCTAATGAGAACATCCACCATGACTGAAACCTTCACTGTTTGAACCTTATTTCTTTGTTCTCATTCATCCTAATGTCCTGTACGCACGTATATAAACATAACTAAAACACAAATTATGTTTGAGAGTCATTTGTCATCTGTGTTGAACAGTTTACTCAAATATTTTGCATGCACATGAATGACTCATATGAAGGAAATGTGAGAAGGGACGTCACAGGTACTGTCATGCCTGGGTTAAATATATACACACTGAAACAAGTGGAGAATCATCAATCCCCATTTATTGTACCATGCTGCACATAGGCTGACCCAATATCAGGGATCTAATAGTAAAGTAAGTCTTTACATCTTTTTGCATCTGCATAGGTGTCAGTAACTAATATCCCATAGACCACTGAATTAAGGGACATGTCGAACTTCTGAATATGCTAAAAGATTGGAAATTATCACCAGCTAAACCCTAATCACATACCTATACCATGCCTACCAAATGAACATACCCCATAATAGTGGCAGAGGTCAGTACAACTGTTTCTAGTCAGGGAACCTTCCACTTACCATGGGCAGGTATCTGTAGGCATGCTACTCACCCATGGCAGTCTTGATACACATGCACAGCGGCCTGCAATGAGTAAACACAGTGACAGCTAGATAGAAATCAAATAGTAACATTACCAAAACAATGAGAAGGTTGAGTGAATGGATTGCACAGGAAGACATGTTTCAAAGACACATGATCACACAAATGACACCACTGGATGCAGAAAATATGGCAAACACGTCTATTGTGTGGAACACAACGCTGTCATTCCACTGTGCTGACTGTCTGGTCATGGGACTCAAACACCATCAAAATTATGTCATACAGTACCTGTATCAACCTATGTAGACTTTACATGTCAGACCACCTAAACCCACCTGCCAGTGAGACAATTAAGAAATGTCCACATGAGGATGGCATTGTGAAGAGGTTTGGAAGGAAATAGTGCTGAACAAGGAGTTTAGACAGTTGAAGGCAAACATGACCTAGAAATACATATTCCAAATACAATGGTTTCACAAAATGTGCATTTTGACTGCCCCTAATAAAGGAGGTTATCACGAGAGCCACAACTCCATGTCCTAAGTTGCATGACAATCTGAGTTGTATACTGCAAAGCAACACATAATCCACATTCCTGACCCCCCCACTATCCCACTAAGTCAGTCACATAACAGACCATCATATACTTACACTCAGATGAAGTACTGATTGATGAGATCTGCCCGCATGTCTCTACCTTCATCCTCGTCATTGTCATCCTCACTTGGCATTTCTGCATTCTCACCCGTTGGAACTGCTAGCTCCCCATCATCTGGTTGTATGGGATCTGACATCTCAGGATGAGGGTGTGAAGCATACAACAGGTCACAATGATCTGCACACTTTGGTGGATGAGTAAAGGAGGGCTCCACCAGACTTATCAATGCTACAGAAATCTATATTCAATTTCATTTTTTGGTTTCTTTTGAATAGATTTGGACTAATTTATTCGTGGTTGATTTGGGTGAGCGACGCTGAATAGACGGACAGGTTTTACTGTTGACACCGGATTTCGGTGTTGAATGAAGGTATTGTCAGGAGTTATTAAGATTTAACCATGGTGTTAGCATGACTAAGTCACGGTTTTGGGTGCATGTACTTTTGTAGGTGACATTATGCTCGGTAGACATCTATTTTTGCTCTCCAGCATGAACTTGAATAGTGTGCTTAAGAAGTGATTTTGGGATATAATATGGTTATGAGATCATTTGCATAATCAGAATTTATATTTGATGAGTGTAAATCTCAATTATGGTTTCATTTCTTCTGAGTAAAGTCTAACTTTGGTTGAAAATACACGGAATCTCTTTCCTCTCACTTTTTTCGGGTGTTTTGAAATTTTGAAATTTTGGTTTTAAATTTGAGTTTTTTTGCACAACACTCAAGTTTGATGTTTGAGCATTTTGGTTTTTAACTCTAATAATTTGCTTACAATTTCTACCCCTGAAGAAGTCGTTTGGGATGAAAGAATTTCCCATGACGAAACACGTGTTGGCTTGAAATGTTTTTCCATGGATGAAGTATTAAGATATTGGATGATTTGATTAAATAAATCATTTGATTGGACTGGATACTACGGAACTGTGTTTAAATGTCAATGGACTGGTTTTCTACAACATTACTCACTTGAGTTATTACACTTCTGGATGATTGAAATTGTTATTATTGTGGGGTGCCTCATTTTGTTTTCTATATGGTTGGATGTATTTATAAACCCTTGAGGGATGGGTGTTTTCCCTTGTGAGGGTGTCTCTTAGTTTAATGAATTTTGGCTAATGTGTATCCAGATCTCCAATTTTTCCCTTATTAATACACCCTATTAGTTAGACTGAATTGTTGTGAGGGTAGGCTGCTAGGTTTTTGGCCTTAATATTTAATTACTCTATTATGGATAGAACTAAACTAGCAGAGGAACTGTTTGATAGCTTAGATCGGGGGGCTCACTTCAGAACACGTCACTCAAAAATTCATTTTTACAGAAAGAAGGTTTAAAAAGTAAATTCATCAGATTAGAGAAATTGAAAAAGAATGAACTATCTAAATGGTGGGATGGGGCAACACTGAAACAATACAAAAAACTTAATCACATCCCCCGTGGCTTAAGATCTCAGATATTTCCCACTTACAATGACTTGGACGCAGATTTGTTGGTTTTATGGGATAACGAGCTAACTGCCAGCTCAATGAAATTAATGGATATTCTGATTACAAATGCTGAGAGGAAAGTAAATCAATTACAAATTGAGATTGGGGTTTTAGAAAAGGAGATCGAGGATCTGAATTCAAAAGAAGCTTCTGAGGAAAACAATAACATTTTGGAAGATGTTTTCCACAAATTTCAAGAAGAAATCACGCAGAGGAAAGCACGAAAACTTAAACGGGATGAGAGAGACTACCTAACGGGTAGAGTTGTTACTTTCTCTAGCAAATATGACCATTTTATTCACACCAATTTGGTTCCCAAAGGTTCTAACATGTCTAATGTCTCAGATTCGACATCCATTAGTACTTCGATTACAAGTGACAGTGAGGCAGAGGGCAGCGTGAGTACTTCTGCCCAGAGTCGTGACACTCCTGGTGGGAATGCTTTTTTACAAGAACTAATGAGGATGAAAAGAGGGAAATTTGTTCAAAACAGAGGGAAATCATATATAAAAAAAACAGGAGGTGGAGGAGAGGAGCAGGTAACCAAGATCAAAGATCAAGATGGAATCAAAACGAGATCTCGGGACAAGAAAGTATAGAATTGGGTGGATCATCATCCATCAATGTGATTAATCTTTCCAAGGTTGAACTGACATCAGAGGTCAGGAGAATTTTGGCTAAAGGCCAGAATTTTTGCCCTAACACTTTTGGTGATCCCTGTAGATCTAAAATTGATTTATTTAAGTTTGTTCGGAAATTGAAATTAAAGAAATATTTTCAATCAAATCCAATTGATAGCTCAATTCTAAATGCGTCTGCATCTCTTTTGAGCACATTATCTATTGAAGAAGTATATGATACAGCACTTTTACTATCTATAGCTGAACAGGATGAGGATCCCGATATTCTTTCAAGAATACTACAAGATTTGGATGTCGTATCTAGTAGGAGCATCACTAGTGGTTTGAAAAGGAAATTGTGTTGGACTCCGAGATCATTGGGCACAAACTCCTTTGACAAATTTTTTGATCTGGTATGTCGAGATTTCGATAATTATTTGGCTAAGAACAAATATCGACAATTCTCAAAAAATATTAGTTCAGAGGAATTAGCTGTATTGGAAGTACTCAGGCATGCCAAAGATATCATTATCAGGCAAGCAGACAAGGGTGGAAATGTGGTTATCATGAATAAGACAGACTACGATAATGAGATCATGTCGCAATTGAACAATGAGGCGTGTTATGAAAATATCACTGGTAAACCCATTCCCAACCTTATTCACACTATAAATAAAAGATTGTTTAGTTGGCAGCAACAGGGACTACTTAACAAGGACGAGTATCTCTATTTGAAGGTGGATTATCCTAGATATCCTTGTCTTTATACACTACCGAAAGTACATAAGGGACTACCTTTCCCACTTGGTAGACCGATAGTGTCTGGGATACTAGGCCCCACTGAGAGACTTTCTGAATTTGTAGATTGTTTTCTGCAACCTATGGTTAACAATCTCCCATCTTTTATCAAAAACACCACACATATTCTTAGTATTTTGAATGACATAGACTGGGAGAAGGACATGTTATTAGTTACATTGGATGTGGTATCTTTATATACCTGCATCAACCATGAATTAGGATTAGAGGCTATACGATATTACCTTAATAAAAGATCAGCGAGTCTTTGGCAACACACTACAATGTTAATTGAGATGATTAATCTGATTCTTACCAATAATTTTTTTCTGTTCAATAAAGAGTGGTATCGCCAAAAACGGGGTGTAGCGATGGGCTCCAATTTCTCTCAATCCTATGCGAATCTCTTCATGGGGTGGTTTGAACATAAATGGGTTTGGGGTCCTGAATCTACTCAATGGCAACCCTACATATTATTTTGGGGTCGCTATATAGACAACTGTTTCCTGATATGGACTGGTGGAGAGGTTAAATTGTTGGAATTTTGTATCTTTTTAAACTCAAACTCCATGAATGTGAAATTTAGTCATCATTTTAGCCCTGTGAGTATTGAATTCTTGGATGTAGAGCTTTTTATTGATGATGGGAAAATCCAGAGTAGACTTTTTCGTAAAACTACAGCATGCAACTCTATTCTTCATGCGAAAAGTGCACGCCCCAGACATCAGATGGTAACAATACCTTTTGGGTAACTTTTAAGGGCACGGCGTAACTGTAGTTTGGATAATGAATTTTTAGATCATGTTGAAGATATGGGTAGAAGATGTAATGCACGAGGTTACTCGAATAAGGTAGTCAAAAGGGCACAATATGGAGCTAAGCAATTGGTAAGGATTGACACTTGAAAACTAAAGATCATAGTAATGTGGTAGAACAATGTAGTAGGGTACGTTTCATAACAGACTACAATGGTGCCTCTCTGATCTTACAAAGATTCATGATGAAACACTGGAATGTATTACTGCAAGATGAATCATTAAAAGACGTAATATCAGAAAGAGTGCTTACATCATATTGGAAAGGTAGGACTTTGAAGAATATCTTGAGTCCTAGTTTTACCACTATTTTCTCCAAGAACACCTGGCTATCTTCCCGAGGTACAGGTTTTTTCAAGTGTGGCAGTTGTGGAGTATGCCGTTGGGCATGCCATAAAATTAAAGAATTTTCTAGTGGTGGGAGAACTTTTACAATTAATTCGACAATTGACTGTAACACCACATTTGTTATATACATAATACGTTGCAAATGTACTCGAATATATGTAGGGAGTACCATACGCCCACTTAAAGTCAGAATTAGGGAACATGTCAGAGTGCTTAAAAACTATGATGTAAGATATCCAATAGTGGCACACATTGCAACTTGTGATGCTCAATTAGCTCACAAAAGTTTCGAATTTTTCGGAATTGAACATGTACCTAGAGATCCGAGGGGAGGCAATAGGGAATTGTCTTTACGTAAGAAAGAGGCACTATGGATTATGAGACTGAGGGCTGTAGAATCAGGTCTTAACTCTGATAGAGAATTGGAGTTCTTTTTGGGAGATTGAAATGTGTAATTCTATTTATGCACAAATTGTATTTTGATGTATTAGACTTATTTCAGACTGTATTAATGTGTTACTGCCTGCATATCTAGCGATTGTCACTTGGATGACTTAGAAATATTTTGAACCATTGGAGCTACCAACTAAAATTCTCAAACACAAATCATACAATGTTGACAGTTGGATGACGATATATCTGCAATATTTTATTTGGGTTATAGTTTTAAATTTGCTAATTTTTATGTTTGCTTAATGAGACTTTGGGCATGTAATACATGTAACATTTTGTAGGCAACTTTGGATGTTTACTTCCTAAATTTGGTGATGAATATGGAATAGGTCACTGCTTTTCTAGCCACATTAGTTGTTCGATTCAGTGGATTGTAACTATCTATGTGACATAATTGTCAAACTGAATTAATAAGTTCTTAATTTGAGTAATGGTGGTGGATATTTGGATACTTTCGGTTGGCAGATTTGACCATTTGCATCTTTGGTATGTTATTGTTTACTTAGAGTCTATTTTTGTTGGTATTATAATATTAAAATGAGATAGGCTTCATACCTTAACATTGGAGGCCAGCACCCATTTGTTTTTGTGTTGAATCGGACAATGGGTATCTAGACGTTATTTCTCACGATCTGTAGGAAATCCTTTGTCCTTTTTCTATGACCATGGACGGTAGTCCTTTTTCAGTGTTGGCCGCACCAGCAGCCTTATTTATAATTTACTTCTTACAATCTGTAAGGATTCCTTTGTCCCTTTTCTATGACCATGGACGTTAGTTCTTTTCCAGTGTTGGCGGCACCAGCTGCCCTTTTTTATAATTTAATTTCCGGGATAGCAGAGCACGAGGAGCGTACTCGCGACTTCGGCGTTTGAATGAATGGACGCTGGTACTTTCGATAAATGAGAGTGAGTGGCGGAGGTTTAGAGCCTTTTTGTAGTGGGTTTCTTTGATTGATATGGATCAAGATTTGTATTAAGTAAGTTTGGACGTTAAGGGGATTTTCGTTGTGTAATATTTATTTTTATTTTTTAGTTAATGGACTAAGACAGGCTATGGACCACCATATGATTCATGGTTGACCTTTTGGGCTATATAATTTAAGGTATCTTGAAGGTTATTATTTGATTTGAGTGGTGGCATGTTGGAATGTAGATTGGTCATACATTTTGCACGTTTTTTAAGTAACTCAAATATATTCAATTTCATTTTTTGGTTTCTTTTGAATAGATTTGGACTATTTTATTCGTGGTTGATTTGGGTGAGCGACGCTGAATAGACTGACAGGTTTTACTGTTGACACCGGATTTCGGTGTTGAATGAAGGTATTGTCAGGAGTTATTAAGATTTAACCATGGTGTTAGCATGACTAAGTCACGGTTTTGGGTGCATGTACGTTTGTAGGTGACATTATGCTTGGTAGACATCTATTTTTGCTCTCCAGCATTAACTTGAATAGTGTGCTTAAGTGGTGATTTTGGGATATAATATGGTTATGAGATCATTTGTATAACCAGAATTTATATTTGATGAGTGTAAATCTCAATTATGGTTTTTATTTCTTCTGAGTGAAGTCCAACTTTGGTTAAAAATACACGGAATCTCTTTCCTCTCACTTTTTTTTGGGGTGTTTTGAAATTTTGAAATTTTGGTTTTTAATTTGGGTTTTCTTGCACAACACTCAAGTTTGATGTTTGAACATTTTGGTTTTTAACTCTAATAATTTGCTTGCAATTTCTAGCCCTGAAGAAGTCGTTTGGGATGAAAGAATTTCCCATGACGAAACACGTGTTGGCTTGAAATGTTTTTCCATGGATGAAGTATTATGATATTGGATAACTTGATTCAATAGATCATTTGATTGGACCGGATACTACGGAACTGTGTTTAAACAACGTGGTGCACAGGGGTACTGCCGCAGCACAGGGAGGCAAGCTCTTACCTCCACCAAATTTGGAAAGCTGGACCTTTGGACAGTCTGGGTTACTTTGGTCCACCACCTGTGTTCAAGGAAGCATGCTCGTCGTCAGGAGAGGAGTCCCAGAGTACTGGTTGTCATTGCAGATGGGTGCCTGCAGAAGCAGGGAAGTGACTCCGTCACTCCATGGGAGATTCTTTTGGTTCTTCTGGTGCAGGGTGAACACAAGCAGTCCTCAGAGTGTGCACACCTTGGAAACTTTTGAAAATGCTGTCTGGAGCTGAAGTTGTAGGTCACAGGAGTCATCCTGGTCACTTTGTGCAGTTTCAGTGGTTGATCCAATGATCAGAAGCTGAAGCAGAGGATGCAGAGGGGTCCTAGAGCAATCTTGCAAACCGAATCTGAGGAAACACACAGAGCAGAGACCCTAAATAACCCAGGTATGCACCTATCAGGAGGGGTCTCTAACATCACCTGCTGGACCTGGCCACTCAGAGGTCTCCAGAGTGTCCCCACACCTTGGAATCTAATGTAGCTAACTCCAGGGACACTATGGAGGAGCTCTGGGCACCATCCATGGGGTGGTGATGGACAGGGGAGTGGTCACTCCCCTTTCCTTTGTCTAGTTTTGTGCCAGAGCAGGGACCTGGGGTCCCTGAACTGGTGTAAACTGGATTATGCAAGGAGGGCACCAGTTGTGCCCTTCAGAGCATTTCCAGCGGCTACCCCTCCCATGCCTGTAACACCTATTTCCAATGGGAGAGGGTGTAACACCCCTTTCCTAAAGGAAATGCATGGTTCTGCCTTCCTGAGATTGAGCTGCTCAATCCCCAGGAGGGCAGAAACCTGTCTGTGAGGTGGCAGCAGCTGGGGCTGCAGTGGAAACCTCGTAGAGCTGGTTTGGCATTAATTGGGGTCCATTGTGGAACCCCCAGGATGCATGGGATTGGCCCCCAATACCAAATTTGTATCGGGGTTAATTCCTTGATCTTAGACAACTCACATGGCCATATTCAAAGTTACCATTGTGAAGCTATATATGTATTGACATATAAGTAGTGCACGCTTATCATGGTGTCCCCACACTCACGTAGTCCAGGGATTTGGCCCTGGACAGCGTGGTGGCCCTTTTGCTAGTGCAAGGGTGCCCTTACACACAGTAACTTTGCACCTAGACTTCAGTAAATGAAGATTAGACATATAGGTGACTTATAAGTTACTTAGTGCAGTGAATAATGGATGTGAAATAGTGTGTGCACTATTTCACTCAGGCTGCAGTGGCAGTTCGGATGAAAGGTTTGTATGAGCTCCTTATGGGTGGCAAAAGAAATTCTGCAGCCCATAAGGATCTCCTCGAGCCCCAGTGCCCTGGGTACCTCGGTACCATTTACTAGGGCCTTATAAGGGGGTCCAGTGTGCCAATCAGAATTGGAAAATTTAGTCACTAAAGTGTAATGACAAATTTGGTAAGTAGAGAGAGCATAAGAACTGGAGTTATGGCTAGTAGAACTTCAGTGACACAGTCAAGTATACAGACAACACATATAGGCCACAGGCTATGAGCACTGGGGTCCTGGCTAGCAGGATCCCAGCGAGACAGGCAAAACACACTGACAAACAGGCAGAAATTGGGGGTATCATGCCAAGAAAGATGGTACTTTCCTAGAGCATAGACTTGGCATTGACTTGCACCTCCGAGAGATAAGGACACTTAAGGTGCGCACTATCATTGGTGTTCCCTAGCGTTGTATTGGAGAATCCAAGTTGTTATCATCAGAGAATTGAAGTTAGATATTTGTAATCTTAGATAAAATGCTGCAAGATCGTCGCAGAAAGACAGTGTTTTCTGATTAAGTGAACTGTCAGGACGAGAAAGAATTTAAATCTTTTAAAAATCTCATTTGCGTGGTACCATAATCTCCATTTGTGTTCCTGTCTACGACATTTTTGCTTAAGATGTCTAAGGTTATCAGAGAACCATGGAGCATTAGGACTATGCCGTCAATGGTTGACATTTCTCACAATGCAGTGCTGATCCATTCAGTGTAAACTTCAACTGAATGGTTGGCATCCAGAGGGAATAAAGGAGAGCAAGGAGGCCAATGACAAATTAAGGTTGGTTTCCAAAATTCGCTCCCATGCCCTAGTCTAAGGCATTTTAAGGTGAAAGTTCACTGCCCAATGATCAGCCCAACTGAAAAGAAGGGCCTTCACAAATCGAACTTGCTGATTATTAGGAAATATGCCACCTAATGTATGTCCTATGGAATGAGTTGTAGTATTCACATGTTGCACTAGACCAAAGCTATTGTATTGATAAGCAAAGCTGAATCGCAATTAGCGTTAGCTTCCAGATAGAAGATGAAGGGCCAGACGTACGAAGCAGTTTTCAAGTCGCAAATGGCGAATCTGCCCGTTTGCGACTTGAAAAATGCTATTTGGGATGTACAAAGCCCAAACTGCGATTGGGTAACTTGTTATCGAATTGTAGTTTGGGTTTTGCGACTCGGTATTAGGAAGGGACATGACAAAGGCGTACCTTTCTAATACCAAATTCAGATGGTATGTATGATTGTTTTGTGACTGCAAATGCGGTCGCAAAACAATCGCAGTTAGAACCAGTTTGAAACTGGTGCTAACCCATTCAGAAACGGGAAGGGGTCGCCATGTGAATGGTAGTGAAAGTATTTTTTCAGAGCAGGCAGTGGTCCCGCGGACGACTGCCTGCTCTGAAAAAATGAAAAGAAAACTTTTCATTTTTGATTTTGAAATGCATCTCGTTTTCTTTTATGAAAAACAGGCTGCATATAAAAAATACTGCTTTATTTAAAAGCAGTCACAGACATGGTGGTCTGCTGTCTCCAGCAGGCCACCATCCAGATGAGGGCGGCCATTCCCAATGGGGTCGCAAATTGTGACCTACCTCATGAATATTCATGAGGTA
This sequence comes from Pleurodeles waltl, assembly GCF_031143425.1. Lineage (NCBI taxonomy): Eukaryota > Metazoa > Chordata > Amphibia > Caudata > Salamandridae > Pleurodeles > Pleurodeles waltl. Next base: position 1,854,664,772 of record NC_090440.1, read on the forward strand.
GGTTATTTGTAACCACATTGTGAATCGAAAAAAGTGTCATTGAAACTGTTGTATATCAGGTTTTGCGACTCGCAAATTGCGAGTCGCAAAACCTTATTTTTGTACATGTGTCCCGAAGTCTCCAAGAATTTTTAAATTAGAGTCAAGCAAAAAAAATGTCAATAGTGCACTGAAGCCTAAAGTAAAGTAAGTGTGTTTTGACCCCGAAGGCAGTTAAATTAGTAGGCCTGAAAAAGAGTATGTCACTCATCTTTATATCAGTGATGAGAATTTCACAAAACTTCGAGACACTACTCTTATTTTGTTCAGCCGATCATGTCTAAGGAGGAGGTATCCTATTGGGGCAATTGGGCTACATCAGGACCTGAGTAGTCTCGGACCCAGGGTGTCCATTTCCAACTCACAATCAGGTGTATGTGTTTCTAAAAATTCCATAAATTCAATGTTATTTTTCAAGAGTGATCGAGCATTAAGGAGAAAACAAAGGTCTTTGTTATTCAGGAGATTATTCTGACCGTTCGGATAATTTGCCAGTACTGTTTCTTTAGCTGCTCTTTCCTTCCTGGTAATACGACCTCAATTGCTATACCATCCTAGTTCCCAGCGTGATAGAACTGTCGAAAGTGCCACAAACAGACTTACAAGAGAAGTCGTGCAACGCTAAGTTGAGATGAGTTCATTGCTGAAATTCACCTGCTTCCTGGAGTGCCAAAACTTGGTTGTGGGTACGTGTAATTCATGGACCGTGAACTGACAAAAACGATCCATGGGTCTTGGTGTCCAGACAGGGACCGGCACAGATAGGGTTGCCTATGGCATTCCTTTGGAGCACCAGTTGAGCACCCCTTGCACAAATGTCCTGCAGTCAGATTTAAAAAGCCCACCATGGAAAGGGGGCATGGCTAGACTGCGAGACATCATTTCGGCTGGAGAACAGAAGGTAAAAAATAAAAACCTAACTTTAGCTCAATAACTCCAACTTCCCCTCAGCAGCTCTCCTATGAGGCAAGTTTACTTAGAACAAAGATCAAAGTCAAAGAAACATGAGAAAAGTCATTTATAAACTAAAATTAACGGAAGCCGGTCCCTTTAAGATGTACTCAGTAAAATTAGGAGCAAGGCACCTCCATAAGCCGGAACTGGAGTTGCTTACAATTAGAACAAAAGTGTACCACCTACCGCAAAGCAGATTGAATAGTACAACGCAGACAATCTGACCCAAAACCAGCCTAGAGCTCAAACGTGCTGCCGTGCGATATAAAAAAAAAAAAAAAACTGTCTTTGAGAAGGAGCCGAAAAACAGGAACAAGTTGGTCAAGGATTTAACCATTTAACTGAGAAAGTGCGATCCCTATGCTATGTTTTGAAGTATACACCTGTATAACAAAGCATTGCTATATTTGGGTTTACTGGTGTCATACATAATGCCTTTTCAAGGTGTTTAATGCATTCTAACACTCTTCTGTCCAGTTAGCCTTCTGGTGCTGCTTCTTGAATGTAACTTCAGTCAAGGCTGGAGGTATGCCCATGCTGTTCTTTATAATACAGCAGTAATGTCACTTGGACCAAAAAAAGGTTCCCATGGTTCTAAGTAACGGGAGACTCACCAGACGTGATAGTCTTGTTCTTAAATTGGAAAGGCGTATAGGTACCTATCCAGTTTAATGGTAAAGATACACCAAAAAGGGGCACTACAAATTTGTGACCTGTAATGGCCATATTGCTGCATGGCTTGGAACACGTTCCTGTGGCGGGTCAGGTGATGTAAGCCAACGCATTTTTTCTCTCAATTTATATTCATTTACCCTTGGATGCAAAAAGAGAAACATATACACGTTTGTCAAGAACCCCCAAAGTAGGCTTAGTTTGCAGAGATGGACAAGTAAGGAGACTTTCTCAGAGCTGCCAGAAACTGTGTCGGGGACATTTTGATACTTGAGATTCCCTATTTTTTTTATTTGAGATTCCCTGCATTTTTCTAAGTGAAAAACAGACATACTTGTAAATTATACAGATCATGAAATACGTAAGGCTTTTATATTGGAAATAAGTATAAAATTACCACAGGCAATTCATGGAAATGTGAGCAGGAAGGAGCAGACTCAAGACCAATTAAGATGGCTGCCTCATGAGAATGCTCCACTAACGCATGCCTTAAAAGAGCCATTCTGCAGCATCCCCAGGGGGCATGCGATGTCCACAGGAAGAAGGATGTGCTCTGGTGGACACACAGAGGCAAATGCCCTGACAATAATCATGTAAAACCCAGAAACAACAACTGCTCGGAGGCATACCAGGCACCAGGCCGCCATATGCATGTTCTCTCTGCCACGAAGATTGGGGCACTATGCCAGGGCTACCCATAGACAGGACAGAATACTTGGGGGGCAAAATCTGCACCACAATCATTTTATTTTGAACAGGATCACATCCAAGCATCCAATGAATGTACTAGCTGCCTATGCCGACCGCGGCAAAGGGTTACTACTGTTTCATAGTGCTGTAGCATAAATTATCAGCAAATGTGCTTCTAAACGGAAATATGTTTTTCTTGGCTAGTTAAAGCTTTTGTTTTTGAGTAAATATTTATTATATATTTTCATTTTTCACCTGGGTATTGGGTGTCTTTATTTTTACTCTAAGACAAAATGACTTTTTGAAGCACATCCTCTCTGATCTACAATATACTTTGTATTCCATTCTCAGCAAATAAATTCTGATAAAAATGGTGACTGTCCATACCATAGGAGTATTCTAGAAAGGACATTGTGGAATTTGGAATTATGACTAGTAATCCCAGTTGCACGAAGTCATTTCTCTTTCTGAGTATTTTAACTGATAACTTCACAAATAGGATGCAGGAATTTTGGCTGGTGTCTGTAACTCCAGCCATTTGGAATCTCTGCATACCATTCGTCACAGATCATAATTCGGGTTATGGAGTGGCAGATGGAAAAGCCGAACGTCAAGTAAATATGTCTTGGTATTGGACCTGAGTAGAGAGGTTTAGCAACAACCCTCATTACATTTCCAATGAAGTGACCTTTCTTTCAATTAAATTTAAAAATTGACTACCCGGGGGTATACTTTTATAAATGTAATTGCAGGTTCCCTTTTGTTTTCCGGGGCTTTCCTAGGTTTTCTCTTTGCCGAGTAGACTGGATAGAGGATCTTGTTACTCTTATTACTGTCCTTCTGGGAATAGTTTTTTACCACTGCTTCTCAAATAGATGGGAGTCATATCTGGCCTTCAGATTTTTTATGGCTGGGTGGTTTCCCAGTAGTAAACCTATGTTAATGGTGAGAGAAATTGCAGAAAATTCACAAACCCTTATGTTTCACAGAAGCACAATTTGTCCCCCAAAAACCGGATCTATAGCTCTAAAAGCAGTTTCATTCTACTCAGAGAAGCGCACAGCCACTGGTATGATAATTGAATTTCGGTAGTCAGCAGAGTCCTGTAAGAGGTGTGGCAAGGGGGCACATAGGTCCGTATTTCATGTAGGTAGGAGTGTGGGATTACACCGCCGGTGGAGAAGACAGAGGAGCCGTGAAGTGGAAGGAACACAGAAAAAACAGATGCTGCAAAGAGGGCAAGTAGAGTAAAGGAAAGGGCGAGTGAGTCAGTAAATGGTGGGGTGCACAGTGGAATACAGAATTACATAGGGTTTAATGGAGAAGAAAGGGGGGATGCAGAGCGACAGAAAAACAGACAAAATAGAGGCCACCAGGAGGGAAAGCAAAGAAAAGAGAACAACGCCAATGAATGGTGTGGGTTATGGGCTAGTTTTCGAGATCACATGGGGGCGAGTTGAGAAGAAAAAGCAGACCGAGTGGGTGATAGATACAAGAGAGGCTGCGAAGAGGGATAGCAGCAAATAAAGGAGAGAAGAGACTGTATACAATAGGGTTGTGCACATGAGTGCAGGATCACACATGAATGGAGTGGAGGCGAAAAGATGTGCGGAGAGACAGACAAAATAGATACTACAAGAAGGAAAAAGAAGGGACGTTTACAGACTATCAGCATGCAAACACTATGGTGGTCATTACAACCCTGGCGGTCGGTGTTAAAGCGGCGGTAAGACTGCCAACAGGCCGGCGGTAAAAAAAATGGAATTACTACTGTGGCGGAAACCGCCAACAAAGACAGCCACTTTAACACTCCGACCGCCACGGTGGTACAAACAAACAGCGCAGCGTTCACCGCCAACAGACAGGCAGAGGACAATGTACCGCCCACAGTATCACAACCTACCAATCCGCCAACTTTTCCGGGGCGGATTCACCGCAAACAAAAACACGGCAGAAACTGGACTTCGAAGGGAAAACTCTCACCTCTACACACCCCACGAGGAACCAGGACGCCATGGAACCAGAGCTTCACATTTTTCCAGCCTTTATCTTCTTGTTCCTCTACTAGGAGCACAAACGCTGGCGGTAAAGACCACGATGAGTACTGCACCTATGACACAGGGGAGGGGGGAGGGAAAAAACAGGGACACACACACGCAACATGCAACACCCCACCCCCACCCTCACCCACGACAACACACACACACTAATACATATTGATACATTACAGTTACACCCCCAAAACCTCCTGGAAGAATGCAAAGACAAAAGGAAATTAGTGTAACCATTGTAATCTATTAAAATCCAGTACGCAAAAATATATATACACTATAAACAAATATATACACCAACAATAGAAGTCCAGGTATTGCTCCATTTAAGTCCGTGGAACACTGGGCCCACACTGCATGGTCGAAGTCCCACACAAGGTACCCGAACATGACGGAAAGAACACTGCAGGGGCATCAGATAGAAATAAAACAGGCACCTCAGGGGGAAGGGAGGGGGGGCACCTCAACCAGTTGAGTGCACGACGCCAAATCCACGAGGGGGCCACATGCCCACTGTTCAATCCTGGGGAGTACAATGCCACAGTCTCACAAGTCTCTACAGTGGGTGGTTTGCGCACTGTTCAATCCCGGGGAGTGCAAAGCCACAGTCTCACAAGTCTCTACAGTGGGTGGTTTGCCCACTGTTAAATCCTGGGGAGTGCAAAGCCACAGTCTCTCAAGTGGATAACAGTCTCCACTGGTTCTGGAGGGGGCTTTGTGTCCAGAGTGCTATCCTGCCAAGCACCGAGGTAGTGGATGCCTTTCTCCACTGGTTCTGGAGGGGGCTTTGTGCACAGAGTGCTTCATCCTGCCAAGGACTGAGGTAGTGGATGTAAATCTCCTCTGGTTCTGGAGGGGGCTTTGTGCCCAGAGTGCTTCATCCTGGGCAGCGGGGCTGATGGCGGTCTTCTCCGCCGTGCTGATCTTCCCAGACTTGTCCGGTTTCTTGTGCCCCTTCCCCATCTTGGAAGGTGTCGCAGCTGACTCCACACTCCCACCTGTACCAATGGGAGCGGCTTTGGTGGCTGGTGTCTTCCCCCTCTCCCGCCGGGCACTGGCCAACTTTTGATGCTTGACAGGTTGGGGACTGTCCGTGCTGTGGCTCCTTGCCACACTGGCTGCCTGGTGCACTCCAGAATCCGGTGACTACTGGCACCACTGATCCCACCGATATCGTGGCTGAGGTGCTCGGTTGGGACCTGAAGAGTTGGGCCCTAGGAGACTGACGGGGTGGGGGAGGTGAGGGAAAGAGGTCAAGGGTGGACAGGAAAAGTTTCTTAGGAACACTGGGACGGGTAGCTGGAGGGGGTTTGGGAGTGGAGGAAGAGGTTGTGGTTGTGGGAGGTGTATGTTTGGTGACTTTGGGTGAAGGTGCATGTGCTGGAGGCTGTCGTGAGGTGGATGGCTGTTGGGTGGGTGTGTGCCTGCGTTTGTGTACCTTGGGAGGTGGCGTCACAGACACACTGGGAGAGGACACAGGGGATGTGTGAATGGTAGTGGGGGTGGTGACTGCACGTGAGCGGGGTGTGGTGGTGGGTGTGCTGGTGATGGAAGTAGTGGCTGTAGATGTAGTGCATGCAGGTGTGAGTGGAGACGAGACTGGGAGGGAGGAGGGAGACGAGGAGGAGGGGGACACAGTGGAGGCAGTGGATGTTGCATTGTCTGCATGTGTGTGATGTTTGCATGAGTGCCTGTGGGATGTGTGGTGCTTAAGTTTGCCTGAGCTTCCTTTGTGTGTTGAGGTGTGTGCATGCTGGTCTGATGGTGTGCTTGGGGTAGGCTGAGGTACAGGGGTGTGGGTCTGGGTGGAGGAAGTTGGAGGGGGAGGCTAGAGACAGGGACAATGGCTGCCATCAGTGCTGAGGCCAGAGTCTGAAATGCTCGCTGAAGGGCTGCCTGACCAGAATGAATGCCCTCCAGGAATGCATTGGTTTGTTGCAACTGACTCTCTACACCCTGGATGGCATTCAAAATGGTAGACTGCCCAACAGTGAGGGACCTGAGGAGGTCAATGGCCTCCTCACTGAGGGGAGCAGGGGTGACTGGTGCAGGGCCTGAGGTGCCTGGGGCTAAGGAGATGCCCACCCTCCTGGGTGAGCGGGCACGGGGCAAAGGCTGAGGGGCTGCTGGGAGGGTAGTGCTGGAAGGGGGGGTGGCAGCTGTATCTGTAGATGCGGGGGCACAGATGGGCACGCCACCACAAGGGAGCTCCCATCAGAGGACGAGTCGGTATCACTGGTGTCAGCCCCTGCCCACGCCATGGAGCTCCCCTCGCCCTCTGTAGTGTCGCCCTCCAGGGCTATGTTGGATGCAGCTCCCTCCTGCTCCAGTGCCACTGCTCCTCCGCCTGACGATGCTAATTCACACAAGAACAGGGAGACCACAAAAAGGGGGATGACAACAGAAGAAAGACATGTTGAGTTCATGCATTACCGCTACCGTTGGCGGACAATACAGACACAGAAGCCCCCTGCACTACGCCGCGCACTTGGGGGTCCACTATTCAATCCCTGGGACATGGCCTACAAGGCTATAGCCGACATCTGCACACATGGATGTCCCAGGAGCCTGACTAGGTGCAGTTGGCACTGTACACAGGTGGGGTGGGGTGCCACAGGGTCTGCCTGAAAAAGGTGACCTAACTAGCACACTTGCCCTGGCCTAGGGAAACCCACAGCCCACCTCCTCCACCCAGACACCTCCACTGCGCACTGAATCAGCAGAATGAGAGTGTACTGACCCCCTTGTTGCTGCTGTGATGCCCTCAAGCGCCTATCCAACTTCGGATACTCCACCGCCAGGATCCTGAACATCAGGGGGGTCATGGTGCGACGGGCACCCCTCCCACATTGGGAGGCCATCCCCAGCTGGGCCTCCGCCGTCTTCGTGCTCCAGCGGCGAATGTCCTCCCATCTCTTACGGCAATGGGTGCTCCGTCTGTGATAGACCCCTAGGGTCCGGACGTCCTTGGCGATGGTACGCCAAATATCCTTCTTCTGGTGGGCGCTGACCTACAGGAATTGTACAGGGGAAAAAGAGAAGTTATTACCAACTGTACCGTCACAGTCATTGGCCCACATCCCTACCCTTGCCATGTGGCACAAGCACTCACTGTCATTTCATGCACGCCTCATTCTCCCCCCCCCTATCTTTCATCCACCCCACTCCACACAGGCATAGCCCATACAGCATGCTCCCAGTGTACTTATCTGTTTGTCTGGAGGACCGTACAGGGAGTGCAGAATTATTAGGCAAATGAGTATTTTGACCACATCATCCTCTTTATGCATGTTGTCTTACTCCAAGCTGTATAGGCTCGAAAGCCTACTACCAATGAAGCATATTAGGTGATGTGCATCTCTGTAATGAGAAGGGGTGTGGTCTAATGACATCAACACCCTATATCAGGTGTGCATAATTATTAGGCAACTTCCTTTCCTTTGGCAAAATGGGTCAAAAGAAGGACTTGACAGGCTCAGAAAAGTAAAAAATAGTGAGATATCTTGCAGAGGGATGCAGCACTCTTAAAATTGCAAAGCTTCTGAAGCGTGATCATCGAACAATCAAGCGTTTCATTCAAAATAGTCAACAGGGTCGCAAGAAGCGTGTGGAAAAACCAAGGCGCAAAACAACTGCCCATGAACTGAGAAAAGTCAAGCGTGCAGCTGCCACGATGCCACTTGCCACCAGTTTGGCCATATTTCAGAGCTGCAACATCACTGAAGTGCCCAAAAGCACAAGGTGTGCAATACTCAGAGACATGGCCAAGGTAAGAAAGGCTGAAAGACGACCACCACTGAACAAGACACACAAGCTGAAACGTCAAGACTGGGCCAAGAAATATCTCAAGACTGATTTTTCTAAGGTTTTATGGACTGATGAAATGAGAGTGAGTCTTGATGGGCCAGATGGATGGGCCCGTGGCTGGATTGGTAAAGGGCAGAGAGCTCCAGTCCGACTCAGACGCTAGCAAGGTGGAGGTGGAGTACTGGTTTGGGCTGGTATCATCAAAGATGAGCTTGTGGGGCCTTTTCGGGTTGAGGATGGAGTCAAGCTCAACTCCCAGTCCTACTGCCAGTTCCTGGAAGACACCTTCTTCAAGCAGTGGTACAGGAAGAAGTCTGCATCCTTCAAGAAAAACATGGTTTTCATGCAGGACAATGCTCCATCACACGCGTCCAAGTACTCCACAGCGCGGCTGGCAAGAAAGGGTATAAAAGAAGGAAATCTGATGACATGGCCTCCTTGTTCACCTGATCTGAACCCCATTGAGAACCTGTGGTCCATCATCAAATGTGAGATTTACAAGGAGGGAAAACAGTACACCTCTCTGAACAGTGTCTGGGAGGCTGTGGTTGCTGCTGCACGCAATGTTGATGGTGAACAGATCAAAACACTGACAGAATCCAGTGTCCTTGCAAAGAAAGGTGGCTATATTGGTCACTGATTTGTTTTTGTTTTGTTTTTGAATGTCAGAAATGTATATTTGTGAATGTTGAGATGTTATGTTGGTTTCACTGGTAATAATAAATAATTGAAATGGGTATATATTTTTTTTTGTTAAGTTGCCTAATAATTATGCACAGTAATAGTCACCTGCACACACAGATATCCCCCTAACATAGCTAAAACTAAAAACAAACTAAAAACTACTTCCAAAAATATTCAGCTTTGATATTAATGAGTTTTTTGGGTTCATTGAGAACATGGTTGTTGTTCAATAATAAAATTAATCCTCAAAAATACAACTTGCCTAATAATTCTGCACTCCCTGTAGAGTAGCGTGTACTGGGGGTGGATCCCATCCACAAGTTTCTCCAACTCCTCCGATGTGAAGGCAGGGGCCCTTTCCCCAGATACACTAGCCATTGTCTCTTCCAGACTGCGGTCACAGCAGCACTTGCAGTGTAGGTCCTCTCCTGTCGAAGATCAGGTATCGAGTGATTCAACAGATAGAAAATGGCGGTAACGTCTGCGGCGGTGCATACCGTCACCGCCGGCATACATCGTCATTGGCTCCTGGGAACCTTAGGGTCCAATGTTAACCAATGCAGAATTGAGCCACGGTCTTTGACCTCCTACCGCGACGGTGTACAACGCCAGCGCAGTTACCTCACATCCCATTGTCCCACTTTACAGGTCAGGCAGCCGCCATATCAGGGGCCCACATGGCTTTATTTTTAACTGCGTCACACATACCTAGGCCTTGCCTCAACACTCATACATGCAAATTTCGGATTATGAATCGTGTTCTGTGTAAGCTGTGTGTACGTACCTCTGAGTTGGTTGACTCTGTGCTCGCTGTTGTCCTTCATAGGCACCGTCCGCTGGGACATGTGAGGAGATGGCGGCATCCTCCTGTGTACAGACCGCTGGTGGACCTGTCGACAATGGAGGAAAGACATGTAATCTTCACCTACAGCCTTGATCGTGCCACAATCCTGGAACTGTGTGCCCAGTTGGAGCCAGACCTGATGTCAGCTATCCGACATCCCACAGGAATCCCACCTCAAGTGCAGGTCCTGTCAGTACTCCATTTCTTTGCAAGTGCGTCATTTCAAACAACAGTGGCCATAGCATCAGGGATGTCCCAGCCTATGTTTTCCAACGTGTTGTCCAGAGTGTTGTCTGCCCTGCTGAAACACATGCGGAGCTAAATTGTTTTCCCTCAGGTGGAGGATTTGCCTACAGTGAAAGGTGACTTCTATGCCCTGGGACATATCCCCAACCTCATAGGTGCCATTGATGGGACAATTGTGGCCTTGGTCCCCCCACCGGAAGAGTTATCATTCGATGAATGTGCAGATAGTGTGCTTGGCAGACCAGTACATCTCCCATGTGAATACCAAATTCCCTGGCTCAGTGCATGACGCTTACATCCTGCGGAATAGCAGCATCCCTTATGTGACGGGGCAACTCCAGAGGCACCGTGTGTGGCTATTAGGTGAGCACCTGGAAGCAAGTCAGTGGGAATAGCTATCTGGGTCTGGGGATATCCCTACAGGTTAGTGCCTGTCTAACAGTTGTCCCTCTCCTTTTTCAGATGACTCTGGTTACCCCAACCTGTCATGGCTACTGACCCCAGTGAGGAATCCCAGGACAAGGGCAGAGAAATGCTACAATGAGGCCCATGGGCGAACTAGGAGGATTATAGAGAGGACCTTCGGCCTCCTGAAGACCAGGTTCAGGTGCCTCCATATGACAGGTGGTTCCCTATTCTACTCACCAAAGAAGGTGTGCCAGATCATCGTGGCCTGCTGTATGCTTCACAACTTAGCTTTGCGACGACAGGTGCCTGCTCTGCAGGAGGATGGCCCAGATGGAGGTGTTGTGGCAGCTGTGGAGCCTGTGGACAGGGAAGACGAGGAAGCAGAAGAAGAAGACATCGACAACAGGAACTCAGTCATCCTGCAATACTTCCAGTGAGACACAGGTAAGAAAACAAACCTGCCTACTACATGTAATTTAACGCTACTACCTCTCTACTGTCTGTCCTTTTCACCCAGTGTATGGTCACTGAGTTGTCACTTTCCCTTACGATTTCACAGATGTGGGTCCTACTGTGTGACATCTGCTTTGTTTCCTCAAGGACTAGAGCTGTGTGACATAGGTATGTTGACATTACAATTGAAAGAGCATTTTGTCACTGTAATTGCTAATACACTATTTCGAAATCACAGACAGACTCCAGATTGTTTTGTGCTTTAAGGGTGTTTATTTAAGTGCTCAATATTGGAGGGTGCTGTAAAATGGGGAGGGGTGATGGTGGAGGAATGTCCATGGCAGAGTCCAGTCTATTAGTCTCACAGGTGCATTGCCCAAGGGGGCATAGGAAGTGGAGCTGGGCAGTTGATGGATGGACAGGGTGACAAAGTGGGACAAAAGGTTGACATTCAGGGCGATTTCATTTCTTGGCGGGGGTCTTGGCATCGTTCTCTGTCTTTGTCCTGGATCTCAGGGACCGTTTGCGGAGTGGTTCTCCATCTCCAGGGGGTGGGGTGCTGTTGTGGTGGTCCTGTGGCGGTGCCTCCTGTCCACTAGCGTCGGTGGAGGTGGTGGGCAGTTCATCATCCAGGCTAGTGTCAGGGGCCCCTTGTTGTGCCACAGTGTCCCTCCTGGTGTTGAGGACTTCCTTCAGCACTCCTACGATGGTGCCCAGGGTGGAATTGATGGATCTGAGTTCCTCCCTGAAGCCCAAATACTGTTCCTCCTGCAGCCGCTGGGTCTCCTGAATTATGGTATGCTCCTATGATGTTGGAGAGGGCCTCGTGGAGAGTGGGTTCCCTGGGCCTGTCCTCCCCCTGTCGCACAGCGGCCCTCCCAGTTCCCCTGTGTTCCTGGGCCTCTGTCCCTGAACGGTGTGCCCACTGCCACTGCCCCCAGGTCCCTGTTGTTGTTGGGGTGGTGGGTTAGCCTGGGTTCCCTGTAGTGGTGGACACACTGCTGATTGACGTGTCCTGGGGACAGAGGTATGGGCCCGCTGGGTGGGTGCTGTGCTGGTGTTTCCAGAGGGGGGAAGCTCTGTGGTGGCCTGTGACTGTGTGAGGGGAACCGACTGTCCCGAGGTCCCCGATGGGCCGGGCTGGTCGTCTAGATCCAGTTGGACAGAGCTGCTGTCATCACTGTGGGCCTCTTCTGTTGGTGGTGTGGACATGTGTGGACCCTCCTGTGTGGTGACGTTGGGTAGGGGTCCTGCAGGGGTGTAAAAGCATGATTATTGCATCAGCGTGTACCATGGTGTGCAATGGGTGGGTGACCGTGTACCCCAGTGCTTGCATTCATGTGTGGGACCTTGTGTGATGAAGGTTTAGGGGGGTGTATGGGTATGTGTAGTGGCCATGCATTGGTGATGGGTGTCCATGCTTTGGTGTTGCATGCAGGGCTTGGTGTTGGGATGTGTGGTTTGTGATAGTGGGACATGTGTGAGGAGTTGGAGTGATGGGGTGGGGGCGAGGGTGTGGGTATGTGATAACATGCAGGTAGGGTGGGGGATAAGGTAGTTAAGGTTTGACTTACCAGAGTCCATTCCTCCAGCTACTCCTTCGAGGCCCTCAGGATGCAGAATCGCCAAGACTTGCTCCTCCCATGTTGTTTGTTGTGGGGGAGGAGGTTGGGGTCCACCGCCAGTCCTCTGTACCGCAAGGTGGCGTCTGGATACCACAGAACGCACCTTCCCCCGTAGGTCGTTCCACCTCTTCCTGAGGTCATCCCTATTTCTTGGGGGCTGTCCCACTGCGTTGACCCTGTCCACTATTCTGCGCCATAGCTCCATCTTCCTAGCTATGGAGTTGTGCTGCACCTGTGATCTGAATAGCTGTGGCTCTACCCGGATGATTTCCTCCACCATGACCCTGAGCTCCTCCTCGGAGAACCTGGGGTGTCTTTGCCGTGCCATGGGGTGGTGTGGGTGATGTGTGGGGAAAGTGTGTTGTGATATGTGGGGTGATATTTAGTGGTGTGTTGCGTGGGGTGCGTGGATGTTATGTGGGTGATGGTGTTGTGTGCCTGTGGATGCTGGGTTGTAGATTGTAGTGTCTCTCTCTGGCCTTCTTTCGGGATTTTGGTGGTAGGGGTTTGTGGGTGTGGGTTTTATATTGTGTGGGAGTGGTGTGTGTATGTGTATCAGGTGTATCAGGTGTGTGTATTTTGAATTGTCGAATGTGGTAGTGTTCTGTATATGTGTGTGTATTTTGAGCGCAGCGGTGTGTACCGCCAATGGAATACCGCGGTTCAAAGACCGCCGCGTGGCTTCGTGGGTCGTGATAGTGTGGGCGGATTCCTGTTGGCGTGACGTGGAGGTTTTGTTTTCGTCAGTTTATCACTGACCTTTGGTGTGGCAGACTTGTATGGGTGTCTCAATTTTGGCGGATTCCTAGCTGTGGGTCATAATGGCCGTGGTGGAATGCCGCGGCGGTGCGTTGGCGGTCTTCTGCACGGGGATAAGCGGCTTTTACCGCCAATGTTGTAATGACCCCCTATGTTCCTTTGTGCAAATGGACCAGTGAATGTTACTCACAAAGTAACAAGTAATAAGTTATGTTACTTTTTGTAGACAGTCAGACCTGGTTGGGTCGAGATTGAAAGGAGGCTAAAGGTGTTTGTCTTACTTGCAGATGTAGCTGAAAGGATCACAGGCTGAAATTAATTTGAGAGGATGACATGTAAAGCCAGCACTTGGTGTCTGTTTGTGTTACATGTTGCTTCAGGCCCAATACGTTGTCAAAATTGTTGTTTCAAATTCAATGAATGGTCAAAATCATGCTTTCAAATTCAATAAAATCCAGGGCTTCTGAGAAATTAGTTCTTGCATTTCGTGCAAAGTAGGTCCCAAGTCATCATACATGTATCAATAGAATAACTACTAAGAAAGAGAATGTAGTGTGTCACCATCAACAGGTTTTAAACTTGGTTAGAATCATCCCTTTTCTGCCGCCAAAACTCTGATAAAGATTGAGAGTAATCTGGAGAACAATGCATTTGTCTCTTTCAATTGTTATCTTCCACTTTCCAAACCCTTTGAGCACAAAGTATTATTGTTTTACGTTTACTTACAGTCCTCGCAGAACGCAATCTCCATATGTAATGCATTCTCTTTTTTTGTTGCTTAACATTTTATTAGCATTTTTTGATAAAGGGGAATTATACAGAAAAGAAAGAAAAATATGAGTTAGTTTAAAAGTCAAGACATGTACACCAGTAAAAAAAAGACTATATAAGAGACATGGTGCCTCATTACGAGTTGAGCATTTGAACTGCTACAACTCCAATAAGGCCGTGGGTGAGGCGCCCAACAAGACTGCGGCCTCACCATTACCATATTTCTACTGGGCTGACTGGTGGAAATGTCTTATTTCTTAGGGAGCCGAGGCCAATGCTGTTGCACACAGCACCCTCAGAATGCACACCATCTGCAATCAAGGGCCACTAGTCATCTCCACACTTGACCATACATGTGATTACCCCATAATATCTCCCTGGACTATAGTTGCAGATGGGGCAAATGCTTGTGCACTATATATCCATACATACATACCATGTCAGCTCATACCTCAACACTTGACCCTAGACTACTACCACCCTCAAAACGGATGAGAATGTCGGGGTCCTCCTAACCCATAACTGAGAGCAATCAACCAAGAGGGGCTATGGTGAAATGCAAATCTAGGGCACCTGTAACAAGCCTAGAGTAACAAACCCCAGGCTAACATCGGGAGAATTTAAAGCATGTTTACCATGTTTTAGGCTTTGGAATCCATGGTCAACACCTCCTTGGACTCTTTTGTCACCAGATTAATGCATGTAGAAAGTGTAACCTTGAGCTGTTTCAGTCTGGTGAAATCTCACACTTGCTCTGATACTGCACAGACTTCGTTCAGCACTGGAGTTGCTCCGTCTGTGGCCCCATCTGCTTCTCTACAACCTGTGTATGCTCATCCCATAATGCAGTCTAATGCCAGCCCTAGGGATATGCAGCACACAATCACCAACATGGGTGGTGAAACAGTACCCTCTGCTTTGGTCAAAGATAACCAATGCTTTTCTACCATTTGCCATTTGTCTCAACCCTCCGGCCATGCTAACTTACAGCGACAGAGTGAGACATCGCAGGGAACGATAGAAAGAACAAAGGCTACATTGGACACCCCTGAAGCATCACCATACATTGTAATCTTGGCTAATGTACCTATTTTAAAGGGGTCTGTACCTAAATCTTGGGAATCATTGAGAAGCAAGTCTCTGTGGGCCATATGTATCAAATGTTTTTGCATTCGCAAACGGTACTATACGCAAAAATCGTCCGTTTGCGAATGCAAAAATGCCTTTCACAATGTATGAAAGGCATTCGCAGTGCAATTTTAAGGAATCGTAAAAATAGTGATTTCTTAAAATTGCAACCCCATTTAGAGAATTACAAATTGCGATTCTCTAAATAGGAAATCGCAAATAGAGAATTCCTATATGCAATTTGCAAAGCACATGTATCAACCATTATCGAAATGCGAATTGGGCATTTAGGAAATACAATTACCACAAATTCAAGTTTGGTGGTAAGCATGTGCAAATTAAAAAAATGCATTATAAATGCATTTTTAAAATTGACATGTTGAGCAAACATGCCCTAAGGCATGTGTGTGCTTCACATGTCCGCAAATGTTTTTCTGGGATGCATCAGAGGGGGCCTTAGGCCCCCAGCACCCTGGGGTTTGCATTACCTAAGTTGCGAATTCCTAACTGGAATTCGCAAATTGGGAAATGAAAAACCATTCGCACCTATGGGCCTACCCATAGGGTTGAATGGAGTCGCATTCTCTATTTGCGATTCAGCATTAACGTTTGTGAATTTTAGGAAATTATACATCTGGCCCTAAATTGGTTGGGCAATAAGACCGGCCTTATAGGGGCACTGTTTTATGATTTTAAAATGACTAGAAGGGTGCAATGGGTGGACACGGCTCTACAAAAGGTTACCAGGTTACTGTGTAGTCCTGACCTTTAGATCTCCTAGACAAATGCACTCCATCTTGAATAAAACTAGATATCCCACTATGCCACACACCAGATATCTGTTATCCCTCTTGGCTTTTTCTATAATTCATATTCTTTTACTGGTGTATATAACACTCATGTTAGACTTCCGATTTATTTCAGTTATCGCACTCCTTTGCTTTTTGCCATTCCAACTCATAATCGTTGGCTATCAATAGACATCGATAGATGGGGTTGACTGACTTGGCATAGAATTACATCAGGTTGCTACTGCCAGTTGTGACAGTGCCCTAATGAATGGAAGGTGATTATTACTTAACTCATTAAAACCAGGAGTATCCTGTGACTGTAATAGCCTGATCCCAATCGATTATAATCTGGTTGACACTCCAGGTAATGGTGATGAAGCTGTGAGTGGAGGGCCATTGCAATCACCTGTATCAACATCAGAAGTGTCTCCTAACAGGCTGAGGCTTCCCCTTCCTGCATCTGTCAGTAATGTGTCTGACTGTTTTTACCACCAATGCATGCCTTGAGGACAGTACCCCGAATTCTACCTGTAGATTACATTTCTGGAATATGTCAGGATTACGTGGGAAGGTCATTATTGTAGATTGGAGGGATTTTGTCATAGGTATAGAACTTTCATGTCCAGCAGTACCTACGAAATCTGGTAGAGCAAAGGGTTTTCTAGCAGTCTGTATTTTCAATTATTTGCCCCTTTCCAATGTTTCAAGTGGGTCAAAGTCTCCACATTTTCAAGTAATTCACATTGATCCAGCATTTTCAAGTAATTAGCATTCATGTTTTACCACTTGTCAAAGTTGTGCTGATCAATTTTTACAATAACGCACAATAAGTAATCTGCCTTCCGTGCTTGGTCAGCTCAACTATGACCTCAGGATGCTTCATAAGGGTGACTCCGAGGATGTATTCACACTTTGGGGTGGGGAGTCAGAAAAGATTTGTGGTCCAATGGACATTCATGTCTATGATCTGACTCATTTTCCCACAGAACTTAAATGAAATGCTTTTTAATATGATCTTGACTTTTGTAATGAAGTTTGTGCCCCAAATGCTGTTTTTAAGTGTACCTTTAATGGCGAAGGGGAAGATATTGTTATTGACTATATATAATCATTCAACAGGTATTCTTCCATGCTATCTAATTTTACAACACACAGCATAGCCACAAGTGACCATTATCCACAAGTACCTGCCCTCACTAGTAGAATCAGTCAGCCCACACATTGTGGATAGTATTCTTGTAATGGCCTCTCCTTGCACTGATCACAAATATTCTTTACAATTTTATGAGTAGGTTGATATCCTCACACAGAATGTCTTTTGAAACATGTCTGGATGACAATGCTAGCCCCAAAGATATTATTAAGGCCTTCCTCGATATGGCAGAGGGGATCAGGGAAGGACTATCTGCCATTAGACAGCACCTTCTTTGAGCTTGACAGGGGTGGTTTGATTCAACCTGCACCATGGCCCATAAATGCCTTACTAAAACCTTACATAAAACTCCCAGATGCTCACAGGAGGTGCAGGCTAAAAGACACAAGAATAGATCTGCATTACGGTGAGGAAATTAGCCCTTAAGGATAAAGTATGAGAGGCACTATCTAAGCTAGCCATAATAATGATGGTGCAACCTTCTGGCATGTGATTAACTGGTCTTTTCGGGGAATTTAGTCCACCCCCCGTTTGACGGTTACCATAGCTGAAAGCAAGTGGGAATCCCACTTATCAATATCTATTCAAACCCAAATAATAATTCAGCAGAAACGTTACCCCCCTGCCGCTGACGTTACCACTATAGAACCCCCTAGCTGTCTCTCTACCCTTGCATTTTCCCTGGAGAAGGTTAATCTCTTCAGAAGTAACATGCCACTCCGGGTCCCTGTATTGACTCATGTTCTGGGTGAGACCTGCATTGTCGCTTCCTGCGTACTTGGTCAAAGTCCCTTATTGTCCTATTCTTCAAGAATGGAGATTGTATTTCACCGGCCCGGTATCATCCAGTCTCACTGCTCGACTACCTGGTGAAAGTGTCAGGGGGTATGATTCTGGCTGGATTAGAAGATTGAGCAGTAAGTCATGGGATTCTTTCCTCTCTATAATATGGCTTCTGGACAATGGAACAGGAACTTAACTTGTATGTTAAAATTGACAAGTATACTAAGATCAAGGGGAGCAGTTTGTTTTTAGCTTTGTTGAATTTACCTAGCTCATTTGATTGCGTCTTGCATGACAAACTTTGAACATTTATGATGGAGCTTGGTGTGGACCCGCCCATCATCCAGTTTCTGAGATAGTTACATTCAGGAAGTAGGGCCAAGGTGTGATATGGACTGAAGGGGGACTGCACTAACTCCTTTGGTGTGGAGAGTGGCATTAGACATGGGTGGTGCTAGCTCCTTTCCTGTTTACATTATCCCTTAATAAGCAAAGGTCTGTTAGAGAACTGTACAAACCTTTCCCCAAATCGGCCATTGTCCAATTCCAGCTCTCCTGTATGAGGACAATGCCATTTTAATAGTGCATACTCCTCTGGCTCTCCAGAGGATATCTTTTTGTTCTGTAGTTGCATGCAGGAACTAGGGCACATAGTTAACATAGGGAAAACATTATTGTGCAGTGTAGTAGGAGGCATGTGAAATGCTGTGATATTATGATTGGGTACACTAAACTTAACTTTACTGCTCCCTTCTCATAGCTTTGTATTTTGTTGGTAAGGATGGATCCTGGAAACCGTCGATTAACACCAAAAACCAACACTTTATGAAGGCCAACACTGCGCTCTCAAACTTTGCGATTAAACTAGGCAGGAAGCCACTCAAGGAAATGTTAGCTATCTATGAGGCAAAGTGTTTTTTGACTTCCCTGTATAGGGCTGGGGTGTGGCATTACACTGACTGACAACCTCCACAAATGTAGGAAAATTATTTTCTTAGGAAGCTCTTGTCTGCTCCCCAAAGCTATTTGGGAGTAATTTGCCACTCAGAACTGAGTGTCTGTTTTTTGTTCTGATGTTGCCAATCCTGCCTTGACATAAAGTCTGAACTTCTGAGGCCACCATCCTCAACTGTGAGATCATTAGAGATTGCCAAAAGTCATCCTCCAACTTACAAATCCCCTGGCTTAATTATGTTAAAAACTTTTTTTCGGAACTGGGACATCTTGTGTATTTCAATTCTCCTAACACCATGATGTTAATTGGGGGGAGATCTTAAAGAGGGCTGTTTCTCCCTGTTTAAGAATCTCAGAATGATCACAGAGCTGATTAAACCTAGTGGCTTATTTACAAGCCCCTTGTGATGCCAGTGCGTAATTTTTTATATGTGAAAAAGTGATGCACAGGCGGCACAAGTGGCTTGTAAATAAGTCCCCTAGTTTTCTAACTAATCAGATGATAATGGTTACTGATGAGATTCAGCCTTACCTTAACTTTGTATTGAACTCTGGGCACAGATTTGTTTTAACCAAACTTAGACCAATCATTAACAGTGTGAAAAGTAATCAGATGATGAAATATATCTAGCCTAACACACTTATCAAATGCCCTTGTGACAATGCATCAGATCAAACTACTATGAACACATTTTTATTTTGTAAATTTTATAAAGGTCTGAGTAAGACAATTTTAACACCCGGTTTGAGTGAATATAAATGTGCACAATGTCGCCCGGCATACTTGTTTACAGTCTCTGCCCTCACCTCTGATTTGCTGTTTCATGTCTACACATTCATCATCCGTGATCAATCATAGGAACCTTTTAGCTATCTGAAATAATCATGTTATATCAGGTTAACTTTTGTGCTGCGATGAATTGACTTATTATGGCACCATTACACATATTTAGGTTTCTTATATTTTACTGGCTTTTCATTTGCTTTTTTCTGTTATACACTGTGTATAGCTATTTTGATTTTAACTTCAGGCTCGAATAAAGCTTATTATGGATCTAGAATTTGAATCTCATTAAGGGTTGGCTCGTGGAAATACTGCAAAATCAAAGCATTGAAAGGAATGGAAATCTGAATTTGTATTTTCATTTTATACTTAGAAAGTTTAGTCCACATCCTAGATAGGGTACTCTTGTGCTGAGAGTCCAGAAATAAATACATGGTACAAAAGCACAAACCTGAAGAGGATGTGTTAGACCTGGCATCCATGGCGTGGTCTCCCCTGTCTTTTTTGCCTCTGCTTCCCATGTTGTGACTGTGTGCTGGACTCTGTTTTTGCTACTCTGGGCACTTTACCACTGCTGACCAGTGCTAAGGTGCGAGTTCTCCAGTATACATTGTATGTGTAATTGGCTTTTCCATGATTGGCATATTTGATTTACTCGAAAGTCCCTAGTAAAGTGCACTAGAGGTGCCCAGGGCCTGTAAATCAAATCCTACTAGTGGGCCTGCAGCACCGGTTGTGCCACCCACATAAGTAGCTCTGTAATCATGGCTCAGACCTGCCACTGCAGTGTCTGTGTGTGCAGTTTTAAACTGCCAATTCAACCTGGCAAGTGTACTCACTTGCCAGGTCCAAACTTTCCCTTTTTATACATGTAAGGCACCCTAAGGTAGGCCCTAGTTAGCCCCATGGCAGGGTGCAGTGTATGTTAATGGTGGGACATGTATTAATGTGTTTTACATGTCCAAACAGTGAAATACTGCCAAATTTGTTTTTCACTGTAGCAAGGCCTAATTTTCTCATAGGTTAACATGGGGAATGCCTTTAACTAACTTTTAAGTGCAGTTTTCCTTTGTGAACAGATAGAAATCTCAAATTTGGTGTCTCTGAACTCAAACTTCAAAAATACATATTTTTTTAGGTTGTCAGTTCGAAAATGCCACTTTTAGAAAGTGGACATTTTCTTGCTTAAACCATTCTGTGACTCTGCCTGCTTGTGTATTTCCTGTCTGCTTCAGACTGATAGTTGGACTGTTTGTGAATCTCCACTAGACAGTGACACAAAGGGAGATGGGGTATAGCCTGTATATCCTAATAGGCCATCTCGGCTAGAGTGGAGGGGGGAGTAGTCACTCACACCTGAATGGGCTGTGCCTGCCCTCACACAAAGCAGTCTCCAACCCCCTGGTGTGTGTCTGGGGCCTGGCCTGGGAAAGGCAGAATCTCGTGAACAACAGAGACTTTCCTTTGAAGTGTGCCTACTTCAGAGGCAGAAAGGGGTATAAGTAGTAGACCCAAAACCCCAGATTTTTAGATTACTTCTGGAATCAAGAGAAACCTTTGCCAAGGAGAAGAGCTGGAGAAGGAGGAGTACTGCCCCTTTCCCTGTGACTGCACTTTGCTAAGTTAGCCTGCTGTTGCTGCTTCTGCCTGAAAGAGGACGAAGACTCTACTTTCTTGTGCATTCCTGCTTGAGAAGAATCTCCAAGGACTTGAACTGATCTTGCCTTCTATTTTGAAGACTCAGGGCCATCAAAGACTTCCTCTCCTAGCACCTGGACTCTCTGGTAGGACTCCTGCCCTGCCAAGTGGTGTCTTGTCCAGTCTCTGGGGCATTGAGAGGTGAAGTTGGCAGAACAAGGACTGAAATCCATGCATAAACTGCTGTGTGGGAAATTTTTGACGCATCACCTGCAACTTGGCTGAAAAATAACAGCCACCCTCTTCGCAGCTAAAATCAGTGCTTCACCTGCATCGCAGCTGGGAGGTCAACACATCGCAGCTGGAGAAAAGACGCAACACCCGCTTGCAGCTGCTGATAATAATGCAAACCCCACATAGCGCAGTTTTCCAACACTGCACTGCCGGATTTCTCACATATCGTCGCTGGGCATCAAAGTAATTGTGAACCTGCACGGATCTGAGGTGTCCTGTCCGGATATCGATGCATTGCTCTCTTGCGGGGGGAGTAACAACGGATTGCCTACCCGACTGGAGAAGAAATGATGCACAGCCTCACTTGCATGTAAGGAATCGACGCATCGCTAACTTTTACGACGTACGCTCACCAGTGCGGCTTTATTTTTTACGCAAACCAGGTACTTTGTGTGAAATCAACGTTTCCATTGTATTCTATGGAGTAAGACTCTTATTATTTTGAAAATTCATATGTTGACTTGTGTATGTTGGATTTTTGTTGTTTTGGTCTTGTTTGATTTGGATAAGTATTACCTATTTTAACAAACTCCTGTGGTGTCAATTTTATAGTGTTTTCTCTGTATTACTGTGCGCGTTGGTAAAAATACTTTACACATTGCTTCTGGATTAAGCCTTCCTGCTTGTGTCAAGCTACCAAGGGGGTAAATGGGGGTTAACCAGGTGTGTTTATCCTTTGCCCTGACTAGAGTGAGGGTCCCTGCTTAGACATAGTGCAAACTGACTGCCAGCCAGAGACCCCATTTCTAACAGAATGATAGTAGCAATTAACCCCTTGGATGCCATGGACGAGCTGGTTACATACTTGGCTACGGCGTTCGTGTGCCGAGGATGTAACCAGATCGTCCTGCACCCTGACAACAGGGGAGCACTAGCGCTTCCCCCGTAGGCCACCCACTCCCCTCCACTGGGCAGGGATGGCAGGGGAAGCATTTCCCCTGCCACCCCTGACCCACCCAGTGATGTCTAATGACATGCGATTGTGCACTGACCTCATCAGAGGTCACCCCCTTCACACTGAAAGGGGAAGCTCAGCTTCCAGCGCAATTAGAAGAGAAACACTTTTGTTTCTCTTCCAATCGGAGGTGGGGAAGATCAGAGAGGCATGAAAGGAAAGGCTTTTCCTTTCCTTTCATGTCTCTCTGAGCGTTTCTGCAGCACGATCGCATAGCAATAGTGCTACAGAAATGCCCACTAGACACCAGGGGTTTTGTTTACATTTAGTGAACAAAGAAGGTTGACTCCCCTAGGAGTCATTTTCTTTAAGGCCTTTTCTGCCCACTAGGCACCAGGGATAATTTTTTATTTTTTTGTTTTTATTTTTTAAAGGAGGGGAGTGACCCCTTAGGCAAGGGTCGCTCCCTGGGGGTGGTGACAAATTTATTTTAGGCCATTTCTGCCACCCTTGGGGCCAGCGGGCCTATTTTTATTAAGACAATCTGCTCCCAAGGGGAGCAGAAACCACTAGACACCAGGGATTTCTTTACACCTATTTCATGAAAGTAGAACGACCACTAATACAAGGGTCTCTCCGCTGGGGGGGGGGCATTTTTTAAGGTCTTTTCTGCCCCCTTTGGGGGCAGATCGGCCTATTTTAACTAGTCCAGTCTGCCCCAAGGGGGGCAGAAAGCACAAGGGATCCTTTTAAAAACATTTTTTTACAGGCAGGGAGCAACCCCTTAGGCAAGGTTCGCTCCCCTAGGGAGTAATTGTATTTTAGGCCATTTTGGCCCATGTTGGGGGCAGATCGGCCTCTTTTTGTTAGGCCAATCTGCCCCAAGGGGGGTAGAAACCATTAGAAACCATGGATTTGTTTTGCCACAATTTCATGCAAGAAGAGTGACCCCTTAGGCAAGGGTCACTACTGTAGGGCACAGTTATATTTTAGGCCATTTCTGTCCTCCTTGGGGGCAGATCAGCCTACTTTTATTAGACCAATCTGCCTCCAAGGGTGGCAGAAACCACTAGACAGCTTGGATTTGTTTTCTTTACTATTTTACGTAAGGGGAGCGGCACCTTGGCCAAGGGCCGTTCTCCATGGGACACATGATTTTAGGCCATTTCTGCCCCCTTTGGGGGCAGATCGGCCTATTTCTATTAGGCCCATCTGCCCCCAAAGGGGGCGGAAACCACTTAGGCACCAGGGATTGGTTTTGTGTGGATGTTTTGTTTGGGGGGCAGCCCTTTGGGCAAGGGTCTCTCCCCATGGTGGCACATTACTGATGGCCATTTCTTACAAAAATAGGCCAATCTGGCCCCAAGGGGGTAAGGCCCATCTGCTCCCAAGGGGGACAAAAAGCGCACTAGACACCAGGGAAGATTTATTTTTTTTAAAAGAGGTTGGGGTATGGCCATACCCCCACCCCAAGTAAATGGGGACAAAGATGTTCTGCACACCAGTTGGCAGATGAGGCAATAACCCCAATCCGCTCCCTGGGGGGCAGAAAGCCTACTAGATGCCAAGGAATTTTTAAAAAATTGTGGGGTGGTGGCAACCACCCAGTAGGGGCATGGTTATGCCCCCACCCCAACTGAAGAGGGTAACAGTCTTTCAGCTCTCCACCGCACACTAAAAGAACTTATCCCAGCAGCAAGCAAAAGGACATTTGATTATTTTGCGTCTTGATTTTAAATTTGGGCCATGAGAGTTTGGCTAACTCTCAAAATCGTCCCACTTGGAATGGTGAGGGCTGTACATTTTGGACTTTGGGAGTCTGCCATCTAGGAAAATCTAAGAGACCCAGACACATCTGAAATCTAAACATCTGGGTGAGTCCAGGGTGGTGTAATTCACAGCCAACCTAGCCCATTTTCTTACCCACAATGCCCTGCAAATCTCAAGCTTTCTTGAAATCACACATTTATCCCATATTTTTGTGACAGAACCTTCTGGAATCTGCAGGAATCCTCAAATTTCCTTACACCTCGTATTGTCGCATCAAAACCGATAAAAATTCTGCCCCACTTGACAGTCTAAAAAACAGTTTTTTTTCAAACTGCCCTTTTGGACCCGCTTAGGTTCCCCTTCAATTTTGACATATTTTTGGCACTTCCCTGTCACAGGCACTTGGCCTATTTACACAAGTGGGGTATCATTTTTATCAGGAAACTGAGTGGAACATTGGGTGGTAGGTAATTTGTGCTGGTGCGGTGATCCCACACAGAAATGAGGGGAAAATTTAATTTTTTAGCTAAAATTGAGGTTTGCTGAGGATTCTGGGGGATCCACGTAAGTTGCACCTGGCTGGACTCCCTCAGGTGTCTAGTTTTCAGAAATGTCTGGATTTGGTAGATTTACGTAGATGGCTGCTGAGCCCAGGACCAAAAACGCAGGTGTCCCCCCTGCAAAAACAGGTAATTTTGTAATTGATCATTTGACCTGTGCACATAGTGTTTTGAGGCATTTCCTGTTGCAGGCACTAGACCTACCCACACAAGTGAGGTAACATTTTTATCAAGCGATGTGGAGAAATGCTGTGTTGAAGGAAGTTTATGACTCCCCTCAGATTCCAGAACTTTGCAGCACCGAAATGTGAGGAAAAAGTGTTTCTTTTGCCACATTTTGAGGTTTGCAAAGGATTCTGGGTAACAGAATTCTGCGAGAGTGCCACAAGTTACCCATCCTGGGTTTCCCTAGGTGTCTAGTTTTCAGAAATACCCAAGTTTGCTAGGTTTCCCTGGGTGCTGGATGAGCTAGAGGCCAAAATCCACAGCTAGGCACTTTGCAAAAACAGGTCAGTTTTCATAAGAAAAATGTGATGTGTCCATGTTGTGTTTTGGACCCTTCCCTGTCACGGGCACTAGGCTTACCCACACATATGAGGTACCATTTTTATCGGGAGACTTGGAGAAATGCCGGGTAGAAGGACGTTTGTGGTTCCTCTCAGATTCCAGAACTTTGCAGCACCGAAATAGGAGGGAAATTTGTTAATTTTAGACAAGATTTGAGGTTTGCAAAGGATTCTGGGTGCCAGAACCTTGTGAGAACCCCATAAGGAACCACATTCTGAATTCCCCTACATGTCTAGTTTTCAAAAATGCATAGGTTTGCTAGGTTTCCCTTGGTGCAGGCTGAGCTAGAGGCCTAAAGGAACCCCATGCTGAATTCCCCTACATGTGTAGTTTTCAAAATGTATAGGCTTGCTAGGTTTCCCTTGGTGCAGGTTGAGCTAGAGGCCAAAATTCACAGGTAGGCCCTTTGCAGAAAACAGGTCTGTTTTCTCTGGGAAAATATGATGTGTCCACGTTGTGTTTTGGGACATTTCCTGTTGCGTGCACTAGGCTTACAAACACAAGTGAGGTACCATTTTTATCGGAAAACTTGGGGAATGCTGGGTAGAAGGACGTTTTTGGTTCCCCTCAGATTTCAGACGTTTAGAACACCGAAATGTGAGGAAAAAGTGTTTTTTTGCCAAATCTTGAGGTTTGCAATGGATTCTGGGTAGCAGAACCTGGTGAGAGCGCCACATGTTACCCCATCCTAGATGTCCCTAGCTGTCTAGTTTTCAGAAATGCCCAGGTTTGCTAGGTTTCCCTAGGTGCCGGCGGACTTAGAGGCCAAAATCCACAGGTAGGTTCTTTCCAAAAAAACATGTCAGATTTCCAGGTAAAAATGTGATGTCCATGGTTTTTGTTTGGGGGCGTATCCTTTCGCGGGCACTAGCCCCACCCTCACAAGTGAGGTACCATTTTTATTGGGATGTTTAGGGGAGACTTAGGGGAATACAGAATAGAAGAACAAGTGTTAATTGCCCCCTGTCTTTCTCAACATTTATTCCTTCAAAATGTAAGCAGTGTGTAAGAAAGAAGTGTATTTGAGAAATGCCCTGTAATTCACATGCTAATATGGGGACCTCCAAATTCAATAATGTGCAAATAACCACTGCTTCTCAACACCTTATCTTGTGCCCAATTTGGAAATACAAAGGTTTCCTTGATACCTATTTTTCACTCTTTATATTTTACCAAATAAATTGCTGTATACCCGGAATTCAATGAAAACCCATTGTAAGGTGAAGCTCATTTATTGGCTCTGGGTACCTAGGGTTCTTGATGAACCTACAAGCCCGATATATTCCCACAACCAGAGGAGTCCCGCAAATGTAATGGTATATTGCTTTTAAAAATCTGCCATAGCAGGAAAAAGTTCCAGAAGAAAACATGGACAGAAATGGCTGTTTTTTTTTCAGATCAATTTCATTTTTTTATTTTTTATTTCAGCTGTTATTTTCTATAGGAAAAGCTTACAGGACCTATCAAAATGACCCCTTGCTGAATTTAGACTTTTGTTTATTTTTTAGACATGTTTAGCTGTCCAGGATCCACCATTGGTTTCACACCCATTTTTTCACTAACGGGAAGGAGGCTGAAACCACAAAAAATAGTAAAAATGGGGTATGTTCCAGTAAAATACCAAAATTGTGTTGAAAATTTGGTTTTCTGATTCAAGTCTGCCTGTTCTTGAAAGCTGGGAAGATGGTGAATTTATCACCGCAAACCCTTTGTTGATGTCATTTACAGGGAAACACACACATACTTTCTTCTGAAGCCCTTTTTTCCCATTTTTTCTGAAAAAATGGAATTGGAAAAAAGGACGCAAATTTGGCATGGATAGCTTATGTAGACAAAATGTTATAAGGGCGAGCTACCCCAAATACCCAAAAAAAAGGCTCGGCACAAGAGGGGTAAAAGGCCTGGCAGCAAAAGGGTTAAGGGCTGAGAAATAGCTAGTTCTTTAGTAAATCTCTAAATTGCAACAGATCAGATTCAGAACATACATACAGTGGCAGAGTCTTCTACCTGGATGCAGCAGCAGCCTAAAATAATCTACTGCCTAAAGCTTTCAACTGAAATTTGGGGATCCCTAAGTTAAGTGTATTTACAGATCTCAGCAAATGAACAGGAGAATATTGTTTAAATCTATGGTAAAGTATGCCCAGATGTGGGTCTCATATACACTGTGCCACTAGAGTCAAGATAGCCTGGCTGATGAAGGATGATACCACAAAACCCGGTCTCTGGATGCTTGTTTACATCCAGGGAGGACAAGGCCTGGCAGTTCGGGCTTGACTGTTTGCACGGGGAACAGCATCAGGACTTATTTGCATATAGCGGGGTCCAAACTGGGGTGGGATGGTGAGCAAAAGAATGGTTGATTTAGCAGAGATCTATGGTAGGTGTGAGTGTTTCAGCACTCCACCCATCATCCTTTTGTGTTGCTAAAGTCGCCATAAGTGGCCAGGTTATGCCGAGAACTTGGTCCTTTGCTTTCTGTGCCACTGGATTCAAGCTTGCCTGGCTGATGAAGGTTAACTGGTCCCAGGATACTTGTTTCCAGTCCAGAAAGGATCTGGCCTGGCAGTTCGGGCTGGACTGTTCCCATGTGAACAGGGTCAAGACTGATTTGCCTATGACTGGGTCCAATCTGCAGTGGCATGGTGAGTAATGGAATGATGCATTAAACCCAGATCTGTGACTAGGTGGGAGTATCGGAAAAGTTTCAGCACTTTGTCCATTATCCTTTTGTGCTGCTAAAGTCTCCCTAAGTATTAACTAGTATTTTTCTTCACATGCGCCCAGTCCAACATGTGCACATTTGTCTGAAGTAAACATCACATTGCACAATCCTCTTCACTTTAACTTAATACTGATACTAATAAACTTTTGGATGATGATTTGGATGACGAACAACTACATTTGGTGTTGATTTATCTCAACTGATGTTTTCATCTGGCCTTGTAGGCATGTGTAAACCATTGTTTGTGGAATGTTCGGTAGGCCATTTTGTTGTCTCATCATGTCCACTTACTTTTTCATTCCTCCATTAGCATATCTCCTACGGAACTTCTTCCTAGCAATCCTGATCCCCTTATACACCCATGTAAAGCTATCTATTCTTGTTTGCAAATCTCGTATCCCCTCTCTATCCTAGAGCATAGACATCACTCTAGGATAGATTATTTTTTATTGACTAAGGCTCTTAGGGCGTCCGTGGTGGATGTTCAACACATTCCAGCACATTTATCCAATCATGCCGCAGTAGTGTTGACTTTGAAGGAAGCAGGGCCACGACCGGTAAGAAGATGGACGCTAGATTACTCTCCCTTGAACAATATTGAAGTGGTAGAACGTTTGTCTAGTGAAACTAAGTGGTTTTTTGAAGTCAACTTGAATTCTGCTCCTCCTTATGTGGTATGGGATTCTTATAAAGCCTTTATTAGAGGAATCCTGATTAGCATCTCTGCCCAGAGGAACAGGGAATATAGGTTGTAGGTTCAGAATATTGAGAAAGATTTAGAGAATCTAAAAGGGAAGCTGGTGAAGGCGCAATTTGAGGGAAAGATTGACGATGCAATATTATTGGAATTGGCATCTAAACGTGCCTCTCTTTTAGTGATCATAGAAATGAGAGTAAAGGAAAGATGGGATGCAAGCAAATTAGCAAATATTGAATATGGGGAGAGCGCGGGGAAATTATTGGCATGGAAAATAAAATCTAATCTTGCTAGGAACCAGATCTGAGAGATAAGAGACCCTTTTACAGGGGTGACCTTAAGGGAACCGTTAGAGATTTAAAGAGTATTTCAGGGTTTTTTCGAAGTTTTATATACAGAGGATTTATTAGATGCAGCAGAGGTCAGGATGCCAAATGTAGAGGAGTTAATGATGGAAAAACTCAATGATGAAGGACAGTCTCTTTTGGAGAAGGAATTTTTAGAGGTGGATGTAGTACAGGCTATTTCAAAAAGTAATAAGGGGAAAGCAGCGGGCCTTGATGGCTTACCCGCCGTATTTTACATAAAGTTATGTGGTGTTTCAGCCCCATTTCTTAAATACCTCTAATTTAATTTGGAGAGGAGAATCCCGCTTACCAATATCTTGGAATGAAGCAATAATAACTATTATTTTAAAACCTGGGAAGGACCCCTCGCTTTGTGAATCATACAGACCAATCCCTCTACTGAATAATGATTAAAAAATATTTACTAGTATTCTTGCTAGTAGATTATGGAGAAGTATTGTACCTCTGATTCATATATGCATCAATTGCATGCGTATATGCATCAATTTGAAGGGAAAGCGGAATAGAAATGTATGTATAAATTTGGTCACCCAAGGTTCTACAAAAGTGTAAGGCTGAAAACACTACAAGCTGCCACATCATTGTGGGCTAGGATAAGGAGAATTGCGAAGTTATCATATTATAGTACTAATGCCCCTATTTGGGATTCTCAGAGAACCCAGGACTGCCTTAAAGATGCTCTATCTTGTCCTTTGAAGGAGGCAGGGATTATAGAATGGGGACAAGTATTACAGGATGGAGTATTGAAACCTTGGGAGACTTTTAGCTCTGAGATGCAGTGCTCGTTGTCTAGATTTAAATATTATCAACTATAAGCATAGATCTTTACGAATAACGGACAAAGAGACTAATGAGTTAGAGGAGTTATTAAATAAGAACCAGCCATGTAAGAAGGAAGTTGCTGCCTATTACAGAATATTTGTGGATAGTTTAGATGATGAACAGAATTTCCCTGGTCCTGTGTGGGATGATGTGGTGAGTAGGGAGGAGATTGATATACTATGGACATGATCTTGGCAGCTTCTTTATAAGGTGGTCAAGCCAGCTTTTCTTAGGAAGAACAATTTGTTTGTTTTACATAGGGCATACTATACTCCCAAAAAAATAAATAAATTCAATGAAAATGCTCAGGCAGCTTGTAAGAAATGTGGGTTAGAGGGGGCGGATGATATTCATATGCTGATGCTGTGGCCTTGGATTTAGAATTTTTGGAGGGAGATTTTTGAAATCTTCTCTAATGTGCTACAGGTACCGCTGGCGGCCTCCCCGGTCTCAGTTTTATTTGGTGGTTCTTTAGAGCTGCAAAACCTCCCGAGCGCTCATAGGATTTTGTTATTTTATTTAATACTTTTAGCCAGGTGGGAGATATGCAGATATTGGATCTCCCCCACCACACCAACCCGAT
Source organism: Pleurodeles waltl (assembly GCF_031143425.1). Lineage (NCBI taxonomy): Eukaryota > Metazoa > Chordata > Amphibia > Caudata > Salamandridae > Pleurodeles > Pleurodeles waltl. The sequence goes on from NC_090440.1 coordinate 1,854,695,287, forward strand.
TGGGATGGGTGAATGTTGTAATAAAAATATGTAAGTGAGACCTCTGTAGAACTGGCATTAAAAATGTTAAAAAGCTTTGGCAACCTTAGGTGAATTGGCACTCTCTGAGCACCCGCTTTTCAGTTTGTTGTCCAATGATTATTTCAAATGAGGGGCTGCACTCAGAAATCCCACCCCCATGATGCTTGACTTCCGGATGCTGACTGCCTCGGACCTAACCAGAAGATTCTGGAATGTAGACCGGGTCAGATCATAATGGAGGTACTCCAAGAGATATGAGGACACAAAACAAAAGAGTTTCTCTCACCATTCGTTGTCTGAATGAATCTCACAGGCATCCATCACTATATCTGAGATGTATTACTTCATCATTGAATCTACAGTGTTCGATGAGCATTTCCAGTCTCTCAACAAATTTGTCACTCAACAAATTCACCAACTCTTTGTCATTCTAGACTAAAAATGTATCTTTCATGATCTAAATTTGACATTAGATTAAACCTGACATTCAAAGCTTCTTTGATTTGACAGTATGTAACTTCATCAGCTTGCCTCATTTTCTTTATGACATCTTTTACAATGCCACCAGCAAGATTTTCCATGTACTTGATAATCTTTTTTGTTAACCATTTCTTCTAGTGCATCAATGTAAATATCAAATGTCTCTATCCAAGCAGTCTATCTATCACCAATATTTTGCTTTTTGGTGGTACCGAACAGTGGTGGCAGTTTCAGGATGGAGGTACCTTTCGCAGGACTGGCAACTGGAATTTTCTTCAACTTCACTTAACAGTCTTGATGAATTTGTTATGTACACCATCTCTAAGACCATGTGACATGCTAGCTTCTTGGTCATCTTGGACAGTCTGTGGGAATGTGACCTCTTTCTTGGTCTCAATTGAATCCCTTTACTCTGTGGAAACTTCTGGAGGTGTGTTGACCTGTCACCCGGAAGTTTAGTGGTGTGCTGCTTCAGGTACTTCACAGCTCAGTAAGTATAACCCCTGTGCTTCATCTTGGGTCTATTTGCCTGCCACTGAAGTGGTAGAGGTCTTCTTATTGAGGCTCTGGTAAGTGCAACAACATCACTTGCTTTATCATCACTTATTCTGTCAGCCAGCTCGTTTGTGTATTTTACTCATAATTGACCGTGGCAGTTCTTAGTTCTTCTTTTGTTTCTGTCCACTCTTAGCAGTAGTGCTCCGAATACTTTATTCCTGTATATCGCTTAGTATTGTGGTACCTCTCTGTACAGCCTTGCCAGTAGGTTCTTGTTCAATAGTGCATAGACTTTTCAGTGAACCTTCCTTCATATTCAAATGCTTCACATTGGCTGGAGTTGTGTTTTGACTCCACATATATCATATGTTGATTCTGCACTTTTATGAAGGCACATGTGGCATGGAGAAGCAGTTTGCTTGAACCATGGCAAATTCTCTTGGAGAGCACTGTCTATCTTCAGGTTGCTTATCCCCTACCTCATTGACAGTTGTAACATCCTCCCCATCCTTGGTCCCCTCCAATGAATACACCACACATGATGCTATATATTACACATCTTAATTCCTCTGCATGTAACAGCAAATTCAACATTCTAAAACTGCATTCATTCCACCACATTGTAACAGTTACATCACAGCTCTAAGGAGTTCTTCAGGAGCCGAAAGGTTTCTGTCATTTATACTCACACGAGACTACAATGTCCATCATATTTTTCACTGCCCAGTTTTGCCAAATACATTATGGTTGTCTCAGAAAGCATAAGAGCACAAATATCTTTTAGGTGGTGGGGAAAAAGTCAAGTGCATCAAGGAAATGTATTTTTCCCCTGAGGGCAGGGACTATGCTTCAAGCCCGTCTTTAGAAGAAAAAGAGTCTCTAGGTCCACCATGCCACCACATCATGATGGGCTTGCTGTCACTGTTTTATTGTTCATCAAATCAATCCCTGCCACAGTGGTGCAATATGTCTAGTGGAAACGTAAATACAGCTGGCTAGCTTTGGTTGGCCTGTGAAGGTTGTGCTGGTGTCTTTGTAGTCCTATCATTATCGCAGCCATTCTACCAAGAGCTTAAGGACTCTCCATGCATGAAAATGAAATGTATGACTCTCTCTAGCTCCTGGCTGAATTGACAATATGTACTACAAATAAGACCTAGCTCCCTGCTGAGAGTCCTTCAAGGAGACCCCTATCATTGGGTTTGGACAGCCATTGGTTGATTGTGGGATCACATGCAGATTTATTTATGTCCATTCTTGACAATTGAAGTTTAGACGTCAATCTCGTATGCATACATTTTTCTGGTGAAGCAGTCGGGTGATGCCCAAAAGAGAGGGGTCTCTGCTTGAAGCCACTGTGCCTCCTGTATCAATGTCTGCTCCATGTCGTGTTCTTCCACTGAAAACTCCTACCATCCATGAACAGTGCTCACCAGCTTTGCCCTGTCAACTTCCCTCTCTGCCCCCCTCAGCGTGCAGATACATTTAGGCAGGAAATGCAGGTTTGCTGTGGCCAAATGTTATATTGCAAATCGAGTCCATAGCACAGAGCAGGGTCCTCTGGAATTTGAAGCCTCCCAACCCCATTACTTCCACCCTGCGTAACATAATTAGCCCACTTGTAAACATATGCTCACACTTTTTGCAATAGAGAGCAAAATAAAAAAAGATGCAGTGCAGAAAGTGCTAAATAATTGCAATGCAACAGAAAGAGATGGATACCCACAGCTCATGCCCTCCACCACCATCCACACTGCATCTGCTCGTATCCATGAGTGCATGCTTAGCTTGTATGCCTCTTTAGTTTTCTAGTCCCACTATGCTGCCTTATTTTCAAAATTATTCTCCACCAGCTTTCACTCCGTCTACGCTTTGATCAAAAGTCGGAGACTTTGATAAAACATTGGATGTTTTTTGTTGCTGCTTCTTATTTGTGCCATTATTCATTTGAGACCAAATATGGGATTCGATGAAAGGCACTTTCCTCTATGAAAGTCTCAGCAAGCACAGGATTAGGGATTGAAAATGTTGCTTTAGTTTTCCTTTCAGTTGACTTTGTTGTTGTCCTGGTGACGCATGAATGTGTGCCCCACCATTTGGTCTGAGAGTTACAAGCAGGAGATGCCACTGGTTGCCATCAAGAAAGTGAACTACGAGAACCAGTGTTCAGTGGGCCAAGAGGACGTTCTCTGAAGTGATGGCCTCTCTTTTGATGTCGAGTGGGGCGGGTGGCCCCTTGTATCAGTTCTAGATATACGCTTAAGTACCAGGAGAGATAGCATCAGCTGTCTCAAATTAATTATTACAAATCTATTCAGAGAAGGGGGAAGGATCAGTGCCCGAAAGGAACTGTTTATTGATTGTCCATGCCATTCATAATCTGTAGGTTTGCAATTGTGCTGGAAAATAGCCTTTTTGTTATGTGCAGCAGCTGGAACAGTACATCTAGTGAGGGGTATCCCTTTTTAGGGTAGAGCATGCAACCGCTCTGGCCTCTGTTGTTATCTCTATGTGGGCTTTTATCCACACCTATGTCACGCCCGTCACTTTCACTGGTTCGAGGGCTTGCATTGTAAAATTCGCTTGACTTCATGTGGGAAAGGCATGCATATGTCATACCTTTTCTGGTGTTTAGCCCTCCTGAAGCGCACTGGCCAACTTCTGAAAACATACAAGGTTCCATGTTTACAGCATGATTTCTGGACTACTTTTTTCCTTTTTATTACCTACACAGCACAATGTCGCTGGGTTTTACACAGCGCAATCACACTCGTTTTAAAAAATATATATTTTTTAAATTTTCCCCATCCCCATCCACCCCCCGCCCACCCTCCCCTTAAGATTTGCAGTGGCCTCCGCTGCACATATGCATTTTCGCACGTCCTCTAGTTTACACCACTAATAGCTCTAACTTGAGCAAACGTGACACCCATTGCATTGCAAATGCTTGTTATTCTTTGCTTATTATACATTTCTGTGTAACTCTTTCCTTTACTGTTTTTCCTCTCACCCTCCATCCTCCCTCCATCCCTCTTTTCCCTTCTCTTTATATATAGCTCTCTCTTTTTGCCTTATTTTCTTTAGTCTTCACATTTCTGTGATATAAACTACATTTCACCCATCCACGTTTTGTCAATTTCACTGAAAGGAAGAGATTTAATTCTCAGGGATTGTTGATGAACATATTAATATTTAAAATGAGCCCAGACCTTAGTAGCACTGATTGAGAATGGAAACACTGGATTGAAGAGGAACTCACAGTTATATTATGTTGTGTATTGTATTTGTAAGCTTTTTAAGTTGAAAAAGAAAAGTATTGTGATTCTTTCAGAATTTAGAGCATGCATAGAGGATGATGTTGTGAATTAAAGATGGCGCTATCCGATGCAGGCTGCAGTCCAGGGTACTCTTACCTCATTAGTAACCCGAGGTCATCCTTTAAAGTACCAAATACATCTGCAAAAATAAGGGCGCGTGACAAGTGCTGAAAGAGAAGTTCCTGAATCGTGAAATAGGTATAAAAGATACAGTAAAAATGCAGGCAGGGGGGCTTTGAGACCACCCTCTCACTGCTCATATTTACGTTAATGGTCTGATCCAGTGGTGTTTGACATCAAAGGTATCGTTTCATCGACAAAGGGCAGCCAGATCATTCTAGATCACAGGGATACCGTGGTGCCCGTCCTAGGCTTTAATTTTACAAACTAATACACTGTGGGAGATGTAGTTTTGATTCACTTTGATACAAACAACAGGAATGTTCTATCTTGCTATTTGCGAGAGTGATAGGTGGAAATGTTACTTTTGTGTGGCAAATACTCCTTTGTACACCTGAAAAATTTACTCTGTGAGCTGTAGGCTTAGTGCACATTAATTGAGCTAATTAGACTAAAGTACTTAAACAGGGGACTTGAAATGAGTGGACATAGGACTATGCAGCCAGGTGCACAATGGCACACATAATCTTAGTGCGACATCTACGCTGACAGGAACAAGAATCATTCAGTCAGAATAACGTCATTTACTCCAGCTCCCATAAAATACACAGTTTTAATGAAACTTTAGTTGAATTTCAGGTTAATAAAATGAAAATAAGTTTCCACGTCATTCGTTTTTCTTGGAATATTCATAATTGAAATAGTGTGATAAACCAACACTTTTATGAAGTATAAATTAGAGTAGTAAACTTAGTAAAGTTTTTAAAATATTAACTAGTTTTCCATCATAAGAGGGAGTCACCCTATTATCTAGTTTTTGTCATCCATTCCGAATCTGGATTATTGATTGTAGAAGTTGATTTCCTTATTTTTAGCAACTTCTTTTCATAGTTTGGTAAGGAAATGTGACCCCCTCCTTTTCACTCACTTTGTGTTTTATTTTGTTCTTTTACATGTCTCTGGAGAATTTCTATTTTCATTTTTAATTTGCCCAGTTTCCTTTTACTTACAAATATTGTTTTCTACTTTACAACGTATATTTGGAAAGATGTATGTGTTTTTAATGGAATATTCAAAGAACAAACCACATTCACTTTGGCGGAACTTCTGCCAGTATGAAGGAAGTATTTTTTTCACTGTTACAAATCAAGAATAAAGGGACATATTTTTCATTATTTCACATAATGCACCTTGCTGCGCTGAATGACAGGGAGAGGGCAGGAATGCACCAGATCAATCAAGATATGGCACATAGCTGTCCTCTGAGTGCCCTGGCGCACAAACTGCTGCCCAGCGCCAACGCAGGCACACTGGCACCATGGTGCAAAGGTGCCTGCGTTACAGGCTAGATTGTTTGGTGAAGAAGAGCGGCCATAGCTCTTTTCATTGCAAATGCTTGTTATCTTTTGGCTTCCAATTCACGCATGTATGTTCAATCGTTCTTTTTTGGCCATGGATGCTAATTCATCTACTTTAAAAAGATTATTATATATTTTTTTAAATGGTTAATGTAGAGGTAAATAACACAGGACATTTGGACTTGTAGATGTAATTGATGCTCTAAAGTAGGTGCCTTGGTGTGTAAGGACACTGTTGCACAGTGCATGGATAGCTGGAGCTTGCTGATGCTCTGTGCCCTCTGCACATCCGCTTTACAGAGTTCTGTTATGCCCCAGACTCCATTATGTGCCCCTTATCCCTTATCCCTTAAAGATATGCAAAATAAGAATGGCTCAATTTGCCTAAATATCTGATAGTTAAATTGGGCTGCTTTGATAGCTAACTGTTTCAAGTTGTGAATTCTGATTTGTCACTATACTTACTTTTTTTTCAATTAGGTCGAGCTAAAGATTGCTCTAGCGTTCATTAGATTTTGGATGATAATTTTGAAGACGTGTTATTCATGCAGCGTTCTTTGAATCGCGTATTTGGTCAAATGAACCTGTTTATTACAATTTCACTGATTAATTTTAAACGTGAATTTAGTAGTGTAGTCCCAATATTGGCCATTTTACGCATCGGAACTGTTTAGCACCACCTTCCAAGAACTCTCCTTGAGTTTAATCTGGGTGATAATCAGTTTTTTAAATATTTGAAATTGAAGGGGAACCTTTCGATCATTTTATTTATCATGTCAGTTCCTAATGAAACCAAATTGGCTGTCAATGTTGTCATTGCTTTGATCTTCGTTTCAGTATTTTATTCCATATTACATTGTCTAGTCTTTGGAAGGTTGCTTATAACTGGTCTAAAATTTTAAACTTCACCATAGATTAAAAAAAAAAGTTGCAGCACGAGTCCCACTGGACGTGGTGCAGGATTTTTAACCAGCTAATGTGAATATTCAAATTCTTCATACCATTTCTAAAATACGTTGCACTGCAGGCATACTGTACTGGCGAGTTCTGCAAGCCGTTTCTTCATGCACAATGTCTTAGACAGTAGAAAGATAGATTCATCCCGCATATTGGCTGATTGCAGAGTTATTTCAAATTACTGAGTTAAATTTATTCGCTTGGTCATTCTACTCTTTGGCACAAATGTTGTTATCGCGTTGTTAACTCTATTGCTTGCACAAGATTTGGTGATGCATGTGATGTTAGAATGTCAAGTGAGTGTAAGGCACTGTTGCTTATTTTCACAACTGTCTACCGTCTATTTGTTTTCCAACTGCAGCTGGCTGGGCATAGATCCACCTTACTCGGCTCACTGGTTGCAGGAAAGTATTTCCTGCTACTATCACATTGTAGGTCTGGGGAAAACACTATGGCCATCATTACAACACTGGCGGTCAAAGACCGCCAGGGTTGAAGTGGCGATCGTACCGCCAACAGGCTAGTAGTACAATTCGCCATATTTTTACCGCCACGGTCACACCGCCATGATTGTCCCGGCGGTTACAATCCGCCAGGGCAGCGCTGCCCTGGGGATTATGACTCCCCTTCCCGCCAGCCTGTCCATGGCGGTACAGATGGCCATGGAAAGGCTGGCGGGAAGGGGAGTGGCGGGGCCCTGGGCACTGCAGGGACCCCCAGGCATAGCCCCGTCACGATTTTCACTGTCTGCCTGGCCGACAGTGAAGAGCGCGACGGGTGCTGTGGCACCCACCGAACCGCCACATTGCCGTCGGCTCCCTTAGGAGCTGGCTGCAATGTTAAGCCCAACATCCCCACTGGGCCGGCGGGCGGAAACTCTGTTTCCGCCCGCCGGCCCAGTGGGGATGTCCAAATGCGCCCGGTGGGTTTCCGGCTGTATGGGCGGCCGTCTGGTGGTACAACTTTGGTGATCAGCCTCGTCCGACCGCTAAGGTTGTAATGAGGGCCTATGTGGTCTTTGCAGTTAAAATGGATGTCATTGACACGCAAATTAATATCTAAACTGTTTTCAAAGTTTTTGTTCTTAAATTCTTGTGCTTAGTTTGCATTTTTGTGTTTTATAAGTAGTGTATGGTTTTGCTACAGATTCGGAGTGCCTCATTTCGCTATCATGTAACTTTAAAAAAAAAAAATTGTTTTAGTCTGGGATGTATTTGTTCGTTCAAAGGTCAATAAAAAGTAACTCTATGAAGATTGGTGATTTAGGTCTCAGTAATCTTTCACGGTTCAATAACAGCTGAAAGGGGCACCATGCTCCTATCCTCTACTGAGATGATGTTGTAAGCATCGGTAATAAGAAACCAGTAACGAGACACTGTGAGTGCCTATTAGCACTTTCATTCGACCCCTGTTAAAATAGGCCATATCCTTCAATGAGCCCTGTACTGCTCACCAGGAATCCTGTACTGTTCCCCTAAATTTTGCTTTGGACACCTTGTACTCTGTGCTGCTCCCAGTCCCCTAGGCCAGGAGTTATCCCATCGGAGAGCCTGCCATGGATGCTGAACTGTACCCCCAAACGTGAACTGTTCCCCCTTGAACCTGCACTGAATCTTCTCAGTCGTGCGCCCTCCCACGGGCCTTGTGATTCTCTTTTTTAAGTTTGAAATAGAAAGTTTATTGAAGATTCATACAATATTCAAAAGATATAAATACAGTTGATAGCTAGAGAGAAAAGAAAACAGTAACAGTTCAATTTCCTAAAAGGTACATTATGAGAAGCATAATGCATATATTAATACCTAAAATCGCAAAATATACATTCACATATTAAATATATCAGTAGAAAAAGTTATAAACAGTAGGATAAGTACAATAAAAAGTAAAGAGAAACAATTCCTGGTGGTTTAGAAACCTCATTCCTAGGAAAATTATTACATGAAGAGTAAGCCAAAGAGTTTAGGTAATTTATAATAGGTAACCATAACATGTCTCTTTTAATACCCAGGGACACAGGGTAAACATAAGCTCTATCCAACCGATAGTTAGAACAGATACCGTACCACCAAGCCTGAAAGGATAATTGAGAGGAGTCCTTCCAAGTTTTCGTAATTTGTTGAAAAGCAACAGCCAACAATAAATCTAAAATTACAATAGAGTTTTTGGGAAAATGTGACCAGTCGGTGTCAAGGCTGCCTAAAAATATATTTGCAAAAGTTAAGGAGATTTGAGTTTTAAAAATAATATTATTCCAAACCTTAACCCAAAATTGAAAAGTGTTTGAGCACTCAAAGAGCATGTGTTTAAGATCTGAAACCGGTTCACTACAAGACCAACAACAGAGTGAAAGGTTAAAATTCATTTTATGTAAAGATGAAGGTGCAATTAATAGTCTATTATATATAAAGAATAAAGTTTGAATTGCATTAGCTGCTCTTGAGGTCTTTCGTATTTTAATCCACACTTTATTCCATAGTGAGGGTGAAAGTGGAATAGCCAAATCTTTTTCCCATTGTATTTCTATTGCTGATTTAGGTCTATCTGCAGGAAGAGCTGTAATTGTTTGGTAAATACTAGAAGCTGAGGCAGACTGGTGCAACAAGTTCTTATTTGGAGAAGAATGAACTAATGGTGCTTGCTGAACTCAGAAAGATTGATAAGAAGTATTTATATGTATTAGGTCATCATATTTTTTATTAAAACAGGATGGAAGGGGAAAAAAAAACGTGCTTGCTCAAAAGAAAGAGGGGAATCACTGTCAAAAAGTTGGTAAACCTATTTCAACCCCTTCAAATGCCACAATTTCCAGTAAATGATTTTATTATTCAACTTGATGGGTTTGTTGTACCAGATTGACGAATTCAGAAATTGCACTCTGTCTCCGTCATATGAAGCAAAAATAGGTTGCTCAATTCTGCATGAATTTTTCAAAATTGGGAGGGAAATAGATGAAGGTTTTTTTGACAGAGTTAATACTTCCGGAAACATGAAAGGAGCAACAAAGGTCTTTTCAACCTTAACCCATAAAGGTAAAAAAGTAGAAACATCTTCGTTCAATAAACAGGAAGCCTGCTTAAGAGAAAAAGCCATATGATAAGAGAGAAGATTCGGAAAATTAACTCCTCTGTGAATTTTAGGTTTCCTCAATTTTTGGAGAGCATTCTGGATCTCTTATTATTCCAAAAGAATTTAGTTAAAATAGAGTTCAACCTCTTGAACTAATTATTTGGAATATTAATTGGAATATGTGATAAATAGAAGAGAATGATAGGAAGTAACGTCATCCTTAGAGAATCTAATCTACCCTACCAGGATAGAAATAAAGGGATCCATTTAGATACAAGAGAATCGAGGCTAGAGAATAATTGCAAGAAGTTACAAGAAATTGTATCCCGAAATGAAGGTTTAAACCATGGACCAAGATATTTAATTTTGTCCTTGTTCCAGTGAAAATTGGAAGATTTAAAGTCATCCGGAAGGCAACATTTATTTAAAGGGAGAATTTCACACTTTTCTTTATTTAACTTATACCCTGCAATAGAAGCAAAATGTTCTACCTCAGAAAGAAAAGAAGGAAGTGAGGATTTTGGATTTGACATAAAAAGTAAGATATCATCAGCATAAGCTGAAAATTGTATCTGTCCCTCTCCGAACCAGAAACCATATAAATTTGAATTAGCCTTATGTTTCAATGAAAAGGGTTCCAATGCAAGAACAAACAGAAGCGGTGATAGCGGACATCCCTGACAAACTCCTCTGTGAAGTGAGAAAGAGGGAGAGATAGTGGATGGAACAAATCTAGAGTTAGATTTACGGTCAAGGAAGGGATCCATAACCATATTGCAATCTCCTCCAAAAATTAAATAATCATCTGAAAGGGTCATTAACTTAGCTAATATTTCATTCTAAAAAGATTTATTAGGTTGGGTTGGACCATAAACATTAAATATAGTTAAAGATACTTTATAAATATATTCATTGAAGCTATAACCCATCTACCCTGCTCATCAGACTCTTGAGAAAAATAGTAACCCCATTTCTTTTCCCCGTACCCGGAGAGGCAAAAACATGACCCACCCATTGTCTTTTAAGTTTGGCCACCTCAGCACTTGTTTTATGAGTATCTTGTAACAAGGCAATATCAGCTTTCAATTTTAAAATATGAGTTAAAACTCTTTGACTCTTTATTGGGGATCCCAAACCTTTAACATTCCATGAAAGAAATCTAATTGTCACGAATTGTCTATTTTACTGACTGTGCTTGCGAAGGGACAGCAGGACTGTCCTCATCACCTCCCTCATAATTACTAGAAGAGGAGTTATCGAATGGGACTCCTCTGACTAAAAAAATGCTCCCAGAGTCTGCACCATTGTCCTATCCCTCAGATGCTGTCTCAGTATCTGCTGTCTCTGTTAGAAATTGGGTCTTTGATTGGCAGTCAGGTTAACCCCTGTCCAAGCAAGGACCCTCACACTAGTCATGGTAAAAGAGAATCACCCTCAGCTAACCCCTGCTTACCCTCACGCTTACCCCCTTGGTAGCTTGGCACGAAGAGGGAGGCTTAACTCCAGAGTGCTAGGTGTAAAGTATTTCTACCAACACACACAGTAACTTAATGAAAACACTACAAAATGACACAACACAGGTTTAAAAAAATTGAGAATATTTATGTAAACAAAACAAGACCAAAGCGACAAAAATCCACAGTACACAAGTCAAGTTATCAATAAAAATGCAAAAAGAGTCTTCATGTAATCTTAAACACAAAGCTAACGCTGTTAGCGTGAAAATGTACCTTGGGAGCATAAAAAATAACCTGCACGGGTGAGTGTGAATCAAAAAGGGCTTGCGATGTGTCGATATCACTCATAAGCAAGACCTTGCGTCGTTTCTCCATCAGTCGGGTCGTTGTGCTTTGTTTCTTCTCTCCGCAGGAGAGTGATGTGTCGATCTGGTCAGCACTCTCGGGTCCGGGCATGTCTTGCGTAGTTTTTACATGCCCAGCAGTGTTTGCGTCAGAAATCCTGCTGCACTATGATCCAGAAACCACGCAGTTCGGAATGCGTTCTCACCGGTCTCCGTCAGCGATGCTGCACGTCGTTTCTCCTGCTGAGGGTGTCGATCTTCCAGTCGCGTTGCAGGCGAGTGTCCATTTTCAACCACAAAGCCAGTGGCAAATTGATTTTTCAGCCACAGATTGGAATTGCGTTGATCTTTTCCCTGCATGGCAGTCGGTGCATGGATTTCTCACTCTTGGGCTGCCAGCTTCTCCTTTCAGGGTCCCAGGAACTGGGTGGGCACCACTTGGCACAGTAGGAGTCTCAGCAGAGGCTCCAGGTGCTGGCAGGGTAAGTCTTTGCTGTCCCTGAGACTTCAAATAACAGGAGGCAAGCTCTAAATCAGCCCTTGCAGGGTTCTTCACCAGATGTAAGGCACACAAAGTCCAGTCTTAGTCCTCTAGCACAGGCAGAAGCAGCAACTGCAGGATATCTCCACAAAGCACAGTCACAGGCAGGGCAGCTCTTCTTCTTCACCTCTTCTCCAGGCAGAGGTTCCTCTTGGTTTCCAGAAGTGTTCTAAAGTCTGTGGTTTTGGGTGCCCTTCTTATACCCATTTTGCCCTTTTTGCCCTTTGAAGTAGGCCTACTTCAAAGCAAAGTCTCTCTTGTTTGTGAAATCTTAGCTTGCCCAGGCCAGACCCCAGACACACACCAGGGGGTTGGAGACTGCAATGTGTAAGGGCAGGCACAGCCCTTTCGGGTGTGAGTTACCACTCCTCCCTTCCTCCTAGCACAGATGGCTCATCAGGAAATGCAGACTAAACCCCAGCTCCCTTTGTGTCACTGTCTAGTGAGAGGTGCAACCAGCCCAACTGTCAAACTGACCCAGACAAGGAATCCACAAACAGGCAGAGTAACAGAAATGGTATAAGCAAGAAAATGGTCACTTTCTAAAAGTGCCATTTTCAAACACACAATTGTAAAATCAACTTCACTAAAAATTGTGAGCTCAGAGACCCCAAACTCCACATGTCCATCCAATCCCAAAGGGAATCTACACTTTAATCAGTAGCTCCCATATTAACCTATGAGAGGGACAGGCCTTGCAACAGTGAAAAACAAATTTAGCAATATTTCACTGTCGGGACATATAAAACACATCACTAAGGGGGTCATTCTGACCCCCGCCGGCGGCGGAAGCCGCCCGCCTGGCGGGAACCGCCAGAAGACCGTACCGCGGTCAAAAGACCGCGGCGGTCATTCTGACTTTCCCGCTGGGCTGGCGGGCGACCGCCAAAAGGCCACCCGCCAGCCCAGCGGGAAAGCACCAGCAACGAGGAAGCCGGCTCCGAATGGAGCCGGCGGAGTTGCTGGTGTGCGACGGGTGCAGTTGCACCCGTCGCGATTTTCAGTGTCTGATTTTCAGTGTCTGCCTAGCAATGTGGGGCCCTGTTAGGGGGCCCCTGCAGTGCCCATGCCATTGGCATGGGCACTGCAGGGGCCCCCATGGGCCCCACGACACCCGTTCCCGCCAGCCTGGTTCTGGCGGTGAAAACCGCCAGAACCAGGCTGGCGGGAAGGGGGTCGGAATCCCCATGGCGGCGCTGCTTGCAGCGCCGCTTTGGAGGATTCACAGGGGCAGGGGAAAAGCGGCGGGAAACCGCCGGTTTCCCTTTTCTGACCATTTCCCTTGATGCACCGCCAGCCTGTTGGCGGTGCATCCTCCAACCCCGGCCCTGGCGGTCCATGACCGCCAGGGTCGGAATGACCCCCTATATGTCCTACCTTAACCATACACTGCACCCTGCCCTTGGGGATACCTAGTGCCTAACTAAGGGGTGTCTGACCTATAGGAAAAAGGAAGGTTTAGGCCTGGCAAGTGGGTACACTTGCCAAGTCCAATTTACAGTTTACAACTGCACACACAGACACTGCAGTGGCAGGTCTGAGACATGATTACAGAGCTATGTATGTGGGTGGCAAAACCAGTGCTGCAGGCCCACTAGTAGCATTTGATTTACAGGCCCTGGGCATTTCTAGTGCACTTTACTAGTAAATCAAATATGCCAATCATGGATGAATCAATCAACAATGCAATTTACAAAGAGAGCATACGCACTTTAGCACTGGTTAGCAGTGGTAAAGTGCTCAAGAGTTCAAAAGCCAACAGCAACAGGTCAGAAGAAATAGGAGGCAGGAGGCAAAAAGATCGGGGATGACCCTGCATAAGCAAAAAAGTCCAACACTCTGCTTGTTTGTGGATTCCCTGTCTGAGTCAGTTTGACATTTGGGCTGTTTGCACCTCTCCTCTAGAGAGTGACACAAAGTGAGCTGGGGTGTAGCCTGCATTTCCTGATGGGCCATCTGGGCGGAGGGGAGGAGTGGTCACTTACCCGTGAAAGGGCTGTGCCTGCCCTCACATAATGCAGTCTCCAACCCCCTGGTGTGTGTCTGGGGCCTGGCCTGGGCAAGGCAGGATCTTGAAAACAACAGAGACTTCTCTTTGAAGTAGGCCTATTTCAACGACAGAAAGGGGTATAAGAAGAGACCCAAATCCCCTGAAAATCAGATTGCTTCTGGAATCAAGAGGAACCTCTGCCAAGGATAAGAGCTGGAGGAGGAGTACGGCCCCTTTGCCTGTGACTGTGCTTTGCTGGATTGGCCTGCAGTAGCTGCTTCTGTCTGAGAGAAGACTTTTGTATCACTGCCCACTTGGGAAGAATCTCCAAGGGCTTAAACTCCAGTTGTTGAAGTCTCAGGGACAACAAATACTTCTCTCTGCCAGCACTTGGACTTTCTGCTGAGAGTCCTGCCCTACCAAGTGGTGCCCTAACCTGTCTCTGGGCCTTTGAAAGGTGAAGCTGGTGGAAAGGGACAGAAATCCACGCAAAGACCACTGTGCGGGGAATCTTTCAATGTACCACCTGCCTCGCGACTGATAAACGACGTGCCACCAGCCTTGCGGTTTAAATGTATGCTGCACCTCCATTGTGGCAGGGAGATTAATGCAAAGCTGTTGAAGAAACAACGTGCAACTCCCGTAGCAGCTGCTGTTAATGACTCAAGCCCCCACGTGGCACGTTTTTTTGTCACCGTGCGACCGGATTTTAATGCAACATCGCTTGGCGTGGAAAATCAATGCAAAGCCTGCCCGGACCCGAGGTGTCCGTCCAGAATTGACGCTTCGCTCTCTTACGGGAGAGAAGAAATGACCTGACCGGAGGAGGAACAATGTATGGTCTCGCTGGCCAGTGAGAAGTCAACGCATAACTGACCTTTTCCGATGCACACTCGCCTGTGCAGCTTTATTTTGACACAACCCAGATATTTCTGTGCGCTAACAGCGTTCTCACCCTTTTATAAGGATTTAAGACTCTTTTTCTTTTATAATTCATAACTTGTTTTGTTTAGATAAATATTATCTATTTTTCTAAACCTGTGTTGTATCATTTTGTAGAGTTTTCACTGAGATACTGTGTGTGTTAGTACAGATACTTTACACCTTGCTTCTGAAGCTAAGCCTGCCTGCCTGCTCGTGCCAAGCTACCAAAGGGGTTGAGTGGGGATTAACTGAGGGTGATTCTCCTTTACCCTGACTAGTGTTAGGGTCTTTGCTTGGACAGGGGGTAATCTGACTGCCAACCAAAGACCCCATTTCTAACATTGGTGATCATCGGTGAGGATTGGACTTGTGTTTGTACTTGACATACAGTGATTAAGTGTACACTACTATTTTCAGTGCAGACCATTATGTGACCACATACAGTTTTTCCTTTTTGTTCTCTGGTGTCCTCCTGGATACATTGTTGATACTTGGACTCTGGTGGTTTTTGGTTGCACCTGTAAAGCCTTTTCAGAATGGATGTCAACTTATGGCACTTGGAGATCTATTCAAAGAGGGAGCTAGACGTTTTCTGAAAGGAAAGAGGGCTGGTTGCAAAGAGAAGGTCCCAAAAGTTGGTTCTTGAGACAGCCCTGTTCCACTATGAGATGAAGTGCTGGTAAGCAAACATATCAGATGGTTATGACGAGGAGGATTACTCAGAGGAGGAGGGCTGTGGCCCTGAGAGGAGAACAGAAAGAGAGGAATGTCTCCTAGCTCAAGAGCAGAGTCTGATAGAGCTAGATGAAGACCTTGAGAGGACTGAGCAGAGAGAGCCTTAGCCCTGGGAAAAGAAATGTTTGCAGCACACAAGCTGAGCTGTGAAGAGCTGAAGCTGGAAGCCAGGAGAGTCCAGTTCAGATGGTGGCAGCAAAAATCTTATGTTCAGTGCTGATGAAGAAGTGCACAGGCCCAGAGACTTGGTGCCCAACTTGAAGGAGGGCATTTGCACACACCAGGAGGTTCAGAGGTATGGGTTAGCTCCAGTGGTGCGCAGGGTCCCTTAGGTGAATTTGGGAACTGGCATAGGGAGTCTTATTCCTTGTAGCGGGAAGGACACTCTACTGGCTCTAGGTGAGAGTGAAAGGGTGAGGGGTTCACCCCAGGTAGAGGTCCTGGTTGTAGAGTGTGGAGACATTCCAGAGGAGTAGGGGTTGAGTTTCATGGACAATCACGTGCTATCTCAGGAGTCTCAGGAGGGTGATGTGGTGTACTTGTTCAGGCTGAGTCACTGGGTGGTTGGGTAAAGGGTAGTTTGGTTAATTCATGTGCGGGTCTGTGTGATGTAATTGCTGGAGAGCATATGTCCAGTCCCTGTTTTCCAGAGCTATGCAACACAAGGTGGAGAGTGAGTTATATGACCCCAGGGAACTTGCACTGGAGGCAGTACTCTGGTTGAGTACCAGAGAGTCTGAAGAGGCATTTGGGGGGTGCTGGTGAAGGGAGTGGCTTAGGTATTTTCCAACCAGGTGAGTTGGGAAATGCTTGTAGTGTCCCAGGTAGGTCCCAGTGTAGTGGGATGGGTGAAGGATCCCATGTCCTGTCTCAAAGGAGATGGAATGGGGGTGGGCTGAGTCCCAGGGTTCCCGAGATCCAGCCCCAGGGTCTGGAGGGTTCCATGAGTGAACGCCAGGAGGAGAGACTAGCCTGTACCATAGGGCCTTCTGCTGAGGGAGACTCCATAATGTCAGGAGAACTTAGGGGGTGGCTTTAACCCACGTCCCACCAGTTCTGGTGTCTGGCAGTACCATTCCTAGTGAGGGGGTGCAGAAGTCCAGACAGAGGGTTGAGAGGGGGTTGTGGGGCCCAATGGAGGACCTGAAGGGTCAGCGGTTAGCTCTGAGGTCAGAGCCCCCCAGGAATGACATTGGTGATACCATTTCTGGGCTGGGGGGACCAGGCTCTGCCTGGTGGGCAGAGGTCAGGAGACCAGCACCAGCCAGACTCTCATGTGGCCCTGAGGGAAAGTGTTTCCCTTGTGGCTGGGTAGATGTGCTCCCCAGGAAGTCCTGGATTGTCAGGCAATGGTCCAGTCTGAGGGTACAAACCCTTGACTGGAGGATCAGGTGCAAAGGGTAAACTCGGGGGTGATTGGGGGCTGCAGTTGGCCCAATCGACCCCCCCAGTGTGACTTTTAGGAGTACTCCCCATGGTGGGGGGTGCAAAACCCTAGGAGTGGGGACAGGGGAGGGAAAGACTTACCCCTGACCCCAGTTCAATCTAAGGGTACAGACCCTGGATTGAAGGGCCAGGTTCAGGGTGTCCCCCCTGACCTGGAAGGAGGGGCTACTGCTAACAGTGCCCCTACCACATTGGATTCTGGTGGGGTCACTTCTAGTGGGGGGGTGCAGGACCCCAGAAGGGAGGGTAGGGGGAGGGAAGCTTTGCCCCTGGTCCTGGTCCAACCTCAAGGTACAGGCCCCAGTTTGGAAGACTAGTTGCAGGTTAACATCCCTGCACTGGTGGGAGAATTGTGCAGGACTGCTTCCATAAACAGCCTGACAATTCTGGACTCTGGGGGTACCGCTTCTAGGGGGAGGGTACAGAGCCCTAGAGGGTAGGTCCAGTGTCAGGCTGTCATCCCTTCCCTAGTGGAAGGGTGAGTGGTCAAAGGGTGCCAGGCACCCGGGGCCACTGCCCCCAACTCACAGTGATTGGAGAGCCTTGAACGGCCTGGGGCCTGACTCTCATCCCCGACAGCTGTCAGTGGCTATTGTGGCTTGCTGTCCTGGAGGACAGAGTTGTCCCTGGGGTGGGGACAGGAGTCACTCCCCGGGGATAGAGTGGGCCACACCACTGTGTTGGCCATGGTGGTAGTTAGGTGCTGAACAGATGGTATCTGTATATAACAATGGTTCATGAGTTAGCTTGGTGTGCCCTGAGAGTATGGACAGAGAGATCCAACTGGAGTCAGGAAAGCGTAGAACTAGAACATTAGCAACACAAAAGGATGAGCACTTTGGCTTTCTGCAGAGAATCCTGCCCTGCCAAGTGGTACCCTAACCTGTCTCTGGGCCCTTGAAAGGTGAAGCTTGTGGAAAAGGACAGAAATCTACGCAAAGACCGCTGTGCAGGGAAACTTTTGATGCACCACCCACCTCGCAGCTGATAAATGACACACCACCGGCCTTGTGGCTAAAATAGATGCTCCACCTGCATCGTGGCTGGGAGACTGACGCAACGTAGCTGGCAAAACATTGCACAACACCCGCAGTGGCTGCTGTTAATGACGCAAGCCCCCACGTAGCGCGGTTTCTTGACACCATGTGACCGGGCTTCAACGCAACATCGCTCAGTGCGATAAATCAACGCAAAGCCTGCCCGGACCTGATGTGCCCATTCAGAATCGATGCATCTCTCTCTTGCGGGAAAGAAGAAATGACGCACACCGATCCGACCGGAGTAGGAACGACGCACGTTCTCCCTTACAAGTGAGAAAGCGATGCATCGCTGGTCTTTTCCAATGCACACTCACCAGTGCAGCTTCATTTTGACGGTACCCAGGTTCTTATGTGCGCTAACAGCGTTCTCACTGTTTTCGAAGGATTTAAGGCTCTTTTTCTTTTAAAATTCATAACCTGACTTGTGTATGTCAGATTTTTATCGTTTTGGTCTTGTTTTGTTTAGATAAATATTACCTATTTTTCTAAACCTGTCTTGTATCATTTTGTATTGTTTTCACTGAGTTACTGTGTGTGTTGGTACAAATACTTTACACCTTGCTTCTGAAGTTAAGCCTGCCTGCTTGTTTCAAGCTACCAAGGGGAGTGAGTGGGGATTAACTGAGGGTGATTCTCCTTTACCCTGACTAGTGTGACTTGCTTGGACAGGGGGTAACCTGACTGCCAACCAAAGACCCGATTTCTAACATAATAAAACTGTTTGCTTTTGCACGAATTTCCTAGAACTTTGAATTAAAGTCTCACATGGACCCAAGTCATAAGTGGCTGTCCTTTAAGGCCAGATCACCACCAGCGTGTAATTCTGCGTAGCACAATAGTATGGGGCTTGGTGTTGCAGCTGAAATCACCAAGTTTGGGAACACCAGACCCTATTTGAGCAACCGGAAAAGTCAGGCAGTAAAATCACTTGAAGCTTAGGTAGCAACAGAAGCCAGAAATGGGAACCCAGCCCAGACCAACCTTTTCTTGTGGCAAAGGGATAACATGCATTGTTCCCCATGTCATAAGCATTATTTCCTTTCATTCACTTACTCTGTGTAAGCCGCTCCCTCCACCCTTACCCCACACAGAATATCACTCATACATTTGATACCAAGTTGGAGTAGGTGGCAAGTGTGTGGTTTAAACCACTTGGAAAAGGAACACAATTAAGGGGTGTTGTAACAGTAATTGCATATGCGGAGTTTGCCTTCCACCTCTTAATTGGTTCACTAGTGGTCTCACCTTTGATTTTGGACAAAGATTTGTTGAGAAATAGAAACATAATACGTTGGATATTTACTGGTAAACCTCATTTCTCTTAGTCCTACTTGTACTCAACCCACTCCTAAACCAATGTATTAGTGCCCAATCTAAGATAGAAAACAAAGCAGTGAGTGTTCCCTAGCCCCACCCAACCTCCAGCTAAAGCATTTAAACACATCATACCTTACCACAGCACTTTGTGACATACCAAGCCCCACAAAGACCTGATAAAGGATTGTGGGTAGAAATTAGGACTGGGTCTAGGACAAGTAGGACTAGTAGTAATAAGGATTACTGGTAAATAATCAGGTCATTACCTCTACATCCCTCGTACTTGACCCAGTCTTAAACCAATAAAGCATACCAAAGCACAACTCCAAGGATAGGCCTTTGTGAATGCAAAATCCAGCACCAAAAGACCACACTACACAGACAAGTGTAAGATGCAGTGGTATACTGAAACAAATAAAACACATAGGTCAAACAGTGGCAGACCCATCCACTGCATGCAAGACTTCTCTACCAAAATTCAGGTGGGAAGGTTGTGCACAGTTTAGGTGATAATGTTAGATGAATGTGAATTCAGAAGACGAGATACCAGCATTGCAAATGTCCTCCAAGGGAACACCCTGAAACGGAGCCCAAGAGGCAGAAAGATCCCTAGTTGAACATGCCTGGATAGCCAGAGGGCAAGGCAACCCAGCAGCCTGATAAGCCAAGGAAAACACCTTTTATCCAGCAACCAAGGATCAACTTAGAGGCCGCTTTCCAACAGCCTACAAGACCAAAAGTCACAAAAAGACTGCCAATTGTCCTAAAAGCTGCATTTCTGTTCACATATATAGATAAGGCACATTTCACATCAAGTGTGTGCATAAAACATTCCTAAGGAGGAGAAGGACAAAGACAAGGGAATACAAGTTCTTGTGAAGAATGGAATTTGGAAGTAACCATAAGAATAAAGTCTTAGTGCCACAGTATCCTCCAAACATGGTAAAAAGAACTGGAGAACAACATAGAGCAGTCAATTCACCCAATTGCCTAGAAGATTTAATAGCTACCAAAAAAGTAACCTTCTAAGGAAGATATTTCTGATCCACTAAGGACAAAGGCTTAAAGGATGCAGACTGCAGAGAATGAAAAACAAAGGAACGATACCGCAGAGTGACAGAATATTTCACCAAAGGTCCAGACAGAAAGAAGGTGCAAAACAGCCTAGACACCAGAGTTTCAGCAGAATCAGACAGAGACAGGGTCAAAAAATGCCTGGATAGCAGCCCATTGATTATTCAGGGTGGAAGGTGCACAACTTTTCTCAAAGCCATCTACAAAACATTGCAGGATAGCAGAGACTGAAGAGAAAACAGATGAAAGATCATGAACGGAACACCAAGAATCAAAATTAGCCCAATGCTTAGAATAAGAGGACAGTGTAGGGTTCATACACGTACCCTGTACCAATAAAATAATATGAGCTGGCAAACCTTGCCTCAGCAAGTCCACAGTTCAACATCTAAACTGCAATGGGTAAGAGAACAGGTAGGCACGGGCCCAAGAACCTCAAGGGAGAGGGGACCTTCAGCAGAATCCAAGGAGGATGAACATCCAGGCTCTGCAGCAAAGTGAGCCAAGATCTCTGTGTCCAAAAGGGAAGGACTTCCATCACTTGTGCTCAGTCCTGCTGGGCTTCCATCAAAAACTATTGAATGAGCGAAAGAATGCATAGAGGAGCCCCTGGAGCCACTTGATTGACAGGGCATCCATGCCCCAAGCTTCCTCCTCCAGACTCCTGGAACACAATGGGGGCAGTAGCGAGTTCACCCTGGAGGCAAAGAGATCTAGCCGGGGACAGCCGAACCTCCTGCAAATCAGACAAAACACCCCTGAGCAGTCTCTCAAGTCCAGGGATGATGAAAACTCAGGTTGTGTTGAACTTCGCTCCAACAAACAGTTTCAGAGTCTCTGGCTGGAAGATGCATATTGGAAAATTCAAGCGAGAGCCATGAGCATCTAGCATATGAATGGTCAGCGTTAGATGCTGCTGTATTACTGGAACCAATGGAGCCAGAAGGAGCCAGTCGTCCAGGTAGGGGAAGAAGGAAATTTCAGGGGGGATTTGGATGAGACACCATTGAGCCACCACCTTTGTAAATCCTCTTGTTCAGAATCAAAGACCGAAGGGGAGGACACAATATTGCCACTGATGACCCGTTACCACAAACCACAGAAACTTCTAAAACTCCAGAGCTATAGGGATATGAAGGTACATACCCTGAAGATCCAGCATGGACATGACATAACCCAACAGAATGATATGCTGCAGGTTTTCAATCGTGAAACTTATCTTCCAGACAAACCTGTTTAGTGATTTGAGATTGATCACTTTGCAGAAACACCCTGTCACCTTCAGTACCAGAAAAATGGTTGAGTATACCTCTGCCCACCTCTGGGCAGTCGGAACTGGAACAATGGCCTTTTTCTCAAGGAAGAACTGGATCCCTGATAGCAAAGTTAAGTGTTTCACTGGGTCCTGTGGGAAAGGAGTCACAACAGTTCCTGAAGGAGATAAATAGATCAAGAATGCTGTCCTATAATTGTTATCCAGAAAGTTCAGTACCCATCGGTCAGATGTCATGAGACTCCAACTGTCCCGAACAGACGGAGTCTCCCACCAACCACAAGTGGTCCACCAGGGGGCCTGTGGGCGGCAAAGTCAGGACAGCTGTATGTCCAGGTGCAGTGCATGGTTTCTTCTGAAACTTCCCCTGAAAGCCCTTTCCTGGAATTGTTTGGCTCCCCAGAGAGGGCTGTTGCCTGTGAGAAGGCTGATGAAATGACTTGGAGGAGGACACAACAAAGGAAGGCTTAGCATGCTGATACTTCCTAAAGGAGAAAGAATGATTTAGTTCCTTGAAAATTTACACAACTTCTCCTCCTGTTCACAACCAAACAGATGAGACCCCGTAAAGGGCATAGATGGCAACATAGATCACTTTGCAACACTAGTTTTCCAAACCTTCAAAAAACAATTCTGCCTGGCAGCAATGGGGGCTCCACAGGACAGAGCCGGAACCCTCACTAAAACAAAGGCAATGTCTGACAGGAACTCTGACTGTGCTCTCCATAGACTCCAAGAGGTCAGGGCACTGGCCACCATCTTTCATAGTTTAGAAAAGTGTCTTAAAGTCAGATAAAAAAGACTTTGCCAAATAGGCCCCATACACACCAGCACACAAAGCCAGATATGTCCCTGCATAACCCTTCTTCACAGAAGAATCCACTTTCATTGATAGCCTGCACACCAGACTAGTGACAATGAAATCCATGTGGACAGTCTCAGGAAGGTTTTCCTCCATCTCCTCTAAAGAGGAAAGTTTTGCATTAAAGCGAGGCATTGCAGTACGCTCAGGATCTGTCCATTCATTCAACAAAACATCCATTACAAACTGAGGAATGGGTAAAGCCACACTGGGCAGTTTCTTGAAATTGTGGAAAAACAGTCCCTCTGTAAGTGATGGGTCAGCAATTCAGGCAACATGTCCTATGAAATATATTTGCCCCTATGGTCCAGGGAACCTTGTGTAGATTCATCAGAAGAAGAGAAACTAGAAATATCAGAGTAAAGCTCATGTTCCCTTGAAACATGAGAAGTCTTCTTATGTTTCTTCAGAGAAGACAGTCTTTACAATAATCTGTCTCAATTTATCCTCCTTTCCCAATCGTTTCTTCTTGAAAGGAGGCGGAGAAGGGGACAGCAACAGCAAAGAATAAGATGTTGAAGCCAGGAAGGAGTGGAACAATGCCTTTGTTTGGCAGTATGTTTACCAATTTTCACAAACAGGACCCTCCACCAACTGTGTACCTGCAGAGGAAGACAAAAGAAGTTAGAGTTCCACATATTTATGAAGTGTGTGCCTGTGTGAACTCTTCAGCCGCTCACCGCAATTCCCCTAACAAGGAATCAACAGCCGCAGGGTGACCACAAGAATGTACATGCACATTGAAGGCATCTACCATACCGTGCACTACTACAGGGATGGGTCACATCTAAACAGGACTTGGCACCCCACAGACAAGCACTCCACCATTTGCCCCTACCAGCGGAACAAGAAAGGAGCACCACAGCAGGTCAAAAAGGAGACTATTCAACATGTACAACTGAGTGGACCTCGAGAGCGGAGCAATTGAATAGCCCTGTTCAGCAATGCTGCCCGTCCCCCACCCCTGGCGGTGAAGAGGGAACCACAGGAGGACCCATTCCTGCCCTGACATCAGGGCTACTTACCGCCTGTATACAGGGCATCACCAGTAGCCCACATTAAATCCTGATGTTGCCTGGCGCCCCTACGAAGGTTTCTGGGTCCCCAGGAGCCCTACACGGGGGTTACCCTGCAACAAATTGGAGGTGAGAAGCCTGGCATCCACCTCAGTGTCTTCTGCAAGTTCTGGCGAAGATAGGAAACAAAACAGAAAGTGCTGAGGTAAGGTATGTGTTTAAATGCCTTAGCTGGAGGGTGGGTTGGACTAGTGAGCATTTCTTGTTTGTTCCCTTTCGTGGTTTGGGCACTAACTCATTGGTTTAGGACTGGGATGAGGAATATGGACGTAGAGGTAATGAACAAACATAGTGGTACATTTCTTGCTAATTGCAGTAGATGGCATTGCTGCTCATCAAAGATACCAAATCAAGGCAATGAACTGAAACAGTAGATAATGTGTTTTACATCTACTTTCTTAATTTCAGGTTGATTCAGATGGCACGATCACAACTGAAGAACAGATTTTTCTTCTTTTGGAAGCCAAAGAGCAGTGCGAATTCAACATCACAACACAGATGCAGGAAGGAGGTATTGCTTTTGTTTTTAATAACCTTATGACATATGTAGTTGGAGAACATGTAGATGGAAAAGCTGATGGAAAGCAAGGTGAATGCACGTACCTCCTTAATGTCCTGTACTAATCCAAGTCAGGCAATATAAAATTAAGTTTTGAATAAATCTGTGAGTAATGCATTCTTCCTGCTAACCTGCACTGCTATTGCAAAATGCAATTTTAGAGCAAAAATATGTTTTTATCCAACATTTTAAAGTGCCAAGATAGAATTGATAAATACCTTGACACTGGTAACCATATTTGCTTCTCAACGGTTCTCGTTATTTATTAAGAATTGTTTTGTGCAGCTTGATTTTAATTCTGCTGCACATATATTCTTCTTCTGTTACAGGTATTTTGGTCTATTCCTAAGATACCTTTTACAATATGTTTGCTCTTCTTTTGCGCACCTCAGCTCACCTTATGTGAACACAATTCTTCATTATTTCTTTCAATCTACTCAGGTAATTATGGCCCTCATTACAACATTGGCGGGCGGCAAGTTGTAACTGCTGTGCGGCCGCCAATGAGGCCGGACACGAACTGTGGCCATTACGAGATCCACGCAGGGCCGATGGGGATGTCGGCCGCAACACGGTAGCCGGCTCCAAATGGAGCCGGCAGTGTTGCAGCACTGCGACGGGTCCAGCTGCACCCGTTGCGCTTTTCACTGTCTGCTATGCAGGCTGGCGGGAGGGGGACTCGTAATCCCCTGGGCAGCGCTGTCCTGGAGGATTACAACTGCTGGGACCAACGTGGCAGTAAACCACCATGTCCAACGTGGCGGTAAACCACCGGGACCTACGTGGCGGTAAACCACTGGGACAAACGTGGCGGTAAACCACAGGTCCCTGCGGTGCGACCGCGGCGCTTCCACCGCCGTCGTAATGCCAAGGATTGCACCGCCAGCCTGTTGGCGGTGAAACCGACGAAGACCGCCAGGGTTGTAATGAGGACCTATGTGTTTATTTGACCCCTTAGCTGCTGAAGCTTTCCACTAAGCGCCCCTACCCCCCAACCAAACCCCAATGCTGAGTCTTTATTTTTATGTTTGATGCACGTGGAGCTCAAGCTTTCATGCGTTCAAACATGACTCCACAAAAGGAACCCAAGCCACATATGTAGGAGGTTGGCCTGGCTTATAGTGGGTACCTTGTGGTACTTACACCTTGTGCCAGGTCCAGTTATCCCTTATTAGTTGAATAGAGGTGTTTCTAGCAGCATAGGCTTTATCTCAGAGGATACCCTCATTTAGGAGGTAAGTAATATACACAAAGTATATTTACACAAACCCAAAACAGGTAAGTAACAGTAGGAAAAGTAGTGCAAACAATGTAGAATCACAATAGGATGCAATAGGTAGACATAGGCCTAGGGGAAACACAAACCATATACTCCAAAAAGTGGAATGCGAATCACAAATGGACCCCAGGCCTATGGGAGGTTGTAGAGGGTTGCTGGGTCTGTGAGAAAACAGTAAGGGTGTCCAAAATACCCCACCCCACCTGCAAAGTAGGAGTAAAGTTACCCTACTACCCCAGAAAAACACAATAGTCGTGATAGGGGATTCTGCAAGAACCACAAGCACTAGCAAAACACTGAAGACGGATTCCTGGAACTGAGGACCTGAAAAGGAAGGGGACCAAGTCCAAGAGTCACACAAGTGTCCAGCGGAGGCAGGAGCCCACCAAACCCCGGATGAAGGTGCAAAAGGGCTGCCTCTGGGTGGAAGAAGCTGAAGATTCTGCAACAACACCGAAAAGGGCTAGGAACTTCTCCTTTGGATGGAAGATGTCCCACGGCGTGCTGGAGGTTGCAAAAGTGTTTCCAGGCAGAAATACTGCAAACAAGCCTTGCTAGCTGCAAGAGTCATGGTTGAGGATTTTGGGTGCTGCTGGGGACCAGGAAGGACCAGGATGTCGTCCCTTGGAGGAGGAGACAGAGGGGACGCTCAGCAACTCAGAGAGCCCCCACAGAAGCAGGCAGCACCCGCAAAAGTATCGGAGCAGGCACCTAGAAGATCTGAGGACATTGGTCGACTCAGAGTCACAAAGGAGGGTCCCACGACGTCGGACGGAGAGGAGCGGACCCAGGCTAGGCTGTGCACAAAGGAATCCTTGGAAAAGTGCACAGAAGCCAGAGCAGCTGCAGATTACGCAGTACACAGGATCACTGTCTGACATGGGGAGGCAAGGACTTACCTCCACCAAATTTGGACAGAAGGGCCACTGGAATGTGGGAGACACTTGGACCCAGCTCCTGTGTTCCAGTGATGCAGACGTTTGGTGCCTGCGTTAGCAGGGGGAAGATTCCGTCGACCCACAGGAGATTTCTTCTTGGCTTCCAGTGCAGGGTGAAGGCAAACAGCCCTCAGAGCATGCACCACCTGGAAACAGTCGAGAAAGCCGGCAGGATGAGGTGCTACAATGTTGTTTGTAGTGGTCTTGCTACTTTGTTGCCGTTTTGCAGGCGTCCTGGAGCAGTCAGCGGTCGATTCTTGGCAGAAGTCGAAGAGGGATGTGCAGAGGAACTCTGGTGAGCTTTTGCATTCATTATCTGTGGAATAGCCCAGAGGAGAGACCCCAAATAGCCAGAAAAGGAGGTCTGGCTACTAAGAAAGGAGGCTTGGCTACTGAAAGAGGTAAGCACCTATCAGGAGGGGTCTCTGATGTCACCTGCTGGCACTGGCCACTCAGAGCAGTCCATTGTGCCCCAACACCTCTGAATCCAAGATGGCAGAGGTCTGGGGCACACTGGAGGAGCTCTGGGCACCTCCCATGGGAGGTACTGGTCAGGGGAGTGGTCACTCCCCTTTCCTTTGTCCAGTTTTGTGCCAGAGCAGGGCTGGGGGGGTCCCTGAATCGGTGTAGACTGGCTTATGTAGAGATGGGCACCATCTGTGCCCATCAAAACATTTCCAGAGGCTGTGGGAGACTACTCCTCCCCAGCCCTTCACACCTATTTGCAAAGGGAGAGGGTGTAACACCCTCTCTCAAAGGAAATCCTTTGTTCTGCCTTCCTGGGCCAGGGCTGCCCAGACCCCAGGGGGGCAGAAACCTGTCTGAGGGGTTGGCAGCAGCAGCAGCTGCAGGGGAAACCCCAGAAAAGCAGTTTGGCAGTACACGGGTTCTGTGCTAGAGACCCAGGGGATCATGGAATTGCCAGAATGATATTGGGGTGACAATTCCATGATCTTAGGCATGTTACATGGCCATGTTCGGAGTTACCATTGTGATGCTACACATAGGTAGTGACCAATGTGTAGTGCACACGTGTAATGGTGTCCCCACACTCACAAAGTTCGGGGAATTTGCCCTGAACAATGTGGGGGCACCTTGGCTAGTGCCAGGGTGCCCACACACTAAGTAACTTGGCACCTAACCTTCACCAAGTGAGGGTTAGACATATAGGTGACTTATAAGTTACTTCTGTGCAGTGAAAAATGGCTGTGAAATAACGTGGACGTTATTTCACACAGGCTGCCGTGGCAGTCCTGTGTAAGAATTGTCTGAGCTCCCTATGGGTGGCAAAAGAAATGCTGTAGCCCATAGGGATCTCCTGCAACCCCAATACCCTGGGTACCTAGGTACCATATACAAGGGAATTATATGGGTGTTCCAGTGTGCCAATGAGAATTGGTAAAATGAGTCACTAGCCTGCAGTGACAATTTCAGAAAGCAGAGAGAGCATAAACACTGAGGTTCTGGTTAGCAGAGCCTCAGTGATACAGTTAGGCACCACACAGGGAAGTCATACGGGGCATACATTATGAGCACTGGGGTCCTGCCTAGTAGGATCCCAGTGCCACATGGGCAAAAACAAATATACATACAGTGAAATTGGGGGTAACATGCCAGGCAAGATGGTACTTTCCTACAACATGTGTGTCCTATTTTTCCCAATGCTGGGCACTCGAGAGGGCTTCAGGGGTTGTCGATTTTTCATGCTTTTAAATGGCATAAACAAAAGGTTTTAGCACAGGGTTTGCCCTTTTTTAGTGGTAGTAACATTTTGTGGTGTTTCCTTTTGTGCGGTCCCTATCTACTTGCAGTTTGGGCTAAAAGCCCATGGGTGAACCTGGAAAACTGCTTTTCTGAAAAGTAGCCAAATCCAAATTTAGGCACGGGCCATTGTTGTAGACCATTTATGGTTTTCCCAAAGTAAATAGTCATTGGAATTAATTTTAAAAAACGAAAAAATAGAAATAGATGACAATGTTCTCGTCCGTAATTTTCAGACTAAAAGGCCAAATTACACAAGTTCTATACGTTTACATCCATCAGACCCTTCTTTTTTTCAGAACTTTGTTATGTTTGTTGGTTGTCTGAAAACATGTGATACCCAGAGCCAACAATGATCAGCAGCTCATAAAGATATTTGATAGTGTATCTATAATCTATCAGTTCATGTGGTAAAATATAATAAATGAATATTTTAAAATAAACCTGTGCATTTTTGTAATATGCCCTAGTTACTGACTTTAGGAATGATGATTATTTGGATGTCTCGGAATCTGGGTTCACCAGTACTGTCATTTGATTCAGAGGGCAGTGTATAATGTGTTCTTTCTTGCACACTGGCTTACATGTGGAAGTCAAAAGAGAAGAAAATGAGATAAAGTTATTGGAGAATAAAAAAGTTCATATTTTTTATATTCCTACATTTCTCTCAATAAGAAAGGTACCACACTTGAGAGTATGTCTGACAATTTCAGAAGAAAACCTTTAAGACAAAATACAGAAAAATATTGCTTGAACATGTAATGCACAATATAAGGCAAACTAAAATGTGAAAACATTTTCCTCACTCCCTGTCCTAGGGCTGGGAGGCATGACCCAACTAGCCACTACCAAGGAAGGGAAAACACTGAAAATGAATTACCCCAAACACCAAGCCAGTTCATGGTTTTCACAAAACCTTATGGTTAAGGAAGCTGCCAGACCCTCATCAGTCAAAAAAAATGACAAAAGCAAAAATAGCTTTAGGGTAGATATCGCCATGATATTCCATGTGCTGAATTGAAAAACATTGTATGTGAATATGCGCCTTATGAAAGGATGGAATGCCATGCCTCACAGAGAATTTAGCCAATGGCTAACATGGACTAACCTTCTATCCCATCCTCTAAATGGGCATACCCAAAGGCCAATTCTTGCAGCCCACCCACTCAGTGCTCAGCCATCAGAAAAAGGTTTATCCACCTGATAGACTTGGCACACACCCTTGTAGCCAACCAGCAATACCAACAGCTCTGCTTGACCAGGCCCTGTGTCCAACCCAACCAGGTATTCAAATGTGTATAACATTTCCTCATTTTGCAGTAATATTTTTCTGATGTCTGGGTTCACTCACCTGCTTCATTAGCATCTTCAAATGTGCTTAACCAAAAACTTGATGATCCCTTGACAGTACTTGAATGTATTTAAAACCTGCTCTTCTGAATCCAGAAAAACTCATTATAACTTTTAATATTTAATTCAATTGTCCACCAGGTATGATTGGATGGAGTGATTTTATAATGCACTTCACATGGTTTTGATTTTTTCAGCTTTTTCTTTACGTTACGTTAATGAAATGAAGGGTCAAGCTTTTCTTTATTTCTTCTGTAGGGTATGTTGTGTGTTTTATTTCTTCAGAGCCTCTTCAGGGGCATTTCCATGACTTTGTGTCTCCTCTTCAAGTACACTGAAGTGTCATGACTTTCTTTCTCCTCTGTTGCTGTGAGTGAAGATGGCGTCCAGTATGTGTCTGGCTTTGAGTGTTGGTTTGGTGACCATTTGGTTGAGGCTGATGTAGCTGAGGTTCTCTATGAGGGAAGTGAAGTTGGTTTTGTTGGGGACGGTAAAGTATAAATTGAGATCACCAATTAGGGCATAGTAGAGGGAATCAATAGTGAAGGAGGGGATGAGGTTGGGAATGGTGTCGCAAAAGGCTAGGTGTGGTCCCAGAGGTCTGTATGCAAGTTGCACCACATCATGGTGTTGACATCGATCTGAAGTCGGAATTTGAGGTGCTCAATGAGGGGAATTGTGTTGTTGTTGGTGAGGGTGCTTTGGATGGTTTCTTTGAAGATGATCGCGATGCCTCTGTCATGTTTGTTTGGTGGAGTCTCAGTGTATCATCTTCTAGCCATCAGGGGTGGCAGTGGTGATGTCAGGGTTTGAGGAGGGTGTTAGCCATCTTTCAGTGATGAAGGTGACGTCCAGGTCGTGGCTGGGGATGGTGTCCCAGATTTCCATGGCATGTTTGCATAAGGAGTGGGTTTTTAGTAGGATGCTCTGGAGTGGTGCTTGGTTGTTCGTAGTCTGTTGTGTGAGTGCAGTGTGAGCGTTAGTGTGCAAAGGTGGGCCTGCGTTCCAGGAGAAATGGCAGTGTAGGCAGGTGAAGTGTCCTTTGGTTAAGAGTGGGAAGGCTATGAAGCAGCTGTTGATGGGGTGTCTAAAGTTCAGGGCCTAGAGCTCCTTGGTGGTGTAGTGGTGGGGCGTGAGAGGAGCAGGGGTCCTGGCGCTGGTCATGGTTCAGGCATGGACAGCCACAGAAAGGCTTGCCTTTGGCACGCATTTGGCGTGTCCGCTGCATGGCCACACTGCGGTCTCCATTATATGTCCCGGGAAGTGGGAAGGGCCGGGGTGGAAGCCAGGAAGTCCAGAGGGCAAGAGTGGCAGTGGAATGAAGGAGGCATCACCAGCGGCATCAGCAGATGCAATCAGGTTCAGGAATGTGGATGGAGCTGTTGCAATCAGGCTTAGGAATGCGAGCAGAACTGTCACAGTCAGGCCCAGGAATGTGGGCAGAGCGTCACAATCAGACTCAGGAATGTGGGTGGAGCTGTCAACGGCAGGCAGGACGGCTGTGGAGTAGCTGTGGAGCTGTGACTAGCCCAATGGGTCAGGCACTTCTAAGGATAATTAATGATTCCACGTAACAAATTTGAATCAAATAACAGGCTAGAAGCACACATATACTTAGCACAAGCAAAGTTAATCTATGGCACCAAACACAGAATCGGTGTGGAGAAACTCAGATCCACTAACATCTTTGCCTTGGACTTTCCCCAACGTTCCATTCCTACCAAATCACCATTGCAGACTGATATTTTCCCTATGTCACATGTTGTACTGACATTGGAGATTAAAATATGAAAATATGAAACTCACACTCAGATGACGAAGTGGTCAATGACATCTTGACATAGGTCATTTCCTTCTTCACCACTGTCATCTTCATTGGGCATTTCAACATCCTTACCTGGTGGCTCTTCATGGTCTTCCTCATCTGCAATTACTGGAATGTTACATAGCAGGATGATGTTGTGGAGCATGCAGCAGGCAACCATGATTTGGCATATCTTATCAGGTGACTAGAGGAATGTTCCACCAGTCTTGTCCAGGCATCTAAACCTGGCCTCGAGCAGCCCAAACGCCCACTCCACTGGCCTCCTTGTTTTTCTATAGGCCTCAATGAAGCAGACTTCTCCTGGCATTGATTGATTCCACAGCGGTGCCAATATTCATGGTCGGTTCAGATACGCTGACTCTCCTACATGGAAGCAACGCATCAAAAGATCAATGTCAAAGCAAGCCATTGTCCCTTTCTAAACTAGGGTTCAGGCAAAAGATCCTCAAGTCATATTGTATCTACCAACAAGTCAGGCCCTCTCAAGTCCAAGTTGTGACATTTGTAGGGGTATGGTGCTGTTCCACAGTACAAATAAATCATGTATTGGCCCAGGAAAGTGGGCACACACACTTGGGATGAACAAATCCGGTACGCAGGCAACTTGCCCATTGATTGGATGGAAGTTATTCCGGTTGCAGTAGACCTGTTCCCTTGCCTGTGGTGGCACCGAGTCAATATGTGTGCCTTCTTTTGCTTCAACCATAAGTGGTAGTCCATCCAAAGCTTCAAATTTTCCCTTCTCAGTGGCCAAATCCTATTGTCGGTGAAACTGGACATAGCTGTTGATGTGTTCCAGAATTAAGGAAAGGACTTCTTATAGTACACCATTGAAAGTTGGTTGGGACATACCCCCAGATACTGCCACAGTGAATTGTAAAGAGCCAGTGGCCACAAATTGTAGTATTGCCATGAGTTTCACTATTGGTGTCATTGCTGTTAGATTCATAGTGAAAGGCAGGAGGTCAAGCTCTACCTGGTGGTACAAATTCAGGATAGTTTGCCTATTTAGCCAAAATGTCTTAATCAGGTCCCTCTCCTCTATGGTGGCAAGGTCTGGAAATGGCCTGAAGACCTGAGGCCATCATCTCATACTCATGCCTGAATTCAAAGGGCTCCGTGTATGGAAAAGAAAATATCAGCTTAACTGGTCACACCCTATCTTGATAATCAACACATATATGATATCTTTGTGACAATATGAATCTCATTGTGACATATATGTGATGCAATGTTCCTAAATATTTTCTGCAGTCAAAAGCTATTTTTTTATGTTCCTTTTTTAATACATCATGCGCAAATAGTACATTTGAAATGTTTTATTGCACATATTTTTATCCTTTCTAAATACTGAAATTACTTCCCGCACTGCACTATCAATGTCAAACACAGTCACGGTTCCCTTTTAACTGACTTTTAAAAAACAGTATAGTTTGTAACTGACATTTGCAAATACACTAGCCTCAATTTTATTGTTGATGACACACTATTAATTAAAAAGAGCACAGCTACACAGCCTAAAATGGCAGATGCCTGACCTTGACATCAGAGCATTGGCTACCCGATGGCTGTTGGCAGAAGTTGACCGCATAGTAGGTGGTACCCTCCACGATGGTCCCTGCCATAGGTTAGTTTGTATGACAGCCACACATGAAAGCCAGTGGCTCTGTCCATATCGGTCATGAATCACGACCACCGTGTACATGTATGCGGCACATTGGAAGAAAGCTCACTTGCCTCCTAACACTGCAGCCAACAAGACCTTCTCATTTTTTAATTTTTTTTTGGCTGCTGTTACCGACCTTTGGGAACCAGGATGCTGGGCAAAGCAGGTGACTGGGCCCTTGCCTTCAGCTTGGAGCTACTGGAGCTCTGTGCTAGGGAGGTCCTGTCCCTGTACAGCCAGCTCTATGGGACCCCAAGGGGACAGGTATATGTCTGATTGGGAAATGTTTGACTAACATTGACATTACAGTCAGGACACTCAGCACTACACCTTCACCCCACACACCAACAGCACGCCCACAGTCAGCACACGCACCACTACACCAACTCCCACACACACCAGCAGCACAGACCACAGATAGCACAACAACACACAGCTCCTTCACAACAGATACATTCACACACAGATGTGGAACACAAATGCTCACACTCACCACCCAACAGCACACCCAGTAAGAAACACAAATCTAAACATACAGCACACACACCACACCCTCAGGCGCCCACACCTTCAACAGAAACATGCACAACAAACACAGCCACTCCCTTTACCTCCCAACCCAAACTCCCTGCCAACCACCCTATCCATTTACCAAAGAAGGGCCTTCTTTTTTTCCTTGGACCTGTTCCCTTCCACATTTTAAACCACTCCTCCCAAATGTCTTTCCCCCTTCCACATGCCAATCCACTCCTTCCACATCCAAACCTACCCCTCCCAAATGTAAATCCACCCCTCTCAAACATCTTTCCATCCCTTCCACATCCCAATCTACCCCTTTCAAGTCACAACCCTCCTGCCCGAACCCAAATTCACCCCTACCAAACTCAAACACACCCCTCCTAAACCCAAACCCACCACTTCCAAACCCAAGGACTGCCCCCCTCCAGTGACATCATTGAGGTAACTGCACCCTGCCCCATGGATGCCCCTTACAGAGGAGGCATGTTGAGGGCATGTACTCACACTGTGAACTACAGGCCTAGTGCCTTTTTGTGTTATGCGAAGTTTATTTAGTTTGCTAATGAGAAAATTATCTTATACATATCAAATGTTTTTTCAGAATACCTTATTCAATGAATGTTACTAATTGTTTGGTGATAATGTTATTTTCTGCTAATGTATGTGCCATGCACCTACTCTCATTTGTGACAGTGACCAGCACAGTTTGTGGATTTTAGGTATTTTTTAATTGCATACATTAGTATTGTACATTTGTGATGAACATGTTGTTACTTGACACTTAAAACAAAATTAAATATGTTTTTGATATTGTGACTGGAGAGTGCATGTGTGTTTATTTTTACATGTTGTGTTAATGGTATGCACATCTGCATTACACAGGGAACCTAGCACTTTACAGTAAAGTGATATCTAATGTTTGTAATATAGTGCACAGACCAAGGGGATATGTGACCTTCATACATCTCTGCCATGTTTGCAGTTTAGAGGCGAGATTGATAATATATGCTGCGCACACTCACTTGTAGCATGTTGCAGTGGAATTGCTACATTATCATGGGATTGTTTTGTTCCTATTAGGTATGATGTTTCAGTTAATTAATTAGATTTTTTGAGGGAATTATTGCACACACCTGTGTAAACCTAATTCCTCTTTCTGATTGCTGTGACTTTTTGAGTAGGTGTCAATTGCAATGTAGGCAGTACATACCAGATTGGTGGGTGCTACCTACATCTTGAGGTGTGTTCGGATATATTTCCTAAGAACTACATTACACACATAAGCATTGTGCATTATTATGGTTAGTTTTGTCCTTTTATCCTTCTCAAACCATCAACTCAGGTGTGGAGGCTTAGCAACTCAACAAGTTGATGGACGGAGTGATGAAACTTTTCAAACACTCACCTCCAGTCACAGATCTGGGTTGAATCCAAACAAGCATCCTGGGCCCAGTTTAAGGGTATCACCCCTTATCAGCCAGGCTATCATGAATCCAGTGGCACAGGAAGCAAGGGATCCTTGTTTGGGTATACCCTTGCCATTTAGGGCATTGCAATACAGCAAATAATGGACAAAGTGCTGAAACCTTTCAAACACTCACCCCAGTCACATATCCGGGTTAACCCCATTGTGTTTTTGCTCATCATGCCACCCCACTCTGGACCCAGTCATATGCAAATCAATCTTGACCCTGTTCCCCACGGGAACAGCTCAGTCCGAAATGCCAGGACCAGGAACAAGCATCCTGGGACTGGTCTCCGGGTATCACCTTAGGTGCTACAGTTGCATCAGCGGGAATCCACATCTTTATTGGCTCTGTGATAAAAGGGGCTGGCATCCTGCCACCAGTTGCTTTAGCCTATGGTGCCATCGACCCAAATAGAGATTCTTGACGGTGGCAGAGGACCGTTGCCAGTCTTTCACCTATGCTCCCACTAATATCTAAATAGGGCAGGTGGACCATCATGGCGGCAGGCAGGTTTTCAGACCGAAAAACAACAGTGGGGCTGTTACCACCAAGATCTAAATCAGGCCCTTGGTTTCCTCCCATCAGGATGAAGGTAACACCCTGCTCAGTCTTCCCAAATACCATCCTAGTACCCCTGAAAGGTATCCTATAAACACAGTAGCAGCGTGGCTTATCGGGGCACTAACAAATTTAGCAATATAATCCACCATTATTAATAGATCTAGTCTGGCTCCCCATTCCCACCTGGATCATCTTCTCAACCAGAAGCATCACTTAAAAAGTTTTTAACAACAATACCTCAACAGTAGTTGTATTTCAACAAAACAGAACAAATACTAATTAACGTTGTTAAGGGGAAGTAATGGATTATTTTTCTTACAAGTGATCAATGTTGCGAAAAAAATAAATTCTATAAAGCCTGTAGTCATAGTATGAAAAAGCTCTGTAATTGGCCACATATAGTGATTTTTCCTCTGATAGACATCTCTTATATTTACGTATTGTGTTTTCTTAATGTACAAACACTACACATTAAACATTCAATGTGTTCATTTCATATAGCAATGGCATCAATAGACTCATTGGTAATGCTTACTATAAACTGTGCATTCCATACTCAGATGTCTGCAACTTCAATTTCATGTCCTACTTGAACATAATTTTGCTGGGCTCATCTCTTCATCTTGCTATTGTACGTGTATGGTATTGGGTTATTGGTTGAGGGGGGTACTACCCCACTCGAGCAGCAACCACAACTTCTGTTAGGGTGAAATAGCAAGCAAACCCGAGATTAAATTAAAGCAGTCAGGTTTAACTTAAAGGCAATGTTTAAAGTACTTTTACAGCATGTCAAACAGTAATTAAGTGAAAACACAACACAAGAAAAGTCGCACAGATATTTAGAAAAAAAGGTTAAAATATAATAAAGTATTTGATATGAAAATGACACCAATCCAATCAGAACCAAAGATATACATTTTTTAAACCAGAAATAGTGTCTAGAAGCACAAAGCACCAACTGTTGTTATATGATCATGACAGAGCAGGGCAAAGTCATAAGTTCAGGCTTAATATTATGGAGCAACTATCATCTCAAGAATATCGGGATGTCATCAAAAGGAATATCAAAGGTAAAACCATTGTTTTAAGTGTTGTTTTTAATATTGGAAGAATATTGATAGAGAAAATACCAGAATTTTTTGTTTTGTTCTTTTACCATGATAATTGATTAATAATAAAATTGTTCACATTTGTGTTTTTAGTTGTATAAATGTGTAACAATAATGCATTTATAATTTTTAGCAGCTTGATATGGGGCTCTAGGGATAAAGGTGGGCACATTTTTTAAAAGTGGAAATTTTTAATTTAGAGGTAATGTTAATTATGTTAATGATATGCACATAACTATTGTAAAATGTATACATTTGTCTTGTTATATTATTTTTTATAAATAATCATTTTTAACTGTGTACAATATATAATACTTATAATGAATAAAACACATCTTCTATTGCAAATAACAAAAATAATAGTTAAATAGTAAATAAACAAAATAGTTATAAATAATGTACAAAAAATCTATTTAATATAGTAAATTATGTTTAAAAAATACATAAAATAACTTTCAAAGTCTTTTAAAAATTATTATATTTAAAATATTTTTTTAAGTTAATTATAATGAAGTACGTTTTATTTTTATATTTTAAATATGCGTGTTACATATATTTGTTGAATTGTATGATTGTTCATTTTGGATTAAGATTTTTTTTTGTAGGATACCATGTTTAATAATAATTTAAAAAAATACAATAATTATTAATAGTTTTAAAAATATGCTTTTATATCAAATCAAATCAAATCATACTTTATTTCGACCATAGGTCATAAAAGTTACACATTAAAATAGTAAAAAAGATAGTGCATTTGTTATCATTGTGCTTTCACACTGACTTAAAATAAAGTTCAGAATAAAAATAGCTTCTTTAAAACCTTCAAATACTTGCAATAAAAAGTCAATCATAGGCAATAGCCTACTATAATCCACCATTGTTCCCAATACATAATTTAACATTAAGATGCCAAGGTTTCTAAAACGTCTGCATCACAATGAAAAAATAATACAAATATTTAAAAGCTGGCAAAACAGTGAAATGTGGTTACAGATTCAAATTTCCAGGATAATACCATCATCAAGATAAAAGCAAACAGCCCGACCCAAGATTTGAAGTGCTAAATTGATGTTAAAAAAGTGATACCGTTTTGTTAATAATTTGGATGACATACTTTGACAAAGATAGCCTACTACCTGCATAGTCATCTAAGCAAATTTAAGTACAGTCAAATCATTAAAGACACATGCACAGTGTGATAAAAAAAACTTATCATAACTTAAAACGGATATCAGATTCATGTTAAAATGGCACAAAAACTGAACAAATGCATAAAAATAACTATTTGCGGCTAACACTGGTGATAAGATAGCAGAAACACAGGATGATTACCCACATGTTGTCTTAAAGAAATCTATTCCAAAGCCCTGTCCAAACCACATGGTCAAATAGATCTTTGCCCATGATGCGGGATAAACACTGAAACCTGGTACTGTAATAGCCCTATGGCGAATGGACCAAGCTGCTGACAAATATTTAGTAACCACACTTACTACCAGGGTGGACGGGTCATATTTGCAAATTCTATGAGCATTGGCATGATCGTATACAAACAGAGCCTTGCACAACGGGATAATCCATTTTTCCCTTGGACTCTTATATAGGGGACAGAAGAAAAGCATATGTTCGGTTGACTCCACACATGAATTGCAATTTATGCATTTATTTGCCTCAGAACTATTCTGCGACCACCGAGCAGTAAGACTGTTAACTGGTAAAGTACCATATCTGAACTGAAGGAATAGAGCACAGGTACGTGCAGGTATTGGGAGATCTAGGAATTGCTCAGGCCATGGCTCATGTTTGTTGAGCAAAAATTCTGATGTTAAAAGGCCCACCCGTTACTATGAAGAATCTGCTCGTTGGCCTTCTCCCAATATCTTAGTTTCACCAGTGAAGTAGCATTAGCTGGGATCAACTCGGGCCTCTACCAAAATTGGGGGAAACCCAAATCATCCCAGACTTATTTCATCTCCCTCAGCCAACTGACCTTTTTCCAATTCCAATGATTCCTTATAAGGTCTTTGATTGAAAAGGTTCCAGTTCCTCTGTTCTCCAAAGGCACATCCAATATAAGGGAGGCCTCAAACCCACTACATCTTTGATGCTATTCATCCCGAGATCAAGGCTAAGGGGGATTGTCGGGGTACCCTTCCCCGTCCTGACTATATATCTAATAAAATTGTTCTCTTTAATGTGTAGGACATCCAGCTGTCTTTGAAAACCCCATAGCTCTTCACCATACAGTGCAGCGCTCCGGATCTGAGCTATGTAGATTTCTGCAATGGGTTTAATGGGGGCTAACCACAGCTCTAGCTTTACGTCCCAAAACCCCTCCTCTTTGGCATCTAATATGCACTCCTTTTCTGTTATGTGCATCCCATCTACCTGAGTACCTCAGCCCAATCCCCAAATAACCAAACTCATTAACTCTTTCCAATGGAATAGAATTCATTCATATGCTATCTTTCACTTTCTTCTTTCGTGAGCTGCAGACCATATACTTAGTTTTCCCAGCATTGACTTCCAGGCCAAAGTCTCTACAGAATAAACAAAATTGGTCAACCAGATTTTGCAATCCTAGGGGTGATTTTGCCAAGATGATGGTATCATCGCATAAAGCAATCCTGGGATTTTCTTACCTGCAGCCTAGGTGAATCATTGTCACAATTAGTTAAGTACTTAATACAGTTGTTTATATATAAAAGAAAGAGGGTAGGGGTGAGGACACAGCCTTGTCTTACTCCTCTCTCAGTAATAACTGGATCTGTTAGTTCACCATCCTTGCCACTCCTGAGTCGGGCAAAAGTGCCTTCATGAAGTCTGACAATAAGGTTCAAAAGACCTTTAGGGACTCCCATGTTGGTGAGTGTCAGCCATAATTTATTCCTGGGTGCCAGGTCAAAGGCCGCTCAAAGGTCAATGAAGGCCACATATAGGTTTCCACCTCCGATAGCCACAGTCCTCCATTTAGTTGCCAAAAACCTCAGGACTTGGTCTATTGTGCTAACCGCAGGTCTAAAACCTTCCTGTAAATCAGAAATGGCCCTACTCTCTGTAATCCACTCTTCTAAATACATCAAAATCTGCTCCGCAAAAACTTTCTGAAAGTTGTCGAGTAGACTTATTGAGCGATAATTAAAAGGGTTGCAAGGACTACCTTTCTTATAAAGGGGAACTATCTCAGCTCCCCTCCATGTGCAAGAAATAAGTGTTCCTGTGGCAACTGCATTACAAACCTTGTTCAAGTAGGGGGCCCAGGTATCGGGGTTTCATTGCTTAAGATCGCCAGGTATTTTATTGAGACCCGGGGCCTTTCCTCACTTGAGGGAAGCTATTGCTGCCTTAGTTTCGGCTAGGGGAAACTTGATTGGAGGAACACCAATTTCCCTAATGCTGATCAGCTCCCTGAAATTAGGTTAATTTACCCCTGAGTAAAGTAACTCAAAATGATTTACCCATACTGCCGGGAGAATCGAAGTAACAGGCAAGGGCTGGGAATCACTACTGAAATTTGAAATCAGCTTCCAAAACTTGGAGGCATCATTAGCTCTAGCGGCCTCCAGGAGCGCAGTCCATCGTTTCTCCCCCCAACTTCTTTGTGCCTTGGAAAGTTCCCACCTGTAGCTCTCTCCTGACTGTCTTATTGGATCTCTGATCCCCCTTCTCAGGTCCCTCAAGAATTTGTGCTTGGCTTCCCTGCATGAATGATTGAACCACCTCTCGCTACACCTGTTTCTTGTTTTAGTGAAAACTTCTTTAGTAACAAGTTTTTTCCAAGAGTTGAATAGTTCCACATGAGCAACCAAGAGCCTATTATCATCCTCAGGTAAATGGAGCATATGCTCCATTTGGTCTGCCAGAAGGCTATATATTGATGAAAGGGTTCCTATAGAGGAATTAACAACATCCCACCTGACATTCCATTTGTTATTTGTCATGGTAAGCTGCTGGGCACAAACCCTAGAGTCAGAGGCCTCTATCGTGGGCAGCAGACCCCTGATAGATAGAATCAAGGGGTCGTGGTCACT
This sequence comes from Pleurodeles waltl, assembly GCF_031143425.1. Classification (NCBI taxonomy): domain Eukaryota; kingdom Metazoa; phylum Chordata; class Amphibia; order Caudata; family Salamandridae; genus Pleurodeles; species Pleurodeles waltl. The sequence continues at coordinate 1,854,736,250 of NC_090440.1, forward strand.
TTCTTCATGTTCTTTTATCACCATATCGACCATATGCCCCCACAAACAAATGTCTAATATAAAAGAATCAATATAGCTCCTATATGCTCCACGTCTAAAAGAGGGACAAGGTTTAGCATCTGAGCAGGAGCGACTGTTAGAAGTGCGGAGACTATATGCACGTGTGATATCAACAATTTGGTAATCCGTTCTGCTCATTCTGAGACTTTTACTCATTGCTACTTGCAGGATACCCCAAAGAATGTCCTCTTCTTGGAAAGGCTCTTGAGCCATAGAATAAGGCTCAAAAGTAGCATTAAAAGCCCCTGCAATTAAGATGTAATGGGTAGTGGATCTACTGGATAAAATATTATCAAGAACAGTTAAAGCATCAGACTCGAAGTTACTGCCCACACTCCTGGTATATATATTCACCAATAGTAGGGCTTTTTATCTTTGGGTGGATAATATTAAACCTTGCAAATAAGCACAGCCCATGCCCACTTCCTCAACCTGACACTTGAGGGAACTATTAACCCACATAAGTAATCCTCCCGAGGGACTTCTAGAAGTCACCTTACGCGCTGGGGACCCAAAAACTCTTAAAACCAAATCTGTGCTTGGACTCCTGGGCCTAGGTCTTTTGGAACAGGCAAATTTTGTGCTCATCTATAAAAGAGCCCCAGTCTAAAATTTCCATTTTGGACTCGAGCCCGACTACATTCCAACTAAGGACTGTAACCAGCGTATCATCCTGGGCTTGTGATGCATCATCCTGGACTTGTGATGCAATCTGTGTGGAGCTCATAGAGTTCAGATTGCCCATTAAATCTACAGCTAAACTACCCACTCTAGGTCCCCCAATGTCTTTATCTCAAGTGGTATCGCACATCCCAGTGAATTCAGAACCGGCCATGTTCCAACCAAACACAATGGCCTGTGTATCATTCCGGGCTAGCGGTAAAATTTGTGGAGTTTGCAATCCACTCTTCTCCCAGGCTGCTTACTCTAGATTTCTTATCTCTAGAAGTAATACACTCAACAGTAGTTAATCTCCGCCCCATTATTTCCAGGATACCCTGTGTAACTTTGACTATGTGTCAATCCATGTCTGGGAGGGAAGATAGAGGGTGCCTACATTCAGATTGTGATACATGGTGCACATGGAAACAAGAGGAGCCTCTAGAGTCAAATGTCAACTTACTAGTGGCAAGTTTGGTACTGGGGGATAGAAGGTTGAGAGTCAACACAAAGAAACACCTCCAGGTAAGGGGCTAGCTCTGCAAGAGTTTAAGAAAATCTGTTGGACCAGGGCAAGTGAGTCAAAGTTATTAATAATACAATCTCCCTCTCCAAGCTTATTGAGCGGGCCCCCCATCTCACCCTCCTCACGATTAATATTGAAGGTACCATAAAAAATGCAAATTTAGCATTAACATGCAGCCAATGAATGACCTTATTTTTCAACTCTATATAAGTCTCCACTCTATTTGTTCAGATCCTAGGAACATTTGTAATTACAAGCACATGTGGGCAAGATTCCAGGGGTAGAAGAAAAAATTCTAACTGAGTCTCATGGTTATCAGACTCCGGGTCCGTCACTGGAGGGCGTACTGATTTATGCTTGTGAATATTGGAAGCTTTCGGCATCTTAGATACCAAGGGCCTCATTATGATCTTGCCGGTCTGGGCCGCCATGCCGGAGGTGGCAGTAAATACCGCCATCCAGAATGGTGGCCCAAACCGCCATATAATGACCCTCCCAAACCGCCATGGCGGAGTACACCGCCACTGCCAGCGGTAATGTTGGCGGGTGCGGTGTATTCCAATCGTCAGGACAGCGCTGCAAGCAGCGCTGCCCTCCAGATAATGATACCCATTCTGCCAGCCTTTTCCCAGCGGTTCACTCCGCCAGGGAAAGGCTGGCGGAATGGGTATCTTGGGATGATTTGGGGGCACTTGGCATGGGCAGTGCAGGGGCCTCTGTGCAGAGCCCCACCGCGCAGGTCACTGCCCGATTTACGTGCAGTGATCTGTGCGACAGGTGCAGCTGCACCCGCCGCATACCAACATTGGTGGCGGATCCATTTGGAGCAGCTCTTAATGTTACGGCCCTTTTCCCTGCTGGGCCGGTGGGCAGAAACAGTGTTTCCTCCCACCGGCCCAGCGGGGAAAACATTATACGGCCGGCGGGGAGGTAGTCACGCTGGCAGTCAATAGATGGTTTTAACCACCAAGATCATAATGAGGGCCTAAATTAGTTATCGGAGCAGCACCACATGCTCCCCTATTAACAATGTCTACATCATTGGGACATCATTGGGACAGACTTCCACTGGATTGTGGCCCAGGCTTGCATACCGACCCACCTCGAACTGACAGGAATGAATGCAACAACACTTGGGTGACGTTGGGCCCCCAACAGAAGCCACCAGTGCCAGCAGATTGTCCCAGTATTGAAGACTGACAGTGTGGTTGTGAATTAGCTCAAGGGATGGTGTCGGGCACACGGGGCTGGGTAAACCCACCCTAATTTCTCCAGTGGACCAATAGTACTCTCCTGTGTTTTTTTAGACGTATCATTACCAGGATCAAGTGCAGAATTACTGGAGCTCATAGTACAAGCTTGTTTGTTTCTTAAGTTAATATCACCACGCTTTCATTTTCCTTTCGGCTCAGGAGCTGGTACACCAGCCAAGTGGCCCGGTGATGACAATGCAGGTTCTGTTGCAGTGGCCTCAACTAGGGCTGCCAGGGGAATCTCGGTGTAGTGGGGCTGCGGAGACAGTGAAAGCTGTGGGGGTAATTGTGATGGGGTGGAGATAGAGAAAAAGGAGCCGTTGATTCCGGGGTAGATAGGCGACACTCAGCCATCTCAATCTTTTTGTCTAAGACTCCAATAGCCTTTTGTAGAAAGCCATCTAATGTACTGTTGATCTTAAGATTATCTTGGGGTAGCCCCCATTCCGTCTACCCATTTCTCGCCCCCTTATACTCTCACCCCTTTGTACTCTCCTCCCTTGTACTCCCTGGACCCCCCCCCTCCTCCCACAAAAGGTGCAGCACTCGCTTTCGCCTTTAACTGTCACCTCCAGCTGTCCACTCAGTATCCGCTTACTCTTGAGAATAATAAATTATTCAGTTGTGGGGCTCTGGAAGACCAACAGATCATGACTCGCTGGCCAGCACAAGGATCCCTCAAAAGAGGCCACAGCTAGATTTCCTCTTGCTGAATTTGCCTTGGTGCCCTTGCACCAATCGGCTCACAGAAGAGTAGAGAGAGAAAAGAGAGAGGAGGGGCTAATCTCTAGGTACTGCCAAGACTTTACTTGTGAATTACTCTTTCCCCCACCTGGGAATGAGAGGAGTGCAGAAGGCACAGGGAGTGCGTAGGAGCCTAGCAAACACTACACAAACCGGTGAAACACTCAGCTCAGCTCATCAGATCAGACTCATGTGATCTGGCTCCAGCACTAGCAACAACGCATGAAGATCACACTGAGCACAGGACTCTGATGCTTAAAGCAAAACAGTGCAGAAGACAATCAGACGGTCAGACGTACGCTGCCCTCATGGCTACTGCTGCACTCTGTGTTCTGTACTTTGGACTCTCCAGCTGCACCCTTCCTGCTCGTTACAACACAGGGTAGGTTGAGTCGCCAACCACTTGCCAACCTCTTGCCGCTTACAGTCTGTTGCAGTTGCAGCCACAGTCTACTGCACAGTATACTGCAAATTGCCACTGCTTACCACTGTTGCTGCCGCTGTCAGCCACCGCTGTTTAGAAGGCACCAATTTGCTGATGCAGCTCTCATGTGAGCCGGGAGCTGAAACTGGTCAGCAACATGCAGCTTCTCTCTGCAGATCCTCGCTGCCCACTCTCCACACAGGCACCAGCTCTTAGCTTCTAGGCACCAGGTCACACGTCGAGGACAATTACAGAGGGGCAGAGGGAAGGAAAAGCCTTCAGATCATTAGGCTTTCAGCACTTGGAGCATCCAAATCGTCATACCACACTCCAAAGCGCTCCAAAACCGCTCCCTCTGAGACCTCCAGCGGGCTCCAAGATACCGATTATCAGGAAAAAAACACAGGGAGCCGCCGTGCCCTGGGCCGCGTTCCCCTCTCTGCCGCCTACCCCCGCCTTGCCTTGGCCAGGTTTCCTGAGCGCCGAGTGGGCGCAGCCATGTTCCGTCTCGGGTCCACCGTGCCTCTGCCTCTCCCTCTACCTGAGGGGGGGCGCTGTCTCCCAGGAGTTTCGAGGACATGGAGTGCAGAGAACCACGGTGCTCCGTGACCGCGTCCTTCACCTCCCTCGCCCACTCCCACTCACAATTCCACTTCCGGGTTGTTGGGTGCTTATAAATCTGAACATTTAAAGATAAATGTATAGGGTTGTAGTTTTGTTAGTGTGTTTTTTTAACTAAATATAACTTAATTTTATGTATCCTAAATTTTGTGTATGGAGTAATGATTGTGGGCCTCATTACAAGTTTGGTGCAGGGGATTACTCGGCCATAAACGTGCCGGTCATCGCGCCCGATGTTTGACAAGTTCCTTAGGATATAATTGGACTTGTAATATGACGGACGGGATAACTGTCATGTTTGTAACGGAGTAATCCCCTCCGCCAAACTTGTAATGAGGCCCTGTGTGTATAAAATCTTTAGTTTGTTACATGTTGCTTACAATGTTTTGTATTGTACTGGTAATAGTAAATGTTGCAAATTTAGTGTCTAAAATATGGCCCAAACTGGTATAGATTGGAGTGACAAAAGTAATGGCACCCCTTAAGTTTTAAAAAAATGGCATAGTTAAGAGTGGGAATAGTAAATGTCACCCCTTTAATGCACAATAATTTATTAGAAATGGTTTATCTTGGAGTGTGAGATTTAATTTTATAATTTTAGTATTCCATCCTTTCTTTTATATGTATTTTTATGTAGTATACTAATTAATTAATATTGTTAGTGTTTAGCAATATAATAAATAGTATGTTTATACTAAATAATTATATTAATTACACATTTGTATAATAAAGACATGTAACACATTTTTGTATTTTATTTATGTTTTCAAAATTTATTTTATTTACATTTTTACACTTATAAAAATATATTTAAAATTAAAAAGTAAACATTCGTAAATCAGGAATGTGGAATTCCTATCGCCCGACGCCCAGGACATCTTGTTTGGGGTCAAGGGCAACAAGTTTTTATGTTTACTTTGTCCTTGGGACAAGTAGGCCCAGCCCTCTGCAGCACAAACCCTTTGGCTGCCTGTTTACAGAGAGTGGAACTCTCTGCAGTTGAGGTAATGTGTTTCCAAAAGATAATGCTGTTCGAACTTGTATTTATGGTTCATTATTTGAAAGCCTTCATTATTAGGGTGAGTGCTGTAAATAAATGTTTTAAGGTCACACTTCACTACTGACGTTGGTTCCAGCACAAAAAAAACCAAAAACGTGTATTCACATGTTTGAAAAGTTTAGGCTATGAGGCTAAGTATAATGCTCCCAGAATGCTCTCTGATTAGATGCAAATGATGTGTTGATGCATGCTAGTATTTCCCAAAAATATTTCTAATGGAAAATCAGTGTAACCATTTTCAACACGAATATGGGAAGCATGTAAATAAACAATCACTGACAAAGCCAACTGGTCTGACATATTTTTATAAGTCTTTTAGTTTCATCAATGCGTGTCTTGTTTTGACAAGGCTTTTGTAACACTTTATTGTTGTGGGAGCTACCAGGCCCTCAACATTGTAACAAACACTGGCAAAAACCCCCCAAAAAGTTTTTGAACTCTAAAAGCACACGTTGCCACCAGTGGCATAACAAAGGCCCCGCAGCTGCCCTCCAGGGGGCCCCTTCAGCACAGCACCTGCCCTGAGTGAGTCTGGAGAGGGGGTTCCTCCATGTTCTTTGCAAAGGGTCACCCTCTAGTTTCGTTACATCACTGATTGCCGCTGTAGTTCCTGACACTGAACAAAACTACTTTGTGTGCCAACATGCTCCTTGTGGAAGAGCAGAATGCAATCACTCATAGTAAAGCCAGCCGAAAGAGAGAGAAAGAGAAGTTTAATAAAAACAAAATGTCTTTGTTAACACCAGACCTAATTAGGGACCAAGACCCACATGTAGGTAGCTTTTTGCATGTTGCAAACAGCGACTTTTGCTGTTTGCGACGTGCAAAAAGCACATTACGATGCACAAACCCAGTTTTGCGATTCAGTAACCTGGTTACCGAATCGCGAAACGGGTTTGCGACTCGCAATTAGGAAGGGGTGTTCCCTTCCTAATTGCGACTCGCAGTGCAATGTAGGATTGTTTTGTGACCGCGAACGCAAACCAATCGCAGTTTGCATCCATTTCAAATGAGTGCTAACATTTTCGCAAAAGGGAAGGGGTTCCCCATTGGGACCCCTTCTCCATTGTGAATGTAACTGTAGACATTTTTTCAGAGCAGGCAAAAACGAAAACGTTTAATTTTTCGTTTTTGTAACGCATCTCGTTTTCCTTTAAGTTAGCAGTCGCAGACATGGTGGTCTGCTGTCTCCAGCAGGCCACCATCCCTGGAAGGGCCGCTATTCGCAAGGGGGTCGCAAATTGCGACCCACCTCATGATTATTCACTAGGTGGGCATTTGCGAAGCCCTTGTGAATCCCAGATGGTGTCAGGGACACCATCCTACATTCGGATTTGCGACTCGCAAATTGCGAGTCGCTCTGACTCGCAATTTGCAGGTCGCAAATCTGAACCTACCTACATGTGGCCCCAAATTCTTAAAGAAAGTCACAAAAGTGCACTCATGGTATATGTCGTACCCCTATAAAATATTTGTGAACAGTATTTTAGCATGGATAAATACGCATGTCTAGATTTGCTCATGTGAAAATCTATTCAGCATTTGCAAGTTCATTTTCCCTCCGGCCACTTTCTTCCCAACCCTGGAAGAAGTTCTAATTCTGCCATTGTCAGGAGTAAATGTCCAACCTTTCTTATTATGACAAAATATTAGAGAGAAGCTGGTGAAAATCTTTAAAACATGCAGATTAGTAGGTTTGCAGACTCAAAGGCATTCCAGCCCTGGAACTATTGCTTACTGCTTCCTCCAGCCCCAGTGTGCAGATCTGCAGAAAGGTGGCAAAATAAGGAAATTGCTACTGTAGGGATTGAAACTGCAAGTATTCAAGCCGTACTATGGTAGTAGCCCTGGCATAATCAGAGAGGCTATTATCAGAGCTCTTACATAATGAGATTGCTGCCATAATTTTTCGCCACACTACATGGCACCAAAGGGACAAGTAGATCTTTTTACAGGACAAGTAGATTTGAGAAGCAACCTGTCCCCTGGACAAGTAGATATTTTAATAAATTCCACACCCCTGATATATAGATATATAAATAAAACATCTTAAGACATTTTTTTTTTATACTTAAATAAAAAAATGTAAATCATTTTTACACTTTATTGGAAGTTGTAAATTTTTCACTTTTTTCCGATCGGTTAGCATTTTTTACCTTTTTATTTTATATGCATATTTTCAACCTCATTTTAACAATTTTCTAGTGTATAGTTGTAGGAGGCTGGCCTAGTTGGTAGTGGGTACCTTAGGTACTTACGCCTTATACCAGGTCCAGTTATCCCTTATTAGTAAAATGTAGTAGTGTTCTAGCAGCTTAGGCTGATAGAGGTGGCTATTGCAGAGCAGCTTAGGCTGAACTAGGAGACATGCAAAGCTCATGCAATACCACTTATAGTTACACTGCACGTATACACAAGTAAAAACAAGACTCAGTGTTACCACAAATAAAGGTAGTTTATTGGGTGACACAGTACCAAAAATATCTTAGAGGCAATACTCCTTCTGGAGGTAAGTATTATACTTAAAATATACACTAGAGAACAAAATATGGTAAGTAATTAGACATAGGATAGTGCAAACAATAGGAAATGCTATAGAATGCAATGGGAAATAGGTCTAGGGGCAACACATACCATATAATAAGAAAGTGGAATGCGAATCACAAATTCCCCCCTAAATAAGTGTAGTGTGTGCAGAATCGCTGGGAGAGTAAGAATAGAGTAAAGGTAGGTAAATTACCCCAATCAAGAGCCCAGAAAAGCAGGAGTAAAGTACTGCAAGTTTCCTTAGGACATACTACACCTCGTGATTAGAATTATTGCAAGAACCAACCAAGTCTGCAAACAACGAACAGTGGATTCCTGGACCTGAAGACCTACAAAGGAAGGATACCAAGTCCAGAAGTCAAAAGAAGTTCCAGGAAGGGCAGGAGCCCCTCAAACCCAGAAGAGGGTGCAAAAGAAGAGTCCGTGATTGGATGAAGACTGCAGAAATGCACCCTAGGAAGATGCCAGCATGTTCCTGCATGATGCAAAGGATGTCCCACTTTGTGAAGTTGGACGCAGGTGAGGTTTGGTGCTGGATTCCTCCAACAAGCCATGGTTCTGTCAAAGTCGCGTTTTGCATCAACTAGTCATTATCTGGAACCAGGAGGGACATGGGGGCCTCAACTCTGTGTGAGGAGGAAGAGGGGGCTCTCAGCACTTCAAAGATCCCAGAGAGCACCAGATAGCACCAACGGGAGTCCCAGGACTCGGGGACAAAGGAGGTTCAAAATGTGGTTGGTGCAGCACTACACAGGAAGTTCCCACGCCACTGGAGAACAACTCAGCGAGTTGAGAGTCACAGGATAGAGTGCTGGATACCTGGGCCAGGCTGTGCATGAAGGAATTTTGCAAATAGTGCACAGAGGCCTCAAGAGGTGAAGAAGATGCTGTGCACAGGGGTAATGTTGTTCTAGGGGAAGGCAAGGTCTTACCTCCTCCACATTTTGACAGCAGGACCTCAGGACAGTCTGTGTTGAGGGGGTCCACCCTCTGTGGTCCAAGGAGCACGCTCATTGCTGTGAGAGGAGTCCAAGAGAACCGGTCGTCAACTAAGAAGGTGCCTGTGTGAGCAGGGGAGTGACTCTGTCACCCCAAGGGATATTTCTTTGGTCCTTCTGGTGCAGGGTGAAGAGAGAGATTCCTCATAGCATGCACACCATGGAAACTGTTGCAGTTGCTGGCTGGGACTGGAGTTGCAGAGGAAAAGTATCCCTTCTGGATACTTTGTTGCTGTTCCAGCAGTTCATGGAGCAGGCTGCAGTTGATCCGAGGTCAGAGGATAAAGTAGTAGTTGCAGAGGATTCCTGCTGTAAACTTGCAAGTAGAATCTGAAGATAACCCACAGGAGAGACCCTAAATAGCCCTGAGAGGGGGATTGGTTACCTTATCAGATAAGGACCTATTAGGAGGGGTCTCTGATATCACCTGCTTGCACTGGCCACTCAGATCCCTCCATAGTGTCCCCACACCTTGCAAAGCAAGATGGCTGAAGTCTGGGACACACTTGAGGAGCTCTGGGCACAACCCTAGGGCGGTGATTGCCAATGGGAGTAGTTTTTGTGCCACAACAGGGGATAAGGGGTCCCTGAACCGGTGTAGCTTGGCTTATGAAACAAGGGCACCATCTGTGCCCTTCAAAGCATTTACATAGGCTGGGAGAGGCTACCTCTCCTTCAGCCTGTAACACCTATTTCCAAAGGGAGAGGGTGTAACACCCTGCTCCCAAAGGAAAAGCTTTGTTCTGCCTTCCTGGTACTGAGCTGCTCAGACCCCAGAAGGGCAGAACCCTGTCTGTGAGGTGGCAGCAGCTGTTGCTGCAGGGCGAGCCTCAGAGAGCTGGTTTGGCAGTACTGGGGGTCCATATTGGAGCCCCCAGGATGCATGGAATTGGCTCCCCAGTACCAGATTTGGAATGGGGGGACAATTCCATGATCTAAAACACCTTACATGGCCATATTTGGAGTTACCATTGTTAAGCTACATATAGGTATTGACCTATATGTGGTGCACACGTGTAATGGCATCCCTGTACTCACAAAGTCTTGTGAAATGGCCCTGAACTATGAGTGGGCACCTTTGCTAGTGCAAGGGTGCCCTCACACTTAGTTACTTTGCACCTAACCTTTAGCAAGTGAAGGTTAGACATATAGGTGACTTATAAGTTACTTAAGTGCAGTGAAAATGGCATTGAAATAGTGTGTGCACTATTTCACGCAGGCTGCAATTGCAGGCCTGTGGAAGGGTTTGTCTTGGCTCCTTATGGGTGGCAAAAGAAATGCTGCACTAATAAGGGTCTCCTGGAACCCCAATGCCCTGGGTACCTAGGTACCATATACTAGGGACTTATAAGGGGGTGCCAGTGTGCCAATTTGAAATTGGTAAATGAAGTCACTAATCTACAGTGACAAATGTAAAAGCAGAGAGAGCATAAGCACCGAGGTTCTGGTTAGCAGAGCCTTAGTGACACAAACAAGCACTACTGACAACACACACATTAGGCCACAAACTATGAGCACTGGGGTCCTGGCTAGCAGGATCCCAGTGACACAGGCAAAACACACTGACACACACTCACAAACAGGCAAAAAGTGGGGCAACCATGCTAGAAAGATGGTACTTTCGCACAATAGTAAATAATCGCTTTAATTTTAAACTATTATTTAATTCATGTTTTGCATTTTTTGTTCTTGTTTATAACATGTTGAAATATTTTACATATTTATTATTTTTAACTATTTTTCATATATTTATTCAACATTTATAAAATTAATTTATACAGGGAGATATTCTTCTTTTAAGTCCTGATTAAGAGTTTGTCCTTCGAACAAGCCGAATACCAAACTTGCGGGTAGGACGCTACCATCATACCGGTGGCATCCCCCCAATTGTATTACAAAGTTCCTGCCGGCCCGACTGGCAAAACCATTGTAATACGCGTTCCCACCGGGCCGACCTGCGGAAACAGTGCTACGATATTGGTCTCTGCTCCTTTAAGGGAGTCGAGGTAAATATCATAGCATACCAGCACCATCAGGATGTGCACTGTGCGGGCAGGGAGGCTCCTGTACTTCGAATGCCATGGGCAGTGCAGGCCCCCCTGTGGCCCCTGACCCTGGCTTTCCGCCAGCCTTTCCATGTCAGGGTCCCCGCCATGGAAAGGCTGGTAGAAAGCTGGATTGCAATCATCCAGAAGGCGCTGGGTTCAGAGCTATAATGAGTTATAATGATAGCACAATACGTGTCACAGGTTGATTTTGCTCAGTCCACGTTGGCTTAGATGGTCTTTTACCAATTCAAAACTGTAATACAGTGCCTGGAGTGGTGAAAGGCTTTTGTCATTAACAGCTCTGCAATGATGGCACAGGGCTAATCCTATGCTTAAAGACTTTGCTGCATGAATGACAAAAGACTTTGGGCCTGATTATGAGTTTGGCGGTCCATGGGCTGCCATGGCGACGGCAGCAGTCCAAATGCTGTTGGGTTGGCAGTCACTCCTCTGTATTATGATGCATGCAGGTCCATAGATGAAAGACCGTCACAGTCCCCCCCGCACCACATAGCAGCGCAGAACGCCACAGCTGCTAGATAAGCCAATGAGGATGTCAGAGCCGGTGTTTACACCAGACAGATTATGATATTGCCTTCCACCGATGTGACTGTGGCGGTCTGTTTGAGGCTGGCCTGATTTGTAGGGGGTATCTATGGTACTTACACCTTATACCAGATCCAGTTGCCCCTTATTAGTGAAATTTAGTCAGCGTCTAGAAGCCAGGCTCTCTAGGGGTAGTGTGGATAAGCAGCCAAGGCCTAACTAGGAGGCATGCAAAGCTCATACAATACCACTGTAGTCACACAGTAATCACACACATGATAGAAAATACTCCATGTTATAAAAATAAAGCTACTTTATTTTGATGACACAATGCCGAAAATAACAGAGACTATGCTCCCTTAGGAGTTATGTAACTCACAAATGATATACACTAGTATGCAGAAATAGCTGTAAAACAGTTATAAAACAGTACAAATAGTGAAAATCACAATAGTTAGAAAAGGGCTAGGGAGAACACAAACCATATACTAAGAAAGTGGAATGCAAAAGTAGGTTTCCCACCTAGGCAAGTGTAGTGTGTAGAGGGGCGCTGGGAGTATTAGAAAACACCAAAGGTAAGTTATAGAATCCACCCAAGAGCCCAGGAAAGCTGGAGTAAACAGGAATTTTCCTAGAACACGTGAAAGAAGATTATGCAAGAACCAGAAGAGACTGCAAGACACCACTGATGAGTTCCTGGCCCTGAAGACCTGTGGAAGAAGGGGACCAAGTCCAGGAAGCACTGAAGAGTCCAGGGAGAACATGAGCTCCTGCTAACCCGGATGAAGGTGCAAAAGAAGAACCACTGATGAAGAACAACATTCAGTACTGCACCCAATAAGATGGATACGGGTTCCTGGTTGGTACAGATGATGTCCCATGCCGGATGGATGATTGCAGTCTAGTTTGCGTCATTGGATTCCACCAACAAGCCTTGGCACATTCAAAGCTCGCAGTTAACAGAAAATGGTGCTGCCCGGGACCAGGAGGGACCCAGGAGGGTGCATCAGAGGGGGCTCTTACCAACTCAGAGAGCCCTCAGAAAACCATGCAACGCAGAGTGCATGAAGAACTTCATGGAAAGATGCCAACAAGACTTAGTAACTGCAAAACACACAGTGCACTGGGGTACTGCCTTGCGTAGGAAGGCAAGCTCTTACCTCCACCAAAGATGGACAATCAGATGTCAGGAATGTCCGGACCACTTCAGTCCACCACCTATGATGCTGGATCCACACACTTCATCAGGAGAGGTTATCCAAGCCACCAGTCATTGCTGCAGAAGGGTGTCTGCTGAAGTAGGGAAGTGACTCCTTCATTTCAAGGGAGATTCCTTTGTTCTTCTGGTGCAGGCTGAAGACAGACTGTCCTATGAGGATACACGACATTCAAACAGTTGCAGTTGCTGGAAGGAGCTGAAGATACAATGTTGCAGAAGTTGTCTTTGCTTCTTTGTTACAGTTTGTAGAGTTCCTCGAGGGTCCAGATGCAGTTTATTCGGTAAGAAGGTGAAGAAAAGGATGCAGAGGATTTTTTGTTTTAGTGTTGCAATCCAAATCTGAAGAACCACCCAAGAGAGAGACCCTTAATAGCCCTGAAAGGGGGATTGGTAAGCTACACAGGTAAGGACCTATCAGGGGAGGACTCTGGCGTCACCTGCTGAGACTGGCCACTCAGATGCTCCCAGAGTTCCCTGCCAACTTGGAATCCAAGATTGCAAAACCCAGGGACCCTCTGGAGGAGCCCTGAGCACCACCCCTGGGGTGGTGATAGACAGGGGAGTGGCCACTCCCCTTTCCTTTGTCCAATTTCATGCCAGAGCAGGGTCTGGGGCTCCCTGAACCAGTGTAGACTGGATTATGCAAGGAGGACACCATCTGTGCACTTCAAAGCATTTCCCCATGCATGTAACACCTATTTCCAAAGGGAGAAGTTGTAACACCCTTCTCCTGAAGGAAATCCTTTGTTCTGCCTTCCTAGGCCTGAGCTGCTTGAGCAACGGGAATGCAGAAACCTGCCTGTGAGGTGGCAGCAGCTGGGGATGCCTAAAAAACCTTAGAAGGCTTTAATGGCAGTACTGGCTGTCCTCTAAGGAGCACCCAGAGCACATGGAATCAAACAACCAATGCTTGCAAAAGCCTTGGGGTATCATTCCAACATGTTTGATACCAACCATGACCATATTCGGAGTTACCATTGTGAAGCTGTAAATATGTAGTGACCTATGTTCACTGCACTTGTAAAATGTCATCCCCACACTCACGAAGTCTGGGAAAATGGTCCTGGAGGTTGTTGGGGAACCTATGCTAATGCAGGGGTGTTCTCACACACAGATAGTCTGCACCCAGCCTTCAGTACTAAAAGGCTTGCAATAAGAGGTATTTCTAGCTGACCTGGTGCAGTGTAGGTGGCAGTGAAAGGGTGCAAAATAAGTATTGCAGCCCATAGGGATCCCCTGGAACCCCAATGCCCTGGGTACCTAGGTACAATATACCAGGGGCTTGTAGGAGGGCACCTGTATGCCAATTGTGAGTGGAATACTGAGTTAACAGTATCCAACAAGTAAAATTAGAGGGAGAGAGCATAACTACTGGGGAGCTGGTAAGCAGAATCCCAGTAGACACAGTCAAACATACTGACACACAGGCCAAAAATGGTGGTAAACATGCTAGATCAGCCCAACCACCACATCCCAGCAGGTCGAAACTAAGGCATGTAAGGCAAGAACTCACCTGTAGGCTGCGTCACACATCCTGTGCTCCCAAGGAGCCGATCCTTCATGTCCTGCCACTGATGCTGCTGATAGATTTAGCCCAAAGTCAATGCCACCATTGATGCAACCCATGATAAGACAGAACACCTACCTGTGTCCCTAAACACCACAACAAATCAACACACCACTATCGACCAGGTAAGGGGGCTGTGCTCCGTGGATCAAGCATAATCTTGTGTGTCCAGGGTCAGAGATGTACACAACATATGACCCAATCACAGCCCCATGACCCCCGCTTTAGGCATGCACTGATACTGCACCGCTACACTCCACAAAACCACACATGTCTGCACATCCCATTTTCAGTGACAGGAAAGTAGACAGAACATTCTGTCACACAACACCAACAGCACATCAACATCACATCTACTAATTGAACTGACTCCCTCACATTGCTCACATGCAATGACTTGTGTTATTGAAGACATATGTATGGATGTGTCATTTAACCCAAACACCCCTTCCATGAAACATCCCTGCAATGGACCCTCCACCTCATCCACATTGCAAGACAATGGAAGGTAAATGGGATGCACAATATTTTGAGAGACGAATATCCAAAGTTCACAATGTAAACAATACCTGCCTAATAGGGATGGCGGCATCAGTGGGACCCCATGAAGGATGCTGCCCTGGGACACATTTCACTTTGCACATGCCACTAAAGCACTATTTGTACAGGAACTGGGCCTTCATGTATCTCAGGGACAACCAATATTATAACCAAGTGACATGCCTATCTGCCAAATGTGTAAGTGCAAGTCAAAAAAGCAACAGCATGCAATACACATGTAGATGAAGTAGCTGAAAGGTACACACATGAAAATGGACACATGGTCAGTCAAATGTATAGGAAGGTAGCACAACTGAACACCCTTCATGTGTGGAAAAACAAAACTTAAAAAAAGTTTACACACATGATATGAATATCCAAGCTACATCAGGGGGACAAATCTAACCCAATGGATGTTGACATTGGTCAAGCCAAGATGAAATACCTACCATATCAAACAGCACACAATGCTTTGACACCCCACTTGGATTATCACCCACATTTCTACCCATTGAACATCTCACCTTATCCTGGGTGACACCAGCACTGCTCCCGAAATCAGATCGTGCCAGCCACAGCAAATGGATCAGCAGTCAGGATGACTCAAACACAAGTGTAGGCATACATCACAAATGACTCAGGAACTGCAAAAAGGTAGAACAGTAATGGCAGGTGAAATGTGTACCCAAACAACAGCTTGGTTTTATTAACCGATCTTTAAATATGCATTAAATATTCACCACAACTTGACTCACTGACCACTGGCATAGGAACCTGCACAGAATGGGGCATCAAGTAGGCATATCTTAATGATTCCTCTTGGGTGGAGTGGGGTCAGGTTTAGAATGGGTGGGTTTGTTTTTTGGGGGGTGAGATTCACTTTTGGGAGGGGTGGCCTTAACTTCAGGAGGAGTGGTCTTCTTCTTCGGGTGGGAGGGCTATGGCTTATTTCAGAGTGGATGGGAGCAGGTGTTACGGGGGAGGTTGGGATATGGGTGGGGTTCTTTTGGTTTTGGGGGATTTCACAGGGCTAAGGGCAAGGTCAAACAGGAAACTTTCTTTAGAAAAACGGGTGGGTCTGCAGAAGGGGCTAGGGATTGGAAGGTTGAGACAGGGCTTGTCTTGGTTGTTGGTGTTGTTGCTGCTGGTGTGTGTGTTGGAGGTATGCTAGGGTTTGGGTGGTGTTTGTTGCATGTGTGAGTGTGGTTGTTTGTGTTTCTTGAGGAGCTGAGAAATAGCAATGATGCTAAGGTGGGAGTGGTATTTGCCTGTGGGTGTTGGGGGTGGTTGCTGCAGGTATGTTGTGTGTGGTGTGTGTCTGGGGGTATGGTGTGTGTGATGTTGTGTCTGGGGGTGTTTAGGTGGTGTCTGGTGATATGTTATGTGTGGGTCTGTGGGGGGATGGGATGGTGTCTGATGGTATGGTGTGTGTGATGTGTGGGTCTGTGGGTGTTGGGGTGGTTTCTGGGGTATTGTGTGTGTGGCTGTGGGGGTGGGAGTGGTGTCTGTGGGTTTTAGGGTGGTGTCTGGCCATATGGTGTGTGTGATGTGTGAGTCTGGGGTGGGGGTGTTATCTGAGGTATGGTGTATGTGTTGTGTGTGTGTCTGTGGGTGTTGGAGTGGTGTCTGGGGTATTGTGTGTGTGGTCTGTGGGTTTTAGGGAGTGGTGTCTGGGGTATGGTTGGTGTGGTGTGTGTGCCTGGGCATTGAGGTAGTGTCTGTGGGTATGGTGGGTATGGTGTGTGGGTTGGTGGGGGTGGTGTCTTTGGGAATGCTGGGTGTGGTTGTCTATGTGAGTGACTGTTGAGTGCTTGTGTGCCAGTGTGTCTTGTGGTACCTGTGCTTTTGTTTGCATGTTGATGTGTTTGTGTGCTTACGACTGGTATGGAAAGAGGGAAATTGGAAGGGGAAGAGGTAGGTGGTGGGGGTAGGATTGTGGAGGTGGAACGCTGCCATCAGTGAGGAGGCCAGAGCCTGAAAAGATCTCTATTCCAGACATGGCATTATGAATGCCTTCCAGGTACGCAACCACCTGTTGACGCTGGCTGCCCAGCACCTGGATGGCATTCAGAATGGCATTCTGGCCCACAGGGATACTCCTCAGGAGATCAATAGCCTCCTCACTCAGGGCAGCAGGTGTAACTCTGGTAGGGGGTGAGCTGCCTGCTGTGAAGCAGATGCCCATCCTCTTTGGTGAGCAGGCACAGCCAACTAGGTGTGGAGCAACAGGAAGGGTTGAGATGGAACTGAGGTGGCAGACAAGGGTGGAACAGGTATCGGTCCTGATGGGTCTGCTGCCACTAGGGAGTAGCCACCAGAGGAAGTATCCAAAGATGATGTTGATCCTGTGTCCTCCATGGCACTCCCCTCACCCTCCGGGCCACTGGATCCCTCTGCGTCACTAAATGCACCTAAATGCACTTGTACAACTGCTTTGATTACCAAACATTACCATACTGTACAGTATTCCCCAGCTGCAAGCTTCAGCAAAGTGGCCCCATCATTTGGAACACAACATGCATGCTTGCTACATGAACTGTGAACAGTTGCCTACAGGAAAATCAGAATCACGGACTATACCAATGGCAATCACGATACCCATGGAGCAAGTAGGAGAACGTATCACCTTGAATGGTTTGGCTTGTGAGTATCCATAAAGTAGTAACCTGTTGGCACAAAATAGTAGAACAATGCCAAGTTAAATCTCGTAGATCCCCCACCAAGATCATGCATCCATCTAATCTTCATATCCCTTATTGTAGGAAAGTACCATCTTTCTTAGCATGTCACTGCCATTTTTACCTATATGTCAGTATGTTTTTGCCTGTCTCACTGGAGTCCTGCAGGTCAGGACCCCAGTTCTCATAGTTTATGGCCTAATGTGTGTGTTGTGTATAGTAGTTAACTGTGTCACTTAGGCTCTGCTAATCAGAACCTTAGTGCTTATGTTCTCTCTGCTTTTAAATTTATCACTATAGGGTAATGACTGCATTTACCAAATTCAGTTGGCACACTGGACCCCCCCTTAAAAGTCCATAGTATATTGTACCTAGATACCTAGGGCATTGGGGTTCCAGGAGATCCTTCTGGGCTGCAGCATTTCTTTTGCCACCCATAAGGAGCTCAGACAAACCCTTTCACATGACTGCCACTGCAGCCTGCGTGAAATAGTGAACACATTATTTCACAGCCATTTTCATTGCACTTAAGTAACTTATAAGTCACCTATATGTCTAACCTTCATTTAATGAAGACTAGGTGCAAAGTTACTTAGTGTGAGGGCACCGTGCACTAGCAAACGTGCCCCCACATAGCTCAGGGCCAATTCCCGGGACTTTGTGAGTGTGGGATGCCATTATACATGTGCACTACATATAGGTGAATACCTATATATGGCTTCGCAAAGGTAACTCCGAATAAGGACATGTAAGGTGTCTAAGATCATGGAATTGTCCCCCGTTCCAAATGTGGTATTGGGGAGCCAGTTCCATGCATCCTGGGGGCTGCAGTACTGCCAAACCAGCTCTCTGAGGCTTGCACTCCAGCTACTGCCACCTCACAGACAGGGTTCTGCCCTCCTGGGGTCTGAGCAGCTCAGTCCCAGGAAGGCAGAACAAAGCATTTCCTTTGGGAGCAGGGTGTTACACCCTCTCCCATTGGAAATAGGTGTTACAGGCTGGGGAGGCTGGGGAGGAGTAGCCTCACTCAGCCTCTGAAAATCTTTGAAGGGCACAGGTGGTGCCCTCCTTGCATACTCCAGTCTACACTGGTTCAGGGACCCCGAGTCCCTGCTTTGGCATGAAACTGGACAAAGGAAAGGGGAGTGACCACTCCCCTGTCCATCACCACCCCAGGGGTGGTGCCCAGAGCTCCTCCACTGTGTCCCAGACCTCAGCCATCTTGTTTTCCAAGGTGTGGGGACACTCTGGAGGCCTTTCAGTGGCCAGTGCCAGCAGGTGACATCAGAGACCCCTCCTGATAGGTCCATACCTGATAAGATAGCCAATCCCCCTTTCAGGGCTATTTAGGGTCTTTCCTGTGGGTTTCTCTTCTAGATTCTACTTGCAAGTTTTCAGCAGGAATCCTCTGCAACTACTACTTCATCCTCTGACCTCGGATCCACCACAGACTGCTCCAGGAACTGTTGTTACAGCAACAAAGTATCCAGAAGGACTACTTTTCCTCTGCAACTTCAGCTCCAGCCAGCAACTGCAACAGTTTAAACTGTGTGCATGCTCTGGGGACTCCCTGTCTTCACCCTGCACCAGAAGGACTGAAGAAATCTCCAGTTGAGTGACAGTCACTTTCCTGCTCAAGCAGGCACCTTGTAAGTCGACGGCCTGTTCTCTTGGACGCCTCTCCTGGGGACGAGCGTGCTCCTTGGAACACAGGTGGTGGACCCCTTCGACACAGACTGTCATGAGGTCCTGCTGTCCCAATTTGGAGGAGATAAGTCCTTGCTTTCCCCGAGTATGACAGTACCCCTGTGCACTGCATCTTCTTCACCTCCTGAAGCATCTGTGCACTATTTGCAAAACTTATTTTTGCACACCCTGGCCCAGGTCCCCTGCACTCTATCCTGAGACGCTCAACTTGCTGAGTTGACCTCCGGCGGCGTGGGACCCAACTCCATTTTGCACCTCCTTTGTCCCCGTGTCCTGGGACTCCCGTGGGTGCTGTCTGATCTTTTGAGGGCTCTCTGAAGGGATTAGAGACCCCTCTTCCTCCTCACGCAGAGTTGAGGCCCCCAGGTCCCTCCTGGGTCCAGACAGCGCCACTTTGATGTAAAATGTGACTTTGCCGGAACCAAGGCTTGTTGAATGAATACAGAGCCAAAACTTGTCTGCATCCAACTTCACTTTGTGGGACATCCATTGCCTCATGCAGGAACCAGCTGACATCTTCCTTGGGTGCATTTCTGCAGTCTTCGCCCAACCGGGGGACTCTTTTTTTGCACCCTGTTCTGGGTTGGCAGGGGCTCCTGTCCTCCTGGAACTTTTTCAGACTTCTGGACTTGGTCTACTTCCTTTGCAGCTCTTCAGGTCCAGGAATCCACCATCTGTTGTTTGCAGTCTTGCTTGGGTCTTGCAATAACTCTAATCACAATTTGTAGTGTGTCCAAAGGAAACGTGCAGTAGTTTACTCCTACTTTCCTGGGCTCTTGGGTGGGGTATTTTACTTACCTTTGCTGTATTCTTACTCTCCCAGTGATTCTTTACACACTACACTTGTCTAGGGGGGAATTTGTGATTCGCATTCCACTTTCTTAGTGTATGGTTTTTGTTGCCCCTAGACCTATTTTCTCCAATTGCATTCTGTAGCATTTCCTATTGTTTGCACTATCCTATGTCTAATTACTTACCTTATTTGCTGTCTAGGGTATATATTGTGTATAATACTTACCTCCTGAAGGAGTATTGCCTCTTAGATATTTTTGGCCTTGTGTCACCCAAATAAACTACCTTTATTTTTGGTAATACTGAGTATTTTCTTCACTTGTGTATTAGTACTGTGTAACTATAAGTGGTATTGCAGGAGCTTTGCATGTCTCCTAGTTCAGCCTAAGCTGCTCTGCTATAGCTACCTCTATCAGCCTAAGCTGCTAGAACACTACTACATTTCACTAATAAGGGATAACTGGACCTAGTGTAAGGTGTAAGTACCCAAGGTGCCCACTTCAATCCAGGCCAGCCTCCTACACTTATACCATATCATGATGAAATGATGGTCAAATAACCCAGCTATGTTGCATCAAGAAGTACAGTAGCCAGAAGAAGGTGACAGTGAAACACCTATGTCACACTGTTAAAAATCCCTAATTGTACCTTCACAATATATACATTGTCTAAATAGACTCATGGAAGTTGTACCAATGTTGCTTTGATAGATAACACATCTTGCATGGAAAAGTACACTGGAGACAACTTTACAAAAATGACTGAGAGATTTGTCTACAAATATCCACACCACAATGAATCAGCAAGCCCTAGGGAAATCACCTTTCTTGATTTGTACTTCTGAGAATACCCTGCTCAGATTGCATAAGCAAAAGGCAATAGTCCATTGAATGTTGCTAAATGGGATGGAACATCACTGTCCCTTTTTGTCATGCAAACACCGATTCCCTTGGATGAATGAGTGTATACAACCACATATGATTCCAATATTCCTGCAACTCATTCCCTGATGAATGTTAACCGGTAAGGAACCTTCACCAGTAACCATGTGCTAAGCACTTCGCCAAATTAATCTACATCAATGGCATGGAAATGCATATTCTGACTAAAAACTGTAGTCATACCTGTCATTTCCTTCATTGCTTCTGCAATTGTAATACCAAATTACGTGGAGTGACAGGTGAGGGTGTGTGTGATCCACTAAGTAATGGTGACAAACTCCTGTCTGTGGCACCACATGAACTGTAGGCCCATTACTTGTATCTAATTCTTAACACATGTTGGCATGCACATATATGTGAGGGAACAAGACATCATCCCATGAAGACAGTTACACCATGCATGAAACAGCAGTGAACATGATATGGAAAAAGTGAAAGGTACATGCTAACATGTAGGCACAAGGACTGATAGCAAGTGATGTTACCAAAATAATGTCAATGGAAATTACTACTTACCAAGGGAAGATATTGCTCTGTGACTGCACCCAAAGGACAATGTATGCTCTGTCACATGTATGATGGCCACCTTCACATGAGAGACAGTAGAGAGGCACCAGCACTTGTGACACTCTGAAGACAAGTGGCCTGTGTGGAAAAAAGCCAATGTACCTCCTTGAGCAGACACAAAGCTGAATACAGTGGTGTAAGACCTCATGTTGTATGTTATTGGGACTGACACACAGAAAACAAGTGCACTGTTTGGTGCAAGCAACACCCACAACAACAAACAACATTACCTGACTGATCGCTATTCTCAGCAATGTGATAGACCCTGGAGAGCAAATGGGTTCTGTACACTCTTGTATCCTAGCTCACTGAGCCAATAGGCTAAGAACATCAGCATGCACCAGTTTTCATACCTACACAAACAGTTACTTATCTTGTGTGTCACACATCCCCCCTCTCCAATCTTTCGGGGGAGCGGGCAGGCTTTAACACTTCAACTTGACAATGTAACAGGCTGGAACATGCCTAGGACTCAGCCTCTCACAGCTGCTGTGTTCCCCTTAAATATCCAACAAGCTCAGGTTAGGCCACTGCCAGAATGCAGGTCATCAGGGGGTTAGAATCTGGTGTGCATCCATGCCTCATTGGGAGGACAGCCCCAGCTGGACCTCTGCAATCTTCCAGGCCCAATGTCTCATGCCCTCCCATCTCTTGTGACAGTGGGCACTCCGCCAGCTGTGGACCCTCAGGGTCCGCACCTTCTGAATAATGGCTCTCCAAATCCCTTTCTTCTGATGAACGTTGACCTGTACGCATGCAATAGACAAATGATAATGTTAGAATTGCATTTTCTGGCCAACTAGTTTTGTCACACACATTCCTGAAACACTAAGCACAACAAATTTGTAATTGTCAGCACACTACAAGTGTGAAGCACAGATGATGATGAGTACAGGAATATAAATACACACTTTTGAAGATATCTGCAGACTAATCCACTACCCTGCTCATGGCCTATACTGACTAAGCAAGCCAACTGACATCAGATTAGCCACGCTCAAGTAACATGTTGTTAGAAATGGGATATTTCGTTGGAAGTCAGGTTATCCCCTGTCCAAGCAAGGACCCTCACTCTAGTCAGGGTAAAGGAGAATCACATTCAGTCAACCCCCGCTCACACCCCTTGATAGCTTGGCACGTGTAGGCAGGCTTAACTTAAAAACAATGTGTAAATTATTTTTACCAACACACACAGTAACACAGTGAAAACACTAGCAAATGACACAACACAGGTTTAGAAAAATAGATAATATTGATCTAACCACAACAAGACCAAAACAATAAAAAATCCAACATACATAAGTCAAGATATGAATTTTTAAAAGAATAAGGGGGTCATTCTGACCCTGGCGGTAAATACCGCCAGGGCGGAGGTTGGCGGTAGCACCGCCAACAGGCTGGCGGTGCTCCGCCGGGCATTCTGACTGCCGCGGCCAGAAGCGAAAAGCCGGCGGTGTACCGTCGACTTTCCGCTGCCCATGGGAATCCGCCATGGCGGCGCAGCTTGCTGCGCCGCCATGGGGATTCTGACACCCCATACCGCCATCCTGTTCCTGGCGGTTCGCCCGCCAGGAACAGGATGGCGGTATGGGGTGTCAAGGGGCCCCTGGGTGCCCCTGCAATGCCCATGCCAATGGCATGGGCACTGCAGGGGCCCCCGTAAGAGGGCCCCACAAAGATTTTCACTCCGTCGCACCCCTTCAACTCCGCCAGCTCAATTCTGAGCTTGCTTCCTTGTTGACGGGGCTTTCCCGCTGGGCCGGCCGGCGGTCTTCTGGCGGTCGCCCGCCGGCCCCGCGGGAAAGCCAGAATGACCGCCGTGGTCTTTTGACCGCGGAGCGGTCTTTCGGCGGGAACCGCTTGGCGGGAGGCGACTGCCGACCGCCGTGGTCAGAATCACCCCCTAAGAGTCTTAGTCCCACATTCTGACTTTGGCGGTCACAAAGCGAGACTGCCATAGCCATGGGCGCCAGAAGACCACCCGCCATAATATGGATACTGCTGGATTTCCATCACTGTGATTCTAGGGGAGTGAAGAGTAAGGGGTGGGGGGTTGGTGGGGCGGAGGGTCAGGTGATTGCTTGGGGGGTGAGGGAGCATTTAACTGGTTACAGGGACACAGCGGAGAGCATGGCGGTAGGCCGGCTCTTAATACCGCTGACAGTCATGTGTGGACCGCCGGGTCGGAGATGCACATCTCCAGCCTGGGGGTTTATACTGCCATGGTGGTATGAGTGGAGATGTGGCGGGTTGGCTGGTCCTCATTATAACATTGGCGGCAAATGGCGCCTACCGCCATGGCGACGGCCGCCAACATACTGTGGCCGTGGCTACTAACCATCCATCGAATTATCACCGTAGCCAGAATCCTGCCAGAAGGCTGGCGGAATTCCAGCTACGGTCATGACGGTGGACAGCGGTAAGGTGGCACTGCTGCCAACAGCAGCACCACACCAGCAAAACGCTGCCTGCCGTATCATGTCTCATGATACGGCCTGGTAGTGTTTTGCTGGCGGACGCTGCTGCTGGCAGCAGCGCTGCGTCCCGTCTCCTGCCGGAGGACCCCCTGCAAGCAGGTAAGTCGGGTTCTCTGACAGGAGAGGGGGTGGAGGGTGTTGTGTGCATGTGTGGGGGTGTGTGTGACTGTGTTTGAATGTGTGCATGTGTGTGTAATGCGTGTGTGTGTGTGTACATGCATGTTGTGTCATGTGAGTGCGTGTGTGCCTGGATGTATGTTTGTGAGTGTTGGTGTGAGTGTGTATGAATGTATGCATGCGTGGGTGATTGTGTGAATGCATGTGTGTATGGATGTGCATGTATGTGCGTGTATGTGTGCATATGGAGTGGTCGGGAATGGGAGGGGGAGGGTGAGGGAGGACTCTGGCAAGGGGGGAAAGGGGGACCCCTATCACTGCCAGGGAAGGATTTCCCTGGCACTGATAGTGCCTACTGCCATGGTATCCGTGGCAGTATAGAAACCACAGAAACCATGGTGGGGGGGCGGGATCAAAATTCCATGGGCGGCCTAGTGACAGCCGTCAGGCTGGAGCCTGTAGTCTCCAGCCCAGTGGTCGTTGCCGCCGTGGAGATCCGTGTGTTAACTTGGCAGTTTGGGTTTGGCCAAAATGCCAATGTCTTAATAGTGGAGGTATGTACCGCTAGCCTATTGGCGGTACTACCTCCAATATTACACCGACAGCGGGGGTCATACTGACCCCCATAATGTGGTGGTGTACACCACCAGCCTGTTGGCGGTGATACCACCACATGAACGCTAGCGGTCAAAGGACGTCCAGGGTCAAAATTAGGGCCTTAATCCTTAGAAAACAGTGAGAATGCTGTTAGAGCACAAAAGTACCTGGGTAGCGTCAAAATAAAGCTGCATAGGTGAGTGTGCGTAAAAAAAGACAGGTGATGCGTCACTTTCTCACCCTCAAGAGAGAACGTGCGTTATTCCTCCTTTGGTCGGGTCGGCGTGCGTCATTTCTTCTCTCTCGCAAGAGAGCGATGGGTCGGCACCTCAAGTCCGGGTAGGCTTTGCATTGTTTTTCCACGTTCAACGATGTGTTGAAATCCGGTTGCACGGTGTCAAGAAACTGCGCTGCGTGGGTGCTTGCATCATTAACAACAGCCGCTGCAGGTGTTGCGTGTCGTTTCTCCAGCCGCGTTGCATCAATCTTCCAGCTGCGATGCAGGTGGAGCATCGATTTTAGCCACAAGGCCGGCGGCACATCCTTTATCTACAGTGAGACGGGTGGTGTGTTGAAAGTTTCACCGCGTGGCGGTCTTTGCGTGGATTTTCAGTGCTTAGCTGCCAGCCTCACCTCTCAAGAGCCCAGGGACTGGATAGGGCAGCACTTGGAAGGAAAGGAGTTTCAGCAGAGAGTCCAGGTGCTGGTGGGGCAAGTCTTGGATGTCCCTGAGACTTCAACAACAGGAGGCAAGCTCAGTTGAAGCCCTTGGAGATTCTTCCCAACCAGTAATGCACAACAAAGTGCAGTCTGTGTCCCCTTTCACAGACAGAATCAACAACTGCAGGATACCCCAACAAAGCACAGGCAGGTGCAGCACTTCTCTTCAGCTCTTCTCCTTGGCACAGGTTCCTCTTGATTTCAGAAGTGAAATAATTTTCAGGGGTTTTGATTCAACTACTTATACTCCTTTCTGCCTTTTAAGTAGGCAAACTTATGACAGTCTCTTTTGTTTGTAAGATCCTGCCTTGCCCAAGCCAGGCCAGACACACACAAAGGGGTTGGAGACTGCATTGTGTGAGGGCAGGCACAGCCCTTTCAGGTGTGAGTGACCGCTCCTCCCTTCCAGCACAGATGACTCATCAGGAAATGCAGGCTACACACGGCTCCCTTTGTGTCACTATCCAGAGGAGAGGTGCTTACAGCCCAAAAGGAAAACTACCCCGGAAAGGGAATCCACTAACAGACAGAGTCACAGAATAGTTGTAGCAAGAAAATGCCAACTTTCTAAAAGTGACATTTTCAAACCCACAATCTAAAAACAAACTTTAATAAAAGATGTATTTTTGAATTGTGAGTTCAAAGACCCTAAACTCCCTATTTCTATCTTCTCCCAAAGGGAATCTAAACTTTAATAATATTTAAATGCAGCCTCTATGTTAACCTGTGAGAGAGATAGGCTTTGCACCATGAAAACTGAATTTGGCAGTCTTTCACTGTCAGGACGTATAAAACACATTACTGTGTATGTCCTACCTTAAACATACACTGCACCCGGCCCATGAGGCTACCTATGGCCTACCTTAGGGGTGCCTTACATGTAATTAAAGGGAAGGTTTAGGCCTGGCAAGTAGGTACACTATTGGCAGTTTAAATCTGCACACACAGACACTGCAGTGGCAGGTCTGAGCCAGGCTTACAGGGCTACTTATGTGGAAGGGACAACCAGTGCTGCAGGTCCACTAATAGCATTTGATTTACAGGCCCTGGGCACCTCTAGTGCACTATACTAGGGTCTTACTAGAAAATAAAATATGCCAATCATGGTGAGCCAATTACACATACATTTTACATAGGAGCACTTGCACTTTAGCACTGGATGTTAGTGGTAAAGTGCCCATAGTATCTCAAATAGCAAAAACATGAATAACCTGAGAAACCGAGGCAAACATTTAGGGGAGACCACGCCAAGGATGCCCAGTCTAACACGTGTTCCCCCCAGCTGAAAGTGGGGAGCAATTACTCAATCTTGTGGAAGTTCTTGTCACTAAGGTGGAAGAATCTGGACAGACCATCAGCATTGGCATATTCTGTACCAGAGCAGTGTTCCACAGTTAAGTCCATCCCCTGTAGGGAAATGGACCACCTCAACAATTTTGGATTCTCACCCCTCATCTTCATTAACCATCTGAGGGTCCTGTGGTAGGTCTGAACCCAGAAGTGAGTTCCAAACAAGTAGGGTATTAACTTCTTCAGTGCCCAGACCATGGCAAAAGCTTCACGCTCTATTGCACTCCACCTACGTTCCCTGGGAAGTAACCTCCTGCTAATGAAGGCTACAGGTTGATCTTTGATCTAGGCCTTCTTCATTATGCTGTGATAGTACTGCCCCTATGCCATGCTCTGAGACGTCTGTTTGCACAACAAACTCCTTGGAGTAATCAGGTGCCTTCAGCGCAGTTCCTGTGCACATGGTGGCCTGCAGGGCATCAACAGCGGTCTGGCAAGTCTCTGTACCAGATCACCTTCTTTGATTGATTCTTGGAAGTCAGTTCATTCAAAGGGGCAACAATGATGACATATCCCTTGACAAACCTCCTATAATAGCCAGTGAGGTCTAAAAAGGTCCTCACCTCAGTCTGGGTCTTGGGAAGCTCTCAAGCCAGAATGGTGTCAATTATTGGCTATAGAGGTGCCACCTGGCTACTCCCTACCTCGTGTACCAAATACATCACTGAACCCTATTTGGCACTTGCTTGCCTTAATAGTATAGCCTGCCTTTTACAGGGCATCCAACACTCTGCAGAGGTCCCAAGTGGAACTGAACACTGCAATGTCATCCAGGTATGCTGCGCTGATGTCATCCAGCCCTATCAACACCTGGTTGACCAACCTCTGTAATGCTGCAGGGGCATTTTTCATCCCAAATGACATCACTTTAAATTGGAAGTGTCTATCTGGGGTAGAAAATGCTGACCTCTCCTTGCCCCCCCCAGTTAAGGCAATCTGCCAATACCAAAGGTCAAATCAAACTTGCTAAGGTATTTGGCAGCTCCCAACTGATCCATGAGCTCATCAGCTCGGGGGATAGGGTACACATCAGTTTTAGTGACCGCATTGAGACCCCAGTAGTCCACACAAAACTGGAGTTCTGTGGTGGCACCCAGGAGCAGCAGCCTTTGGGACCAAGATCACAGGGCTGGTTCAAGGACTGCTAGAAAACTCAATGACCCCTAGGGGTAACATCTTAGACACCTCATCTTTGATGCTAGCCCTGACCTTATCAGTCACCCTGTAAACCTTCTGTTTAATGGGTGGACTATCTCCATTGTCCACATCATGTGTACACAAGTGTGTGACCCCTAGGATCAAGGAGAACAGGGAGGCAAAATGACCCAACACCTGGCAACAGTCCCTTTGTTGTTCTGAGGTCAGGGAGGAGGAGAGGTTCACTCCTTCCACAGACTCATCTTTCAATCCAGCAGAAAGGTGGTCAGGAATAGGATCACTCTCTTCCAGCACCCCTTCATCTGTTGCTAGGAGCATGAACAATTCAGTCTGCTCAAAGAGTGGCTTGAGACAGTTCACAAGCAGGACCCTTAAGTGGTTCCTGGGAGTCTGCCAGTTCACCAGGTAGGTGATTTCGCTCTTGTGCTCCACCATCTCAAATGTCCCAATCCACTTGTCCTGGAGTGCCCTAGGCTCCAGTGGCACCATTACCCACACTTTTTTCCCAGGCTGAAATTCGACCAGAGTGGCATTCTGGTCATTACTGTTACATGTCTGCCTGGCTCGCTTCCAGGTTCTCTTGTGCAAGAGCTCTGAAGCAAGCAGTCTGGTTTCTTAAGGTCAGCATGTAGCTAAATATTTCCTGGGGAGGTTTACTGGGGGGCTTTCTCTAAGCCCTCCTTCACCAGACTCAAAGGTCCTGTGACAGGATGGCCATACAGTAACTCAAAAGGACTAAATCCAAGACCTTCTTAAGGCACCTCCCTATAGGCGAACAGAAGGCATGGCAAGAGGATGTCCCACCTGCGCCTCAAGAGCTCTCACAGGCCCATGATCTTGACTTTTAAGGTGCAGTTGAATCTTTCAACCAGGCCATTGCTTTGGGTGTGGTAAGGAATGGTGAACTTATATGTTACCCTACACTCCTGCCACAGAGACTTCAGATAAGTAGATATGAAGTTGGTGCCCCTATCAGATACCAATTACTTGGGGAACCCCATGCAGGTAAAAACTCCCATCAACGCACAACCCACCAAAGGGGAAGTGATTGATCTCAGGGGAATGGCTTCTGGGTACCGGGTGGCATGGTCCACCAAGACCAGGACAAACCTGTTGACCATTGCTGTCTTGGGATCCAGAGGCCCCACAATGTCAATACCGACCCTTTCAAAGGGGGTACTTAGCACTGGAAAAGGTTGGAGGGGAGCTGTGCATTTCCCCCACACTCTTGTCACTTGCTTGACAAGTCTGGCAAGACCTGCAATGAGCATTTGAGTGCCTGCGCATCAGGGACCAGTAAAAGTGGGGGACAAGCCATTCAAAGGTCTTGTCCTGCCCCAAATGTCCAGCTAAAGGCACATCATGAGCTAGACCCAGTAGGAAGGCTCTGAAGCACTGGGGTACCACTAGCAAACGGACTGACCCAGGCTCAGCAACCTTAGGTTCACTATACAGGAGTCCGTCCTCCCAATAAATCAGGTGAGATCCTGGATCATTGCCAGCTGCCTGGTCTGCAGTCTGCTGCCGCAGACCTACTAGAGTAGGGCATGTCCTCTTTGCCTCACAGAATGCCTCCCTGGTGGGTCCCCCTTCCTGCTGCCACTTTAACTGATCAAGGACCTCCCCTAGCTCAGCCACCTGTTTCCCTGTAGGCTCCGGGGCATCACCCTCAAGCTCCCCCTCCTCCCGGACTATGGGAATTTCTGGGGTTGGTTTCCTGTGCCTCTTGCCCTTCCTCTTTTTGGTGGTCCCCTGGGCCACAGTTTCAGGCTCCAGGAGCTCTAGACCACCCTGACTGGCTGCCTTTGAACTGGTGGCTAGGCATACCCGCCTTGGCAGACCCAACATCTCCAAGTGTGACCTGTGTTCCACCTCCTTCCAAGGGGAATCCTCCAGGTTATTATCAAAGAAACAATCCACAGGCATGGTTGGACTCACAGCTCCCTTCGAGGAACCTGAGACCCCCCCATTCAAAGGGAACCAGTGCCACTCTGCACAGGCGCTCTGAGTTGTCCACTGTAACTACTTGGTGAAGTACACAGGGATCTATCTGCTCTTCAGGCACCAGGAGACTCCTCATTGTAGTCACACTGGTTCCTGTGTATCTCAGAGCCTCCACCCTCTGTCCTTTAATGGTCACCCACTGCCTGTACTTTTTTGTGTTCTCAGGCACATGGGTTCTCTGGACCATCTAACTGTCCCCTAGTGAGACAAGGGTCATCTCCGCTGGCTCCTACCCACCTGGAACCAACTCCTCCCCAAGTGCTACACTAGCCAAACCCCATACCTGAGCACCAGTGGGTGCTTGTGTACCCTTGGGACATTTGGGATCCCCCCTCACCTGACCCACCTGGTCACATGCATAACACTTACATGGGGGGGCCCTTTCCAAAGGTTTCCCTTTGGATAAACATAGTTTCCTTTCACTGGGGGTTGGGAATCCTTACCCCAGGAAATAGGTTGGGACCCTTTAGAGAACTCCCCCTGTTTACCCTTACCCCCCTCTTTCTTCTGAGAGGGACCCTGCCCACCCTTGGTGTGGTCTGCCCCATACCTCATCTGGACCCTGGTGCTCTACCAGTGGTCAGCTTCATACTCAGGCTTCCTGGGGTCAGTCAGCTTGCTGTAAATTAGATGCTGGTGCAGCTCTGGAAAACATTATCTGTACAAGTGTTCCCTAAGCAATTAAATTGTAAAGCCCCTCATACGTTATGGCCCTTCACCCAACCTTTACAGTAACCTGCAAAAAGAATCAACACATTCCAAGCATGTTTGGGATTCCTTCTTCTTATAGGACCTAAACGTGTCCTTATATTGCTCAGGAGTGAGACTATACCTTGTGAGCAGGGCACCCTTCATGATAGAGTAAGTGAGCCCCTGAGGATCCCCTAAGGATGTCAGAGTATCTCTCCCCTCTACCGCAGAGTGCTTCCACAGCACCTCCCAAAGCGATTTAGGGACCAGATTCATATAGAGAACAGGCTCAAACCCCTTAAACCACAAGAATATGTCATCCTCCCTTTTGTAGTCCTTTACAAGGTCTTTAGGAATGTGTATCCTCCTCTCAGGCCACACTGTGATTTTGCTGCCACCATCCCTACTGGACTGGCTCTTCTGATCCAGCTCCCTCAAGCTGAGCTCATGAGCCAGCAGTATCTTCTTCGCCTCTATGGCCATCCTTCTTTCTTCCATCTCCCTTTGAATCCTAAACTTTTCCACACCAGCTGGTGAGCCCTCTCTGCCTGTCTGTCTCGTAAGTATTCAGGATTCAGACCCTTGGATGACACACTGCACCCTGCCCTGGAGACTCTCTTCATGGACATCACAGGCCCACGTACTAAACCATTTTGTATCGATTGCACCTCCTCACTCTCATCCTCCTCCTCCTCTGGGTGCTGCTCAGTTTCCTTGGCTTTAACCCAGGCCCTCAGTGCCTTTTGCAGATCCTCCTTCCTAGTGGATCCATTAATGGGACAGGCAAGATTTTTGCAGAACTGCCTAAACTGAGCAACTGTATAGCTCTCCAGTTTCCTTAAGTCAAAAGCAGCTCCAGCTGATGCATGTCCATATTGAGACATGATGAAGAATCAACAAAAGTGCAAAGTTCCAAGGCAGAAAAAGAGTTCCCAATGAAGTTCAAAAGTCAATAAAAGATCAGCAAAAATATGCAAGTAGGGAAAAAATCTAAAAGAGAAAAAGCAAAAACAAGCTGTATGTGGTCACATGATGGTTTGCACTGAAAACAGTAGTGTACACTTAGGCCCTCATTACAACCCTGACGGTCGGTGATAAAGCGGTGGTAATACCGCCAACAGGCCGGCGGTAAGAAAAATGGAATTATGACCACAGCGGAAAACGCCAACACATACAGCCACTTTAACACTCTGACTGCCACAGCGGTAGCAACAAACACTGAGGCAGTAACCGCCAGCAGCCAGGTGGAAGACAATGTACCACCAATGTATTATGACACACCAATCCACCACCTTTTCTGGGGTGGTACCAATGCCATCAAAAGCACGGCGGAAACAGTACACAGGAAGGAAACGACTCACCTCGCAACACTCAAGGAAGAACCACAATGCCATGGAGCCCGAACTGCACATATTTCCAATGCTGGTCTACCTCCTCCTACACCAGGAACACGAAGGGTGGCGAAAATGAACACAATGAGTACTTCACCTAGCACACAAGGGAGGGAGGAGGAAAAAGAGAGTGACACACACACACGCAACACGCAACACCCCCACCCCCAACACCATACACACAAACAGATGCAACAACATCACATATACACACCATAACCCTCAGGAATAACGCAAGGACAAAACAAATTGATTAAAGTGAGTGTAATATTACAAATGTAGATAAATACATCCTGAAAGCACTAAACAGTATGTACAATATATACAAATGGAGGGACAATGCCCACTCCAAAATGTCCGTGGCCCACAGGACCATAACACATAGGCCAAGGCCACACTTGATTCCTGCCTCAATACGGAGAGAACACTGCAGGGGCATCAGGTCCAAAACACACAGGCACCTCAGGGAGACTGGGAATGAGGGGGGGAACCTCAGCCGGAAGATGGTACAATGCCACTGGTCCTGGAGGGGGGTACATGCACTCTGCGATGTCCTGGGGAGCACAAGGCCACAGTCTCAAGTGGATGGTTTGTTCACTGCTTGGTCCTGGGGAGTGCAAAGCCACAGTCTCTCAAGTGGATGGCTTCTCCACTGGTTGTGGAGGGGGCCTTGTGCCCAGTGTGCTTCATCCTGGCAAGGATGAGATGAGTGAATTGCTTCTTCCACTGGGTCTGGAGGGGGCTTTGTGGCCAGTGTGCTTCATCGTGGCAAGGAGGGGGTGAGTGGATGCCTTCTTCCAGTGGTTCTGGAGGGGGCTTTATGCCCAGTATGCTTCATCCTGGCAATGAAGGGGTGAGTGGATGCCTTCTTCCACTGGTTCTGGAGGGGGCCTTGTGCCATGTGATGCTGGATGGTGCAAGGTCACAGTCTCTCACCCTGGGTGTCACAGCTACAGGTGTTGCAGGGGCCAAGACCCACTACAGCCCATGTAGTCACGACTACACACTGTTCGCCGGCAGGGACGGCTGCTCAGTGGATGGCAGTTGCGGGGCTGGCGGTGGTGTTGTCAGTGGTGGGGGGAGGCACCAGCCCTTCCCCTGCAGCCTCGGATGGCTGCCCACTGGGGCTGCTGCTGCTGGCAGTGGTGCTGCTGGTGGTGCAGGTGGCGGTGGCGGTGCTGGTAGTGGTGCAGGTGGCGGCCCTTCCCCTGCAGCCACGGACGGCAGAAGTGCCATGGCTGGTGTTGTTTGCCCAGATGCTGCTCTAGCCCCAGGCACCAGATCCATCCTGCCTGCGGTGTCTTTTCCTGTTACATTGGCCTTGGCAGCTGTTGTCCCCTTCCTGCCCTTGGGAGATGGTGGTGCCTCCTTGCTTCGGCCAGCTGGTGTTCCCTTCCTGCCCTTGCTGGCTGGTGTTCTCTCGTTCCCCTTGCTGGCTGGTGTTCCCTCCTTCCCCTTGCGGCTGGTGCTGCCTCCTTCCCCTTGCTGGCTGGTGGTGCCTCCTTCCCTTTGCTGGCTGGTGTCCTCTCCTGCCCTTGCTAGCTGGCGGTCCCTTCTTGCCCTTGGCAGATGGTGCAGGCACACTGGCTGTGCTGACAGGCGCCTCCTTGTAGCCTCTCACAACTGCAGTAGCTGCAGAAACTACAGTGGCGTGGACTGGGTGGCCGAAGTTCTGGGCTGGGTTCTGCCCACCCTGGCCCGGAGTGAAGGACAGGGGGAAGGGGCATGGAATAGTTCAAGGGTGAAAAGTAAAAGCCTTTTAGGGACACTGGTGCTGGAAGAGGGTGAAGGTTTGGGAGTGGAGGAAGAGGGAGTGGTTGTAGGAGGTGTCTGTCTGCTGCGTTTGTGTGCAGGTGCATGGACTCGATGCTGTTGTGAGGTGGATGGCTGTTGGGTGTCTAAGTGCTTGCGTTTGTGTACTTTGAGAGGAGGGGGCACAGACACAGTGGGAGAGGACACAGGGGACGTGTGCATGGATGTTGGGATGGTGACTGCCAGTGAGGGCGTGTTGTGATAGGTGTGCTGGTGATGGAGGTAGTAGATGAGGGTGTAGGGCACGCAGGTGTGAGTGGAGACGTAACTGGTAGGGAGGTGGATGACGAGGAGGAGGGGGACACAGTGGAGGCAGTGGATGTTGGTGTGTCTACATCTGGATGGTGCTTGTGTGAGTGCCTGTGGGATTAAGTGTGGTGCTTGTGTTTGCCTGAGCCACTTCTGGGTGTTGATTTGGGTGCATGCTGGTCTGAAGGTGTGCTTAGGAAGGGCTGGGGCTGAGGGGAATGGGACTGGGTAGAGGAAGTTGGAGGAGGGAGGCTAGAGACCGGGACAATGGCTGCCATCAGTGAGTTGGCCAGAGCCTAAAATACTCTCTGTTAGGCTGCCATGCCAGAGTGAGTGCCCTCCTGGTATGCATTTGTTGGTTTCAAATGCCCTGCTAGACTCTGGATGGCATTCAGTATGGTTGACTGCCCAACAGAGAGGGATCAGAGGAGGTCAATAGCCTCCTCACTGACGGCAGCAGGGCTGACTGGGGCAGGGCCTGAGGTGCATGGGGCAAAGGAGGTGCCCACCCTCCTGGGTGAGCGGGCATGAGAAACACGCTGAAGGGCTGCTGTGAGGGCGGTGATGGTACGGGGTGGTGGCTGTGCCTGTAGTTGGGGTGAGCACAGAGGTGTCCACCACCACCAGGGAGCTTCCATCGGAGGAGGTGTCGCTTTCAGAACTGTCCCCTCCTGTTTCCATCGTGGTGCTCCCCTCGCCCTCTGTCCCACTGGTGGCCTCACCGTCGGTGGATTCGTCCTCCAGGGCCATGTGGGATGCAGCTCCCTCCGTCGCCAGTGCCTCTGCTCCTCCACCAGATCATGCTACTGCACACAAGGACAGGGTGACAAAACAAAAAGGGGGGGCGAGACAGAGGATACACTTTGTCAATGCCAGCAACAACACTACTGTTGGCGTACACAACTCACAGGAACACCCCTATGCAGTAGGCCATGCACTTCCAGTTACAATGCTAGTCACCAGGCCATGGGGTACAATGCCTAATGCCATTAGCTGAACACCTGAAACCCACAGGACCCTTCCCAGTAGTAGATGCCCACTAGCATTATTGGGGTTAGAGTGCATCTGAGCTTGTCCATCATGGAACCTACCCTGCCATGTTCACCCTGGCCTAGGGGCACCCACAGACCCACATCCCCCACCCAGGTACCACCTTAACACGTGCAAATTCATTATTCTGAATCTGTACTCACCCTCTTGTGGCTGCTGTGATGCCTTCAAGTGCCCATCCAACTCTGGATAGGCCACTGCCAGGATGCAGAACATCAGGGGGGTCAGGGTATGATGGGCACCCCTTCCTCGTTGGGAGGCCAGTCCAGCTGGGCCTCCGCCATCTTCCTTGCCCGGCAGCGCAGGTCTCCCACCATTTGCGACAGTGGGTGCTCCTCCTGTCAAAGACCCCCAGGGTCCACACCTCCTTGGCGATGGGATGCCAAATACCCTTTTTCTGATGGGCACTGACCTGCAGAAAGAGATACATAAGAAAAGGTATTAGTCATACCATCGGGCCTGTTCCCTCCCATCCCCTGACGCACAGACATTACCCACCAAACATGCAGCACTCTGCCCAGGACCCCTCAGCCACCCTTACAAGAGGCTTACACACACAGCACTCCATACATTCATGCCCCATGCATCTTGCTCACAGTGTACTCACCTGTTTGTCTAGAGGACCATAAAGTAAAGGGTACTGGGGTATGACCCCATCCACTAGTCTCTCCAACTCCTCAGAAGTTAAGGCAGGAGCCCTTTCCCCAGACACTCGAGCCATGGTCGCTTCCAGACACAGATCACCGCAGCACTTGCAGTGTAGGTCCTCTCCTGTTGAAGGTCAGGTAGCAAGTGGTGAACAGATACAAAATGGCGGTCACGTCCACAGCAGTTTGTACCGTCACTGCTGGTGTACATCACCATTGGCTCCTCGAACCCTTAGGCCCCAATGATAACCAATGATGTGTTGCACGGCAGCCATCAACTGCCTCCCGCAACTGCTCAAAATGTCAGCGGAATTACCTCATTTCCACTTGTCCCTCCTCACAGGTCAGGTGGCCGCCATTTCAAGGGGGCACAGGCCATGGCACCGAACTGCGTCACAGCAGACATAGGCACATCAACGGACCTACACGTTCACATTAAGTTTCTGAAATAAATGAAAGGCATGCTAATCTGAGTATATGTTTGAATATGACCATCTGCTCACTGTTTTTCACCCTAGAGTTCAAGCGTTGAGGATGAATATGAGATGGAGACATACCCCCGTATACAGACCCCTGGTGGACCTGGCGACAATAGAGGACAGGCACATTATTCTAACCTACAGACTTGATAGGGCCACAATCCAAGAGCTGTGTGCCCAATTGGATCCAGACCTGATTTCAGCTATCCGCCACCCCACAGTTATCCCACCTCTAATGCAGGTCCTGTCAGTGCTCCATTTCTTGGCAAGTGGTTCCTTCGAAGCGTCAGTGGCCATGGCATCAGGGATGCCACAGCCTATGTTCTCAAACGTGCTGACCAGAGTGTTGGCTGCCGTGATGAAACACATGCGCAGTTACATCGTATTCCCCCAGGTGGAGGATTTGGCCACAGTGAAGGCTGACTTCTATGCACTGGGGCATATCTCCAACATCATTGGTGCTATTGAAGGTACACCCCTGAGAAATGAACAGGTGTTCAGAAATCAAAAGAGCTTTTACTCTCTGAATGTGCAGATAGTGTGCCTGGTGGACAGGTACATCTCCCATGTCAATGCAAACTATCCTGGCTCTGTGCATGATGCCTTTATCTTGAGGAATAGCACCATCCCATATGTGATGTCTCAACTCCAGAGGCACGGGGTGTGGCTAATAGGTGAGCCCATGGTCCCCACCCAGTGTATGTTGGTATATGGGTGTGGGGTTGGCCCTAAGGGTGAGTGTCTGGCTAACAAGTATCCCTCAACATTTACAGGTGACTCTGGCTACCCCAACCTCTTATGGCTACTGACCTCAGTAAGGAATGCCAGGACAAGGGCAGAGGAACGTTACAATGAGGCACATGGGGGCGAACAAGGAGGATCATTGAGCACACCTTTGGCCTCCTGAAGGCCAGATTCTGGTGCCTCCATCTGACAGGTGGATCCCAGTGCTACTCACCTAAGAAGGTGTACCAGATCATCGTTGCATGTTGCATGTTGCACAGCCAGGCCATGAGGCTCCAGGTGCCTTTTCTGCAGGAGGATGAGGCTGGAGATGGTCATGTGGCAGCGGTGGAGCCTGTGGACAGTGACGAAGAGGAGGCAGAGGAAGAGGATGTGGACAACAGAACTACTATAGTTCAACAGTACTTCCAGTGACAAACAGGTAAGACACTGTAACTTCACCTTCCATTGCAGTTTTTTGTTGGACATTGGACATGACAGACTCTTTTTCCCAAATCTATGGCCACTTACTGAACCCTTTGGCTTCTCTAATTTCAGATATATGTGCCCCACTCTGGCTCCTAGTGTGTTTACTGCTGCCCACTACTGGTCATACCTATGTATATATTACTGTACATTTGAATTGCAATGGTTGCAACTTGTTAAACTAATACATTTTTCAATCAGTTGACAGACTCCATACTTGTATTAGTTCCAAGGGTGTTTATTCTGTGATAATAAGTGTAGGGGGTATTGCAATGGGCTGGGCTTGGTTGATTATGGAGGAATGTCCAGGATAGAGTCCAGTCTATTGGTATCACAGATGCATTGTCCAAGGGGGAATAGGGATTGGGCTAATGGCAGTTCAAGGTGGACAGGGTAACATAGTGGGACACAAGGGTGACATTCAGGAGAGTCTTATTTCCTGTCGGGGGTCTTGGCAATGTTCTCTGGCTTCTGCCTGGATCGCAGGGACCTTTTGCGTGGTGGTTTTCCTTCTGCAGGGGGAGGGGTGCTGGTGCCTGTTGTTCCTGTGATGGGGCCTCCTGCCCACTAGCGTCGACGGAGGTGGAGAGCTGTTCATCGGTGTGGCTAGTGTCAGGGGCCCATTGGTGTGCCACTGCCTCTCTCATGGTGTTGGCCATGTCTGCCAGCACCCCTGCAATGGTGACCACGGTGGTGTGGATCTTACTCAGGTCCTCCCTGATCCCAAGGTATTGTCCCTCCTGCAGCCACTGGGTCTCCTGCAACTTGGCCAGTATCTGGCCCATGGTCTCCTGGGAATGTTGGTATGCTCCCAGGATGTTGGTGAGTGCCTCGTGGAGAGTCAGTTCCCTGGGCCTGTCCTCCCCTTGTCGCACAGCAGTCCTCCCAGCTTCCCTGCTGTCCTGTGCCTCTGTCCCCTGAACCGTGTGCCCACTGCCCCTGACTCCAGATCCCTGATCGTCCTGTGTTTGTGTGGTTGCCTCGGGTCCCTGTAGTGGTGGACACACTGCTGATTGACATGTCCTGGGGACAATAGGATGGGCCCTCAGGGTGGGTGCTGAGGTGGTGTTTCCTGAGGGGGGAGGCTCTGTGTTGGTTTTTGACTGTGCCTGAGTAACCCACTGTCCAGAGATCCCTGATGGGCCAGGTTGGTCAACCTGATCCAGGCGTGCAGAGCTGCTGTCATCACTGTGGGCCTCTTCTGTGGGGGGACTAGATGTTGCTGGCACCTCCTCTCTGGTGACATTGTGTGGGGGTCCTGTGGGGATGCAGTGTTATTGTTTCTGCATGTGACATCTTGTGCATGGGTATATTTCCCTCTATGGTTGTTATTACCAAGGCAGCTTTGGCTTGTGTGAGTTGTGATTTGGTTGGCTAAGTGATTTTCACTAGTGTGCATGCCGTGGTGATGGGGGTCCATGCACTGGTGTTGCATGCAGGGATTGGTATTGGGGTGAGTGGGTTGTGATGGTGGGGTATATGTGAGGTGGTGGAGTGATGGGGTTGAGGGTAGGGGTAGGAGTTAGTGATGCCATGTGGGGGAGGTGAAAGTAGTAAAGATTTGAATTACCAGAGTCCAGTCCTCCTGCTACTCCTGTAAGGCCCTCAGGATGCACGATCCTCCCGGCAGTCAGCATGGCGGTAAGCGGCACTTACCGCCAATGTCATCATGAGGGCCTAAGAGTCTTAATCCTTACAAAACAGTGAGAGCGCTGTTAGCACACAAAAGTACCTGGGTAGCATCAAACATAAAGCCACATGGGTGAGTGTGAGTCGAAAAAGGCCAGCGATGTGTCAATTTCTTACCCGCAAGCGAGAACATGTGTTGTTTCTCCTTTGGTCGGGTCAGCGTGCGTCATTTCTTCTTTCTGCAAGTAGGCGATGCATCGATTCAGACGGGCACCTCGAGTCTGGGCAGGCTTTGCACTGTCTTTCAGCATCCAGCAATGTTGTGTTGAAATCCGATCTCACGGAGTCAAGAAACCGTGCTGCGTGGGGGCTTGTGTCATTAACAGCAGCCGCTGCGGTGTTGCATGTCGTTCCAACAGGCGCGTTGCATCAGTCTTCCAGCTGCAACGCAGGTGGAGCATCGATTTTAGCTACGAGGCCGGCAGCGCGTCGTTTATCAGCCGTGAGGCGAGTGGTGCATCGAAAGTTTTCCCACACAGCGGTCTTTGCGTGGATTTTCAGTTCTTAGCTGCCAGCTTCACCTCTCAAGGGCCCAGGTGATAGGGTACCACTTGACAGG
Organism: Pleurodeles waltl; assembly: GCF_031143425.1. Taxonomy (NCBI): domain Eukaryota; kingdom Metazoa; phylum Chordata; class Amphibia; order Caudata; family Salamandridae; genus Pleurodeles; species Pleurodeles waltl. The sequence goes on from NC_090440.1 coordinate 1,854,775,946, forward strand.
GTAGGAGTCTCAGAAGAGAGTCCAGGTGCTGGCAGGGGAAGTCTTTGATGTACCTTAGACTTCAACAACAGGAGGCAAGCTCAGTTCAAGCCCTTGTAAATTCTTCTCAAGCAGGAATGCACAACAAAGTTCAGTCTTTGTCCCCTTTCATAGGCAGAAGCAGCAACTGCAGGATAGTGACCACTCCTCCCCTCCCTCCCAGCATAGATGGCTCATCAGGATATGCAGGCTACACCCCAGCTCCCTTTGTGTCACTGTCTAAAGGAGAGGTGCAAACTGACCCACACAGGGAATCCACAAAGAAGCAGAGTCACAGAATGGTTTGAGCAAGGAAATGCCTACTTTCTAAAAGTGACATTTTCAAACACCCAATCTAAAAACAAACTTTACTAAATTATGTATTTTTAAATTGTGAGTCCAGGGACCCTAAACTCAATATTTCTATCCACTCCCAAGGGAATCTGCACTTTAATAATATTTGAAGGCAGTCCCCATGTTAACCGATGAGAGAGATATGCCTTGCACAGTGAAAAAACGAACTTGGCAGTATTTCACTGTCGGGACATGTAAAACACATTAGTATATGTCTTACCTTAACCATACACTGCACCCTGCCCATGGGGCTACCTAGGGTCTACCTTAGGGGTGCCTTACATGTAAGAAAAGGGAAGGTGTAGACCTAGCAAGTGGGTACACTTTCCATTTCGAATTGGCAGTTTAAAACTGCACACACAGACACAGCAGCGGCAGGTCCGAGACATGTTTAGAGGGCTACTGATGAGGGTGGCACAACCAGTGCTACAGGCCCACCAGTAGCATTTGATTTACAGGCCCTGGGCACCTCTAGTGCACTGTACTAGGGACTTACTAGTAAATCAAATATGCCAATCATGGAAAGCAAATTACACATGCATTTTACATAGGAGCACTTGCACTTTAGCCCTGGATAGCAGTGGTAAAATGTCCAGAATAGCAAAAACAGCAAAAACTGAGTCTAGCACACATCAACAACCTGGGAAACAGAGGCAGAAAGTTAGGGGAGACCACACCAAGGATATCAAGTCTAACACATGTAATGTGATGTGAGCCACAATTAAACACAACACACCATTGTAACCTTCTGAAGGTTCGACTCCTTAGGCCTACCTGGACAGACACATTACCATCCAGCCATATTGACTCACTCCATTCAGTCCCTACAGGCAATTACCATGATTCAGACTATACCCTAAGCCTTATGTGACAATGAAAGGACTGCCATGGATGGCACGTAAAGTCTCTTCATTTGTGCATGTGTGGACATGTTGGCTACCCAAATTAATCCCATGCCACTTTAGAGTGGGTTTATGTGGTATGTCCTTGAGGCACATAACACACCTTTTACACTCTATGGAAATCCTACAGAGATGACATCCAACATACTAAGGTATGTTTTGTCTTTGTGGTTGCATTTAAGTAAGCTAATGAGTCACATGTCCTTTCCATGAGCGGTGACAGTATTTTTGGCAGATGGAGCAGACTGTTAAATTTCGAGGGACACATGAGGAGCAGATAGTTGGGTGATGCCCAAATCCATGTAGTTGGCAAATGTGTATCCAACCATGAGGCTCACATTTGGCTTTTCAGTAGTAGACAGCTTTGCTGTGTAAAGGGTGTAATGTTTTTCTAGTCAGTAATGCTTTATCGAATGATTTTGGTCCTATTCATCATATATGTTGGTGTGGGCACAGTGACTAATTCTCCAATTAACTTAGTTCCAAAAATAGATGCCCTGGGAGAGGGAGGAGGATACAAGCTCAAATACTATCAATTGCCAGACATTCAAACAATGGAAGAATGTCACATCATCAAACAGTTCCATCTCAATAACCAAACTATTGTGGATTTATGTCATCAGTTGAAGCCAGATCTGATACCTGAAAACACCAATCTGACATGCATACCATTCATTGTTAACGTCATGGCAGTATTACACTTCCTGGATACTGTGTCCATATCTGGTGGTATGTTGCAACCCATGTTCAGTGGTGTGTTAAGAGACATGCGATCAGTAATGATGAAACACATTGACAGGTAGATGATGTTCCCCAGATGTGAGGATTTAGCCAATGTGAAGGCTGACTTCTATTGTTTTGGTCATCTCCCACATGTGGGGGGAGCCATTGATGGCACATACATTGCCTTAGTACCACCGAAGGCCAGTGATCAAGTTTATTGCAACAGGAAGCACTTCCATTCTATCAACGTGCAAGTTGTCTGCTTGTCAGATCTCTACATCTCTAATGTCTGTGCCTGGATTCCAGGTTCAGCCCATGGTTCCTTTGTAATGCGGAACAGCACCAGACCCCAGCTGATCTCACTACTGAAACCAGAGATGACCTGGCTGGCTGCTACCTCACATCTGTCCTGATTTTGTGTGCGCAATGTCTGGTGCTACAATCATGAAGTGACTGATTCATTGTGGCACTTATATATCATTCCAAAACAGGAGACCCAACATATCCAAACTATCCTTGGCTGTAGACAACACTGAGGAATACAACTACCCTAGGGGAAGTCCACTTCAATGAGGCCCAAAGAAGAACACGGCGGGCAGAGGAGTTGGCTTTTGGACTATTGATGGCCAGATTTTACTGTCTGGACAAGACTGGGGAAGCCTTCCTCTACTGACCCAGGAAGGTGTGTCCGATCACTGTGGCATACTGCATGCTCCATAACATCACCCTGCGGAAAAATATCCATTACATTCCACTGATCAGGAAGCCTGTGGTGACACTGGGTGAGAATCCTGAAGTGCCACCGGGTGAGAATAATGAAGTGCTCAATTAAGAAAATAGTGGTGAAGAGGAAGGAGCTGACTTGCAACAAGATCTCAACAACAGCTTCTTCTTATGAGTGTAAGCATGTAATGAGATGTCATTACTTTGACTGTACAATGAACTGTAGTTGTGATAATGTGTAGAGTATATATTTGGAAATAGAAATGAGCTGATGCTCAGGCAAAATCTGCCAAAGAGTGTTTGATGAGAAAGCTTTTGACACAGTCACATTTTGATGTTATTGCTTTGTGTCAGATGTTTCAAATGGACTTTGTTCTCCAGACATTTGCTATGTGACTTGTGTCATATGTATGGTTTAATACCTATTCTCCTTGATTTGTTCTTTGGTCAGTTACCTTTACCACAAGATCTTCAATTGGGCATTTCAGAGTTGTGGCATTGGCAGGCACATGAGAAGTGGACATGGATTATTCTTGGAAATGTATTTCACCATATTTGGGTGTAGAATACCTGTGTCAAGAAAACTTGCACAGCGATAAGATGGAAGTGCAGAAGACTCTGCTGGACTTGTTTGTTGTTGTGTGGTGACCATGGTGTTTCAAATGTGTCATTATGAGTTCATTACAAATGTTGTTGTAGGCCACAATAGTGTCAGTTCCCCTTCACATTTGCGAAACACTCTTTTTGTCTGAACTGTTTGTAGCTGTTAATGTGTTTCATAGCACTGAAATTTATTTGTGTCATGCCACCAGATGCAGTAGCACTGGATCGTAATGACCCTGTGTTCAGGGGCAGTTGTGCTGCCATATGTCTGTGTGTAGCATTACATATGGTGGCCTGCCTTTTGAGAGCTAATGGATATATGGCTGCAGCTGATAACATCAACTATATTAAACAGAACAATGTCCGATATGTTAATTCCTACAATGTTCTGGGGCTGTGTACCAGTATATTTGGTGGCCTACACCATCTGAAATGGGCATGTCTGAATTTCTATGCTTCTGACATCTTGACAGCCTATGTGCTGAACAATGTAATAACATTTTTCTTCTGAAGCAAGACACTTGTATGTATGTATTGTTGTGTAATGGTTGTAATCCCGATCTGGGCACATTGTACATACATCATATCCCTGTTTGCACAAGTAGCTTGTGTCTTAATCATACAGTTCACATGGCCTTACATGTCTACATAGCTAAAAGCAACAGACAATGAATTTGCGATGGGTGAATTTATTACAATGCTAATACAGAGAAATTATTTCAGACATAAAGAGACAGTGAAGGGGTTAGTCATGGTGAATGAAATTATTGGAACTGGAATGTGGTTCAGGATCAGTCCACGGAGTGTATGTGTGAAACACAAAGGAAGACATTAAGTAAGAGGTTTCTTGTTGGCAGTGGTGGGTGTCTTGCTATCCGCACCTCCTGGATTCTTGCATGGACATCCATGCTTGTGAAGGGGGGTCAGCTGCAGAGGCAGGAGTGTGCAAGGGTGTTTGTGCCTCTGGCAGGCCTTCCGTTCCTATGGCTGCTGCAGATGTACTTTGCCTTGAGATATTTGGCACACAGGAAGGGCTGGATTGTGTTTGAAAAGCACTGGTCAGGGTTGTGAGGATGTCCTCCAGCACCCTTTTTAGGGTGCCTATGTTTGCATTGTGGTTATCCATGTTTCAGATCATGTCCCTGTGCAGCTGCTTCATTTCACAAAGGTCAGTTAATACCTGGCCTATCATGCCTTGGGACTCCTGATAGATCCACAAGATGTGGCTGATGATATCCTGGTAGACAGCAGCCCCTGTGACCTCAATCCGCTTGACCAGGGCATCCCTTTCATGCACCCTATCCCTACAAGCTTGTGCCCTTGGCATAGGGTAACCTCTCAAACTGGGTCCTGGACCCTCATTATCAGGAGTGTTAGGATGCATCTCAGGATCCTGGACTAGGGGCACAAGATGGTTGGAATGGTGCTAGTTACACAGGTTGGAGGGTCCATTGTTGCCTGTGATGTTGATGCAACAGGGCGGGGAGGTGTCATTGTATGTTCCCATCTGACCAGGTTGTCCAGATGTGCCATGCCCATCCTCCATGTCCAAAAGTCCAGGAGTGTTGTCATCACCAAGGAATTCATCTGGTGGGGGTGGGAGAGGAGTGTGAGTCTGGTCAGGGGACGAGGTCTGCCCAGGGGGGTGCCAGCTTTACATGTTGAGCAAGAGTGTACATTGCTATTGGTTGAAGTGTAACATCTACTTCCAAAGGTTTTGAGCTACAGTAATTAGACACATGGGAAATTCTTAAGTGGTAGCTTAGCCTATTGTGCCATGTGACCATGGTTTAGGCGTATTTGACATGACATGTGTGAAGCTTGCCTAAATTATTAGACTCACGCAGCTCATTAGATGTGCTGATCAATTGCACTTTGGAGGAGGAAATGAAAATGATATCTTACCAACAGTGAAACCCACATACAGTGGAGAGGCAACATGCACATTTGACCATTTGGAGGCCTAATTGAGTGTGATACAGACAAACACACAACTTTGCAGCATCTGTATGTGCAGTCATCATGGTTGCAGTGCTGTGACAATATTTTTGCTGCTGCTACCAATATGCTGATGCAGCTTATGGCCTTAGAAATACTTGGAGTATATACTTGGTAAGGTGTCATTCCTGTTCTCAATGGTTTAATATTGGGATACCAGGTCAAAAATGGAGCTAGGTAGACTGACGCGTCTCTGATTTGAGCATGATCTGCATATTGCTCACTCCCAGGTGAGTAAACTTAATTTGAGAGTTCACTAACAGGTGTAGTCGGGTAAGTGAACACTGGGCAGGTGGTAGGAGTTATAGAAACAGGGCTTCCTGGGAGTTGCAGTCAGGTCACTCCCTCTACTTCCCTTCATTTGAAAAATAGTGTATTCCCAAGTGAGTAAATGTCATTTGAGAGTTCATTGACAGATGTATAGGAGCAAGTAGAAACTAGGCTGATGGCTGGAGGTACAGAAACAGGGCCTATTGGGCTTTGCAGTCAGCTCACTACCTCTACTTCCCAACACTAGACAAATGGTATACTCCCAGGTGAGTAAACTTAATTTGAGAGTTCACTATCATGTATTTGGGAAAGTGAACACTGGGCTGGTGGTTGGAGTTACAGAAACAGGGCTTCCTGGGCGTTGCATTCAGGTCACTCCCTCTACTTCCCAATATTTGACAAATGGTATACTCCTTGGATAGTAAACTTCAGTTGAAAGTTCACTAACAGGTGTATTTGGGCAAATGAGCACCGGGCTGGTGGTTGGAGTGACAAACATTCCCTATTGGGCTTTGCAGTCAGGTCACTCCCTCTACTTCCCAACACAACAAAAGTTATACTCCCAGGTTAGTAAACTTAATTTGAGAGTTCACTAACAGATGTATTGGAGCGAGTGGACACTCGGCTGGTGGTTGGAGGTACAGAAACAGGCCACATTGGGCTTTGTAGTCAGGACACTCAATTTAACTCCCAACACTAGACAGATGGTGTACTCCCAGGTAAGTAAACTTCATTTGAGTGTTCACTAACAGATGTATTTGGGCAGGTGAACACTGGGCTGGTGGTTGGTGTTACAGAATCAGGGCCTCCTGGAAGCTACAGTCAAGTCACTCCCTCTAGTTCCCAACACTTGACAAATGATGGGTATTACACATGTATTACATATATATTGCCAGACAGCATTTAAGTTGGAACATACATTTAAATGTTGAGACATACCTTGAGTCCTGGGATGATGTTTTGTTATTGAAACGCTTACAAGGACCATTCCAACTTATGGCATGTGATGGGCCTTGTAGCTGTGATGTTAGGTCCAACAATACACATTGACAGTCTTACATCTCAGATACTCTGGGTATTGAATGTTATCAGAGTCATTGAATGATATGGTGGCAAAAGCTGAGCTGTGAACATGCAGAACATTGCAGTTTAGCTACAGCTTTTGTGTTGTAACTTACCAGAGTCCCCTCCCCCAGGTGTTCCAGTCAAGTTCTCAGGATGCAGGATGGACAAGACCTTCTCATTCCAGGGACAGAGTTGTAACTGGGAGGGTCACTGCCAGTCTTGTTGGCCTCCATCTGTTGTCTGGAGGCAAGGGAACACACGCTAATGATTTCATACACCATGACTTTCAACTCCTCCTCTGAAAAATGAGGATTTTTGAGACGTGACATGGTGGGGAATTAAAGTGGATGACAAGAAGTTACTTACAAAAGGAAAGTGATGTGGGCAGTAAATGGAGAAAAGTGTGTGAAAGGGTTTTAGGGATAATGAAAAAAGGGGGTGCCTTAACTCTCTGATCAGAAATCAACTCTTGGTTACAGTGGAAATGCAAAGGGTCATGGCCTGTGAAGGGGTGTGTTTTACAGTGTGCTTTGCAGGTGTGCACCCTGGGCCCATGATTGTCAATTGTGTTGTTTTTTAATCCAATGGGCATTTGTCTGTTGCTTTGCAGAACGTACACCGCAGTGGTCGACGCCATTGGCTAACCACCGCATGGGGACTGCCATGTTGACCGCATGTTTGTAATAGGCTCTGCGGTTGGCCTTGGCTCTGATAGTATGGACTGCCAAGATAGCAGATATAAGCAGTGCATTATGAGGGCGCAAGTTATAGTTAACTTATGGCACGAGTTATAGTTACTTGTAATAACTCTAACAATAATAGCTGAATTTCTACAATTTTGTATGTGTAAAATCTACAACACACCTGTAACCTTTGTTTTTTGGGTGAATTTCTATGTTTCTTTAAATTGTATTTCCTAACTATAACATTCCTGTAACCTTTGTTTTTTCAGTAAATTTCTATGGTTTCTTTTATGTAAATTAATTTTAATTACTATATGTTAATCCAACCACATCCCATACCAACCCTAAAAAAACCTTACCATACAAAAATTCATGGCCTTCCCTCAAACCTTATATTACACTTGCCACTCAAAAACCAATGCCCACCCTAAATCCTCAAATTACCCTTGCCACTCAAAAACCCATACCTGCATTAGACCTTAAAATGACCCTGACCACTGAAAACCCATACCCAACCTAAACCCTAAAATGACCTTTGGCACCAAAAAATCCATACCTACACCAAACCCTAAAATTACCCTTGGTACCCAAAAACTGATACCCACCCTAAAACCTAAAAATTAGCTTTTCCATATCTATCTATCTATCTATCTATCTATCTATCTATCTATCTATCTATCTATCTATCTATCTATCTATCTATCTATCTATAGCTATCCATCTATCTATCTATCTATCTATCTATCTATCTATCTATCTATCTATCTATCTATCTATCTATCTATCTATCTATCTATCTATTTATCTCTATAATTTTATCTATCTATATATATATTGTTGGAAAATGGGTTATTGGTAAGGGCAGGTAGGTACCTACACTTAGCAATAGGCCACTAACCTCCACTAAGGTCCAGTTAGGTCTCAGTAAATTAAACCCAGCTCAACCCTTGGTAGCAACGAGCGTCAAGGCTTAACTTAGGAGACAGAGGCCCTCATTCCGAGCCTGGCGGGCGGCGGAGGCCGCCCGCCAGGCTTCCCCCCTCCGAAATACCGCTTCGCGGTCGTAAGACCGCGGAGGGTATTCCGAGTTTTCCCCTGGGCTGGCGGGCGGTCTTCACAAGACCGCCCGCCAGCCCAGGGGAAAACTCCCTTCCCACGATGACGCCGGCTCGTAATAGAGCCGGCGGAGTGGGAAGGTGCGACGGGTGCAGTTGCACCCGTCGCGTATTTCAGTGTCTGCTTTGCAGACACTGAAATACTTTTAGGGGCCCTCTTACAGGGGCCCCTGCCGTGCCCATGCCATAGGCATGGGCACGGCAGGGGCCCCCAGGGGCCCCGCGACTCCCCCTCCCGCCATCCGGTTCCCGGCGGGAGAACCACCAGGAACTGGATGGCGGGAGGGGGAGTCGGAATCCCCATGCCGGCGCAGCATGCTGCGCCGGCTTGGAGGATTCCTTTGGGGCAGCGGGAAACCGGCGGGAGACCGCCGGTTTCCCTTCTCTGACCGCGGCTGAGCCGCCGCGGTCAGAATGCCCCGCGGGGCACCGCCGGCCTGTCGGCGGTGCCACCGCGTCCCACGACCCTGGCGGACTTGTTCCGCCAGGGTCGTAATGACCCCCAGAGTGTAAAGCATTCAAATATCACAAAACAGTATTTAAATAAAACACAGGAAACAGTTTAAAAATCCAAAACCAATTTATAATAATAGATTATATTTTTATCTTTAAAATGACACCAACACGAATAAAATCGGATAAGGTGAACCAGAGATATGAATTTTTAAAGCTTTTTTTTTTTTTTAGCACCTAGAAACAAAAAACGCCAATCGGGTCATCTTGTTGCACCTCGACTGGGGCAAAGTCAAAGTTTCAGGCCGACCGCGATGGAGCCCTGCTCGGCTACAGGCCGCGGGAGGCCTCGGTTAAAAGTTTACCTTCACACTTTGGGGGTCATTCTGACCCTGGCTGTCCAAGACCGCCAGGGCCACGAATGACGGAAGCACCGCCAACAGGCTGGCGGTGCTTCAATCCCCATTCCGACCGCGGCGGTAAAGCCGCAGGCGGATTGCCGGGGCCGGCTGTCATCCGCCGTTTTTGCCCCGGCTTGGGGAATCCGCCAGGGCAGCGCTGCAAGCAGCGCTGCCCCGGGGATTCTGACCCCCGTACCGCCAGCCTGTTTCTGGTGGTTTTCACCGCCAGGAAGAGGCTGGCGGTAAGGGGTGTCCTGGGGCCCCTGGGGGCCCCATGAAGCTTTCCACTGTCTGCCTAGCAGACAGTGAAAAGCGCGACGGGTGCAACTGCACCCGTCGCACCGCCGCAACACCACCGGCTCCATTCGGAGCCGGCTCCTGTGTTGCGGCCCCCATTCCCGCTGGGCCGGCGGGTGCTAACATGGTTAGCGCCCGCCGGCCCAGCGGGAATGTTGGAATGGGGGCAGCGGTATTTTGGCCGCATGGCGGCCAAATGCCGGTTCCCGACTGGCGGACGGCTTCTGCCGCCCGCCAGAGTTGGAATGAACCCCTTAGTCTCTTTTCTGAAGATTTTCTTCAGCGGGACGAACCTGCCAGTCCAATCCGACCTTCTGGAGCCCTTCTCCGGATACGCGATGCTGGAATCCTCGGTGGAGATTTTTACCTTCGGACTTAGTCGTTTTTTCGAGGTGATAATCCTTCGACCGGGGTAGACCTGGATCTGGATCTGACGTCCATGGAGCCCTCCTCGGATACGCTGGCTGGGAGGTCCCGGTCAACTTTTTGCCTTCAGACTTAGGGGGTCATTCTGACCCCGGTGGGCGGCGGTCGCCGCCCGCCTTGCGGGAACCGACATTTGGCCGCTCTGCGGTCAAAAGACTGCTAGGGCCATTCCGACCTTCCCGTTGGGCCGGCCCAGCGGCCCAGCGGCCCAGCGGGAAGGCGGCCTGCAACACTGAAGCCGGCTCCGAATGGAGCCGGCGGTGTTGCAGGTGTGCGACGGGTGCAGTTGCACCCGTCGCACTTTTCCCTGTCTGCTAGGCAGACAGTGAAAAGCAGGCTGGGGCCCTGTTAGGGGGCCCCTGCACTGCCCATGCCAGTGGGATGGGCAGTGCAGGGGCCCCAGGACACCTGTTCCCGCCAGCCTCTTCCTGGCAGTGAAAACCGGCAGAAACAGGCTGGCGGGAAGGGGGTCGGAATCCCCAAGGCAGCGCTGCTTGCAGCGCTGCCCTGGAGAATTCTCCCAGCCGGGGGAAATCCGGCGGGAAACCGCCGGACCCGGCTGGCCAACCGCGGCTGTACCGCCGCGGTCGGAATGACGAACGAAGCACCGCCAGCCTGTTGGCTGTGCTTCCGTCATTCGCCAGGGTCGTAATGAGGGCCTTAGTCTCTTTTTCTGAGATTTTCTTTACCGGGATGAACCAGCAAATCAGGCCGGGTCGCGGTTGAGGCAAGCCGGCTAGAGTTGCCGCGGCGGGTCGGTCCCTCTATGGAGCTTTTTTACAAAAGTTGTCCAAACTTCTCCAAACTTCTGGGGCTTCTCCCAGATGTCCTTTTAAGGTTCTTTTGGGGTCCACAGCTCACCCCAAGGGTCCAGAAGTTCTAAGATGGTCCTTGGGGGGTGCGGACTACAACTCCCAGAATGTACTTGGCGCAAACTCCTTTTTGGCCACTGGACAGTGGTCAGCTGGTCGCTTTCTTCAGGAGTTGGTGCAGGGGACTCTGGATAGCAATTTTTCACCTGTAGCAAACAGGGAGTCCCTCCTTGAACCAGTTGAAGCCAGGCAAAGTCCTTCTTGTGGTGAAGCCCAAGTGTGCAGCTGGTGCAGTCCTTTTGAGTGCAGGTTGCAGGTGCAGGCCCGGGGTCCAGCAGGGCAGTCCTTCTTCTTCTGTTGTTCTTCCTTGTTGGATGTGGTAGGGAACTGAGGAGTGGGTGCAGGTCTGCCAGTTTTATCCTTGCTCCTGGGTGAAAACCAGGGGGGTCCTGGTTCTCCAATCAGGTGCAGGGTCCTTCCCCCTGTGATGACCACTTCCTGGGAAGTGTGGCAAAAATCAATCCCAGGAGGCAACATTCTCTAAAAATCAATCATGGCTGAATCTGATTTTTGGAGGTTACATCTGGCTGAGCCCACCCACTGGTGTGGCTCAAAATCATAAACACACCCTTCTCCTGCCCTCTCCTAATCTAATCAATCAAGGGGGCACCTAGTTGTCTGGGGTTGCAGGATGTGGGGGTGTTGCTGGTTGCTCCAAATGTCCTTCTCTGCCTTTGAAGACCAGTTTGGCAGCCCTCCTCCTTCCTACCTCACCATCTGCTGAGGGGAGATTCCTTCCCACAGGCACATTCCTTTGTGTGAAGCCAGGCCACTTCACACCTCATCAAGGCAGCTTGACCAAGCTGCTAGAGGTTGGCCAATCAGAGGACAGCAGCAAAAACAATGCAGGGCTGAAATTGGCAACTTTTCAGGGAAAGTTTAAAACTCTTTACCTGAACAAGTTATATTAAATCCAACAACTGGAAGTTGTGGGATTTATTACAACAATTAATTTGATACCAAATTCTTGGTATGCATCATTTAAGGAGACTTTAAAAATTAAAATAAAGTCTCCCCATTCTGGACTATGAAGGCCATTTACTACAATGAGGGAAAAACAAATTTGGCTGTTTTTACCTCACCAGGGCTTATAAAACTACTTTTATAAAGTCCCTGTTTATAGTTACATGGCACCCAGCCCTAGGGGCACATAGGGCACACCTTAGGGGTGACTTATATGTAAAAATACGGTAGTTTAAGACTTTGGAACTACTTTTAATTCCAAAGTCGAATTTGCATATAACTTTAATTTAAAAGCAGCCAGCAAGGCAGGCCTGCCTTTAAAATGACACTGGGCACCTCAGCAGTGCACTACCTATGCTGTGGTCCCTAAACCTACATGCCCTACCATATACTAGGGACTTATAGGTAGGTTAACTTAGCCAATTATAATTAGTCTAATTTGCATATCCATTTTACACAGAGCACAGGCCCTGGGACTGGTTAGCAGTACCCAGGGCACTATCAGAGTCAGGAAAACACCAGCAAAAAGTGGAAAATGGGGGCAAAAAGTTAGGGGGCCTCTGCAATCAGCCCTGTTTTCTCACACAAGCCCCCCCCCCCAGCCCACACGCCCAGGAGACTCAGACCAACCTTGGGAGAGTCTTCCTGGCTTGTTAGGCGAGGAAGACAGTGAAGAAAACTGGCTGTCCCTTTGCAGGGCCTACTCTGCCTTACATCCTCCTGTCATGGTCACTCCCTCTGGGTAGTGAACCCACCCCAACAGTGAAAGGACCCATCTCAAACTGAAACTTCCTTCTAGGGGGGTCTTCCTCCTCTCTCTCTGCCAACTTGGGTAGTGAGGTGCCCACCTCCCCTACTCCTAACTTTGCTAGGGCAACACCTAGCTTACCCAAAGAGGTCACCCAACACTTGAGCAACCCCACCATGACCAACAGGGTCAGGGGGCCTACTTTGCTGTTGGCCCTGGGGTCTGCCTCCCAGGCCAAGTAAAGTGCTGCCAGGAAGGCTAGCACCCAGCAGAGGCTACTGACAGCTGTCAGTACCCAGAACCACATCCTAAGCTCACCACTGACAGGTGGCTGAGCTGCTTTAGGGGCAACTGTGGGGTCCTGGCACACCTCTTGCTGTCTAGAGTGGGGGGCTACCACCTCCAGTGGCAGACACCCTCCTTCCCCTCTCCCTTCTGTCAGTGCAGGGGCAACACCTTGCATCTGGACAGCTGCCTGACTACTCAGGACTTCCTTGGGGTCAGGTGAGGCCTCACCAGTGCCAATTCTGGGCTCCCCCCCTACTGGGGCAGAAGGCCTTTGGCTCCCTGGAACTCTCTTTAAGAGTGGCCTACCCTTCCTTTTCTTCTTTCCTTTTCTTGGGGACCCCTGTCTTCTAATTGTAGGAACTGACTCCCCAGGACTTTGGGTTGGGGAGGCGCCCTGGGCGACCGCCCCATCTGGGACCAGACTCACCTCTGGGAGGTCATTGCCCAGGATACAATCTAGGGGGAGGTCAGCACTGACTATCACCCTAAACCAGTCAAGGATACCCTCCCTCTCTAGGGGCACTCTGGCTACAGGTTTGGAGGTGACCTCCCCTGTGGCTATCCTGACTTTCCTTGTCTCTCCTGGGACATACATGTCTGGGGTCACTAACCGGTCACTCACTATAGTGTGACTGGCACAGGTGTCTCTCAGGCCAGTGGTAGGGATCCCATTCACCTGAATGGGATGGAAGTGCCTACTCCCACCCTCAGGGATCACCAGCTTACCATCTGGTCCTGTCTCACAGCTCAATGCTAGGAGGACTTCATCATCCGAGGAGTCCTCCTCCATGGCTACACTGGCAGCCCAGTGCTAACCACCTTCTTTGGACAGGCTGCCTCTCCTCTGAAGTGACCTGTCTGCTGACAGTCAAAGCAAGCCTTACTGTCCATGAGCTTTTTTACCCCTGGGTCTCCCTGTCTCTGCTTGTCCGAGTGGGAGTGGGATTTACTCTCCTCCTTCTTAGGGTTCTGGGGTACAGAGGGAGTCTCTGTGGTAGGCTTACCAGCTCCCTCCTTAGGTTTTTGGGGACCTGACGCCCCCTTCTTGGAGTCTCCCCCCTGGGACTTGACAACTACCCTGGTTCTCAACCACTCATCAGCTGCCTCCCCTAGCTCTCTCGGGTTGGTCAGCTTATAGTCCACTAGATGCTGGCGTAACCTTTCTTGGGTACAATTGGTCAAGATGTGCTCTCTAATGATTAGATTGTATAACCCCTCATAAGTATTTAATTTGTTACCAATAATCCAGCCCTCTAGTGCCTTAAGTGAGGTGTCTACAAAGTCAACCCAAGACTGGGTACTGACTTTCTGGGTGTCCCTGAACTTCATTCTATACTGCTCTGGGGTCAGACCAAACTTCTTGGTTAAGCACCTCTTCATACCAGGGTATGAATCTGCCTCCTCCCCCCTTAAGGTCAGAAGCCTATCCCTCCCTGAGTTGGGGACCAACTCCCACAAAAGGGAACCCCAGTATTGAGGCCTAACCCTTCTCATTTGGAGTGCCCTCTCAAAGGCCTCCAACCACTTGTCTATATCATCCCCCTCTACAGAAGCAGGAACCACCCCCTTGGGTAATCTGGGGCAAAAAAACCCACCTATGAACACCTCAACTTCTCTGTCGCTGCCGCCATCTCTTTTCTCTCTCTTTGCCCACTTTTTCTTTTCTAGGGCCAGCTTCTGTGCTTCCAAAGCTATAAATGCTAGCTGGGCCTCCAGCTCTCTTTCTCTGAGGGACAGGTTATCTCCTCCTGAAGGGACCCCCTTCCCCCAGCTAGCTTTGGGACTGCCCCTAGTGACTGTATGTAATGAGGACCGGTCTTCCTCATCCTCACTTAGGCTCAGATGCCCTCCCTCCCCTGAGTGGTGAGAGCTAGCATCCTCCCCTACTTCTCCCTCCTCTGGAGCTTCCTCTGGGTCTACCTCTTGGGCCTCAGCCCATGCTGTCAGGGATTTGATCAGGACATGCTTCCTGAGGTCAGTGGTTGCAGGCAACCCTCTTTCAGTACACAACCCCCTAAGCTGGACTATTGTCAGTGTGGGTAGGCTAGCCAAATCAAGCTCCATGGTTCCCTAGTTTTGTGTCAACAAAAACTTTTTGCAAAAATTGGAAAAAAGAATTTAGAAAAATCACAAAAATTCAATAATTGAAATTAATCCAAATTAAAAATTAAAAAACAATTTTTGCACTATGACAATTCAAAGGATTTTTAATTTGTTTTACTTAAAACTGTAACATGATACTGAACACAAGTACAGGATCCCACCACTGCTCACCAAAAATGTTGGAAAATGGGTTATTGGTAAGGGCAGGTAGGTACCTACACTTAGCAATAGGCCACTAACCTCCACTAAGGTCCAGTTAGGTCTCAGTAAATTAAACCCAGCTCAACCATTGGTAGCTTGCCAACGAGCGTCAAGGCTTAACTTAGGAGACAGAGTGTAAAGCATTCAAATATCAAAAAGCTGTAATTAAAAAAAACATATGAAACAGTTTAAAAATCCAAAACCAATTTATAAAAATAGATTATATTTTTATCTTTAAAATGACACCAAAACTAATAAAATCGGATAAGGGGAACCGGAGATATGAATTTTTAAAGAATTATTATTTTTTTTGCGCCTAGAAAAAAAAAGCGCCAATCGGGTCATCTGGTTGCACCTCGACCGGGGCAAAGTCAAAGTTTCAGGCCGACCGCGATGGAGCCCTACTCGGCTACAGGCCGCGGGAGGCCTCAGTTAAAAGTTTACCTTCACACTTAGGGGGTTATTCAAACTTTGGAGGAGTGTTAATCCGTCCCAAAAGTGACGGTAAAGTGACGGATATACCACCAGCCGTATTACGAGTTCCATAGGATATAATGGACTCGTACTACAGCTGGTGGTAAATCCGTCACTTTTCCGTCACTTTTGGGACGGATTAACACCTCCTCCAAAGTTAGAATAACCCCCTTAGTCTCTTTTTCGAAGATTTTCTTCAGCGGGACGAACCTGCCAGTCCAATCCGAACTCCTGGAGCCCTTCTCTGGATACACAATGCTGGAATCCTCGGTGGAGATTTTTACCTTCGGACTTAGTCGTTTTTTCGAGGTGAAAATCCTTTGACCGGGGTAAACCTGGATCTGGATCCGACGTCCATGGAGCCCTCCTCGGATACGCTGGCTGGGAGGTCCCGGTCAACTTTTTACCTTCGGACTTAGTCTCTTTTTCTGAGATTTTCTTTACTGGGACGAACCAGCAAATCAGGCTGGGTTGCGGTTGAGGCAAGCCGGCTAGAGTTGCCGCGGCGGGTCGGTCCCTCTATGGAGCTTTTTTACAAAAGTTGTCCAAACTTCTCCAAACTTCTGGGGCTTCTCCCAGATGTCTTTTTAAGGTTCTTTTGGGGTCTACAGCTCACCCCAAGGGTCCAGAAGTTCTGAGATGGTCCTTGGGGGGTGCGGACTACAACTCCCAGAATGTACCTGGCGCAAACTCCTTTTTGGCCACTGGACAGTGGTGAGCTGGTCGCTTTCTTCAGGAGTTGGTGCAGGGGACTCTGGATAGCAATTTTTCACCTGTAGCAAACAGGGAGTCCCTCCTTGAACCAGTTGAAGCCAGGCAAAGTCCTTCTTGTGGTGAAGCCCAAGTGTGCAGCTGGTGCAGTCCTTCTGAGTGCAGGTTCCAGGTGCAGGCCAGGGGTACAGCAGGGCAGTCCTCCTTCTTCTGTTGTTCTTCCTTGTTGGATGTGGTAGGGAACTGAGGTGTGGGTGCAGGTCTGCCAGTTTTATCCTTGCTCCTGGGTGAAAAGCAGGGGGGTCCTGGTTCTCCAATCAGGTGCAGGGTCCTTCCCCCTGTGATGACCACTTCCTGGGAAGTGTGGCAAAAATCAATCCCAGGAGGCAACATTCTCTAAAAATCCATCATGGCTGAATCTGATTTTTGGAGGTTACATCTGGCTGAGCCCACCCACTGGTGTGGCTAAAAATCATAAACACACCCCTCTCCTGCCCTCTCCTAATCTAATCAAGGGGGCACCTAGTTGTCTGGGGTTGCAGGATGTGGGGGTGTTGCTGGTTGCTCCAAATGTCCTTCTCTGCCTTTGAAGACCAGTTTGGCAGCCCTCCCCCTTCCTGCCTCACCATCTGCTTAGGGGAGATTCCTTCCCACAGGCACATTCCTTTGTGTGAAGCCAGGCCACTTCACACCTCATCAAGGCAGCTTGGCCAAGCTGCTCAAGGTTGGCCAATCAGAGCACAGCAGCAAAAACAATGCAGGGCTGAATTTGGCAACTTTTCAGGTAAAGTTTAAAACTCTTTACCTGAACAAGTTATATTAAATCCCACAACTGGAAGTTGTGGGATTTATTACAACAATTAATTTGATACCAAATTCTTGGTATGCATCATTTAAGGAGACTTTAAAAATTAAAAAAAAGTTTCCCCTTTCTGGCCTATGAAGGCCATTTACTACCTACAATGAGGGAAAAATTAATTTGGCTGTTTTTACCTCACCAGGGCTTATAAAACTACTTTTATAAAGTCCCTGCTTATAGTTACATGACACCCAGCCCTAGGGGCACATAGGGCACACCTTAGGGGTGACTGATATGTAAAAATAAGGTAGTTTAAGACTTTGGAACTATTTTTCATTCCAAAGTCGAATTTGCATATAACTTTAATTTAAAAACAGCCAGCAAGGCAGGCCTGCCTTTACAATGACACTGGGCACCTCAGCAGTTCACCTATGTGTGCACTACCTATGCTGTGGTCCCTAAGCCTACATGCCCTACCATATACTAGGGACTTATAGGTAGGTTAACTTAGCCAATTATAATAAGCCTAATTTGCATATCCATTTTACACAGAGCACAGGCCCTGGGACTGGTTAGCAGTACCCAGGGCACTATCAGAGTCAGGAAAACACCAGCAAAAAGTGGAAAATGGGGGCCTCTGCAATCAGCCCTGTTTTCTCACATATATATAATATAATATAATATATAATTATTATAATATATATATATATATATATATATATATATATATATATATATATATATATATATATATAATCAATCTTAGGACTTGTTTCGATAGAAAAAAGCATTTTTTGACTTGCCTACATCTTTGGCACCTTCTGACTAATATACACAAAATTTTCCAGAAAAGTGGCCTGCTGATTCCTATTGCACACAGGAAGTTTTGGGGTGATCCATCAAGTGGGGGCCGAGAGAAAGGGTGCTAAAAAAATGTTGCATTTCCCTTGTTAATGCTCCATTGGACCATTGGACGGAATTACACCAAATTTGGCAGAAAGCTAGCTGCCGGTATGTAGATTGTGCTTTTTGCTATTTGGTGTAAATTCATTCAGTAGTTTAGGAGGTATTTAGGGGGATATACATTTGTATACCTCTAGCTGTGAATAGTTTGTGAAATTTGTGAATTTTCGCCAATACGCATAAGAAGAAAAGTTGTGCCATATGCTGACCACAACCTGGCTAGAAAGTTGTGACCGGCATTTTATGTCATGGAACATGGTCCCCGAGGGTGAAAATTCAAATTGAAAATGGCAGAAGGGTCAGGGTGATGGTACCCTGACCCGAGGAGTGTGACATAGGTGTGTTTTAGGGACAAATCATAGCTTTAATATAATTTTGTGTCATGGGGTGCGATATTTGTGACAATTCTTGAAGTTTCAAGACTTTACACAAATTATTTGCAAAATGTTCACAATCATGGAAACATTTGAAAATAACGCCACAGACTCATTCTTACACTAATTAATTCACTCATACATGCACTCAGAGGCTCAGGCACCCACTCATTCACTCTTGCACCCACTCAGACCTACTCATAAACTCACACACAGAGATTCAGACCCACTCAGACACTCACACAACCACACACCCACTCACACAGCCACTGACAGGAACAGGCCATGTGACCGACCTGTGTTGCGCATGGCCATTGCGTGGGGTTGGTTGGTTATAAGGGCATGACTGCAAGGCCAGGCCTTGCGGACAACCCCCACTGCACACGGCCTTTGTCTGTGCATGACGGGGTAAAGAAGATCGTACAGTAATTAAACCTATAGAAATTCACTAAAAAAAACAAAGGTTGCAATGGCATTATAGTTAGATTCTGAATTTACTAGTTCAAAACCATGGAAATTCAGCAGTTATAGTTAGAGTTCTTTCAAGTAACTATAACTCACGCCCTAAGGTAACAATTACCCGCACCTTCGACATGCACTCCTCATATTATGTCATTGATGAGATCTTGTATGCCATCTTTGAGATCACTGCAATGTTTACAATAACATTATTGATAAGAAACTGTGCATGGCAAGGGTGTGAGGAATAGTTACCTCGGGGACACTGGCACCCAAACTAAGGGGTCAAGGTGTCCCTAACCTGGCCCCTTAACTTTTTATTTATCTTTTGAGTCCCAACGTGGTTGCCAACTTATATGTATATATAGTCCAAAAGACAAATTTGCCGCACTCCAGGAACTCCTTTGTAGTTAATGGTAATATTATTTTGTTTTATTGTTATGAATTTAGTTACATATTGTTGGAGGGATAATTGTAAATATTTTGATTGTTTAATATGTTTATTTTTAATTTAAACATGTGTATGAGATGTTTTTAGCTTATTTGACATAATTGTTTTACGTAAAATTGTTTTATTACTTATTAATGATATTGTATTTATTTTGGCAATATTATTGTAGTTAATTTTACGTGAATTTACATTTTTGACATTATTTGAAGGTGTCAATATGTTTGTTTCTGATATTTGTGTTTTTGTAATAAGTCAAAATCAATGTTTTTAATAATGATGTTTGTGTTCTTAATATTTCTGGCATTATTACTTAAATATAGAAGGGCAATATTTTTGTAAACAATATTTATTGTCGATATTTTTGCCTTTCGATATTGTATGCATCAATGTTATGTCAGTGATCCAAATTGTGACTTAAGATTTGACTTTACCATTAAAAGGTGTTTTAAATTAAAATTCTTTAGGCAACAACCTCAAAATTCCTACTTGCTCCCAATTGAAAGTTAGCACGTATTAAATGTATTAAAGCAACCCAGTGCTATGCTACAGTAGAGGTAGGCCTTGCAGTAGTAAATAACACATTTAAAACGTTTCAAAATCAAGAAATGAGAAACTCAAAAGTACATGTCCAACTTTTTAAATACACTGTACCTGTCCTCTGAGCATTTTTGGGCATGCCTTAGGCTGACATATTTGTATTAAAATGACAGTTTAGGCCTAACAAAAGGTTTATTTTGCCAGGTGGAAATTAAAGTTTAACACTTCATATACAGGCTGTAGTTATAGGCCTGAGACATGTTTAATAAGGCTATTTAAGTGGGTGGTACAATAAGTGCTGCAGGCCCACTGATAGCATGTAATTTACAGTTCCTGGTTATATTTAGTACCACTTTACCAGGGAATTACAAGTAACTTAAATGTGCCAAGTGTGTGTACGCCAATTATACCATGTTTAAAGAAGATAACACAAGCACTTTAGTACTGTTTAGCAGTGTTTAAGTGTGCAGATTCCTAAAAACCAGAACATATGGTTTCACAAAATAGGAGGGAGAAGTCAAAAAGTTTGGGGATGACCCTGCAAAAAGGGCCAAGCCAAACATGTAGCTTTCAGGTCACAAGTACTAATCCATGTTCATAAACATATGTACCTGCGCCTACTACAGAGATGAAGGTTTGTGCTGTGGGTCACAAACTTTGCTTCCTTTAGGAAAGCTCAAAGGTTTAAAGTGCTTTATTTGACAATGTATAGGTCACTGATTCTAAATGGGATATAACTGTGAGTCAATGCACAAACTGCCAGGATCTGTCTGTAACTTGTCTGACACAGATTCTAGCCTTTATACCTTCACTGCAGTGTGATATTTCTATTGCAAGATCCCTATGACTTTCTACCAGAAACTTAAAAAATAGAAGACTAAACATTTTTACTATGTTACACAAAAGGCCAGCTCAAAGTTAGGCTCCCATTAGGCCAGCTGCAACATGCACTGCCTGAATCCTGGGCCCTCTGCTGAATGTGCCAATGGTATCCCTTTCTTTTTAATATAATATTGGTTATAAAGTACCTCAGTCTTCTTGTATTTTGCTGCATCCTATATGGCCCATATTTTATAAGTGCATGGCATGATGCACTCAGTCATGATACACAAAAAGGCCCAAAGGTAGCCTCACATAAGGAAAATTCCGAGGACACAGTCAGTGATGGATTTTCAGTACTGGTCTACGTAAAGTGCTTTACATACTGGAGCAGTGAATGCACTGGCGACAGCAATCGGTGGCAGTAGTGCTCTACATACTGGATTATTTTGTATACTGCATACTGAGTGTTCAGCATTTAAGAGACTGAGCTTTGTGGTTATTGGTTACATGATGAGTAGGGATGTGTGAAATTTAAATAAGGCAGTGACTTGGTTCATGGATGAGATTCTGAACTGCCACACTCATACTTGTCCATTGGTTTGATTAGCCTTTGCAATCAAATGTCACTGGTCATGTTTTAGCAAACATGTGATTTCAAATCGGACAACCTAACTTGTAAAGGTCGTGACATTTAGTAAATCCTTGTAGGTTGGGTTGGGACACCACCATGCCCCATACAGCCTCAGTGGCTCTGCCCATTGGCTTGTGCCCTCACCTGCAGGCAATGGGCTTCCAAGTCATCATTTCAATCGTCTTTGTGGAATTACAGGAACTCTTCAGCCCAGAAGAGTCTAGGTACCTGTCCTCGCTGAGTAGCCAACTGCACTGGTGAAATAGCTCCACACAAGGATCAGGTCCTGTGGCGATCGATAAGGGTGGAACCTTGCAGGGATAAAGGAGGCAGGGAACAGAGCCTCCTACAACATCCAATGCAATGCCCTGAGAGAGCCCTAGGGTGGTTGATTTTCAAGCGACCCTCTTACGGGCATGGTTCCTGGAGAACCAAGTTACTGTAATGTGCATTTCAATTGCTGATGCAAATTGTGTCCTGCAATTCACAGTGATTCTCACAGCTAGCTGTGTTATTCATTGACACAGGATCCAAATGACCTGCCACCACGAGAGGTAGGAGGAATGCAGCATTACACATCTGCTTCCCACAAGGCAAGAAGGCACAGCACAAGGCCCTGTCAGGCTTACACTATGGTAGTCAGTCTCAGCAAACAAAAATGTTGCCAGATGCTGAGCCTAGGAACACCAACCTTCAGCACCAGCCATGCAAGCTGTTTCCAACATAGCAGAGGGAGGCAGCTCTACCACTGGTCCTCCGGGAGAACTAAGCAGGTCCACATGAGTCTTCAAACCCAAGCCAGGTCACACAGAGTCAGAACCTAGAAACCAGGTACCTAGCAAAAAGGGAGTGTCCCTTTCCCTGCACGCCAGCAACCCACCCTCACCACAGCTTGCAGGAGCTAGGGCTCAACCCCTGGGCATCCCAAATTTCAAGCCTAGATGGTGGCCCTAACCAGTGTGGCAGTAGGGGGAAAAAGTCTGATTATCCCCGTCATTGCAATGACTCATGCAACGTCCAGTAAGGAGGGCACAAAAAGAAGCCAGGCTGCCAGGGTCTCATCCCTTCTCATCCCTAGAAGTGTCAACCTTGCTTGGCTGGTAGGGTTAGTGCCAAAGTATCTCTGAGCAGCACGACATGTCCACCGTAGGTTAACTCATGGCCCTAGCTATTTCTATTCTAGGCTGTCCTGCCTCTCTGAACAGAACACTCTTCTGTTACCCAAATCCCAGATTGACCACAATCATGTATGGGTGGGGCCCAGGTGGCAGGTTCTCTCTATCTCCGACCCAGACCAAGAAAGTACTGCAATTCAGTTCCCAAGGAATGTGTTGAATGAGCAGATGGTGGTGCCGATCCGAGTACCTCGCTAAAACAACCAATCAACTTTAAAGGCAGGTGATGTGTACAAAGGGCAGAAACTTCATCAACATGAGGTTATGACCCACACTTACTGGGAATTCCTTATTATTGGGAAAGAATTGCAATCCCCAATCCCTATCAGAAACAAGCCTTAGTTGGCCACCCACACCTTTGGCGAAGGGTAGAGGCAGGAGAATCCATTCAGTATGGCACGCATGCACCCCCAAGAATCCAATGGCACCCTAAACCTGTTATTGTTCAATTCCATGTGGGTGAACAGAATTTGTTCCTCTAAGAAACTAACACAAACTACTAGTGGGTCACATAACTAGTTAACATTACTTCAGCATACCAAACAATGCAAGCATAAAAATAAACTAAGAGTTACCCTTTTCAACTTTATCCATAGACTCAATGTGGTACAGCATGCCACACACAGAACACACTCCAGAGGCGCACACACTCCAAAGGCCACATCCTCAATCTTGTCTTTTCAACATCAACACCCATACACTTGGACTGGACCACTCTGCCATCTCCATCTTCCGCTCTTTCTCCCTGCTCAGGGTACTACCAACAAACATAGGTCAACACAAAACAGATGACCAAACATTTAAATCCTTCAAAGATGTCTCTGTAGACAACCTAATACCTGAACACTTCTCTCACCCTATCAACTCTACGTGCCATGCCAACATACTTCTGAATAATTTCAACAATTTTTGGAAAGCTATGTGAACATTCACACCCCAACTTCATTGGCAACTGTAGGTCAAAGTCTTCCGCACCCTTGTACTCTAAAGACCTTGCTGGCAATAAATGGCCCATTCACAAACTGGAAAGAAAAATAAAGAAAAGCAGAACTTCTGAGGACCTCTTGATACTGAAGGCCTTCCCCTTAATATGCAGGCAGCTAACCACAACAGTCAAAGCAAATTGCTATACCATCGCTATCCGAGAAGTCACAAACAGAAGAAAAACGCAGTTCAAGACAATCAAGCCCCTGCCAGAACCATCTATTTCTCACTTCACAGTAATATGCATTGCTATCAGCTTCTTTTTGAGTGAGAAAATACAGAAGATCCAATAGCAAATCAACAGTACGGAACCTGCTTCATCTCTTAAACTCACCCCTTCCTGTAGAGTCCTCTAATAGTCAGCCTTAAAAGCCCTAATCCTCCCAGATCTGGCAGACATACTCTAGTCCCTCAAAGTCACTTCTTACGTAAATGATGTCCTATCATCGTTCTTCATCAAAGCTCTCTTTGGCAATGTTCTCTTACCCCTAATTAGCATTGTCAGTGCCTCTCGCTTTGAAGGCATCTTCCCAAAAACATTCAGGAGTGACCAGATATACCAACAACTAATGAAATCTATACTACATGTTGTTGACCTTTTCTACTACTGACCCATCACTCACCTACCATCCATTGGCTATATTACTGAAAATGCAGTCTATGTTCAACTCCAAGAATATATCAATGCTAACCATTTCCTGCATGACTAACATGCAGTATGGAGACCGCCACAATAGATATCGTAGACAATGACCTATTGACCACAGGTGGATTTGACCCCTGCCTTCTGATTTTGCAGGAACTCACAGCTGCCTTCAAGACAGTCGTAAATGGGACTCACTGTCCTTCCCTGGTTTTCCTTCTACCTTTCCAAATGACACCATTTGTTTTCACATGGGTGCCTCCAGGTCACAAAAGATCTTAATCAGATGTGGAGTCCCTCAGGGTTGCACTGTTTTCTGTCATCTTTAACCTTTACATGAAGTCACTTGTTGTTTTGCTAACAGATAACAGCATGAAGATTCACCACTGTGCCGCTAATATACAACTTTAAATTTAAGTATCTTATGCTTCAGACATCCATTGCCTCAAACACTTCTTGTATAACATCCACACCTATATGTGAAGCACCTACCTGAAGCTAAATACTGCCAATGTAGAGTTCATATTATTTGTCAACAACAATAAGCAAAATACTGTATAGACCTGGCTCAATGACATGAATATTAACAGCCTCAAAACCAAACTCTCAATGAATGCCAAATCAAGTTGATTCACCATGAACACCAAGCTATTCCTCAAAGAACACATTGGCATAAAACAATGAAGGGTTGGTACCAGCTCTCTATTCTGTTGAAAGTCAAACAATTTCATCCAGGAACAGGCTTCAGAACTGCTGTTCAAGCCGTTGTACTTTTGCATCTGAGTAGGGTAATGCCCTTTGAGTTACGGCGGGCCGGAACACAGGCCAAGGTCACAGAGGTCCTCAACTGGGCCATCTAGAGCTCTAACACAAGGCCTGATCAGGTCATTTCAGCGGCCTCCCTGGATACTCTACAACATGGCAGTCCAGCACATGGACCCACATGGGCCCCAATAGGGCTCTGGCTTAGAGATTTCCACCCCACCCAGAGCAGAGACTGGTCATCTGTTTGCTGGTAAGGGGCTTCCAGGAGCCTTGCACCATCCGGGGAGAGTAATCAAATAGATAGCAGGTCACCCACACCCTTGCTCTACTAACAATGGAGAAGCCCAGTAGCCATTATTGTAGTCAGTGCTGACACAAGGACAGAAGTGAATGTATCCAACCTCCTGGAGCCCTGACTGGGCATGGAGCTTCATATAACCCTTCCCTAGTACTTTCAGGGCAGCTTGAAATCCTGAATACTGAGCGACAATATGAAGTGACAAGTTTTGTTAATTTATTTTAACTACAAAATGTCATCAATGTTGCTGCCATTGCATAGTTTGCATCCTACAACCCAAAGATGAAGTATGACTTCAATATGGTGTGAGACGGTCAATAGAAACAACACAGGGTCACTGGTACCAGTATTGTTATTCAGTCAGTGATTTGATTGAATACCATATGGTTGTAGGATACTCTTAGGGTGGCAGTCATAACCTGGGAGAAAGTATCTTATTTCTCAAAAAAACTCTCACACCCCTACTCAGAGTAATTAGGGATCTTGGTACATTTTTGTGATTCAGTTTCCACCACCCATGTGGGCATAGTACATTTGTCACAGATGTAATTACAATGACAATGACCTAGGGAAGCTGCTTTTGGAATGGTGAATGCTTGCCTGGGGAAAAAGGCTTTACAAACTTGTGAAGTGTAGAAACTGGTTTAATTATAGAACATTAATGCCGGGCCACTAAAGGCCTTTTAGAATATACCTATAACTGCTTCTAAAAACTGTTGATTTGTAGACAATAAGGCACATATTTAAGAAAAGTGGGGCATCAGCTATGATGCACCACTTTTCTTAGACCCTCCTACCAGCACCTAACAACACCAGGGTTGCTCCATTTTTATAACACAGTACACCATGGCGGTCGGTAGCACAAGAGTGTCAAACTTTTTGATGCTATTGTGGCGCTTTGCTACACCATCATCACAAATGTTGACACTAGTGCAGCAAAGTTCATGGCGGCCCATAGGTTACTATGGGAGCGTCATCTTAACACCTCCTCTAAGCAGGCTTTAAATATAACACCAAAATGGTGCAGGGAAATCTTTTACATTTCACGACACCATTCTTGCATCCTCCTAGCACCATAACTGCACCCTTAAATACATTATGTGTGGCACAGGCATAATGTGGTGCAAGTGGTTACAAAGTGGTGCATTGCATACATTGCACCTCTTTGTTAAATGGACATATTAGCATTTCCTTATCGCTAAAAAATGTACACAATGGTGGTGCTAAGGTGGCGCAAGGACCTCTTAAATATGCCCCTATATTTGATAAGAAGTTCTCTGAAACACATTTAACTCAGATTTTTCAGCCCTCAGTTGGGGGAAGGTAAAATAGCAACACTCTCCTGGTATTAACAAGGCATCAGCACCCTTTGGCAATCCTTGTTGTTAACTTCAAATTTCTGAAGAGAAGAAAAGATCAAAATACTTAGGGGCATATTTACATGCCCCTATTGCCACTTTGCACTGCCAGAGCATAATTTTTCTTTAACACTAAGGCGGCGTTGAGATGGCTTTTCCTCTGTGCTGTATTTACAAAGTGGTGCAATGCTTGATTTGCCCCACCGTGCGAGCCCTTGTACCACATTATGCCTGCATCAGGCATAATATATGCAAGGGGGCGTTCCGGTGCAGGGGGGCCCTAAAAAATGGCACAGCAAAATTTACAACATTTTACTGCACCATTTTGTCCTTCACTTTTAACACCTGCTCAAGGCAGGCATTAAAATAATGCACTGATTTTAAATCAAGGGACCTTCTTGTGCTTTGCTGCACTAGCATATATGCTTTTTATGCTAGTGCAGCAAAGCACCACAATAGCATCAGAAATTCTGATGCTTTTGTCCTAACGACTGCCAGGGTGAGCGGTATTGTAAATACGTAGCAACCATTGTGTCGCAAGAAAAGTGGCACATCGGGACCGATGCACCACTTGCTTGTGAATATGCCCCTTAAGATCAAAACGAGTGTACATAAATTTGGTAGTAAGCCAAGGTATGCTAGCTGTGCCAGGTTTATAGAGCTATAGGTATGTTATCTGTTTATTAATGGATGCGCACTTTTTAAGCTTGCAAAAGTGACAAACCCTGAAGTTGTCAAAGGTATTACCTTCCTAAAACTTCACCTTCGGAACGCTTTAATCACTACTCATTTAACCTTTACCAACTGTCTTATGTTGGTGAAGTTTTTATCTGCTGCGTGCATACTTTTTATGCCCCTGCCAGCAATTCCAATTTGCCTGTTTAGAGTGCTTACTTTGTTTTGTACCCTCCGATGACTCTTCCTTGACCACTCCTGTCTGGGATAGGCAACTAAATAAATAAGCAAGGTTAACAAGGTTTTGTGTCAAATTTTACTAAACGGGAAAAAATGTTAATCTTGAATAATAACATGTCGACTATTAGCTGCAGAAACAGGAAACTTAGTTTAAATCCAGTTAATAGAATTTGCACACACAGTTGGTATAATGCATAGCTCAGTTATCGTTAGATAACGAGGTACCATTGTTGCTCTTTCTCACTGTAAATATTTTATGGGTATACTGTAAACATGTTTACTTATTCATGCAGAGAATTAAAACAAAGTGCTGACTACCACAACTAACATAGTGCCATTAGCTAAATTCTGCTCACAACTACAAAAGGAAAGTCTTTGTGTGTAATGACAAATGGAAGGTTTTACCAATTTTATGTTTAAGATTTTATTTTAACAATTAGTAACTCTTAAGGCACTGACAGTAGGACCTATTTCCTCTTCATCAAAAAGAAACGCAGCAAGGTCAAAACAAAGTAAGGGTGAGAGAAAGCATAGAGGGACACAGCATACGTATGATGTTGAACGTAGGGATGAGTAACCATATTTTGAGTTTTCATCACTGTAGGAGGCTGGCCTGGCTTGTAGTGGGTACCAAAGGTGCTCAGATCTTGTGACTGGTCCAGTTATCCCTTATTAGTAGAATAGAGGTGTTTCTAGCAGCTTAGGCTGATAGAAGGTAGCTATGGCAAAGCAGCTTAGGCTGAACTAGGAGACATGGAAAGCTCCTACTATACCACTTATATCATATACACAATATCATAAGAAAACACAATACACAGAGTTACTAAAAATAAAGGTACTTTATTTTTATGACAATATGCCACAAGTATCTCATTGAGTACCCTCAGTATGAAGGTAAGTAATATACACAAGTTATATGTACACAAACCACAAAAGGTAAGTAGGAGTCAGAAAAGTAATGCAAACAGTGTAGATTTACAATAGGTTGCAATAGTGGAATGCAAATCACGAATGAATCCCAGACCTATGGGAGCTTGTAGAGGGTCACTGGGACTGTAAGAAAACAGTCAGGGTGTCCAAGATACCCCACTCCAAGACCCTGAAAAGTAGGAGTAAAGTACACCTACTACCCCAAAACAGCACGATAGTTGTGATAGGGGGATTCTGCAAGAACAACAAACACCAGCAGTGCACTGAAAATGGATTCCTGGACCTGAGGACCTGCAAAGCAAGGGAACCAAGTCCAATAGTCGCGATAGTGTCCAGGGGGGGCAGGAGCCCATGAAACCCCGGATGAAGGTACAAGGAAGCTGCCTCCGGATGGAAGAAGCTTGGAATTCTGCAAGAACGAAGAGGACTAGGAACTTCTACTTTGGACGGAAGATGTCTCACGTCACGAAGAAGGTTGCAGAAGTGTTCCCACACAGAAATACCGCAAACAAGCCTTGCTAGCTGCAAGGGTTGCAGTAGAGGTTTTTGGGTGCTGCTGAGGACCAGGAAGGACCAGGATGTCGCCCCTTGGAGGAGGAGACAGAGGGGGCACTCAGCAACTCAGAGAGCTCTCAGAGAAACAGGCAGCACCCGCAGAAATACCTGAACAGGCACTTAGAAGATTTTTGAACTGGAGTCCACACAGAGTTACAAAGGAGGGTCCCACGATGTCGGAGGCCAACTCAGCGGGTTGAGCACTGCAGGACGGAGTGCTGGGGACCCAGGCTAGGCTGTGCACGAAGGAAATCCTGGAAGAGTGCACAGAAGCTGGAGCAGCTGCAAATCACGCAGTGCACAGGATTGCAGTCTAGCGTGGGGAGGCAAGGACTTACCTCCACCAAACTTGGACTGAAGGATCACTAGACTGTGGGAGTCACTTGGATAGAGGTACTGGTCAGGGGAGTGGTCACTCCCCTTTCCTTTTTCCAGTTTCTCGCCAGAGCAGGACCTGAACCGGTGTAGACTGGCTTATGCAGAGATGGACACCATCTGTGCCCATCAAAGCATTTCCAGAGGCTGGGGGAGGCTACTCCTCCCCAGCCCTTCACACCTATTTCCAAAGGGAGAGGGTGTAACACCCTCTCTCAGAGGAAATCCTTTGTTCTGCCTTCCTGGGGCAGGGCTGCCTGGACCCCAGGAGGGCAGAAACCTCTCTGAGGGGTTGGCAGCAGCTACATTGGAAACCCCGGAAAGGCAGTTTGGCAGTACCCGGTTTCTGTGCTAGAGACCCGGGGGATCATACAATTCCACGATCTTAGACATGTTACATGGCCATGTTCGGAGTTACCATTGTGACGCTATACATAGGTAGTGATCTATGTATAGTGCACGAGTGTAATGGTGTCCCTGCACTCACAAAGTCCAGGGAATTTGCCCTGAACGATGTGGGGGCACCTTGGCTAGTGCCAGGGTGCCCACACACTAAGTAACTTGGCACCCAACCTTTACCAGGTGAAGGTTAGACATATAGGTGACTTATAAGTTACTTATGTGCAGTGAAAAATGGCTGTGAAATAACGTTGATGTTATGTCACGCAGGCTGCAGTGGCAGGCCTGTGAACGAATTGTCTGAGCTCCCTATGGGTGGCAAAAGAAATGCTGCAGCCCATAGGGATCTCCTGGAACCCCAATACCCTGGGTACCGAAGTACCATATACAAGGAAATTATATGGGTGTACCAGTGTTCCAATGAGAATTGGTAAATTTAGTCACTAGCCTGCAGTGACAAATTTAGAAAGCAGAGAGAGCATAAACACTGAGGTTCTGGTTAGCAGAGCTTCAGTGATACAGTTAGGCACCACACAGGGAACACATACAGAGCACACACTATGAGCACTGGGGGTCACACAAGGGCTAAAACAACATACATACAGTAAAATATGGGGGTAACATGCCAGGCAAGATGGTACTTTCCTACAATCACTCTCTTATTTACTAGATTAAATGCAGTAGCTGAAAAGTTTACAAAGCAGAAAGAGAACGACTTGTATATAATTGTGCGAAAAAGCCCCTTGTTGCATGGTCACCGTGATTTCTTGCTAAATTTCCTTGCTGTGTTTTTTATGCTGCATTACTGTCCACTGCCCAGTTCTGTAGAATTAGAAGTTAGTGAATGTCTGATTAGCTATAGAATATGGAGTAGAAACTATACCCATAGGATGGGAAGTTAAAAGTGACTTTCTTTGGATGCCCTACTAACCACAAGAGTTTAATTTAATTTACCCGCAGGACCGTAGAGAGACAAAGGGTATGAGGAAGAAGCCAACTGCCAAGCTGAGTACAAGTCTAGTTGCCATTGGTCAGCAGAGTACTTCAGGGAATATGCCTCTTGCAGCTTGTTGTGTCCCTGTAGTCACATAGGATGTCAGCTAAGTGACTCATGAACTCTACTTCTTTGTTGAGTACAAAAAGAAGCAGGTCCAGTTTTTCATTGATCACATCAGGTCACAGACAGCAAGTTAAGTTCTCTTTTGATGTTCCAGATTTTGAGTAAGTGTTCTCAGGATGGTGTCTTGGGTGCCATTTTTATGCCTAGCACCAGTTCATGGGTGGGGTGGCTCCTGCACATTTCCTAATCAATACAATAAACATTGCCACTTTTCCAGCAGTTCCTGTTTGCCCTATGGCAAGCATAGTGCCTCCCACTGTCAAAATCCAAGATGAGGAAACTCTCCTTCTGTAGAGCCTGAATGCCCACCCTGAGGTTTTGCCAGGTTAATGAGTAGTCCCCTTTGTTGTTGTCATTCAAAGGTTTTTAGGGGGTAGCTTTCCTTCCACTGGGGTTGGAGCCAACTTTGTTATGGGCACAAAGGCTGGGTTTTTTTCAGGTGTTACCTAATGTGCATGTGACAGGGCAGGGACCTTTTCAATTAATGACAAGCTTGGGTGCACCTTAATTGGTCTTCCTGCAAGTGGAAGAAAATGCCTTCTCATGCCCAGTCTATTGTCTCTGCTCTGAGACCAGTATTTACAGCTCTTTCACACCTTATTTACTTCAAGTACAAGCTAGGCAGTAGCTGGAGAGCTAACGAAAATTAGCTTCTAGCAGATTCAGGAACGGTAAAGGTAGCATTCTAGAAGTTAGATATCTGATATATTTAAAACACTTTTGAGTATTATATTGGAGATTTATTAAACAAAAAATTGTGCCATACAAAAGAGTCTGTATCAGGTACAAGTCAAACCTGATAGAGTAATGTGTATTCTCCATACAATGATAGTTGCTATGTACCAGATATGGCATGGCCAGTAATACTGTTGTTTTGGGTCTAGTAACTGAGGGAACATGCATCTCTAATATCAGAATGTTGCTCTCTTAAATATTATGCACCTTACCTTATGGGCATCAAAGTGTGCTGAGGTGTAACATAGTTTAAATTTAAATCAGGATTTCCTACCTATTACAATGTTAAGTTAAAGGGGATAACACAGCAAGGTTTGTGTATCTTCTGTCAGGATGGTTAAATAAGTATATGCTGCAGCTCACAAGTGCAAATACGTTCCAGGCCCTGGGTCCATATTCTGTACCATATAAACACAATTTATAGGTAAGTTAAATAAGCCAATTAGGAATAAGCCACTTTGACCATGTTTAACAGGGGAGGACAGGACCCTTGCTCCTGTTCAGCAAAGATAAAGTGCACAGAGTTCTAAGACCAGGAAAAACCGCATCCAGGAAAAGGCAACAATTCTAGGGGCACTGTGCAAAAAAATCAAACTTCCCTACAATGCCCTAACTTCTGAAGGCTCCTCATTCCTCTTAAACCTTAATTTCAAATGTTCTTTGATCATCCTTTGCTCACAGATCATACAGCAGCTCTCCTTTCAAAATTGTTGAACTTTGGCTCTGATCATATTGCATTAAAGGGTCCAGTACAAGGCACTGGGCTATGTGTACTCTTATTGAAACCTATGTCTGAACCAGTGAATTTTTAAATTGTGCCTTAACATTGATTCCAAAGCCCATTCACTTCTGTTGCTTCTGCCCAGTGGTTAAACTGTAAAAGAATAAGTGCCAGTGCCCAACGCTGAGCTGAGAAGCCCACAGCCAGTGCAGTTAGATGTTGATGCAAATGATAGCAAGGCCATGTACTATTAAATCCACCTCATGCCACTTTATCTGCTATCAGACAGTCCCAGCCCTTTTATTTCACCCTTGCAGGTGTCTCCTTTCTCCATTTGTGACAGCCTCTTTGTTTTTGTTTCCCATCTCTTGGGAAATGTCTGATAAAGAAAAGTAAATGCCAACCCCCAAAAATATGTGCCAGAGTCCTCCACCAGCAACCACTACCTCAAATTAAGCACTGAGTCTGTCATAAAATGCTACACACTATGCATACTTTACAGTGTGTGAGAAGCTTCCACACTAAATTGTTTTGCATGGTTGGTCCCTGGTGTGGGTGTTGGATTTTGTACACCCTTGGGAGACATCAGTGGTTTCAGAAGCTCTGAAAATGTTATCGGCTCTCAGGACAGAAGACTAAAGGCAGACGAGAGCACTATGTGCCTGAGAGTTAATGTGATTAGGCAAATCTCTTATTATGCGTATGGTGCTTCACTTTTTCCAATTTCCCAGGGGCTTACCAGTAAATTAAATGTGCCAATTGGAGGTAAGCCAATTAGTCCTAAGGCCATCAAAAATGAGATCAGCAAAAATGGAGGAGGGCAGCAAATGATTGGGGGAAGATCGCCCTAAGGCTGACAGGTCCAACAACTGCTAAAAAATGTAGTAAATCCTTAATGTACTCAAACGTGTAAACGTACTCAAACGTAGAAACTGTCCTTGTGAATTAGACTCTCTGTGAGGAATTTGTACCTAATGGAGCAAAAGAGAGCGTCGATTGTTACAGTAATAACAGGGCATACTACAAATGGCCAGGCACCCATGTCAACAAATGAAGAATGGCAGACACACACACAGTAAAAAATATAGTCTGCACATATAGGCTCTCATTACAACACTTGCGGTATATACCGCCTACCGCCGTGGTGACGGCTGCCAAAAGACCGTCACCGCAGCTACCAGCCGTCCGCAAAATTATGACTGTAGCCGGTATTCCGCCAGAAGGATGGCGGAAATCCAGCTGCGGCCATGGTGGCAGATGGCGGTAAGGTTGCGCTTCTGCCAGCAGCAGCGCCACGCCAGTAGACCGCCGCAGACCATATCATGACACATGATACGGCCTGGCGGAGTTCTGCTGGCGGACGCTGCTGCTGGCAGCAACACCCTGTCCCGTCTCCTGCCAGAGGACCCCCCGCAATCAGGTAAGTCAGGTGCTCCAGCAGGGGAGGGGGGGCTGTGTGTGTGTGTGTATGTCTGTGTATGCGTGTATGGATGTGTGAGTGCGTGTATGTTGTGTTGTGAGCATGCAGGATGTGTGTGTGAATGGATGTATGCATGCGTGGACAAATGTGGGTATGAGTGTGTATATGAGTGTTTTAGATGGTGCGTGAAGGTGTGTGTATGTCGTCGGGGAGTCTGGAGTGGGAGGAGGATGGGGGAAAACCAGGGGAGGGGGCTGGGAAGACCCCTGTCAGTGACAGTGAAGGAATTCCGTGTCACTGACAGTGCCTACCGCCATGGTTTTCGTGGCGGTAAGGAAGCCACGAAATCCATGGCGATAGGCAGGATCATAATCCAGCGGGTGGGCTATTGACGGCCACCTGGCTGGAGACTGCAGTCTCCAGCCCTGCGGTCGTTACCGTTGTGGCGAACGGTGTGGTACATTGACGGTTTGGCTTGAGCCAAACCGCCAATGTCATATTATGGGGAAAAGTACCACAAGCCTGTTGGCAGTACTTTCCTCCATTTTACCGCTGTCCGCCAGGGTTGTAATGAGGGCCATAGTCTCATTAAGCACAGTTACTGTGAGACAGCACACACAGACTGATGGGAGCAATCCAACCGAAGTGATGGATGTATGTAAGCAGGTCCAAAGAATGTTTAGAATCACTGCTCATTATATCACATTTGAGGTAGAGGAAAGAATGGTGTCCATACTTTATCATTGCTTGATCTTTCCTTGGAAAAATGTCTGATAGCATACTTCACTCTCCATGCCTATTCAATCATTGCCCTCTTTTAACTTATCACCTTTCGATAATGCAGTGTTCACTGCATGCCCATTTTACTCTTTGTCTTTGTGCTTTGAGCATGCACTTGAAAAACTCTTATCCAGGCCTTTATTTTGTTCCTACTAACATACTGCACTCTTTTTGGCTGAATACACCATGTGCACCAAACACTTTGCATCTTCTACATCTCTGTGGGTCAGACAACACTACTAAATGCGATCCAGGTGTAGGGCAGCTATCTGCAACACATGGTGTACTACCTGGAAGGCATTCACAGTTCTATGTCTGCCCTACAGAGATCTTTTCAGCCTCTGGCCTCCTCCCTCATGCATCCTTCCATCCATCCCAAACTTGAACCCCACCACCTCTCTCTTCACCATCCAATTTCCCTATTTCCATAACAGCCCCAAGGAGCACATGAAAACAGAAACACCACAAACCACACAAGCACACATCCACTCACCAGACACTCACCCCCTTATAACCACCACAACCCTCACTATTCCCGCAGACATCACACCCTCAACCTCAGACCCATCCACCCCCACTATACCCCCAGATACCACACCCACAGACCCATCCATCACCCCGCCATACCCCCAGATACCACACCCAAACCCAGAGATCTATCAACCATACTCAGCATACCCCCAGAAACTACACCCTCACCAACAGACCTATCTATCACCCCCACCATGCCAAGCACATCAACATCACACACCACCAAAAAACACAAATGCCCACTCTCACATACAACAGACGCCTACAAAATGAAAACATTGCACTTCAGGCACACAGACACTAGCACCAAAAACACTCACACCCACAGCTGACACTCCCTCAGCCTCCCAAACCCTAATCCCTCCTGGACACTCCACCCATTTTCCCAAGGAGTGCTTATTGTTTGCCCTTGCCCTTACCCCTTTCAACCCCCCCCACCAAAGCCAAATGTGTGTTTCATGCTGTATTTTCTTTCACTTGCACTTACACATTTTAAACATACTGATGGCACTTGGTTATACTATTGGTTGTCCCTGATATACTTCAAGCCACAGTTTCTGTGCAAATACTAGTTTTGAGGCATGTGCAAAGTGAAATGTGGTGTAGGGCACCAGCCTTCAGGGGTCCCCCAGATAGAGGCATACCTATTCTGCGGGGATACTTTACATTGTGACCTTTGAATGTTTCTCACACTGAATATTTTGCATTTCATTTACCTAACATTACCTTGAAATGTGGCTGATATGTGGAAGTTCATTACTTCAGCAAAGAAGGTGTGTTTAAGTTCAATAACATATCCATACAGATGTATCTTTCATATCACAACAGGCCATGGAATGTGAGGGTGTCACTTAAAGAGGTGTGATATTGATGAGGAGTTGCTATTGTGTGACTCAATTTAATACATATATCACCTGAGTATGAGATGTGCACACATATCACTTTTTGTAGTGTGTGGCTGTGCAGTGTCAGTGTCCTGGTCAAAGAAGGCATCATGGAGCTGTGATTGGGTCACACAAAGAGAAAAACTCCACACAGGGGCCCACTAAATATATTTGGCCCATGGACCACCGACCCCATTCCAGGTCCAAGGCAGGGAATCTATTTGCTGTGGAGTTGATGGAAATGGGTAAATGTTTTACTTACTGCATCAGTTGTGAGCATCATCGAGCAGCTTAAGCAACAGAAGTAGGTGTACAATTGGCTCCCTGGCGGCACAAGATATGTGAAGATGAGTACAGTTGAGTTTCAGCCTTATATCTCTCCCTTTCTGTCAGCTCAGATGTGGTGATTGGACTGCCATAGTGACATTGGTGGGAAGCCACTTCGTAATTCGGTCCAGTGGTAACACTGGCAGTCCGCCCTCCAACATATACATTGGCCTATCTCGCCAGCGCTGTGGCCTAGATTTGCTTGTGGTGTGGGTAGGACTGCAGCGGTTTTTCTCTGTGCAACTGCATGCATCATAATATGGTGGTTAGACCACCAACACTGCAGCAGGATATCTGGTGCCACCAACACAGCTGTTCCAAGACCAACAAACTCATAAAGTTGCAACTATAACTACCTACTGGCGATTGCCGGTAAGTAACATATAAATATACATTAAAAAAAAAATATATATATATATATATAACTTCTCACATTTTTTACAATTCTGAGGGTGAGAAAGTTAAAGGAAAAAATATTCTAATTTAACATCTGACAAAAACAATTGTCCCATGGCACGGAGACAAAATATTTAGATTGTACCAGAGCCATGTTGAAGAACATGTGAGACATTTACCCTCTGTCAAGCTCAGAAGAGTAAGGTTGACAACAGTCATCACCAACTGTGCCTCCTGGAAACACTGTTCCAGCAAATGTTGGCCAGGGGTCCGAGATCATCCCAGAATACCAGTGAATGGTTACCTACTGCAAGAACTGCAGAGCAATAGTTCTGGTTGAAGAGCAGTTAACCTCTGCTTGTAGCTCACTTGTAAGAAAACACAAATGTCCCACAAGTATTTTTTTCTTATTTTTCAGTTATAACCTCCACCTTTAGATGCCCCTTTTTGCAGTTTGGTTTCAGTTCCCTTTTTCAAAAAGAACACAGTCGTTGTTAAAGTATGATAATGTCTATGTGTGTGAAAGTGCGTGCATGTATGTGATTCTGTGAGAGAGTGTACGAATATGAGTGTGTGTGCATGTGTGTGGGTGTGTGATAGTGTGTGACTGTATGTGTGTGCATGTGTGCATGCCAGTGTATATGTGTGCATGTGTGTATGTTAGTGTGTTTATCAGTGTGTGCACATGTTTGCTATTCTGCAGCACACATAGATAGAGGACTATGCCTCTAAGGATTGTTTTTGTGCAGGAAGGGTTCCCTTCCTGCACAAAAACAATCCTGCATGCACCACAGGCACCATTGCACCATGGAACAAGGGTGCCTGCTTTGGTGCTAGGCAGCCCATTGTGCACCAGCCAGGAGGAAGGACAGGAATGCACCATATGGTATAACTATGGCGAATTCCTGTCCTTTCCAGTGATGCATCACATGATGTTCATGTGGCATTATTAGACACAGGCTTTTTTTCTTTCAAACAGAGACCATGTAAAATGTCCACATGACAAACGTTAATAGGAACTTCAATTCTTTGTTCAGATCTTCAGTGCCCTCCTGCATAGCTTCCTCTCTACTTGCCAATATGACTGAAAACCTCACCTGCATTTGGGAAATGTTTTCTATCACCAAAAACAGAAACTACTTTTCAGTGCATTTCTATTATACCCAGTTATGTATTGATAAGTACAAAACAAACACTACTTGACAGTGGAACAATACAATCACAGTAAGCAATAAACTACTTCTAATAGTAGTAAGGATTCACAAATCCTCTGCAATATCAAGGACACTCCTTGGAGTCACAGTACCAGTGTTCCGTGCCATATTTCCACAAAGCTTTAAAATGTGGAAATGTTGATATCTACCACCACAAATCTGAAATTCAAGTTGGCATACCCTGGCCTCAAAAATGACTTTTGTTCTTATCAAACTCACCTTTGAAAATATTATGAGGCTTGAATCTCCCATTTTGGAGCTCCAGATGCTCCATTCATGTTCTCACAACACTATGGTTTTGCTTCTTCTGATACTTTTGGGGATCTGCAGATAAATGAAACACCCCAAAAATGTCAGGATCCATCTTCTAAATGAACAATCCAAAGTGTCCAAAACATAACCACACGGCGACTGGAGACAAGAAGTCCACCCTTTCATTGATATAATTTTCCTTTTGTTTCTTGCAAGGGAGAAGCAGAGAAAGTTTATCTGTGGCCATTATGGCAGCACAAGCCACACAAGGAAGGCAGGAATCACCTATGGCACAAAAATGACAATCTTATGCCCACCAGAACGGTGATGATGCTACAGTGGTGCCTACGACAACAAGGACTCCTGCTCTACCACAGCAAGTTTGGTATACACGTTTTTCCACACAACCACCAGGCAAAAAAAAGGTTAATGTCTGCAGTGTCACATGCTCTCTAGGTGACCAAGTACTACAACATGTAAAACTAGAGATATGTGTGTTTAGAAATAGTGGCTCATGAGGGTCATGCACCTCAATGAGTACTCTCAAGTGGATATTCAAAGGCAGTGGTGAGAGCAAGAAGAAACAAATAACCATCTCCTTAAACGTATAGCAACAAGGCCAAGGTGATTTGTTAAAAAGAGATGAACAAGTCTGTTTTCCCTCTTGAAATTGATGGCAGTGTAAAGGAATGCCTTAAAGATTTACACCAATGTAGAGGAAGATTTAAAAAGAAAGATTAAAAGTATTGTTACAAAAAACCCCAATAATATTTAAATAGTTTAATGAAAAATCATAATATGGTTCCAAAATAAGAAACACTAAAAACAATAAAAAATTGTCTTCCCTTAGTGGGTTGTCTGCAGGACCTCACAGTAGGCTGTGCCTTGATTCCCTACCTCACTACACACGGCCAAAGAGGATGTGCATGTGTTAAGCAGTGGGTTATCTGCCTGTGATGGCTCGGTTGCATGGCATGCACAGATTCCTAGCTCTGCAACCCACCCTCGCTGTACATGATAAAGGCCATGTGCAGTGGGAGTCAGCTGCCTGTAGAAGGTGGGGTGCACTCCCTGGCCACAGAGGAGGCCCTGTACCCCCACCTTCTCTGAGCATGGACAATGTAGGGTGGCCTGAGCATGGCCCATTTAGGTTGGGGTACAGAGCCGACTGGAGGCCACACCCTGTGGCCCACCCATGCTGTTTACAGCAAACAGCAATGTATAATGACAGTTGTACACCCATGGACGATGGGGCACAGTCCTAAACTAAGTTATGATGGCATAAAAAGGCACACTTTCATACATTATTTATAAATGAAATAATTTTTTCTGCCTGGGACATACCCAAAGATAACAATAATGGACTGCCATTCAAAGGTCAATGTAGGAAAGTACCATCTTGCCTGGCATGTTACCCCCATATTTCACTGTATATATGTTGTTTTAGTTGTATGTGTCACTGGGACCCTGCCAGCCAGGGCCCCAGTGCTCATAAGTGTGCCCTGTATGTGTTACCTGTGTTATGACTAACTGTCTCACTGAGGCTCTGCTAATCAGAACCTCAATGGTTATGCTCTCTCATTTCTTTCAAATTGTCACTAACAGGCTAGTGACCAATTTTACCAATTTACATTGGCATACTGGAACACCCTTATAATTCCCTAGTATATGGTACTGAGGTACCCAGGGTATTGGGGTTCCAGGAGATCCTTATGGGCTGCAGCATTTCTTTTGCCACCCATAGGGAGCTCTGACAATTCTTACACAGGCCTGCCACTGCAGCCTGAGTGAAATAACGTCCACGTTATTTCACAGCCATTTTACACTGCACTTAAGTAACTTATAAGTCACCTATATGTCTAACCTTTACCTGGTAAAGGTTGGGTGCTAAGTTACTTAGTGTGTGGGCACCCTGGCACTAGCCAAGGTGCCCCCACATTGTTCAGGGCCAATTCCCCGGACTTTGTGAGTGCGGGGACACCATTACACGCGTGCACTACATATAGGTCACTACCTATGTGTAGCTTCACAATGGTAACTCCGAATATGGCCATGTAACATGTCTAAGAAAATGGAATTGCCCCCTCTATGCCATCCTGGCATTGTTGGTACAATCCCATGATCCCACGGGTCTGTAGCACAGACCCGGGTACTGCCAAACTGCCTTTTCAGGGGTTTCACTGTAGCTGCTGCTGCTGCCAACCCCTCAGACAGGTTTCTGCCCTCCTGGGGTCCAGCCAGGCTTGGCCCAGGAAGGCAGAACAAAGGACTTCCTCAGAGAGAGGGTGTTACACCCTCTCCCTTTGGAAAATGGTGTGAAGGCAGGGGAGGAGTAGCCTCCCCCAGCCTCTGGAAATGCTTTCATGGGCACACATGGTGCCCATTTCTGCATAAGCCAGTCTACACCGGTTCAGGGACCCCTCAGCCCTGCTCTGGCGCGAAACTGGACAAAGGAAAGGGGAGTGACCACTCCCCTGACCTGCACCTCCCCTGGGAGGTGCCCAGAACTCCTCCAGTGTGCTCCAGACCTCTGCCATCTTGGAAACAGAGGTGCTGCTGGCACACTGGACTGCTCTGAGTGGCCAGTGCCAGCAGGTGATGTCAGAGACTCCTTTTGATAGGCTCCTTCAGGTGTTGCTAGCCTATCTTCTCTCCTAAGTAGCCAAACCCTCTTTTCTGGCTATTTAGGGTCTCTGCTTTGGGGAATTCCTTAGATAACGAATGCAAGAGCTCATCAGAGTTCCTCTGCATCTCTCTCTTCACCTTCTGCCAAGGAATCGACTGCTGACCGCGCTGGAAGCCTGCAAAACTGCAACAAAGTAGCGAAGACGACTACTGCAACTCTGTAACGCTGATCCTGCCGCCTTCTCGACTGTTTTCCTGGTGGTGCATGCTGTGGGGGTAGTCTGCCTCCTCTCTGCACTAGAAGCTCCGAAGAAATCTCCAGTGGGTCGACGGAATCTTCCCCCTGCAACCGCAGGCACCAAAGAACTGCATCACCGGTATCCTGGTTCTCCTCTCAGCACAACGAGCGAGGTCCCTTGAATCCAGCAAATCTGTCCAAGTGACTCCCACAGTCCAGTGACTCTTCAGTCCAAGTTTGGTGGAGGTAAGTCCTTGCCTCCCCACGCCAGACTGCATTGCTGGGAACCGCAACTTTTGCAGCTACTCCGGCCTCTGTGGACTTCCGGTGGAAATCCTTCATGCACAGCCAAGCCTGGGTCCACGGCACTCTAACCTGCATTGCACGACCTCCTGAGTTGTCCTCCGGCGACGTGGGACTCCTTTGTGTAACTTCGGGTGAGCACTGTTTCACTCCTCTTCATAGTGCCTGTTCTGGCACTTCTGCGGGTGCTGCCTGCTTCTGAGAGGGCTCTTCGTCCTGCTGGGCGCCCCCTCTGTCCCCTGACGCAATTGGCGACATCCTGGTCCCTCCTGGGCCACAGCAGCATCCAAAAACCCTAACCGCATGACTTGCAACTAGCAAGGCTTGTTTGTGATCTTTCTTCAGGAAAACACTTTTGCACGACTTTCCACGGCTGGGGCATCTATCCTCCAAAGGGGAAGTCTCTAGCCCTTGTCGTTCTTGCAGAATCTTCAGCTTCTACTGTACAGTAGCAGCTCCTTTGCACCCACAGCTGGCATTTCCTGGGCATCTGCCCATCTCCGACTTGCTCGTGACTTTTGGACTTGGTCCCCTTGTTCCACAGGTACCCTCATTTGGAAATCCATCGTTGTTGCATTGATGATTTGTTTCTTTCCTGTAGAATTCCCCTATCACGACTTCTGTGCTCTTTGGGGAACTTTAGTGCATTTTGCACTCACTTTTCAGGGTCTTGGGGTGGGCTATTTTTCTAACCCTAACTGTTTTCTTACAGTCCCAGCGACCCTCTACAAGGTCACATAGGTTTGGGGTCCATTCGTGGTTCGCATTCCACTTTTGGAGTATATGGTTTGTGTTGCCCCTATCCCTATGTGTCCCCATTGCATCCTATTGTAACTATACATTGTTTGCACTGTTTTCTAATACTATACTGCATATTTTTGGTATTGTGTACATATATCTTGTGTATATTTGCTATCCTCATACTGAGGGTACTCACTGAGATACTTTTGGCATATTGTCATAAAAATAAAGTACCTTTATTTTTAGTATATCTGTGTATTGTGTTTTCTTATGATATTGTGCATATGACACTAGTGGCACTGTAGGAGCTTCACTCGTCTCCTAGTTCAGCCTAAGCTGCTCTGCTAAGCTACCATTATCTATCAGCCTAAGCTGCTAGACACCCTATACACTAATAAGGGATACCTGGGCCTGGTGCAAGGTGTAAGTATCCCTTGGTTCTCACTACAAGCCAGTCCAGCCTCCTACAGTCAAACATTAATAGAATTTGCCACAAATTTAATTTCAGCTTTAGGCACATTGTTGCTAGCATACCAGAACACCTATCACAGTACCACATGCTGATGCTAACAAAGAAGTGGTGTCAGCCATTTTAGAACTCAGGAACTTAGTCCCATGTCCGGCTATAGGTTATATAAACATACGGGGGGCAGGGTAGGGATACTCTTCCCTCTCTGTCAGATGGGAGGGACAGGGCCAAAGTCTTTTTTTATTTATCAGTACTGTGGTTCGTGCTATGCCATTAAAAAAAGGAAGGTTTCTGCCCTTTGCAAAAGCAAGTCTCTCACTGGTTGGCCAGGGGGGTTATTTTAAATTTTAAAGGGAGAGGGCATGCAACCCACCTCCTTGAACCATTGTCAGGCTTTGGGGATCACATTTCCCAGGGTCATAACACATTAAAATGTACTGTGGGTGCCACTTTGCCCATCCAGAACACCTACAGCCGTGACATCCCATGGAGCCACTGGGGGAGCCACAGGACCCCACTGCCTCCAATAGCTCCCCTGCCTTCACCCATTCTAGAGTGCAGCAGGAGCCGGCTACATCTGTTGCTTTCGTCTGGTGGGAGTTGCTTTTCTCTTAAAGTTGCCATTCACCCTGTCTGCACTCTTGCAGGCAGGTTACTGCAGTGTCAAGGGGGTGTGGGCATTGCTGTCATCAGGCCCTGGGGGATGGCTCCCAGCGGCCACTAAATATCTAGTGGGTGTGGGCCCCACACTTAATATCCCATAAAAATTAATTCTACCATGTGGGATGAGGTCCCCAGGATGCTCTTGAGACTTGAGAAAGGGGGTCCAATGCTGCCATCCTTGAAAACAGTTGCCCCAGTGAATGGGGTCCCTGTGCCTCATCCAGAACTCAGAGAAAGGGGCCGTATGCCACCATCCTCAAAAGATAAATATCTGCCTGGGGTATACAGTCTATGTGTTCTTTAGAAGGTTCAAGTAGGGGGACGCCCATCCTCATCCATCCAAAATGATTGCCTCTGCAGGATTGGGTCCCAGGGGTCATTAATGGTCTCAAAGAGGGGGACTACATACACGTCTACCCAAAACATAAATGTTGGCAAAGGGAAATTGTGTTCCTGGAGCTTTTTGAGGCTCTGGGATGGGGCAGCATGCCCTCTCTCCTTGAAAAAAAAAATGGTGACTGTGAAATGAGCGGAATAGCCACTCATCTCAGATTTGCTACTCCAGCTGGGAGAGCAAGCCCCATAGTGCCATGTAAAGGCTTTTCAAAAATATATTTTGAAGCTGGTGGTGCCTCTAGGATGGGAAGGAGCACCACCAAGCTCTTTTTTTTGGCTCTGTTTTTTTCTACAGGGAGTGCGACAGCACCCTGCAACAGAACTAAAAAAAAAAAAAAAAAGCTGTTTGCTTTTCTGCTGGAGCACAGGGACCCCTTGTGATTGGTTCTATGGTAGCATTTTCTGGTTTGGAAAATGTTGACAAAAAGACATGTTTATTTATTTATTTATTTTTAAAGGCTTTTTAAAAAATATTTTTGGGTTACTAAACATTGCAATGTGTGAGTTCATAAAAAAATAATTTTATTGTGGTTATTTGTGACTTTTTGAGAAAGACAATAGGTCTGCTTTATAATTGTTAAAGTACTGACCAGTTGGTAAAGACAGTAGGCCTGCATTTTATTTGTTGGTGTTCCGACCTTTGACAAAATCAGTAGTTCTATCTTATTTGAAATTACTCCCTTTATATTGTTAAATCACAGTCAGCCATGCACACCCAAGGCGTGGGCCCTGCACCCAACCCTAAGTTGTGAACAGCAATGGGCATCTTACTTTATATAAAAATGTATAGAAATTCACTGAAAAAAGCTGGAAGTGTCATTATAAATATGAATTGTAACGATATCTTTCTTTATGTTAAAAAACTTAGAACCTCACTGAAAAAAACTAAGGTTAAAGGGAAGTCATAGTTAAGCGAAAATGCCAGGTAAAACATACTGTTTTAAATGAACAAAGCCAATGAAACACTGAACTTCACCAGTCATAGTCATCTAGAGAAATCATTGCTTGCACCCTCGTCCTGCACTTCTAATTACCTCAAGTAGTGCATTACTCAAGGCATGTACTATGGTATCATTGATAACATCGCTGCAACATCTGAAATGACATCACTAATGATAATATTGTGTA
Organism: Pleurodeles waltl; assembly: GCF_031143425.1. Lineage (NCBI taxonomy): Eukaryota > Metazoa > Chordata > Amphibia > Caudata > Salamandridae > Pleurodeles > Pleurodeles waltl. The sequence goes on from NC_090440.1 coordinate 1,854,820,713, forward strand.
TGGTGGGGGCACGCTCAGTCGATGCTGTACAATGTTGAGTGTATCAATGAGGTTGCCTCTATGTGTGTTTTTTTTTCTTGTTTGCATTTTAGGCTGTGTTGTATGGGGGAGCTGAAGTCACCCAAAAGGAAGGTATGGAAAAGTCAGATGGACGAAATGGCGAGGAGATCTTATCAATGACATCATTGTTTAGCCCAGGAGGCCTGTAGGTGAGATGTAAGGTGGCACTTTGAGTTGCAGGGAGTGGGAAACAGCATGTCATTAGCTCCAAGGAATTGAGTGTTACATGCTTCCCTAGAGTGCAGGACCAGGAGTACTTATGGGTGACATTGAGGTTTGCTCCCTTCCCATGAGCATGGTCCACATGATGGATGCTGTAGCCTGTGGGAAGAAGGATATCTAGGATGTGCGAAGATGTGATGTGAACCAAGTTTCTTTGATGAAGAGGCTGCCAAGCTTATGAAAGGTGATGTTGGGTATGTTGAGTACTGCAGAGTGAGCACTGATGAGCATGAGCTGGAATGTGTGTTCCATAGTTTGAGGCTGTATGGTAGTTATGTGTACAAGGTTGGGTCCATGTGTTGTGCAAATGTTATATGAGTGAGTGTCTTGGCTGTCTAGATCTGGGTGTGATTGTGGGGATTGGCTGAATGGGGTGCTGGGTGATCTACAAGATATTATCTTACCATTTAAGTTTCAGTAGAATGGAGGTTCTAACACAAGGCCCTATTTGGCCCTGACAACGCCTATACAGGCAGTGCCCTTGTCTGTGTCTGACCTTTGCTGGGTTTGCTTGGGTAATGAGAAGTACTTGAGAGCTGATTGAAGTAGGGAGAAGGTACTAAGTGATTTGACTTCCTGTGCAGATGGAGGATGGGAAATGAAGTGGTGTCACTTTCTATGCAGATGGGTGATAGGTATGAAAGTCCTCCTGCTTAGCTCTTTCTTTTAAAGGTAGTTTTGGTGGAAAAACAAGCCATGTATCTTAATGGGCTGATGGATGATTGGAAAATCTGTAGTGTCACTTTCTGTGCAGATGGCTGATGGAAAATGTGTACATCAAAAATGTAGTTGTCGTTTCTTTTCTTGAAGTGGCGATCAATGCTGATGCAGCAGGGGTGCAGCAAATGGTGGTGTGAGAAAGAATTCTGTCCATTTGTATGTCTTGTTCATGTAGTGACCGGTAATCATTTTTAAGCAGTTGCTCACAATGAACATCTTACATAATGAGGGTATATCATCATCATCTGGCCAGCATATAGACACCTTTCGTTATGTTGGAATCTCAGTCTCCTTAGTCCTTGTGTGCTGTTTTATCTTTTGTTTTTCATGTTGGTCCCTGAAGTGAAATACTTCCTCATCAGCTGGCAATCTTTAATGGGCCAGCTGAGTAGTCATGTACCAATCTCATGCCCAGAAAGATCTAGCGCTTTGGCACATTTTTTGTAATTTTGTTGAGCTGTTTTGCCTGTAGCAGTGTCTAATTTTCCTATGGAAAACTGCTTTGGGAAAACACATTTTGGAACCTCACTTTTTCTCCACCCTTACTTGATGGATCACCCCAAAACTTTCCAGAAAGAAGCTGAGGTGGATATTGTTTATTGGAAAGTTTTGTGGAAATTCTACGCATCGCCCACCGGATAGACGCAGCTTCTGTGACTTCATCCTGCGCACCCAGGATTTCAACACATCGTCCCCGGGGGAGTCTGAAAACCCTGCAACAATACATGCTTTTCCCATTTAAATGTGATCCTAACTATAACTACCCAGTGACAACTGCTTGGAAATATGGGCCTAACTATACTGGTTTGAACAAGGTGCTACAGTTGCATCATCTTAGAGATGCAGAATACCTTATTATATTTTTTTTCTATAGATTTTTATTGAAAAATGCTCAACAACATAAAACAAAGGCCCTGTTATTACCCACCCGATGAATTAATAAAAGTGCAAATTGATAATGTAATAAATTTACAGTCGCCGGTTTATACAAGTATCCCAGGTAAAAAGACCGCAAAATGTGGATGGTTGAGCACACCTTGACCCTATGCCAAGATAGCGAGGCAATCACAAACAGTCAGTTCAGTGTGCGAAGTCGGAAAACTCATCCTTCAGTTTGCACACCCTGACAAGCATTGTACTCCTGTGCCTGGGTTTTGAGGTTGCAGTCCTAGTAAAGAATTTGTAAACTATGATAACATAACCTTGGACCCATGCTGGGCCTCCTGCTTTAGTGCCTGGACTCTGTACAATAACTGGGAACTATGAAACCCGCTGTAATATGCTTGGTTCCTTTCTATATTCGATGGGCTCTGTGGTTAATTTTACAAGTATACAAGCAATTTTAGGGTGCTGAGTCTGCAGTTTTCATTTTGAATCTGCAATATTTGAGCACATTCAAAATTTAAAAAAGAATAATGTCCTTGTAGAATCCGGTTTGTAGCAGAGTGCTGGGGTCAGATTTTTGGAGTACTGTTCTTAGTGAACTTTTGAAAAAAATGCAGGGCCATAAACTCAAACTCAAGTCTTCAGATGCAACATGCCTAATTATGTGTGCTGTTCCTAGTTTTAAGTCCACGGACCTATAACAGAGTCTGCAGACGTTTGGCAAGTTCAAGGGCTTTTGGGGGTTCTGACAGGCTGAACACCTTTAGAGCATATCTTGAGAAAGGAAAAAGGTTAGGTTTAGAGTAGTGGTTTTTACATTGTTTTCTGGATGAGTGACTACAGAGTATGACACCAAATTTGATGGACTGTGGCTTCTAATGGAATGGAAAAAGGGGACCTCAGAGACAGAACGCTTACGCGGCCCATCTCAGATCACAGCTTGCTACAGCGTCGGTATGATAGTACTTCCTACAATTCCCCACTGAAAATAAACTAAATGCTTCCAAAGTGATTTCAATCAATCAATCAATCAAGGCATTTGTAAAGCGCACTACTCACCCGTGAGGGTCTCAAGGTGCTGGGGGGTGGGCTGCTACTGCTCGAACAGCCCAGTCTTGAGGTGTCTCCTGAAGGTATGTAGGTCCTGTGTCAGTTGCAGGTGGGTGGGAAGAGTGTTCCACCTCTTGGCAGCGAGGTGGGAGAACGATCTGCCACTGGCGGTCGTTCTGTGAATGCGTGGGATGGTGGAGAGGGCAAGGTCAGCAGAGCGAAGCTGTTGGGTTAGGATGTAGAAGGAGATCCGTCTGTTGAGGTATTCTGGTCCGGTGTTGTGCAGTGTCTTGTGAATGTGAGTGAGGAGTTTGAATGTGATTCTTTTATTGATGGGGAGCCAGTGCAGGTCTCTCAGGTGTGGCTGTGGCAGGGGATATCTAGGATGAGGCGTGCGGAGGAGTTCTGTATTCATAGCAGTGTTTTCTAGAGGTTGGCCGTGATTCCTGGATACAGGGTGTTGCTGTAGCCCAGTCTGCTGTTACAAGGGCTTGGGGGACCGTCCTTCTGGTTCCAGTGGGGATCCATTAGTAGATCTTCTGAAGCATGCAGACGGTGTTGAAGCAGGAGGAAGAGATGGCGTTGACTTGCTGGGTCATTGATAGCCATGAATCCATGATGAATCCCAGGTTTTGTGCGTGGTCGGTGGGTGTCCGGGCAGTTCCCAGTGTGGCAGGCCACCAGGGGTCGTCCCAAGTGGTTTTGGTGGAGCCGAAGATGAGGACCTCAGTTTTGTCAGATTTGAAACATCTGTGAGCAAAACTTTGCCAGGGAAATATAGGAATTGTACTCAAATGTTGTGAAAGAGGAGGCCAGAAAAAACAGAAGCTGTTCCGCAGCCAGTACTCTGATACTTGGTGCTTATGTTGAGCCGGTGGGCTCCACCAGCATTAATTTTTTGACATCAGGAAGAATGACCAAAGTGAATTCAGACATAGGTGTTCATTACAACCCTGGCGGAAGGGGGTTAAAGCAGCGATAAGACCACCAACAGGCTGGCGGTAAAAAATTTGCATTTCCGACCGTGGCGGACACCGGCAACAAAGACAGCCACTTTAACACTCCGACCGCCACGACGGTACAAACAAACAGTGCGGCGGTCACCGCCAACAGACAGGCGGGAGACAATGTACCACCCACACTATTACAACCCACCAATCTGCCACCTTTTCCGGGGCGGATTCACCGCGGATAAAAATACGGCGGAAACAGGAATTCCGAAGGGAAAACAGTCACCTCTACACACCCCACGAGGAAACCATGGACCCGGAACTCCAAATTCTACCTGCAATAGTCTTCCTGCTCCTCTACCAGGAGCACGAACGCCGGCGGCGAAGACCACAGTGAGTACTGCACTTACTACACAGGGGAGGGAAAAAACAGGGACACACACACGCAACACCCCCACCCTCACCCACTACAACACACACACTAATGCATATTAATACATCACAGTTACATCCCCCCAACCCCCCCAGAAGAATGCAAAGACAATAGAAAATGAGTGTAACCATTGTAATATATTAAAAGCAAGTAGGCAAAAATATATATATATATACACACCATTTACAAAATATATACCAAGCATAGTAGTCCAGGTAGTGCTCCAATTAAGTCCTTGGAACACTGGGCCCACACGGTATGGGCAAGGCCCACACAAGATCCCCGACCATGACGGAGAGAACACTGCAGGGGCATCAGAGAGCAACTAAACAGGCACCTCATGGGAAGGGAAATGGGGGGCACCTCAGCCGGTTGTGTGCATGATGCCAAATCCACGAGGGGGCCACATGCCCGCTGTTCAATCCTGGGGAGTGCAAAGCCACAGTCTCTCAAGTCTCTACAGTGGGTGGTTTGCCCACTTTTCCATCCTGGGGAGTGCAAAGCCACAGTCTCTCAAGTCTCTACAGTGGGTGGCTTGCCCACTGTTCCATCCTGGGGAGTGCAAAGCCACAGTCTCTCAAGTCTCTACAGTGGGTGGCTTGCCCACTGTTCCATCTTGGGGAGTGCAAAGCCACAGTCTCTCAAGTCTCTACAGTGGGTGGCTTGACCACTGTTCCATCCTGGGGAGTGCAAAGCCACAATATCTCAAGTCTCTACAGTGGGTGACTTGCCCACTGTGCAATCCCGGGGAGTGCAAAGCCACAGTCTCTCAAGTGAATAACAGTCTCCACTGGTTCTGGAGGGGGCATGGTGCCCAGAGTGCTTCATCTTGCTAAGACAGAGGTAGTGGATTGATCTCTCCACTCGTTCTGGAGGGGGCATGGTACCCAGAGTGCTTCATCCTGCTGAGGACAGAAGTAGTGGATTGATCTCACCACTGGTTCTGGAGGGGGCATGGTGTCCAGAGTGCTTCCTTCTGCCCGTGACAGACTCAGTAGCGTCAGTGCCCTTGGTGCTCATGGGCCAGCAGTGCTGGAGGCGGCGGTGCCCTACTCAGCGGTGCTTGAGGCGGCAGTGCCCTGTTCAGCGGTGCTTGAGACGGCGGTGCCCTGTTCAGCGGTGCTTGAGATGGCGGTGCCCTGTTCAGCGGTGCTTGAGATGGCGGTGCCCTGTTCAGCGGTGCTTGAGACGGCGGTGCCCTGTTCAGCGGTGCTTGAGACGGCGGTGCCCTGTTCAGCAGTGCTTGAGATGGCGGTGCCCTGTTCAGCGGTGCTTGAGACGGCGGTCTCCATTGCAGGGACTCAGCTGCTGGCGGTCCTTCATGGCCCATCGGGGCTTGTGCTGGCGGTCCTTCATGGCTCAGCGGGGCTTGGGCTGCCGGACCTTCATGGCCCAGCGGGGCTTTTGCTGGTGGTCGTTCATGGCCCAGCGGGGCTTGTGCTGGCGGTGCCCTCCTGGGCAGCTGGGCTGGTGCTGGCAGTGGCCTCCTGGGCAGCTGGGCTGGTGCTGGCGGTGGCCTCCTGGGCAGCTGGGCAGGTGCTGGCTGTGGTCACCTGGGCAGCGGGGATGATGGCGGTCTTCTCTGCCGTGCTGCTCTTCCCAGACTTGCCGGGTTTCTTGTGGCCCTTCCCCACCTTGGAAGGTGTCACAGCTGACTCCACACTCCCACCTGGACTCCTGGGAGCAGTTTGGTGGCTGGAGTCTTCCCCCTCTCCCGCCGGGCACTGGCCAACTTCTGATGCTTCACAGGTGGGGGACTATCTGTGCTGTGGCTCCGTGCCACACTGGCTGCCCTGGTGGCCGGTGCACTCCAGATTCCGGTGACTACAGGCACCACTGGTCCCGGAGATGTTGTGGCTGAGGTGCTAGTTCTGGACCTATGAGACGGACGGGGTGGGGGAGGTGTGGGAAAGAGGTCAAGGTTGGACAGGAAAAGTTTTTTTGACACACTGGGACGGGTAGCTGGAGGGGGTTTGGGAGTGGAGGAAGAAGTTGTTGTTGTAGGAGGTGTTCGTTTGCTGGCTTTGGGTGAAGATGCATGCGCTGGAGGCTGTCGTGAGGTGGATGGCTGTTGGGTGGGTGTGTGCCTGCGTTCCTGTATCTTCGGAGGGGGCATCACAGACACACTGGGAGAAGACACAGGGGACGTGTGAATGGTAGCGGGGGTGGTGACTGCACGTGAGCGGTTGTGGTGGTGGGTGTGCTGGAGAGGGACGTAGTGGCTGTAGATGTAGTGCATGCAGGTGTGAGTGTAGACGAGACAGGGAGGGAGGAGGGAGACGAGGAGGAGGGGGACACAGTGGAGGCAGTGGATGTTGGTGTGTTTGCATGTGTGTGATACTTGAGTGAGTTCCTGTGGGTTGTGTGATGCTTATGTTTGCCTGAGCTTCCCTTGTGTGTTGACGTGTGTGCATGCTGGTCTGTAGGTGTGCTTGGGATAGGCTGAGGTACAGGGGATTGGGTCGGGGTGGAGGAAGTTGGAGGGTGGAGGCTAGACACAGGGACAATGGCTGCATTCAGTGGTGAGGCCAGAGTCTGAAAAGCTCGCTGAAGGGCCGCCTGACCAGAATGCATGCCCTCCAGGAATGCATTTGTTTTTGCAACTGCCTTTCTACACCCTGGATGGCATTCAAAATGGTAGACTGCCCAACAGTGAGGGACCTAAGGAGGTCAATGGCCTCCTCACTGAGGGCAGCAGGGGTGACTGGGGCAGGGCCTGAGGTGCCTGGGGAGGAGGTGATGCCCACCCTCCCGGGTGAGCGGGCACGGGGCGAAGGCTGAGGGGCTGCTGGGAGGGCGGTGCTGGAAGGGGGGGTGGCGGCTGTACCTGTAGATGGGGGTGGCACAGATGTTGCTGCCACCACAAGGTAGCTCGCATCAGAGGATGAGTCCGTGTCACTGGTCTCAGCTCCTGTCCCCGCCGTGGAGCTCCTCTCGCCCTCCGTCCCACTGGTGAAGTCTGATTCTTTAGTGTGGCCCTCCATGGCCATGTGGGATGCAGCCCCCTGGTGCTCCGGTGCCACTGCTCCTCCGCCTGATGATGCTAATGCACACAAGAACAGGACGACGAGAAAAAGGGTGGGGACGACAGAAGAAAGACATGTTGAGTGCATGCATTACCACTACCGTTGGCGGACACGAGACACAGAAGCCCCGTGCACTACACCGCGCTCTTGGTCTCCACTGTTCAATTTGTGGGAAATGGCCTACAAGGCTATGGACGACATCTGCACACATAGATGACACAGGGGCATGACTAGGTGTAGTTGTCACTCTACAGAGGTGGGGTGGGGTGCCACATGGCCTGCCTTACGGAGGGACCTTGCCTATGGAACTCGCCCTGGCCTAGGGAAACCCACAGCCCACCTTCCCCACCCAGACCTTTCCACTGCACGCAAAGTCAGCAGAATGCGAGTGTACTCACCCCCTTGTGGCTGCTTTGATGCCCTCAAGCACCCATCGAACTCCGGGTACCCCACCGCCAGGATCCTGAACATCAGGGGGGTCATGGTGCGATGGGCACCCCTCCCACTTTGAGAGGCCATCCCCAGCTGAGCCTTCGCCGTCTTCTTGCTCCAGCGGCGAATGTCCTCCCATCTTTTCCGGCAGTGGGTGCTCCGTATGTGGTAGACCCCCAGGGTCCGGACGTCCTTGGCGATGGCACGCCAAATATGTTTTTTCTGGAGGGTGCTGACCTACATGATTTGTACAGGGGGAAGAGAAACTTATTACCAACTGCACCGTCAAAGTTATTGGCCCCCATCCCTACCCTTGCCATGTGGCACATGCACTCACCGTCGTTTCATGCACGCCGCACTCTCCCCCTTTCCTTCTTACATCTACCCCTCTCCACACAGGCATAGCCCATACATCATGCTCCCAGTGTACTTACCTGTTTTCTGGAGGACCGTAGAGTACCGTGTACTGGGGAGGACCCCGTCCACGAGTCTCTCCAACTCCTCCGATGTGAAGGCAGGGGCCCTTTCCCCAGACACTCGAGCCATTGTCTCTTCCAGACCGAGGTCACAGCAGCACTTGCAGAGTAGGTCCTCTCCTGTCGAAGATCAGGTATCGAGTGATTGAACAGATAGAAAATGGTGGTCACGTCCGCAGTGGTGCGTACCGTCACCGCCGGCGTACATCGTCATTGGCTTCTGGGACCCATAGGGTCCAATGTTAACCAATGCAGCATTGCGCTGCGGTCTTCGACCGCCTACCGCAACTGTGTACAACGCCAGCGCAGTTACCTCACATCCCATTGTCCCACTTTAGAGGTCAGACAGCCGCCATTTCAGGGGCCCACATGGCTTCATTTTCAACAGCGTCACACATACCTAGGCCTAGACTCAACACACATACAGGCCACTTTTTGAGTATGAATGGTGTTCTGTGTAAGCTGTTGGTACGTACCTCTGAGTTGTTTGACTCTGTGCTCACTGTTGTCCTTCATAGGCACCGTCCGCTGGGACATGTGAGGAGATGGCGGCATCCTCCGGTGTACCGACCGCTGGTGGACCTGTCGACAATGGAGGAAAGACATGTGATCATCACATACAGGCTTGACCGTGGCACAATCCAGGAACTGTGTACCCAGTTGGAGCCAGACCTGATATCAGCTATCCGCCATCCCACAGGAATCCCCCCTCAAGTGCAGGTGCTGTCAGTGCTCCATTTCCTTGCAAGTGGGTCATTTCAAACAACAGTGGCTATAGCATCAGGGATGTCCCAGCCTATGTTTTCCAATGTGTTGTCCAGAGTGTTGTCTGCCCTGCTGAAACACATGCGGAGCTACATCGTTTTCCCTCAGGTGGAGGATTTGCCTATGGTGAAAGGTGATTTCTATGCCCTGGGACATATCCCCAACATCATAGGTGCCATTGAAGGGACCCATGTGGCTTTGGTCCCCCCCCACAGGAGTGAACTGGTGTACAGAAACCGGAAGAGTTATCATTCCATGAATGTACAGATGGTATGTTTAGCAGACCAGTACATCTCCCATGTGAATGCCATGTTCCCTGGTTCAGTACATGACGCTTACATCCTGCGGAATAGCAGCATCCCTTATGTGATGGGTCAACTCCAGAGGCACCGTGTGTGGCTATTAGGTGAGCACCTGGAAGCTAGTCAGTGCGAATGGTTGTCTTGGTCTGGGGATATCCCTCCGGGTTAGCTTGTGTCTAACAGTTGTCCCTCACCATTTGTAGGTGACTCTGGTTACCCCAACCTGTCATGGCTACTGACCCCAGTGAGGAATCCCAGGACAAGGGCAGAGGAATGCTACAATGAGGCCCATGGGCGAACTAGGAGGATGATCGAGCGGACCTTCGGCCTCCTGAAGGCCAGGTTCAGGTGCCTCCATATGACAGGTGGATCCCTATTCTACTCACCAAAGAAGGTGTGCCAGATCATCGTGTCCTGCTGTATGCTTCACAACTTCGCTTTGCGACGACAGGTGCCCTTTCTGCAGGAGGATGGTCCAGATGGCGGTGTTGTTGCAGCTGTGCAGCCTGTGGACAGTGAAGACGAGGAAGCAGAGGAAGAAGACATGGACAACAGGGACTCAGTGATCCAGCAATATTTCCAGTGACACACAGGTAAGAATACAGACCTGCCTACTACATGTACTTAAAAACTACTACCTCTCTACTGTCTGTCGTTTTCACCCAGTGTATGGTCACTGAGTTGTCACTTTCCCTTACGATTTCATAGATGTGGGTCCCACTGTGTGACATCTGCTTTGATTACTCATGGACTAGAGCTGTGCGACATAGGTATGTTGCCATTACCAATGAAAAAGCTTTTTGCCACAGTTATTGCTAATACAGTATTACGAAATCACAGACAGACTCCAGATTTTTTTGTGCTTTAAGGGTGTTTATTTAAGTGCTCAATATTGGAGGGGGTTGTAAAATGGTGAGGGGTGATGGCGGAGGAATGTCCGTGGCAGAGTCCAGTCTATTAGTCTCACAGGTGCATTGCCCAAATGGGCATAGGAGGTGGAGCTAGGGCAGTTTGACGATGGACAGGGTGACAAAGTGGGACAGTAGGATGACAATCAGGGTGGTCTCATTTCTTGGCGGGGGTCTTGGCATCGTTCTCTGTCTTTGTCCTGGATCTCAGGGACCGTTTGCGAGGTGGTTCTCCCTCTGTAGGGGGTGGGGTGCTGGTGTGGTGGTCCTGTGGCGGTGCCTCCTGTCCACTAGCGCCGGCAGAGGTGGTGGGCAGTTCATCGTCCAGGCTAGTGTCAGGGGACCCTTGTAGTGCCATAGTGTCCCTCCTGGTGTTGAGTACTTCCTTCAGCACCCCTACGATGGTGCCCAGGGTGGAATTGATGGTTCTGAGTTCCTCCCTGAAGCCTATATACTGTTCCTCCTGCAGGCGCTGGGTCTCCTGAAACTTGGCCAGTACCGCTGCCATTGTCTCCTGGGAGTGGTGGTAGGCTCCCAAGATGGAGGAGAGGGCCTCGTGGAGAGTGGGTTCCCTGGGCCTGTCCGCCCCCTGTCGCACAGCAGCCCTCCCAGTTCCTCTGTGTTCCTGGGCCTCTGTCCCCTGGACCGTGTGCCCACTACCACTGCCCCCAGGTCCCTGTTGTTGTTGGGGTGGTGGGTTAGCCTGGGTTCCCTGTAGTGGTGGACACACTGCTGATTGACGTGTCCTGGGGACGGAGGTATAGGCCCGCTGGGTGGGTCCTGTGCTGGTGTTTCCAGAGGGGGGAAGCTCTGTAGTGGCCTGTGACTCTGTGTGGGGAACCGACTGTCCCGAGGTCCCCGATGGGCCGGGCTGGTCATCTAGATCCAGTTGCACAGAGGTGCCGTCATCACTGTGGACCTTTTCTGTTGGTGGTGTGGACATGTGTAGACCCTACTGTCTGGTGACGTTGGGTAGGGGTCCTGCAGGGGTATAAAGGCATTATTATTGCATCTATGTGTGTCAAGGTGTGCAATGGGTGGGTGACCGTGTACCCCAGTGCTAGCATTCCTGTGTGGGACCTTGTGTGATTCTGGTTTAGGGGGGTGTATGGGTATGTGCAGTGGGCATGCTTTAGTGATGGGTGTCCATGCTTTGGTGTTGCATGCAGGGCTTGGTGTTGGGATGGGTGGTTTGTGATAGTGGGACATTTGTGAGGAGTAGGAGTGATGGGGGTGAGTGTGAGGGTGGGGGTATGTGCTGGCATGCAGGTAGGGTGGGGGATGTAATAGTAAAGCTTTGACTTTCCAGAGTCCATTCCTCCACCTACTCCTGCGAGGCCCTCAGGATGCAGAATCGCCAAGACCTGTTCCTCCCATGTTGTTAGTTGTGGGGGAGGAGGTAGGGGCCCGCCACCAGTCTGCTGAACCGCCAGGTGGTGTCTGGAGACCACGGAACGCACCTTCCCCCTTAGGTTGTTCCACCTCTTCCTGATGTCCTCCCGATTTCTTGGGTGTTGTCCCACTGCGTTGACCCTGTCCACTATTCTTCGCCATAGCTCCATCTTCCTTGCAATGGAGGTGTGCTGCACCTGTGATCCGAATAGCTGTGGCTCTACCTGGACAATTTCCTCCACCATGACCCTGTGCTCGTCCTCCGAGAACCAGGGGTGTCTTTGCCGTCCCATGGGGTAGTGTAGGCGATGTGTGGGGTGGTGTGTGGGGTGATAAGTGTGCTGATATGTAGTGGGGTGTTGTGTGAGGTGCGTGGAAGTTATGTGGGTGATGGTGTTGTGTGCCTGTGGATGCTAGTGCTGTTTATGGTGGTGTCTCTCTTTGGCTTTCGTTTGTGATTTGTGGTCGTAAAGGTTTGTGGGTGATGTGGGTGTATGTTTGATATTGTATTGAGTGTGTGGGAGTGGTGTGTGTATGTGTTTCAGGTGTGTGTATTTCGAATTGTCCAATGTAGCTGTGTTTTGTAAATGTGTGTGTATTTTGACCGTGGCGGTGTGTACCCCCAATGGAATACCGCGGTTGAAAGACCGCTGCATGGATTCGTGGGTCGTGATAGTGTGGGTGTATTTCTGTTGGCGTGACGGTGGAGGTTTTGTTATCACCATTTTATCACTGACCTTTGGTGTGGCGGACTTGTGTGGGTGTCTGAATTTTGGCAGATTACGAATTGTGGGTCATAATAGCTGTGGCAGAATTCTGCAGCCGCGGCGGTATGGTGGCGATCTTTTGCACGGCAGTAAGCGGCTTTTACCGCCAATGTCATAATGAGGGCCATAGTGAGAATGGCACTGTATTGGAGTGCACACTTTATCAGTGTTGCCGTGACCAACATTTCGTATACAAAACAAGCTGTGGATGGACTACAATGTTCAGTTTAATTCTTGAAAATGTTTTCCTCTGTTTTTCAAATTCAAGTAGCCGTTTTCTACTTTTGTTAACCCCAAAACTAACAACACCAAAAAGCACAAATGCTGAAAGCAGTAAATGATTATATAGTCATTCTGTTGCCTCATTAAAAAGGGTTCATGCTAATGTATTTTGTACTGTGACTTTGACCTATTGTCCATTAGTCAGTCCGATCAAAAGCGAGGTCATGCACATTTAATTTGTTGTTTGAGTTATAGTTTACATGGCTGCTGTGTAAATAGTTGTATCAATTTTCAAATCCGACCCTCAATATGACCCTCAAACCTGCAATGTATCTCAAAGCTTATCCGAGTGTTTTTTGAGGGCAAAGAATTGGTTTGGAGATGAGAACCGCAAGGAAGGAGATCTGAAAGAGCGAATAAATTAATATTAGATCAGTGAGGGTTTTTGCTCTTTGTTCTGTAAACCTCATTATAACATCTGAATCTATAATCGCCTGTTTAATTCTTAGACATCCACAGATAATTATACTTTTGTGAGTTCTATTCACTCTCATCAATAATAAAGAATATTAACATTAAGAATATTACGTTATTCCATTTATCTCCTGCGAAAAAAGTGATTAAAAACATACAAAAACAATGAAATACCAATGACGTTAGACAATGATCTCTGGAATAGCTCGCACTTTACAATGAGGGGAGTTTGGCACAGGCGCATGATTAGAACATTTTACTGTACGTTTAAAAAGCATAGACATTCACTGGAGAAAAACAAAGGCTAAAGTAGAGGTAAGTAAAGCAGGAAGATTTTAACTTCTGAAAAAAACAAACAAAGGCCAAAGTGGAGCTTATGTTAAAATATCCTAGCGATTAACTCACAGGAGTGTAAAGTGCTTAGACAGAACATTAAAAATATCACAAAAGAAACGTCAATACTCTGGAATGGATTGAGAGATATAGCAGCAAATATGGTCATGCATGGGGAAATGTAAGCGCTCAGCGATAGCTAAGACATTAATAACGCGCATCTGCTCTAAAAGGACCTGAAGTTACAACAGCGAACATGTACATGCACATGAAAATTTTAAGTGCATAGTGATAGCTAAGATACTCATAAAATATGTCTATCTGATGGAACGCTAGTAGCTAAAAATAATGAATAAAGGGAGGGCAATTGACCATTAATCGGGATATGGTACGCTGAAATTGCACGTGTTCAAAGAAACTATGCCACTTGCACACTGTAGGTTGCAGAGGTAGGAATTGTCTTTTCCGGACAGACTCTAACTGGAACCATAAGAATCTTTAAAGAGTTCATGTATGATTCTCCTTGGACCAAGTCAGTTGACTCAAAACGAGATTCCTTACCTCACTGCAGATTCTAATTCCGTGTTGAAAAGATTTTAACAGTATACGCCGGGAATGCAGCAGCGCCAGGCAGCACCATGGCAGATGGTTAAAAAAAACACAAATTCATATTTGCAGACCCTGCAATTAACAATCCTGGAAAGGGAGGGCCATTTGGGGCTTAATTATTTGATCTGGAGGCCTATCATCCTTGCAGCCATCATTTGTTTAAGGCAAGCTTTCCCTATCTGCACTGAAGTTATGGTTGGGGGCTCAAACAATGCGGGTGTTTGTTGGCATAGGATGTTGCCACTGCTTGTAACACCGGTGTGCTCTTCAATTCAGCCATGTCGCTTACCTTTGACAGTGATCTTATCTGTTATTTAAAAATTGCTTTAAAAGCTGTGTGGGTGAGCAGACGCTTGCTCAGCTCAGACTGATTAATTTGAAGAGTGTCAAATGATTTTTTAAGAAAGTTGGTCCAAGGGCACTTCGTTAAGATAAAAACGTGCAGGGAACTGATTTCAGGGTATTAGGCGGCACCTTTGTAATCCTGTAATAACACTTTACAGAGGCACACATATTAGCCCACATTTGGCCCACCAGTCTGAATTTCAGTCCGATCATGCAGCCTCATGTGTACTTGGACAGCTTGAAGCCCGTTTATATGTTTCAAGATAGAACTTTTCTGTTATTTTAGTGAGTTGCCCTGGGTAGGCTTTGTGGTGATAATAAATTGCGGGTAGAAGAGTGGACCCTATAGACCATCATATTGGATCTTTTTAAGGACTTTCTAATAAGTTGTTGAGTTGGCAGACTCTGGTGATTATCAGTTCGGCCTTTCCTGCAAGGTGCCTCAAATGGATTTTAGCTCCTCCCTTCGAGGACAGACAAACTCCCAGGTAATTTTATGATTCTGCAACTTTGATTTTTAATGGGCCCAAATTCCTGTCGTGATTTGTTTTCTTGGTAGTTCTCCCGCAGATTATAACTTTTATTTTAGATTCGTTTGCTGTCATTCTGTTAATCTCATTATATTTATGAAGCAAGTTAAGTGTTTTCTGGATCCCAGTCCTAGAGTGATCCAGAAGAATGATATCATCTGCATACTGTAAAAGCGTGACCTCGGTGTCCCCGATTTTTGGTGGGATCAAGTTGGCATGTTTTAGCGCCAGGCACATGTCCGCTGTGTACAGGTTAAAAAGGGCGCAAGAGTGCATCCTTGCTTTAGGCCATTATCCATTGGAATCTTTCTTGTGACAGCCATCTGTGACAGCTTGACCCTCACCCAGGTTGAGGTGTATAATGAAGTTATTGCCTGAGTCAGGCTTTTTGGAATGCCCCAGCACTGCAGTTTTCTCCATAAGTTATTCCTGTCAATCGAGCGGCGGAATAGTCAACAAAACAAGTGCAAGGGGGGAGCTTCTTCTGACTAGTAGCCTGGTGAATTAAGTATGAGCGTGCTATTATATTGCCCATGGTTGAGGAATTCACCTTGAAGCCGGTTTGCCAAAATGGGACTATCTCATTTGCCTCCCCCAAGCGCTCAAGTTCTTTCAAGAGGACGGAAGCATGCGCCTTGTCTTAAATAGCAAGAAGGGCAATGTAGGAGGCTGGACTGGCTTGTAGTGAGTACCAAGGGGTACTTGCACCTTGCACCAGGCCCAGTTATCCCTTATTAGTGTATAGGGTGTCTAGCAGCTTAGGCTGATAGATAATGGTAGCTTAGCAGAGCAGCTTAGACTGAACTAGGAGACGTGTGAAGCTACTACAGTACCACCTAGTGTCATATGCACAATATCATAAGAAAACACAATACACAGTTATACTAAAAATAAAGGTACTTTATTTTTATGACAATATGCCAAAGTATCTTAGAGTGTACACTCAGTGAGAGGATAGGAAATATACACAAGATATATATACACAATAGCAAAAATATGCAGTATAGTCTTAGAAAACAGTGCAAACAATGTATAGTTACAATAGGATGCAATGGGGACACATAGGGATAGGGGCAACACAAACCATATACTCCAAAAATGGAATGCGAACCACGAATGGACCCCAAACCTATGTGACCTTGTAGAGGGTCGCTGGGACTATTAGAAAATAGTGAGAGTTAGAAAAATAACCCTCCCCAAGACCCTGAAAAGTGAGTGCAAAGTGCACTAAAGTTCCCCTAAGGTCAAAGTAGTCGTGTTAGAGGAATAATGCAGGAAAGACACAAGCCAGCAATGCAACAACTGTGGATTTCCAATCTAGGGTACCTGTGGAACAAGGGGACCAAGTCCAAAAGTCACAAGCAAGTCGGAGATGGGCAGATGCCCAGGAAATGCCAGCTGCGGGTGCAAAGAAGCTTCTACTGGACAGAAGAAGCTGAGGTTTCTGCAGGAACGAAAAGGGCTAGAGACTTCTCCTTTGGTGGACGGATTCCACTCGCCTTGGCGAGTTGTGCAGAAGTATTTTCCCGCCGAAAGGACGCCAACAAGCCTTGCTAGTTGCAAATTGTGCGTTTGGCGTTTTTGGACGCTGCCGGGGCCCAGGAGGGACCAGGAGGTCGCAAATTGGACCTGAAGAGAGAGGGGATGTCTAGCAAGACAAAGAGCCCTCACTGAAGCAGGTAGCACCCGGAGAAGTGCCAGAAACAGGCACTACAAGGATGCGTGAAACGGTGCTCGCCGAAGTTGCACAAAGGAGTCCCACATCGCCGGAGACCAACTTAGAAAGTCGTGCAATGCAGGTTAGAGTGCCGTGGACACAGGCTTGGCTGTGCACAAAGGATTTCCACCGGAAGTGCACAGGGGCCGGAGTAGCTGCAAAGTCGCGGTTCCCAGCAATGCAGCCCAGCGAGGTGAGGCAAGGACTTACCTCCACCAAACTTGGGCTGAAGAGTCACTGGACTGTGGGGGTCACTTGGACAGAGTCGCTGGATTCGAGGGACCTCGCTCGTCGTGCTTAGAGGAGACCCAAGGGACCGGTAATGCAGCTTTTTGGTGCCTGCGGTTGCAGGGGGAAGATTCCGTCGACCCACGGGAGATTTCTTCGGAGCTTCTGGTGCAGAGAGGAGGCAGACTACCCCCACAGCATGCACAAGCAGGAAAACAGTCGAGAAGGCGGCAGGATCAGCGTTACAGAGTTGCAGTAGTCGTCTTTGCTACTATGTTGCAGGTTTGCAGGCTTCCAGCGCGGTCAGCAGTCGGTTCCTTATCAGAAGGTGAAGAGAGAGATGCAGAGGAACTCGGATGAGCTCTTGCATTCGTTATCTAAAGTTTCCCCAGAGACAGAGACCCTAAATAGCCAGAAAAGAGGGTTTGGCTACTTAGGAGAGAGGATAGGCTACTAACACCTGAAGGAGCCTATCAGCAGGAGTCTCTGACGTCACCTGGTGGCACTGGCCACTCAGAGCAGTCCAGTGTGCCAGCAGCACCTCTGTTTCCAAGATGGCAGAGGTCTGGAGCACACTGGAGGAGCTCTGGACACCTCCCAGGGGAGGTGCAGGTCAGGGGAGTGGTCACTCCCCTTTCCTTTGTCCAGTTTCGCGCCAGAGCAGGGGCTAAGGGGTCCCTGAACCGGTGTAGACTGGCTTATGCAGAATTGGGCACATCTGTGCCCAACAAAGCATTTCCAGAGGCTGAGGGAGGCTACTCCTCCCCTGCCTTCACACCATTTTCCAAAGGGAGAGGGTGTCACACCCTCTCTCAGAGGAAGTTTTTTGTTCTGCCATCCTGGGCCAGGCCTGGCTGGACCCCAGGAGGGCAGCTGCCTGTCTGAGGGGTTGGCAGCAGCAGCAGCTGCAGTGAAACCCCAGGAAGGGCAGTTTGGCAGTACCAGGGTCTGTGCTACAGACCACTGGGATCATGGGATTGTGCCAACTATGCCAGGATGGCATAGAGGGGGCAATTCCATGATCATAGACATGTTACATGGCCATATTCGGAGTTACCATTGTGAAGCTACATATAGGTAGTGACCTATATGTAGTGCACGCGTGTAATGGTGTCTCCGCACTCACAAAGTTCAGGGAATTGGCTCTGAACAATGTGGGGGCACCTTGGCTAGTGCCAGGGTGCCCTCACACTAAGTAACTTTGCACCTAACCTTTACCAGGTAAAGGTTAGACATATAGGTGACTTATAAGTTACTTAAGTGCAGTGAAAAATGGCTGTGAAATAACGTGGACGTTATTTCACTCAGGCTGCAGTGGCAGGCCTGTGTAAGAATTGTCAGAGCTCCCTATGGGTGGCAAAAGAAATGCTGCAGCCCATAGGGATCTCCTGGAACCCCAATACCCTGGGTACCTCAGTACCATATACTAGGGAATTATAAGGGTGTTCCAGTAAGCCAATGTCAATTGGTAAAAATGGTCACTAGCCTGTCAGTGACAATTTGGAAAGAAATGAGAGAGCATAACCACTGAGGTTCTGGTTAGCAGAGCCTCAGTGAGACAGTTAGTCACTACACAGGTAACACATTCAGGCACACTTATGAGCACTAGGGCCCTGGGTTACCAGGGTCCCAGTGACACATACAACTAAAACAACATATATACAGTGAAAAATGGGGGTAACATGCCAGGCAAGATGGTACTTTCCTACACAACCCCCCCCCCAAACGAAGGACAATAAGACTAGCCATGACCTGATGAGTCTTCATTGTCTAAGTGGAAATATCTGGAGAGTCCATCTGCATTGGAGTGGCTACTCCCAGGTCTATGTTCCACTGTATAGTCCATTCCCTGTAGGGATATGGACCACCTCAACAATTTAGGATTTTCACCTTTCATTTGTTTTAGCCAAAGTAGAGGTTTGTGGTCTGTCTGAACAATGAAGTGAGTGCCAAACAGGTATGGCCTCAACTTCTTCAGAGCCCAGACCACAGCAAAGGCCTCCCTCTCAATGGCAGACCAACGCTTTTCTCTAGGGGTCAACCTTCTACTAATAAAAGCAACAGGTTGATCCTGGCCCTCAGAATTAAGTTGTGATAGGACTGCCCCTACTCCTAATTCAGATGCATCAGTTTGGACATAGAATTTTTTAGAGTAACAAGGGCTTTTCAGGACAGGTGCAGAGCACATGGCCTGCTTCAGCTCCTCAAAAGCTTTCTGACAGTTTGCTGTCCATAATACCTTTTTAGGCATTTTCTTGGATGTGAGGTCATTAAGAGGGGCTGCAATGGAGCCATAGTTCTTAATGAACCTCCTGTAATACCCAGTGAGGCCTAGGAAGGCTCTCACCTGAGTCTGAGTGGTAGGGGGAACCCAATCAATAATAGTTTGGATTTTCCCCTGAAGTGGTGCAATCTGTTCCCCACCAACAAGGTGTCCCAGATAAACCACCTTACCCTGCCCTATCTGGCACTTTGAAGCCTTGATAGTGAGGCCTGCCTTTTGAAGGGCCTCCAAAACTTTCCATAGGTGGACCAGGTGATCATCCCAGCTGGAGCTAAAGACAGCTATATCGTCCAAATATGCTGCACTGAAAGCTTCCAGCCCTTGCAGGACTGTGTTCACCAACCTCTGAAAAGTGGCAGGTGCATTTTTCAACCCAAAAGGCATTACAGTAAACTGGTAATGTCCTCCAATGGTAGAAAATGCAGTCTTAGATTTAGCATCTTCTGATTATTTGATCTGCCAATACCCTGCAGTCAAATCAAAAGTGCTTCGATACTTGGCAGATGCCAGTGTATCTATAAGCTCATCTGCCCTGGGTATAGGGTGAGCATCAGTTTTGGTTACCAAGTTGAGACCTCTATAGTCTACACAAAACCGCATTTCTTTCTTTCCATCTTTAGAATTGGGTTTCGGTACCAGTACCACAGGAGAAGCCCATGGACTGTCAGAGTGCTCAACCACTCCTAGTTCCAACATTTTCTGAACTTCTTGCTTTATGCAGTCCCTGACATGGTCAGGCTGCCTATAGATCTTACTTTTGACAGGTAAACTGTCTCCAGTATCTATAGTGTGCTCACACCAAGAAGTGGTGCCTGGCACAGTAGAGAAGAGTTCTGAAAATTGTCCTAGGAGATTTATGCAATGGTCTTTCTGCTCAGCAGTAAGACAATCTGCCAAAACTACACCTTCCACAAGAGCATCTTCTTCTGTGGAAGAGAAGAGATCAGGTAGAGGATCACTGTCTTCTTCCTGTCCCTCATCAGTTGCCATGAGCAGGGTGAGATCAGCCCTGTCATAGTAGGGTTTCAGGCGGTTGACATGGAGCACCCTAAGGGGACTCCTGGCAGTGCCTAAGTCAACCAAGTAGGTGACTTCACCCTTCTTTTCAACAATTGTGTGGGGACCATTCCATTTATCTTGGAGTGCTCTTGGGGCCACAGGCTCCAAGACCCACACTTTCTGCCCTGGTTGGTACTGAACCAAAACAGCCTTCTGATCATGCCATTGCTTCTGGAGCTCTTGGCTGGCCTGAAGGTTTTTACTGGCCTTTTTCATGTACTCAGCCATCCTTGATCTGAGGCCAAGTACATAATCCACAATATCGTGCTTAGGAGCTTTTAAAGGTTGTTCCCAACCCTCCTTTACAAGTGTGAGTGGACCCCTAACAGGGTGTCCAAAAAGAAGTTCAAAGGGGCTGAAGCCCACTCCTTTCTGGGGTACCTCCCTGTAGGCAAAAAGGAGGCATGGCAGAAGGATATCCCATCTCCTGCGGAGTTTTTCAGGGAGACCCATAATCATGCCTTTGAGAGTTTTATTAAATCTCTCCACCAGTCCATTTGTTTGTGGATGATAGGGTGTTGTGAACTTGTACGTTACACCACACTCCTTCCACATGGCCTTTAAGTATGCAGACATGAAATTGCTTCCTCTGTCTGATACCACTTCCTTTGGGAAGCCCACCCTGGAAAATATTCCCAGGAGGGCCTTTGCCACTGCAGGAGCTGTAGTGGTCCTTAAAAGAATAGCTTCAGGATATCTTGTGGCATGGTCCACTACCACCAAGATAAACCTATTGCCTGAAGCAGTAGGAGGGTCAAGGGGGCCAACTATGTCAACCCCTACCCTTTCAAAGGGAACCCCAACCACAGGCAGTGGGATAAGGGGTGCCTTTGGGGTGCCACCTGTCTTGCCACTGGCTTGGCAGGTTTCACAGGACTTACAAAATTCCTTTGTGTCCTCAGACATCCTAGGCCAATGAAACAGGGGAACAAGCCTGTCCCAAGTTTTCATTTGTCCTAGATGCCCAGCTAAGGGAATGTCATGTGCCAGTGTTAGGAGGAACTTTCTGTACTCCTGAGGAATCACTAATCTCCTGGCAGCTCCAGGATTAGGATCCCTATGCTCAGTGTACAAGAGGTTGTCCTCCCAGTAAACTCTGTGAGAGTCACTGACATCCCCATTAGCCTGTTTGACAGCTTGCTGTCTGAGACCCTCTAATGTGGGACAGGTTTGCTGTGCCACACTCAGCTCCTCTCTGGCAGGCCCCCCTTCACCCAAAAGCTCAGCAGTGTCTGCTTCCAGCTCCTCTGGTGTAGGTTCTGCACAGGGAGGGAATTCTTCTTCCTCAGAAGTAGAATCCACTGTAGAGGGAGGGATAGTAGGAAGTGGTTTGCTTCTACTAGCCCTAGCTTTAGGGAGCACTTGGTCCATTGTTCCAGGATCCAAGCTTCCCTGTCCTTTTTGCTTTTTGGCCTGAGCCCTTGTCAAAGCAAAAATATGCCCTGGGATGCCCAGCATTGCTGCATGGGCCTCCAACTCCACATCTGACCAAGCTGATGTCTCCAAATCATTCCCTAATAGACAGTCTACAGGTAAATCTGAAGCTACCACAACTTTCTTTGGACCAGTTACACCCCCCCCCCAGTTGAGATTTACAACAGCCATGGGGTGGCTTTGTGTTATGTTGTGAGCATTGGTTACTTGGTACTGGTGTCCAAGTATGTGTTGTTCAGGGTGCACCAGTTTCTCAATCACCATTGTGACACTGGCACCTGTGTCCCTGTAGGCCTGGACCTCAACACCATTTATTAGGGTTAGTTGCTTGTACTTCTCCAAGTTATGGGGGCAAGCAACCAAAGTGGCTAAATCAATAGCCCCTTCAGAGACTAAAGTAGCCTCTGTGGTCTCCCTAATCAGACCAACCCCAACTAAATTACCAAAAGTGAGCCCAGCTACTCCCTTGGATTGGCTATTAGTAGGTTTGCTCCCACCACCACTGCTATTAGTAGGGACACTAGGTGTAGCAGTAGGGGTTGTAGTGGTAGGAGCTGTGGTGCCTTTCTTTGGACAACTGGGATCTGTTGTCCAATGGCCTTTTATTTTACATAAATAGCACCATGGTTTCTTTTCCTTGTTCTGATTAAAGGAGGATTTGGACCCACCACCCCCACCAGAGTGTTTTTGTGGGCCTGATGAAGACTCATTTTTAGATTTGTCCCCACCCTTGTCAGAAGACTTACCATCCTTCTTTTTGTTGCCATCTTTGTCACCCCCTGTATGAACTTTTCTGTTCACTCTTGTTCTGACCCATTTGTCTGCCTTCTTTCCCAATTCTTGGGGAGAGGTCAGATCAGAGTCCACCAAGTACTGGTGCAACAAATCAGACACACAATTATTAAGAATATGCTCTCTCAGGATCAAGTTATACAGGCTGTCATAATCAGTAACTTTACTGCCATGTAACCACCCCTCCAAGGCCTTCACTGCCTGGTCAATGAAATCAACCCAGTCTTGTGAAGACTCCTTTTTGGTCTCTCTGAACTTTATCCTGTACTGTTCAGTGGTTAAGCCATAACCATCCAGGAGTGCATTCTTAAGAACTTGGAAATTATTAGCATCATTTTCTTTCACAGTAAGGAGCCTATCTCTACCTTTTCCACTAAATGATAGCCATAGGATAGCAGCCCACTGCCTTTGAGGGACATCCTGTACAACACAGGCCCTCTCAAGTGCAGCAAACCACTTGTTAATGTCATCCCCCTCCTTATAAGGGGGAACTATCTTGTGCAGATTCCTGGAATCATGCTCTTTTGCAGGATGACTATGGGGAATACTGCTGCTGCCACCATGGGTATCTAAACCCAACTTCTGTCTTTCCTTCTCTAATTCAAAAGACTGTCTATCCAAATCCAGCTGTTGCTTTTTAAGCTTCAGTCTGGTTTGTTCCACCCTCAACTTATTGAGTTCCCTCTCTAACATTCTGTCATCAGGGTTGGTGGGAGGGACATTTCTAGAAACAGAGCTATGATGGGAATGAACAGAAGGAGACCTGTCCCTTACAGAAGCCACCCTAACAGCTTGGTTTACAGAAACATTACTACCAGTATGGTGAGAATAAATGCTTTTGCTATGATGTGAGACAACACTATTTATTTGGTGTGGCTCATCATCATTACCATCTATGCTAGATTGTCTAGTAATGGGCAGGCTAGGAAGTTTCTTTCCTGAATCTTTTCCTGGGGGAGTCCCTGAATCAGATTGGGAACTATTAGGTACTTTTTCAACAGATGGGGCACCTATGGCCTTATCCTGTTCTCTAAGCATGTTAAGTAACAGTTCCAAGGAAGGATTCTTCCCTACACTCAAACCTCTCTCTATACAGAGACTCCTTGCTCTTTTCCAGCTAAGGTTGTCATATGCAAGTTTGGACAGATCAACACTTTGGCCTGTGCCAGACATTTTTTTGAGAGAGTTAAAGTGATAGAAAAAGAGAAAAAAGTTTTCAGAATTTTTTGGAAAGACAGAAAAAACTTTTTAACCTTTTAAGAACTTTTTGAAAGTTTAGAGGTACTTTTCAGCACTTAGAAAAGAGTGAAAAGAGGAAATGCAAAACTTTTTGGCTATGTGTATATACACTGACCTTGTTTTGTATATTTTTCTCTTATGAAAAGTACAATGACAAGAGTGGTAAGTAGTCTCAAGCACTTATCCCACCACTGCACAACCAATGTAGGAGGCTGGACTGGCTTGTAGTGAGTACCAAGGGGTACTTGCACCTTGCACCAGGCCCAGTTATCCCTTATTAGTGTATAGGGTGTCTAGCAGCTTAGGCTGATAGATAATGGTAGGTTAGCAGAGCAGCTTAGGCTGAACTAGGAGACGTGTGAAGCTACTACAGTACCACCTAGTGTCATATGCACAATATCATAAGAAAACACAATACACAGTTATACTAAAAATAAAGGTACTTTATTTTTATGACAATATGCCAAAGTATCTTAGAGTGTACCCTCAGTGAGAGGATAGGAAATATACACAAGATATATATACACAATAGCAAAAATATGCAGTATAGTCTTAGAAAACAGTGCAAACAATGTATAGTTACAATAGGATGCAATGGGGACACATAGGGATAGGGGCAACACAAACCATATACTCCAAAAATGGAATGCGAACCACGAATGGACCCCAAACCTATGTGAACTTGTAGAGGGTCGCTGGGACTATTAGAAAATAGTGAGAGTTAGAAAAATAACCCTCCCCAAGACCCTGAAAAGTGAGTGCAAAGTGCACTAAAGTTCCCCTAAGGACAAAGTAGTCGTGTTAGAGGAATAATGCAGGAAAGACACAAACCAGCAATGCAACAACTGTGGATTTCCAATCTAGGGTACCTGTGGAACAAGGGGACCAAGTCCAAAAGTCACAAGCAAGTCGGAGATGGGCAGATGCCCAGGAAATGCCAGCTGCGGGTGCAAAGAAGCTTCTACTGGACAGAAGAAGCTGAGGTTTCTGCAGGAACGAAAAGGGCTAGAGACTTCCCCTTTGGTGGACAGATCCCACTCGCCTTGAAGAGTCGTGCAGAAGTGTTTTCCGCCGAAAGGACACCAACAAGCCTTGCTAGTTGCAAATCGTGCGTTTGGCGTTTTTGGACGCTGCCGGGGCCCAGGAGGGACCATGAGGTCGCAAATTAGACCTGAAGAGAGAGGGGACGTCGAGCAAGACAAAGAGCCCTCACTGAAGCAGGTAGCACCCGGAGAAGTGCCAGAAACAGGCACTACGAGGATGTGTGAAACGGTGCTCGCCGAAGTTGCACAAAGGAGTCCCACGTCGCCGGAGACCAACTTAGAAAGTCGTGCAATGCAGGTTAGAGTGCCGTGGACACAGGCTTGGCTGTGCACAAAGGATTTCCGCCGGAAGTGCACAGGGGCCGGAGTAGCTGCAAAGTCGCGGTTCCCAGCAATGCAGCCCAGCGAGGTGAGGCAAGGACTTACCTCCACCAAACTTGGGCTGAAGAGTCACTGGACTGTGGGGGTCACTTGGACAGAGTCGCTGGATTCGAGGGACCTCGCTCGTCATGCTGAGAGGAGACCCAAGGGACCGGTAATGCAGCTTTTTGGTGCCTGCGGTTGCAGGGGGAAGATTCCGTCGACCCACGGGAGATTTCTTCGGAGCTTCTGGTGCAGAGAGGAGGCAGACTACCCCCACAGCATGCACAAGCAGGAAAACAGTCGAGAAGGCGGCAGGATCAGCGTTACAGAGTTGCAGTAGTCGTCTTTGCTACTATGTTGCAGGTTTGCAGGCTTCCAGCGCGGTCAGCAGTCGGTTCCTTATCAGAAGGTGAAGAGAGAGATGCAGAGGAACTCGGATGAGCTCTTGCATTCGTTATCTAAAGTTTCCCCAGAGACAGAGACCCTAAATAGCCAGAAAAGAGGGTTTGGCTACTTAGGAGAGAGGATAGGCTACTAACACCTGAAGGAGCCTATCAGCAGGAGTCTCTGACGTCACCTGGTGGCACTGGCCACTCAGAGCAGTCCAGTGTGCCAGCAGCACCTCTGTTTCCAAGATGGCAGAGGTCTGGAGCACACTGGAGGAGCTCTGGACACCTCCCAGGGGAGGTGCAGGTCAGGGGAGTGGTCACTCCCCTTTCCTTTGTCCAGTTTCGCGCCAGAGCAGGGGCTAAGGGGTCCCTGAACCGGTGTAGACTGGCTTATGCAGAATTGGGCACATCTGTGCCCAACAAAGCATTTCCAGAGGCTGGGGGAGGCTACTCCTCCCCTGCCTTCACACCATTTTCCAAAGGGAGAGGGTGTCACACCCTCTCTCAGAGGAAGTTCTTTGTTCTGCCATCCTGGGCCAGGCCTGGCTGGACCCCAGGAGGGCAGCTGCCTGTCTGAGGGGTTGGCAGCAGCAGCAGCTGCAGTGAAACCCCAGGAAGGGCAGTTTGGCAGTACCAGGGTCTGTGCTACAGACCACTGGGATCATGGGATTGTGCCAACTATGCCAGGATGGCATAGAGGGGGCAATTCCATGATCATAGACATGTTACATGGCCATATTCGGAGTTACCATTGTGAAGCTACATATAGGTAGTGACCTATATGTAGTGCACGCGTGTAATGGTGTCCCCGCACTCACAAAGTTCAGGGAATTGGCTCTGAACAATGTGGGGGCACCTTGGCTAGTGCCAGGGTGCCCTCACACTAAGTAACTTTGCACCTAACCTTTACCAGGTAAAGGTTAGACATATAGGTGACTTATAAGTTACTTAAGTGCAGTGAAAAATGGCTGTGAAATAACGTGGACGTTATTTCACTCAGGCTGCAGTGGCAGGCCTGTGTAAGAATTGTCAGAGCTCCCTATGGGTGGCAAAAGAAATGCTGCAGCCCATAGGGATCTCCTGGAACCCCAATACCCTGGGTACCTCAGTACCATATACTAGGGAATTATAAGGGTGTTCCAGTAAGCCAATGTCAATTGGTAAAAATGGTCACTAGCCTGTCAGTGACAATTTGGAAAGAAATGAGAGAGCATAACCACTGAGGTTCTGGTTAGCAGAGCCTCAGTGAGACAATTAGTCACTACACAGGTAACACATTCAGGCACACTTATGAGCACTGGGGCCCTGGGTTACCAGGGTCCCAGTGACACATACAACTAAAACAACATATATACAGTGAAAAATGGGGGTAACATGCCAGGCAAGATGGTACTTTCCTACAGGCAAGGAGGTGATATTTAGCTGGGTCCTGCCTATCTCCCTTCCTGAATATGGGGTGTGAAATCGAGTCCCTCCAATACTCTGGGACCTGCCCAGTCTGTACGCATGCATGATACAGTGAAAGGAGTGCTGCAGACCACAAGTCAATGTTGTCCTTAAAAACTTGGGCTGGAATGCCGTTTGTAACAGGAGAGCCAGTAGCTCTGATCTTGCACAAGATTTTTGAAATGTCGTTGAAAGTTAATGTTGACTCATGGTTCTGAGCATCAGCAGGAGAGCCTGATTTACTCAAGAGGATGTTACTTGCCGTTCTTGCAACGTATGACTTGTTTATATGCTGTGATGACTGGGATTCATTAATTACATTGATTTTTGTATCTTTCAGACATACTTTATTTTTACTGTCTCCATAAGTCAACCTGACTCCATCTGCTGTTTGCAGACCAGACCAGTTGCTTGTGTTGTTTAGTTAGTGCCCGCAGTTTAGACTGCAACTCTATTTTATTTGATGCTTTATATGATTTTTGGCTTGCTTTCTGAAGCCTGCATACATTCCCCTTGCACTTCATTATGGGGCCCATTTTTGGTAGGGATTTTGGTGAAAGTCTTTTGTGGTGCTTATATGGGGTCTAAGGTGAGATGGATGTCTTTTGTGATAGTCACCCAGTTGTCCAGCGGGTATTTGCCATTTTGGTTCTGAAGAACGGGGCCTCTGGAGGATTTCAAAACTTTGAGATTGGGTGCCATTTTATTTGCTGGATTCATTGTCAGTTTGCGCGCCTTTTGAGGTGCCCACTGCCTCCTGGCATTTGTGCTTAGTTGTGCTTACTTTAACACAGTGCGGAGAGGTAGATGGAGGTTCTCTTGTGATAGTAAAATTTGAAAGTTCTCTAGGATCTCCAGAGTTTTTTCTGTGGCAAACACATAGTCAAGAGTATGTATTCCCTTAAAGGTTTTAGGGATTTTTAAAGCTGTGGATTTATTTTCCAGTATGAGCTGGACAGAATTGAGGCACTGATTACTGAGCAAACGTCAGAGCGGGTTAAAGAGAGAACTCATTATGGGGTGGTCTGTCAAAGTTACTCCCAAATGGTGTATATTGACATTCCCTCAGATCAAGATTCCATGGTTGACATAGTTGCAAAGCGCAGCTTCTAGTGATTCACATAGTTGGGTCAGCCTATCAGCTTGTTCTGACCCAAAACTATTGAAGTAGAGATTGACAAGTAAAATCCTTAGCTGCTGGTCATTTATGTTTAGTTCTTCTCAGGTGATCAATTGTGTCATCTCATCCTGTACTTTGATTTTTTTTAACTTTCAAATCCAGGCTGATATTATGGTATATGGAGAGGCCACGAGATGGCCTCCTGAAGATGTTTGTTTTTTTAGCAACTTGATGTATTTCCTAAAAAATGAGAATAGTTATATGAGTTGTTGACCAAGTTGTTTTTCGAAGGTTCAACCTCCTTCTTGCCTGCCACATTTGCCTTAAAGATAGGATATATAATGATTGACATGCAGTCCATTGTCCTTTGTTCATTGTTATGTAATGTTTGCTGTTGCTGTTTTGCTGTTTTGTTTTTAGCATTTTTTTATCTTTTTGTAAGAGCCCTTGTCTATTGATTCTCCACGTGATTTACATTGATATTGGTGGATGAAGAAATATTTTCCTCTCTTGGCACTTTGTGAGCTGTGGGAGCTTTAGGAGCTAACTTATAGGCATCCACCCTGAGGATTGTGGGAGTGCTAACTGTTTATCCCTGTATTGGTGTGACTGTGACAGGCAGGATGGTTGTCTCTCTGCATGCCAGGTCTCCTTGTGCTATTAAAGCATTGAGTGCTGTTTCCAATAGCAGGTTTGCAGTGTTGGCTGATGTTAAGTGGGATGGGTGCAGGCTAATTTTAATTGGGGGTTGAAAAGCAAGCTTTTAGTCCACGATCATTGAGGTAAGAAAAGTGCATAGTTTTTCGACTATTCAGTGAGTGGCACATGTTGTTTTCTCTTTTTTTAAGTGGGCTGGCACTTTGCTCCCTTTGCTCCTGGATGTTAAGTTTCTCCTCCAGCTTGGCAATCGATGTTGCTAGGGCTTGGATCAGATCTAATTGTAGCTCTAATTTATCTGACTTTCAGGTCAGGGCATTTATCATCACAACCAGGGTAGAATTAATTGATCCCAATAATTTGCTCTGCTCACTGTAAGACTGAGGAGTGGGCTGAGCTGTCCTATTATGTTGACTAGGACTCACAATGAAACTCAGGTCCTGTGACATTATTGGCTGAGCATTTTGAGTGTTTTACTGCTGGGTACCTTCATCTTTTCTTTCACAGTTGTAGTCCTCTCTCCACTGTGCTTTACTATGTGAAGATTTCCTGGAATCAGGAGTTCCCGTCTGCTCCTATGCAATCCATATGGACACCATATTTCCTGTTCTGTTGCCCTGTGAGTATATACCACCCACTTGTACTCCAGAGTTATACATCTGAGCAGCAGTTGTAATTAGCGGAGTTGGGCAGCAGAGGGCCCTTGGTGCAGGGGATCTGCTTTAGGTCAGCTGGAGCTATAGACACAAGAAGTGCTAGTAACGCTCTTACCCTTATCATGCCAACACTCCACTTTTGTTGTAAAGTCAAACTCCCCCAGTCCCTGCTCTGGTGCAAAACTGGACAAAGGAAAGGGGAGTGGCCACTCCTCTGTCCCAGAGCTCTTTCAGAGTGTCCTTGGGTTTAGCCATCTTGGATTCCAAGGTAGTGGGGCACTCTGGGAGCATCTGAGTGGCCAGTGCCAACAGGTGATGAAAGAGCCTTCCCCTGATAGGTGCTTACCTGTGTAGCTGACCAATCCCCCTTTCAGGGCTACTTAGGGTCTCTCCTCTGGGTGTTTCCTCATAAAGGATGCACAGGAATCCTGTGCATCGTTTACTTCACCTTCTACCGACAAAATTGCATCTGGACCCTCCAGGAACTCTACAAATTGCAACAAAGAAGTAAGGACGACTTCTGCAACATTGTATCTTCCTTTCTGCCAGCAACTGTTTCCAGGTCGTGCATCCTCTGAGGACTGCCTGTCTTCAGCCTGTACCAGAAGAACAAAGGAATCTCCTTTGAAGTGAACGAGTCACTTCCCTGCTTCAACAGGCACCCCTCTGCAGTGAAGACAGCAGGTGTGGGTCCCCTCTCCTGACGAAGTGTATGGATCCATCAACACAGGTGGTAGACTGAATTTGTTCTGATGGTCCTAAGGTCCAGCTGTTCAAATTTGGTGGAGGTAAGAGCTTGCCTCCCCATGCAAGACAGTACCTCCCTCCACTGTATGTTTTGCAGTTGCCAAGGCTTGTGTGCAACTTTCGACAAAGATCTTCATGCACAGCACAGCTCCGGCCCCCAGCACTCCATCCTGTGATGCACAGCTTCCTGAGTGGTTCTCCGGTGGCGTGTGATCCCTTCGTGTTGTGCTGCATGGGCCTCCATTTTCACCTTCTTTGTCCCTGTGTTGTGGGACTCCTGTGTGCACACGCTGGTCGTCTGAGGGCTCTCTGAATTCATGAGAGCCCCCTCTGTCTCTCCCTCCTGGGTAGAGGCCACCAGGTTCCTCCTGGTCCCGGACAGCGCCATTTTTCACTAACTGTGAGCTTTACATGTGCCAAGGATTGTTGGCGGAATCCACCAACGCAAACCAGACTGCAATCTTCCATCAGGCGTGGGCATCATTTGCACCAACGAGGAACCTGCATACGTCTTCTTGGCTGTAGTACTGACTGTTCTTCTTCACTGGTGGTTCTTCTTTTGCACCTTCATCTGGGTTAGCAGGGGCTCCTGCTCTCCCTGGACTCTTCAGTGCTTCTTGGACTTGGTCCCCTTCTTCCAACCGTCTTCAGGTCCAGGAATCCATCATTGGTGTCTTGCAGTCTCTTCTGGTTCTTGCATAATCTTTCTTGTGTCCGTGATTTTCACTATTTGCACTGTTTTCTAACTGTTTTCACATATAATTCTGTATTCTAGCGTATATACTGTGTATATTACTTACATCCTAAGGGAGTATGGTCTCTAAGGTATTTTTTGGCAATGTGTCACTAAAAATAAAGTACCTTTATTTTTGTAACACTGAGTATTTTCTTTTATGTGTGTAAGTACTGTTTGACTACAGTGGTAGTGCATGAGCTTTGCATGTCTCCTAGGTAAGCCTTGGCTGCTCAGCTACAGCTACCCCTAGACAGCCTGGCTTCTAGACACTGCCTACATTTCACTAATAAGGGATAACTGGACCTGGTATAAGGTGCAAGTACCCTTGGTACCCACTACAAACCAGGAAACCCTCCTACAGGCAGGGAACAGGAACAGCGAGATGGGGCAATTGTTCTGGAGGTCATTGGGGTCTGTGGAGGGTTTCAGGAGGAGGAGTCAGACCTCTGAGTGTTTCCCGGCATCGGGGAGGGTGGCTGTGGAGATGGAAGAATTGAGGATGACGCTAAGCTGGTGGCTGATATAGTCACTACTAAGGTTGAAGAGTCAATAGGGGCATGGATCGGTAGGTGCTCCTGAGTGGATGGAGTTCCTTAATGCCTTACTGTTCATTGTGCTGAGTTATTGGCTGCTTTCTTGGATGGTGAGGAGGTTGGTGGCTTGCGTTTTGAAATTTCTGTAAATTGTGGCTACCTTGTTGTGCAAGTGGTCTGCAAGGGCATCTCAGAGGTCCTGTGAGGGCAACGTTGAGTTTTCTGTGGCTGATGAGCAGGTGAATTCTTGGACAATGTTGAAGAGTTTTTTGGTCTAGTTGGGACTGGCCTTGATATGGTGTGTCAGGGCATTCTTTTTCCGGTATTCAGTAGGTGGTCGTAGTTGCTGAGGATGGACTTGAAGATGGCTTGATCACTGTTATTTTTGCTAGAGTGCCATTTTCTTTCCAGTTGTTTGCATCTACAAATGGCAAAATAGGCCTGTATTACACATGATACCTTTTATTTATTTTTTATAATACATGTTTATTTAAGAGTAGCTTGTCTCAAAAGGTGTTTTCTTCCAAGTGAAGTGAAGAAATTGCACTGACTGGAATTAGAATGTTTAGGTGTTCTTCACCTTTCATAAACAATGTGTTTATAAAACAATGGACTGTGGTGAAGACCAGTTGATTTATGCAATTTTGTGGCTGTAACACATACTGTATATTAATTAATAGATATATATCCAAAGGCTGCTCAGCTTGGACAGCATGGTGGTCTTAATAGTGGTGTAGGTGGGTGGCAGAACCAAGATGTTCAATCTCGTAATACCAATTTGTTGACATTCAAAAAGCAAATGCCCCGCATTCAAAGGAAGTAATTTTATTATGGCAATCACAACACGGGAAATGTCCTAGATGGGTTTTGGCCTGACGTGGCCTTGTTCACAGGAGCAACCTGAGGCCACAAGTGTGCTTCACAAGTGTGTCAAGTGAACTCCATCCTACGCTACCATTAGTGCCATCAGTGTTTCACATGAACTGCTGTAATAATTAGGTGATCATCATTGCTGCTGGCTGCTGCCATTACCCAGAGCAGGTCCCAGACTCCTGACTCCCAGCTTGTGAGTGGCTGAGCAGCTGGGTGGTTGTGTGGCTGAGGCTGCTTGGTGGGCCCTGGGGGATTGTCATCCCACCATGTTTCCTCCGCTGATTACACAATGTGTGCTGCCATGCACTGCCTGTTCGGAAAAGCAGCCAACAGCCGGTCAGCAGAGGATAGACTGCAACAGGGCTGACCACCTACAGGAAGCAAGTGCTGAGGGCAAAGGGGATAAATAGGACTGGTGTGATACACTGGAGTTCAGGAGAGCGAGAGAGCTGCGAGGTCCCAGCATTAGAAGCTGTGTCATACAGGAGGACCCACCCCTGTGGAGGTGGCTTGGCCAGGTCCAGATGCGGCTTGTGGAGGCATATGTTCCTCCCACTCACACTATCGTAGCCCCATGCAGCCCAATACAGTTCCATGCCTGCTTCAATACCCCCCACTCCAACACTGCAAACACAGTACCCAGCAAGGAGCAATTACTGTGCTCGACTCCAGTTCCCGGTCCTAGCTCTCTGACCTAGACTCAACTTATAAACCACAACATGCAACCAATAAGCACAATGAGCTCCAACTATCGATTTTCTTCAGCAATCCTGCTGTACACTAGCTGCCATATTTATCTCACCCTCAGGTTATTTTGACCTACTGAAAATGCTTTGGAAAATTTTGTAATCAATTTTAAAATCTAAAATCAATATCAATATAAAAAGGAAATGTAAGCATCTCAACAGTGATCCATGTTTATCCACAGTTGTCTTCAGCAGTTTCCTGGCCTATTATAGGGAGCTGACTAGCACAAAGGATAAATGAATTACCTAAGTAGGCAAGCAACTCCATTCTTATTCGGGTGGAAGCTATCGCACAGTCTCTTCCACCAACGGCAATGGCCAAAAGGAGGAGGCCCCAAGTAAATACGTAGCCAGCTAGAGTTGCCACAGCATGCTTTAGAAGGCCGCATTATGGATATTTTAGACCCCGGATTGGATCATCAAGGCTACAAAGTATTCAGACCGAAAGTGCCGCCAGGAAGGTTCATAGGCAAATTGACTCCACTGCCTGAAAAGCCATAGATAGTCAGGAGCCAACCACTGCAATCAAGCACAATAACAAAATTAACAGCAGTCAAATTAGCGGCAAGGCAGTAATCAACACCTCCGGAAGAACCAAGCCTCTCTTATCAGAGACCTCAGGAAAATGAAGCTCCAAAAATAGACTAGAAAAAAAAATTAACAGAGCAGTTCTTCAAGAAAAAAATGATACTGACTCAATGCTCAGATCTATTTGAAGACTCAGAGGACTTTGTAGACTTCTCAAACAATTTGACACTTACAAATTTTTGCTCAACGTCACTTTCTAAGCAAAACCATAGATGCAACTTTGAAACTTACCCTGTCCCCAGTTGGGGTAGGGCAACTCAATAATTGAGATTTCATTTGGCACTATACTGGGAGGCTACTCCTACGATGCCTGTAACACCTATTTCCAAAGGGTGAGGATGTAACACACCTCTCCCCAAGGAAATGCTTTGCTCTGCCTTCCTCGGCTTAAGCTGCTCAAGAAACAGGAGGGCAGAAACCTGTCTGTGAGGTGGCAGCAGCTGGAGCTGCCTGGAAAACCTCAGACAGCTGGAATGGCAGTACTGGTGGTCCACTGTGGTGCCCCCAGAGTTCATGGAATTGTAAAGCCAATGCTAGGATTAGTATTAGGGTACAATTACCAGGTGTTAGACATCTTACATGGCCATATTCAGAGTTACCACTGTGAAGCTGGACATAGGTTTTGATCTATGTCCAGTGCATGCGTCGAATGGCGTCCCCGCACTCACGAAGTCCAGTAAAATGGTCCTGGATGCTAGTGCAGGGGTGCCCTCACACACAGGTACCTTGCACCCAGCGTTCAGGGTAGGAAGGCCTGACATATAGGTGACTTATAAGTGACTGGTGTAGTGAAAATAGCTGTGAAAGGGTGCATGCACCTTTTCACGTAGGTTGCAATGGCAGTCCTGTAGAAGCCTTTGCATGGGGGCCGTATGGGTGGCAAAAGTAATGCTGCCACCCATAGGGATCCCCTGGAACCCCAATGCCCTGGGTATCTAAGTACCATATACTAGGGAATTATAAGGGGGTACCAGTATGCCAATTTGGGATGAAAATCTGGGTTACCAGTAAGTAGTGACAAATTCTGGAAAAGAGAGAGCATAAGCACTAGGGTCATGGTTAATAGAATCCCGGTGACACAGTCAAACATACTGACAAACAGGCCAAAAATCATAAGCACTGCGGTCCTGGCTAGCAGGATCACAGTGACACAGTCAAACACACTGACAAACAGGCCAAACATTGGTGGTTACCATGCTAGAAAGAGGCTATTTTTTCACACCACCAAAGTCCTGGAGACAACCTTCAACCTCCAATTCACCAAACACTTGTGTCGGAAAGTACCATCTTGCCTGGCATGTTACCCCCATTTTTCACTGTATATATGTTGTTTTAGTTGTATGTGTCACTGGGACCCTGCCAGCCAGGGCCCCAGTGCTCATAAGTGTGCCTGAATGTGTTACCTGTGTTATGACTAAGTGTCGCACTGAGGCTCTGCTAATCAGAACCTCAGTGGTTATGCTCTCTCATTTCTTTCAAATTGTCACTAACAGGCTAGTGACAATTTTACCAATTTACATTGGCATACTGGAACACCCTTATAATTCCCAAGTATATGGTACTAAGGTACCCAGGGTATTGGGGTTCCAGGAGATCCCTATGGGCTGCAGCATTTCTTTTGCCACCCATAGGGAGCTCTGACAATTCTTACACAGGCCTGCCACTGCAGCCTGAGTGAAATAACGTCCACATTATTTCACAGCCATTTTACACTGCACTTAAGTAACTTATAAGTCACCTATATGTCTAACCTTTAACTAGTAAAGGTTGGGTGCTAAGTTACTTAGTGTGTGGGCACCCTGGCACTAGACAAGGTGCCCCCACATTGTTCAGGGCCAATTCCCCGGACTTTGTGAGTGCGGGGACACCATTACACGCGTGCACTACATATAGGTCACTACCTATATGTAGCTTCACAATGGTAACTCCGAATATGGCCATGTAACATGTCTATGATCATGGAATTGCCCCCTCTATGCCATCCTGGCATAGGTGGCACAATCCCATGATCCCACAGGTCTGTAGCTCAGACCTGGGTACTGCCAAACTGCCTTTCCCGGAGTTTCACTGCAGCTGCTGCTGCTGCCAACCCCTCAGACAGGTTTCTGCCCTCCTGGGGTCCAGCCAGGCCTGGCCCAGGAAGGCAGAACAAAGGACTTCCTCAGAGAGAGGGTGTTACACCCTCTCCCTTTGGAAAATGGTGTTAGGGCTGGGGAGGAGTCGCCTCCCCCAGCCTCTGGAAATGCTTTCATGGGCACAGATGGTGCCCATTTCTGCATAAGCCAGTCTACACCGGTTCAGGAACCCCTCAGCCTTGCTCTGGCGCGAAACTGGACAAAGGAAAGGGGAGTGACCACTCCCCTGACCTGCACTTCCCCTGGGAGGTGCCCAGAGCTCCTCCAGTGTGCTCCAGACCTCTGCCATCTTGGAAACAGAGGTGCTGCTGGCACACTGGACTGCTCTGAGTGGCCAGTGCCAGCAGGTGACGTCAGAGACTCCTTCTGATAGGCTCCTTCAGGTGTTGCTAGCCTATCCTCTCTCCTAAGTAGCCAAACCCTCTTTTCTGGCTATTTAGGGTCTCTGTCATTGGGGATTCCTTAGACAACGAATGCAAGAGCTCATCCGAGTTCCTCTGCATCTCTCTCTTCACCTTCTGCCAAGGAATCGACTGCTGACCGCGCTGGAAGCCTGCAAAACTGCAACAAAGTAGCAAAGACGACTACTGCAACTCTGTAACGCTGATCCTGCCGCCTTCTCGACTGCTTTCCTGGTGGTGTATGCTGTGGGGGTAGTCTGCCTCCTCTCTGCACTAGAAGCTCTGAAGAAATCTCGCGTGGGTCGACGGAATCGTCCCCCTGCAACCGCAGGCACCAAAGAACTGCATCACAGGTACCCTGGGTCTCCTCTCAGCACGACGAGCGAGGTCCCTTGAATCCAGCAACTCTGTCCAAGTGACTCCCACAGTCGAGTGACTCTTCAGTCCAAGTTTGGTGGAGATAAGTCCTTGCCTCCCCACGCCAGACTGCATTGCTGGGAACCGCGACTTTTGCAGCTACTCAGGCCTCCGTGCACTTCCCGGTGGAAGTCCTTTGTGCACAGCCAGCCTGGGTCCACGGCACTCTAACCTGCATTGCATGACCTCCTAAGTTGTCCTCCGGCGACGTGGGACTCCTTTGTGCGACTTTGGGTGAGCACGATTTCACTCCACTTTGTAGTGCCTGTTCCGGCACTTCTGCGGGTGCTGCCTGCTTCTGAGAGGGCTCCTTGTCTTGCTCGACGCCCCCTCTGTCCCCAGACGCAACTGGAGACATCCTGGTCCCTCCTGGACCACAGCAGCATCCAAAAACCCTAACTACACGATTTGCAGCTAGCAAGGCTTGTTGGTGGTCTTTCTTCAGGAAAACACTTTTGCACGACTCGCCACGGCGTGAGGGATCCGTCCTCCAAAGGGGAAGTTCCTTGCCCTTGTCGTTCCTGCAGAATCTTCAGCTTCTACTGTCCAGTAGCAGCTTCTTTGCACCCACAGCTGGCATTTCCTGGGCATCTGCCCATCTTCGACTTGCTTGTGACTTTTGGACTTGGTCCCCTTGTTCCACAGGTACCCTCGTTTGGAAATCCATTGTTGTTGCATTGCTGATTTGTGTCTTTCCTGCAGAATTCCCCTATCACGACTTCTATGTCCTTTGGGGAATTTTAGTGCACTTTGCACTCACTTTTCAGGGTCTTGGGGTGGGCTATTTTTCTAACCCTAACTGTTTTCTTACAGTCCCAGCGACCCTCTACAAGGTCACATAGGTTTGGGGTCCATTTGTGGTTCGCATTCCACTTTTGGAGTATATGGTTTGTGTTGCCCCTATCCCTATGTGTCCCCATTGCATCCTATTGTAACTTTACATTGTTTGCACTGTTTTCTAATACTATTACTGCATATTTTCGTATTGTGTACGTATATCTTGTGTATATTTCCTATCCTCATACTGAGGGTACTCACTGAGATACTTTTGGCATATTGTCATAAAAATAAAGTACCTTTATTTTTAGTCTATCTGTGTATTGTGTTTTCTTATGATATTGTGCATATGACATTAGTGGTACTGTAGGAGCTTCACTCGTCTCCTAGTTCAGCCTAAGCTGCTCTGCTAAGCTACCATTATCTATCAGCCTAAGCTGCTAGACACCCTATACACTAATAAGGGATAACTGGGCCTGGTGCAAGGTGTAAGTACCCCTAGGTACTCACTACAAGCCAGTCCAGCCTCCTACATTGGTGGTGCAGTGGTGGGATAAGTGCTCTGTAACTACTTACCACTTTTGTTATTGTACTTTTCATAAGAGAAAAATATACAAAACAAGTTCAGGGTATGTACACCTAACCAAAACATTTTGCATTTCTTTTCTCACTTCTTTTCTAAAGTGCTGAAAAGTACCTCTAACTTTCTAAAAAGTTCTTAAAAAGTTTTAAAAGTTTTTTTTCTGTCTTTCTAAAAGTTCTGAAAAACTTTTTTCCTTTTTCTATCACTTAAACACTTTCTAAAAATGTCTGGCACAGGCCAAACTGTTAATCTGTCCAAACTTGCTTATGATCACCTTAGCTGGAAAGGAGCAAGGAGTCTCTGCATAGAAAGAGGTTTAAGTGTAAGGAAGAATCCTTCTAGAGAACTGTTAGTGAATATGCTTATTGAACAGGATAAGGCCACAGCTGGCACTCCTGTTGAAAAGTTAGCTGATGGTTCCCACTCTGACTCTGGGGCAACCCTAGCTAAAGAAGTGGGAGGGAAACTTCCAAGCCTGCCCCCTAGCAAACCGCCTAGCATAGCTGGTACTGATGTAGAGTCACACCATACTGATAGTGTTGTCTTACATCACAGTAAGAGTATCCCTTCTCATCATAGTAGAAGTGCTGTTTCTGTTAGTCAAGCTATTAGGGTGCCATCTGTTAGGGACAGGTCTCCTTCTTTCCTTTCTCATCATACTTCTGTTTCTAGACATGTCCCTCCCGCCCACCCTGATGACAGATTGTTAGAAAGGGAGCTCAATAGATTGAGAGTGGAACAAACCAGACTGAAGCTCAAGAAGCAACAGCTGGATTTGGATAGACAGTCCTTAGAAGTAGAGAAAGAAAGACAGAAGTTGGGTTTAGAAACCCATGGTGGCAGCAGCAGTATTCCCAATAGTCATCCTGCAAAAGAGCATGATTCTAGAAATCTGCACAAGATAGTTCCCCCTTATAAGGAGGGGGATGACATTAACAAGTGGTTTGCTGAACTTAAGAGGGCGTGTGCTGTACAGGATGTCCCTCAAAGGCAGTGGGCTGCTATCCTATGGCTATCATTTAGTGGAAAGGGTAGGGATAGGCTCCTTACTGTGAAAGAAAGTGAAGCCAATGATTTCAAAGTTCTTAAGAATGCACTCCTGGATGGTTATGGCTTAACCACCTGAACAGTACAGGATGAAGTTCAGAGAGACCAAAAAGGAGTCTTCACAAGACTGGGTTGATTTTGTTGACCATTCAGTGAAGGCCTTTGAGGGGTGGTTACATGGCAGTAAAGTTACTGATTATGATAGCCTGTATAACTTGATCCTGAGAGAGCATATTCTTAATAATTGTGTGTCTGATTTGTTGCACCAGTACCTGGTGGACTCTGATCTGACCTCTCCCCAAGAATTGGGAAAGAAGGCAGACAAATGGGTCAGAACAAGGGTGAACAGAAAAGTTCATTCAGGGGGTGACAAAGATGGCAACAGGAAGAAGGATGGTAAGTCTTCTGACAAGGGTGGGGACAAATCTAAAAATGAGTCTTCATCAGGCCCACAAAAACACTCTGGTGGGGGTGGTGGGCCCAAATCCTCTTCTAATCAAAACAAAGAAAAGAAACCATGGTGCTATTTATGTAAAATAAAAGGCCATTGGACAACAGATCCCAGTTGTCCAAAGAAAAGCACCAAGCCTCCTACCACTACAACCCCTACTGCTACACCTAGTGTCCCTACTAATAGCAGTGGTGGTGGGAGCAAACCTACTAATAGCCAATCCAAGGGAGTAGCTGGGCTCACTTTTGGTAACTTAGTTGGGGTTGGTCTTGTTAGGGAGACCACAGAGGCTGTGTTAGTCTCTGAGGGGGCTATTGATTTAGCCACCTTAGTTGCTTGTCCCCTTAACATGGATAAGTACAAGCAACTACCCCTAATAAATGCTGTTGAGGTTCAGGCCTACAGGGACACTGGTGCCAGTGTTACAATGGTAATAGAGAAACTGGTCCACCCTGAACAACACCTACTTGGTCACCAGTACCAAGTAACCGATGCTCACAACAACACACTTAGCCACCCCATGGCTGTTGTAAATCTCAACTGGGGGGGGGGTTACTGGTCCAAAGAAAGTTGTGGTTGCCTCAGATTTACCTGTAGACTGTCTACTTGGAAATGATTTAGAGACATCAGCTTGGTCAGATGTGGAGTTGGAGGCCCATGCAGCAATGCTGGGCATCCCAGGGCATATTTTTGCTTTAACCAGGGCTCAGGCCAAAAAGCAAAAAGGACAGGGTGACTTGGATCCTGGAACAATGGACCAAGTGCTCCCTAAAGCTAGGGCTAGTAGAAGTAAAGCACTACCTACTATCCCTCCCTCTACAGTGGATTCTACTTCTGAGGAAGAAGAATTTCCACCCTGTGCAGAACCTACACCAGAGGAGCTGGAAGCAGACACTGCTGAGCTTTTGGGTGAAGGGGGGCCTGCCAGGGAGGAGCTGAGTGTGGCACAGCAAACCTGTCCCACACTAGAGGGTCTAAGACAGCAAGCTGTCAAACAAGCTAATGGGGATGTCAGTGACTCTCACAGAGTTTACTGGGAGGACAACCTCTTGTACACTGAAGCAAGGGATCCTAAACCTGGAACTGCCAGGAGGTTAGTGATTCCTCAGGAGTACAGAAAGTTTCTCCTAACTCTAGCCCACGACATTCCCCTAGCTGGACATTTCGGGCAAATGAAAACTTGGGACAGACTTGTTCCCTTGTTTCATTGGCCTAGAATGTCAGAGGACACAAAGGAATTTTGTAAGTCCTGTGAAACCTGTCAAGCCAGTGGCAAGACAGGTGGCACTCCAAAGGCACCCCTTATCCCTCTGCCTGTGGTTGGGGTTCCCTTAGAAAGGGTAGAGGTTGACAGAGTTGGCCCCCTTGACCCTCCTACTGCTTCAGGCAATAGGTTTATCTTGGTGGTAGTGGACCATGCCACCAGATATCCTGAAGCAATTCCTCTAAGGACCACTACAGCCCCTGCAGTGGCAAAGGCCATCCTGGGAATCTTTTCCAGGGTGGGCTTCCCAAAAGAGGTGGTATCAGACAGGGGAAGCAATTTCATGTCTGCTTACTTAAAGGCCATGTGGAAGGAGTGTGGTGTGACATACAAGTTCACTACACCCTATCATCCACAAACAAATGGACTGGTGGAGAGATTTAATAAAACTCTCAAAGGCATGATTATGGGACTCCCTGAAAAACTCCGCAGGAGATGGGATATCCTTTTACCATGCCTCCTTTTTGCTTACAGGGAGGTACCCCAGAAAGGAGTGGGCTTCAGCCCCTTTGAACTCCTCTTTGGACACCCTGTGAGAGGTCCCCTAACACTCGTTAAGGAGGGTTGGGAACAACCTTTAAAAGCTCCAAAGCAAGACATAGTGGACTATGTACTTGGCCTCAGATCAAGGATGGCTGAGTACATGAAAAAGGCCAGTAAAAACCTTCAGGCCAGCCAAGAGATCCAAAAGCAATGGCATGACCAGAAGGCTGTTTTGGTTCAGTACCAACCAGGGCAGAAAGTGTGGGTCTTGGAGCCTGTGGCCCCAAGAGCACTCCAAGATAAATGGAGTGGACCCCACACAATTGTTGAAAAAAAGGGTGAAGTCACCTACTTAGTTGACTTAGGCACTGCCAGGAGTCCCCTTAGGGTGCTCCATGTCAATCGCCTGAAACCCTACAATGACAGGGCTGATGTCACCCTGCTCATGGCAACTGATGAGGGACAGGAAGAAGAGAGTGACCCTCTCCCTGATCTCTTCTCTTCCACAGAACAAGATGCTCTAGTGGAAGGTGTAGTTTTGGCTGATTGTCTTACTGCTGAGCAGAAAGACCATTGCATAAATCTCCTGGGTCAGTTTTCTGAACTCTTCTCTACTGTGCAAGGTACCACTTCTTGGTGTGAGCACACTATAAATACTGGAGACAGCTTGCCTGTCAAAAGTAAAATCTATAGGCAGCCTGACCATGTCAGAGACTGCATAAAGCAAGAGGTGCAGAAAATGTTAGAACTGGGAGTGGTTGAGCACTCTGAAAGTCCATGGGCTTCTCTTGTGGAACTTGTACCAAAACCTCATTCCAAAGATGGAAAGAAGGAAATGCGGTTTTGTGTTGACTACAGAGGTCTCAACCAGGTAACCAAAACTGATGCTCACCCTATACCCAGGGCAGATGAGCTCATAGATACACTGGCATCTGCCAAGTATCTAAGCACTTTTGACTTGACTGCAGGGTATTGGCAGATCAAATTATCAGAAGATGCAAAAGCAAAAACTGCATTTTCAACCATTGGAGGCCATTACCAATTCACAGTAATGCCTTTTGGATTGAAAAATGCACCTGCCACTTTTCAGAGGTTGGTGAACACAGTCCTGCAAGGGCTGGAAGCTTTTAGTGCAGCATATCTAGACGATATAGCTGTCTTTAGCTCCAGCTGGGATGATCACCTGGTCCACCTATGGAAAGTTTTGGAGGCCCTGCAAAAGGCAGGCCTCACTATCAAGGCTTCAAAGTGCCAGATAGGGCAGGGGAAGGTGGTTTATCTGGGACACCTTGTTGGTGGGGAACAGATTGAACCACTTCAGGGGAAAATCCAAACTATTATAGATTGGGTTCCCCCTACTACTCAGACTCAGGTGAGAGCCTTCCTAGGCCTCACTGGGTATTACAGGAGGTTCATTAAGAACTATGGCTCCATTGCAGCCCCTCTTAA
Organism: Pleurodeles waltl; assembly: GCF_031143425.1. NCBI lineage: Eukaryota > Metazoa > Chordata > Amphibia > Caudata > Salamandridae > Pleurodeles > Pleurodeles waltl. The sequence goes on from NC_090440.1 coordinate 1,854,863,271, forward strand.
TGACCTCACATCCAAGAAAATGCCTAAAAAGGTATTATGGACAGCAAACTGTCAGAAAGCTTTTGAGGAGCTGAAGCAGGCCATGTGCTCTGCACCTGTCCTGAAAAGCCCTTGTTACTCTAAATAATTCTATGTCCAAACTGATGCATCTGAATAAGGAGTAGGGGCAGTCCTATCACAACTTAATTCTGAGGGCCAGGATCAACCTGTTGCTTTTATTAGTAGGAGGTTGACCCCCAGAGAAAAGAGTTGGTCTGCCATAGAGAGGGAGGCCTTTGATGTGCTCTGGGCACTGAAGAAGTTGAGGCCAAACCTGTTTGGCACTCACTTCATTGTTCAGACAGACCACAAACCTCTACTTTGGCTAAAACAAATGAAAGGTGAAAATCCTTAATTGTTGAGGTGGTCCATATCCCTACAGGGAATGGACTATACAGTGGAACATAGACCTGGGAGTAGCCACTCCAATGCAGATGGACTCTCCAGATATTTCCACTTAGACAATGAAGACTCATCAGGTCATGGATAGTCTTATTGTCCTTCGTTTGGGGGGGGGGGGGGTTGTGTAGGAAAGTACCATCTTGCCTGGCATGTTACCCCCATTTTTCACTGTATATATGTTGTTTTAGTTGTATGTGTCACTGGGACCCTACCAGCCAGGGCCCCAGTGCTCATCAGTGTGCCTGAATGTGTTACCTGTGTTATGACTAACTGTCTCACTGAGGCTCTGCTAATCAGAACCTCAGTGGTTATGCTCTCTCATTTCTTTCAAATTGTCACTAACAGGCTAGTGACCAATTTTACCAATTTTACCAATTTACATTGGCATACTGGAACACCCTTATAATTCCCTAGTATATGGTACTAAGGTACCCGGGGTATTGGGGTTCCAGGAGATCCCTATGGGCTGCAGCATTTCTTTTGCCACCCATAGGGAGCTCTGACAATTCTTACACAGGCCTGCCACTGCAGCCTGAGTGAAATAACGTCCACGTTATTTCACAGCCATTTTACACTGCACTTAAGTAACTTATAAGTCACCTATATGTCTAACCTTTACCTAGTAAAGGTTGGGTGCTAAGTTACTTAGGGGGTTATTCTAACTTTGGAGGAGTGTTAATCCGTCCCAAAAGTGACGGTAAAGTGACGGATATACCACCAGCCGTATTACAAGTTCCATAGGATATAATGGACTCGTAATACAGCTGGTGGTAAATCCGTCACTTTTCCGTCACTTTTGGGATGGATTAACACCTCCTCCAAAGTTAGAATAACCCCCTTAGTGTGTGGGCACCCTGGCACTAGCCAAGGTGCCCCCACATTGTTCAGGGCCAATTCCACGGACTTTGTGAGTGCGGGGACACCATTACATGCGTGCACTACATATAGGTCACTACCTATATGTAGCTTCACAATGGTAACTCCGAATATGGCCATGTAACATGTCTATGATCATGGAATTGCCCCCTCTATGCCATCCTGGCATAGTTGGCACAATCCCATGATCCCACAGGTCTGTAGCTCAGACCTGGGTACTGCCAAACTGCCTTTCCCGGGGTTTCACTGCAGCTGCTGCTGCTGCCAACCCCTCAGACAGGTTTCTGCCCTCCTGGGGTCCAGCCAGGCCTGGCCCAGGAAGGCAGAACAAAGGACTTCCTCAGAGAGAGGGTGTTACACCCTCTCCCTTTGGAAAATGGTGTTAGGGCTGGGGAGGAGTAGCCTCCCCCAGCCTCTGGAAATGCTTTCATGGGCACAGATGGTGCCCATTTCTGCATAAGCCAGTCTACACCGGTTCAGGGACCCCTCAGCCCTGCTCTGGCGCAAAACTGGACAAAGGAAAGGGGAGTGACCACTCCCCTGACCTGCACCTCCCCTGGGAGGTGCCCAGAGCTCCTCCAGTGTGCTCCAGACCTCTGCCATCTTGTAAACAGAGGTGCTGCTGGCACACTGGACTGCTCTGAGTGGCCAGTGCCAGCAGGTGACGTCAGAGACTCCTTCTGATAGGCTCCTTCAGGTGTTGCTAGCCTATCCTCTCTCCTAAGTAGCCAAACCCTCTTTTCTGGCTATTTGGGGTCTCTGTCATTGGGGATTCCTTAGATAACGAATGCAAGAGCTCATCCGAGTTCCTCTGCATCTCTCTCTTCACCTTCTGCCAAGGAATCGACTGCTGACCGCGCTGGAAGCCTGCAAAACTACTGACTACTGCAACTCTGTAACGCTGATCCTGCCGCCTTCTCGACTGCTTTCCTGGTGGTGTATGCTGTGGGGGTAGTCTGCCTCCTCTCTGCACTAGAAGCTCCGAAGAAATCTCCCGTGGGTAGACTGAATCGTCCCCCTGCAACCGCAGGCACCAAAGAACTGCATCACCGGTACCCTGGGTCTCCTCTCAGCATGACGAGCGAGGTCCCTTGAATCCAACAACTCTGTCCAAGTGACTCCCACAGTCCAGTGAATCTTCAGTCCAAGTTTGGTGGAGATAAGTCCTTGCCTCCCCACGCCAGACTGCATTGCTGGGAACCGCGACTTTTGCAGCTACTCCGGCCTCCGTGCACTTCCGGTGGAAGTCCTTTGTGCACAGTCCAGCATGGGTCCACGGCACTCTAACCTGCATTGCACGACCTCCTAAGTTGTCCTCCGGCGACGTGAGACTCCTTTGTGCGACTTCAGGTTAGCACCATTTCACTCCACTTCGTAGTGCCTGTTCCGGCACTTCTGCGGGTGCTGCCTGCTTCTGAGAGGGCTCCTTGTCTTGCGCGACGCCCCCTCTGTCCCCAGACGCAACTGGAGACATCCTGGTCCCTCCTGGGCCACAGCAGCATCCAAAAACCCTAACCGCACGATTTGCAGCTAGCAAGGCTTGTTGGTTGTCTTTCTTCAGGAAAATACTTTTGCACGACTCTCCACGGCGTGTGGGATCCGTCGTACAAAGGGGAAGTTCCTAGCCCTTGTCATTCCTGCTGAATCTTCAGCTTCTACTGTCCAGTAGCAGCTTCTTTGCACCCACAGTTGGCATTTCCTGGGCATCTACCCATCTCCGACTTGCTTATGACTTTTGGACTTGGTCCCCTTGTTTCACAGGTACCCTCGTTTGGAAATCCATCGTTGTTGCATTGCTGATTTGTGTCTTTCCTGCAGAATTCCCCTATCACGACTTCTATGTCCTTTGGGGAACTTTAGTGCACTTTGCACTCACTTTTCAGGGTCTTGGGGTGGGCTATTTTTCTAACCCTAACTGTTTTCTTACAGTCCCAGCGACCCTCTACAAGGTCACATAGGTTTGGGGTCCATTTGTGGTGCGCATTCCACTTTTGGAGTATATGGTTTGTGTTGCCCCTATCCCTATGTGTCCCCATTGCATCCTATTGTAACTATACATTGTTTGCACTGTTTTCTAATACTATTACTGCATATTTTGGTATTGTGTACATATATCTTGTGTATATTTGCTATCCTCATACTGAGGGTACTCACTGAGATACTTTTGGCATATTGTCATAAAAATAAAGTACCTTTATTTTTAGTATATCTGTGTATTGTGTTTTCTTATGATATTGTGCATATGACACTAGTGGTACTGTAGGAGCTTCACTCGTCTCCTAGTTCAGCCTAAGCTGCTCTGCTAAGCTACCATTATCTATCAGCCTAAGCTGCTAGACACCCTATACACTAATAAGAGATAACTGGGCCTGGTGCAAGGTGTAAGTACCCCTAGGTACTCACTACAAGCCAGTCCAGCCTCCTACATTGGTGGTGCAGTGGTGGGATAAGTGCTCTGTAACTACTTACCACTTTTGTTATTGTACTTTTCATAAGAGAAAAATATACAAAACAAGTTCAGTGTATGTACACCTAACCAAAAAGTTTTTAATTTCTTTTCTCACTTCTTTTCTAAAGTGCTGAAAAGTACCTCTAACTTTCTAAAAAGTTCTTAAAAAGTTTAAAAAGTTTTTTTTCTGTCTTTCTAAAAGTTCTGAAAAACTTTTTTCCTTTTTGTATCACTTAAACACTTTCTAAAAATGTCTGGCACAGGCCAAACTGTTGATCTGTCCAAACTTGCTTATTATCACCTTAGCAGGAAAGGAGCAAGGAGTCTCTGCATAGAAAGAGGTTTAAGTGTAAGGAAGAATCCTTCTAGAGAACTGTTAGTGAATATGCTTATTGAACAGGATAAGGCCACAGCTGGCACTCCTGTTGAAAAGTTTGCTGATGGTTCCCACTCTGACTCTGGGGCAACCCTAGCTAAAGAAGTGGGAGGGAAACTTCCAAGCCTGCCCCCTAGCAAACCACCTAGCATAGCTGGTACTGACGTAGAGTCACACCATACTGATAGTGTTGTCTCACATCACAGTAAGAGTATCCCTTCTCATCATAGTAGAAGTGCTGTTTCTGTTAGTCAAGCTATTAGGGTGCCATCTGTTAGGGACAGGTCTCCTTCTGTCCTTTCTCATCATACTTCTGTTTCTAGACATGTCCCTCCCGCCCACCCGGATGACAGATTGTTAGAAAGGGAGCTCAATAGATTGAGAGTGGAACAAACCAGACTGAAGCTCATGAAGCAACATCTGGATTTGGATAGACAGTCCTTAGAAGTAGAGAAAGAAAGACAGAAGTTGGGTTTAGAAACCCATGGTGGCAGCAGCAGTATTCCCAATCGTCATCCTGCAAAAGAGCATGATTCTAGGAATCTGCACAAGATAGTTCCCCCTTATAAGGAGGGGGATGACATTAACAAGTGGTTTGCTGCACTTGAGTGGGCCTGTGCTGTACAGGATGTCCCTCAAAGGCAGTGGGCTGCTATCCTATGGCTATCATTTAGTGGAAAGGGTATTGATAGGCTCCTTACTGTGAAAGAAAGTGAAGCCAATGATTTCAAAGTTCTTAAGAATGCACTCCTGGATGGTTATGGCTTAACCACTGAACAGTACAGGATGAAGTTCAGAGAGACCATAAAGGAGTCTTCACAAGACTGGGTTGATTTTGTTGACCATTCAGTGAAGGCCTTGGAGGGGTGGTTACATGGCAGTAAAGTTACTGATTACGAAAGCCTGTATAACTTGATCCTGAGAGAGCATATTCTTAATATTAGTGTGTCTGATTTGTTGCACCAGTACCTGGTGGACTCTGATCTGACCTCTCCCCAAGAATTGGGAAAGAAGGCAGACAAATGGGTCAGAACAAGGGTGAACAGAAAAGTTCATACAGGGGGTGACAAAGATGGCAACAAGAAGAAGGATGGTAAGTCTTCTGACAAGGGTGGGGACAAATCTAAAAATGAGTCTTTATCAGGCCCACAAAAACACTCTGGTGGGGGTGGTGGGCCCAAATCCTCTTCTAATCAAAACAAAGAAAAGAAACCATGGTGCTATTTATGTAAAATAAAAGGCCATTGGACAACAGATCCCAGTTGTCCAAAGAAAAGCACCAAGCCTCCTACCACTACAACCCCTACTGCTACACCTAGTGTCCCTACTAATAGCAGTGGTGATCGGAGCAAACCTACTTATAGCCAATCCAAGGGAGTAGCTGGGCTCACTTTTGGTAACTTAGTTGGGGTTGGTCTTGTTAGGGAGACCACAGAGGCTGTGTTAGTCTCTGAGGGGGCTATTGATTTAGCCACCTTAGTTGCTTGTCCCCTTAACATGGATAGGTACAAGCAACTACCCCTAATAAATGGTGTTGAGGTTCAGGCCTACAGGGACACTGGTGCCAGTGTTACAATGGTAATAGAGAAACTGGTCCACCCTGAACAACACCTACTTGGTCACCAGTACCAAGTAACCAATGCTCACAACAACACACTTAGCCACCCCATGGCTGTTGTAAATCTCAACTGGGGGGGGGGGTTACTGGTCCAAAGAAAGTTGTGGTTGCCTCAGATTTACCTGTAGACTGTCTACTTGGAAATGATTTAGAGACATCAGCTTGGTCAGATGTGGAGTTGGAGGCCCATGCAGCAATGCTGGGCATCCCAGGGCATATTTTTGCTTGAACCAGGGCTCAGGCCAAAAAGCAAAAAGGACAGGGTGACTTGGATCCTGGAACAATGGACCAAGTGCTCCCTAAAGCTAGGGCTAGTAGAAGTAAAGCACTACCTGCTATCCCTCCCTCTACAGTGGATTCTACTTCTGAGGAAGAAGAATTTCCACCCTGTGCAGAACCTACACCAGAGGAGCTGGAAGCAGACACTGCTGAGCTTTTGCGTGAAGGGGGGCCTGCCAGGGAGGAGCTGAGTGTGGCACAGCAAACCTGTCCCATACTAGAGGGTCTAAGACAGCAAGCTGTCAAACAGGCTAATGGGGATGTCAGTGACTCTCACAGAGTTTACTGGGAGGACAACCTCTTGTACACTGAAGCAAGGGATCCTAAACCTGGAACTGCCAGGAGGTTAGTGATTCCTCAGGAGTACAGAAAGTTTCTCCTAACTCTAGCCCACAACATTCCCCTAGCTGGACATTTGGGGCAAATGAAAACTTGGGACATACTTGTTCCCTTGTTTCATTGGCCTAGAATGTCAGAGGACACAAAGGAATTTTGTAAGTCCTGTGAAACCTGTCAAGCCAGTGGCAAGACAGGTGGCACTCCAAAGGCACCCCTTATCCCACTGCCTGTGGTTGGGGTTCCCTTTGAAAGGGTAGGGGTTGACATAGTTGGCCCCCTTGACCCTCCTACTGCTTCAGGCAATAGGTTTATCTTGGTGGTAGTGGACCATGCCACCAGATATCCTGAAGCAATTCCTCTAAGGACCACTACAGCCTCTGAAGTGGCAAAGGCCCTCCTGGGATGCTTTTCCAGGGTGTGCTTCCCAAAAGAGGTGGTATCAGACAGGGGAAGCAATTTCATGTCTGCTTACTTAAAGGCCATGTGGAAGGAGTGTGGTGTGACATACAAGTTCACTACACCCTATCATCCACAAACAAATGGACTGGTGTAGAGATTTAATAAAACTCTCAAAGGCATGATTATGGGACTCCCTGAGAAACTCCGCAGGAGATGGGATATCCTTTTACCATGCCTCCTTTTTGCTTACAGGGAGGTACCCCAGAAAGGAGTGGGCTTCAGCCCCTTTGAACACCTCTTTGGACACCCTGTGAGAGGTCCCCTAACACTTGTTAAGGAGGGTTGGGAACAACCTTTAAAAGCTCCAAAGCAAGACATAGTGGACTATGTACTTGGCCTCAGATCAAGGATGGCTAAGTACATGAAAAAGGCCAGTAAAAACCTTCAGGCCAGCCAAGAGCTCCAAAAAAATGGCATGACCAGAAGGCTGTTTTGGTTCAGTACCAACCAGGGCAGAAAGTGTGGGTCTTGGAGCCTGTGGCCCCAAGAGCACTCCAAGATAAATGGAGTGGACCCCACACAATTGTTGAAAAAAAGGGTGAAGTCACCTACTTAGTTGACTTAGGCACTGCCAGGAGTCCCCTTAGGGTGCTCCATGTCAATCGCCTGAAACCCTACTATGACAGGGCTGATCTCACCCTGCTCATGGCAACTGATGAGGGACAGGAAGAAGAGAGTGACCCTCTCCCTGATCTCTTCTCTTCCACAGAACAAGATGCTCTAGTGGAAGGTGTAGTTTTGGCTGATTGTCTTACTGCTGAGCAGAAAGACCATTGCATAAATCTCCTGAAATCCTGAACTCTTCTCTACTGTGCCAGGTACCACTTCTTGGTGTGAGCACACTATAAATACTGGAGACAGCTTGCCTGTCAAAAGTAAAATCTATAGGCAGCCTGACCATGTCAGAGACTGCATAAAGCAAGAGGTGCAGAAAATGTTAGAACTGGGAGTGGTTGAGCACTCTGAAAGTCCATGGGCTTCTCCTGTGGTACTTGTACCAAAACCTCATTCCAAAGATGGAAAGAAGGAAATGCGGTTTTGTGTTGACTACAGAGGTCTCATCCAGGTAACCAAAACTGATGCTCACCCTATACCCAGGGCAGATGAGCTCATAGATACACTGGCATCTGCCAAGTATCTAACCACTTTTGACTTGACTGCAGGGTATTGGCAGATCAAATTATCAGAAGATGCAAAAGCAAAAACTGCATTTTCAACCATTGGAGGCCATTACCAATTCACAGTAATGCCTTTTGGATTGAAAAATGCACCTGCCACTTTTCAGAGGTTGGTGAACACAGTCCTGCAAGGGCTGGAAGCTTTTAGTGCAGCATATCTGGACGATATAGCTGTCTTTAGCTCCAGCTGGGATGATCACCTGGTCCACCTATGGAAAGTTTTGGAGGCCCTGCAAAAGGCAGGCCTCACTATCAAGGCTTCAAAGTGCCAGATAGGGCAGGGGAAGGTGGTTTATCTGGGACACCTTGTTGGTGGGGAACAGATTGCACCACTTCAGGGGAAAATCCAAACTATTATAGATTGGGTTCCCCCTACTACTCAGACTCAGGTGAGAGCCTTCCTAGGCCTCACTGGGTATTACAGGAGGTTCATTAAGAACTATGGCTCCATTGCAGCCCCTCTTAATGACCTCACATCCAAGAAAATGCCTAAAAAGGTATTATAGACAGCAAACTGTCAGAAAGCTTTTGAGGAGCTGAAGCAGGCCATGTGCTCTGCACCTGTCCTGAAAAGCCCTTGTTACTCTAAAAAATTCTATGTCCAAACTGATGCATCTGAATTAGGAGTAGGGGCAGTCCTATCTCAACTTAATTCTGAGGGCCAGGATCAACCTGTTGCTTTTATTAGTAGGAGGTTGACCCCTAGAGAAAAGCGTTGGACTGCCATAAAGAGGGAGGCCTTTGCTGTGGTCTGGGCACTGAAGACCACAAACCTCTACTTTGGCTAAAACAAATGAAAGGTGAAAATCCTAAATTGTTGAGGTGGTCCATATCCCTACAGGGAATGGACTATACAGTGGAACATAGACCTGGGAGTAGCCACTCCAATGCAGATGGACTCTCCAGATATTTCCACTTAGACAATGAAGACTCATCAGGTCATGGCTAGTCTTATTGTCCTTCGTTTGGGGGGGGGTTGTGTAGGAAAGTACCATCTTGCCTGGCATGTTACCCCCATTATTCACTGTATATATGTTGTTTTAGTTGTATGTGTCACTGGGACCCTGCCAGCCAGGGCCCCAGTGCTCATAAGTGTGCCTGAATGTGTTACCTGTGTTATGACTAACTGTCTCACTGAGGCTCTGCTAATCAGAACCTCAGTGGTTATGCTCTCTCATTTCTTTCAAATTGTCACTAACAGGCTAGTGACCAATTTTACCAATTTACATTGGCATACTGGAACACCCTTATAATTCCCTAGTATATGGTACTAAGGTACCCAGGGTATTGGGGTTCCAGGAGATCCCTATGGGCTGCAGCATTTCTTTTGCCACCCATAGGGAGCTCTGACAATTCTTACACAGGCCTGCCACTGCAGCCTGAGTGAAATAACATCCACGTTATTTCACAGCCATTTTACACTGCACTTAAGTAACTTATAAGTCACCTAAATGTCTAACCTTTACCTAGTAAAGGTTGGGTGCTAAGTTACTTAGTGTGTGGGCACCCTGGCACTAGACAAGGTGCCCCCACATTGTTCAGGGCCAATTCCCCGGACTTTGTGAGTGCGGGGACACCATTACACGCGTGCACTACATATAGGTCACTACCTATATGTAGCTTCACAATGGTAACTCCGAATATGGCCATATAACATGTCTATGATCATGGAATTGCCCCCTCTATGCCATCCTGGCATAGTTGGCACAATCCCATGATCCCACAGGTCTGTAGCTCAGACCTGGGTACTGCCAAACTGCCTTTCCCGGGGTTTCACTGCAGCTGCTGCTACTGCCAACCCCTCAGACAGGTTTCTGCCCTCCTGGGGTCCAGCCAGGCCTGGCCCAGGAAGGCAGAACAAAGGACTTCCTCAGAGAGAGGGTGTTACACCCTCTCCCTTTGGAAAATGGTGTTAGGGCTGGGGAGGAGTAGCCTCCCCCAGCCTCTGGAAATGCTTTCATGGGCACAGATGGTGCCCATTTCTGCATAAGCCAGTCTACACCGGTTCAGGGACCCCTCAGCCCTGCTCTGGCGTGAAACTGGACAAAGGAAAGGGGAGTGACCACTCCCCTGACCTGCACCTCCCCTGGGAGGTGCCCAGAGCTCCTCCAGTGTGCTCCAGACCTCTGCCATCTTGGAAACAGAGGTGCTGCTGGCACACTGGACTGCTCTGAGTGGCCAGTGCCAGCAGGTGACGTCAGAGACTCCTTCTGTTAGGCTCCTTCAGGTGTTGCTAGCCTATCCTCTCTCCTAAGTAGCCAAACCCTCTTTTCTGGTTATTTAGGGTCTCTGTCATTGGGGATTCCTTAGATAATGAATGCAAGAGCTCATCCGAGTTCCTCTGCATCTCTCTCTTCACCTTCTGCCAAGGAATCGACTGCTGACCGCGCTGGAAGCCTGCAAAACTGCAACAAAGTAGCAAAGACGACTACTGCAACTCTGTAACGCTGATCCTGCCGCCTTCTCGACTGCTTTCCTGGTGGTGCATGATGTGGGGGTAGTCTTCCTCCTCTCTGCACTAGAAGGTCTGAAGAAATCTCCCGTGGGTCGACGGAATCGTCCCCCTGCAACCGCAGGCACCAAAGAACTGCATCACCGGTACCCTGGGTCTCCTCTCAGCACCACGAGCGAGGTCCCTTGAATCCAGCAACTCTGTCCAAGTGACTCCCACAGTCCAGTGACTCTTCAGTCCAAGTTTGGTGGAGGCAAGTCCTTGCCTCCCCACGCCAGACTGCATTGCTGGGAACCGTGACTTTTGCAGCTACTCCGGCCTCCGTGCACTTCCGGCGGAAATCCTTTGTGCACAGTTCAGCCTGGGTCTAGGGCACTCTAACCTGCATTGCACGACCTCCTAAGTTGTCCTCCGGCGACGTGGGACTCCTTTGTGCGACTTTGGGTGAGCACCATTTCACTTCACTTCGTAGTGCCTGTTCCGGCACTTCTGCGGGTGCTGCCTGCTTCTGAGAGAGCTCCTTGTCTTGCTCGATGCCCCCTATGTCCCCAGGCGCAATTGGCGACATCCTGATCCCTCCTGGGCTACAGCAACATCCAAAAACCCTAACCGCACGATTTGCAACTAGCAAGGCTTGTTGGCAGTCTTTCTTCAGGAAAATACTTCTGCACAACTCTCCATGGCGTGAGGGATCCGTCCTCCAAAGGGGAAGTTCCTAGCCCTTGTCGTTCCTGCAGAATCTTCAGCTTCTACTGTCCTGTAGCAGCTTCTTTGCACCCACAGCTGGCATTTCCTGGGCATCTGCCCATCTCCGACTTGCTTATGACTTTTGGACTTGGTCCCCTTGTTCCACAGGTACCCTCGTTTGGAAATCCATCATTGTTGCATTGCTGATTTGTGTCTTTCCTGCAGAATTCCCCTATCACGACTTCTATGTCCTTTGGGGAACTTTAGTGCACTTTGCACTCACTTTTCAGGGTCTTGGGGTGGGCTATTTTTCTAACCCTAACTGTTTTCTTACAGTCCCAGCGACCCTCTACAAGGTCACATAGGTTTGGGGTCCATTCGTGGTTCGCATTCCACTTTTGGAGTATATGGTTTGTGTTGCCCCATCCCTATGTGTCCCCATTGCATCCTATTGTAACTATACATTGTTTGCACTGTTTTCTAATACTATTACTGCATATTTTGGTATTGTGTACATATATCTTGTGTATATTTGCTATCCTCATACTGAGGGTACTCACTGAGATACTTTTGGCATATTGTCATAAAAAGAAAGTACCTTTATTTTTAGTATATCTGTGTATTGTGTTTTCTTATGATATTGTGCATATGACACTAGTGGTACTGTAGGAGCTTCACTCGTCTCCTAGTTCAGCCTAAGCTGCTCTGCTAAGCTACCATTATCTATCAGCCTAAGCTGCTAGACACCCTATACACTAATAAGGGATAACTGGGCCTGGTGCAAGGTGTAAGTACCCCTAGGTACTCACTACAAGCCAGTCCAGCCTCCTACAACTTGGAGAGAAACAAAATTCTCGACCTTTTCCAATCTGAATGCACAGCCAAGCACAGCACCAAAACAGCCCTGATCGCTGCAACAGATGATAGCTGTGCCCTATTTGACAGAGGAGAAACAGCGGCCCTGATCCTTCTCAACCTCTCTGCTGCCTTCAACACTGTCTCCCACAAAATGCTCATCAACCGTCTACACCAGATTAGCATCAAGTACGACACTCTTAGATGGATGGCATCCATCCTCACTGGGCGCACACTGAGGGTCCGTCTCCCTTCGTTCACCTCACAGCCCAAACACATCATCTGCAGCATCCCACAAGACTCATCCATCAGTCCTACCATTTTCAACATCTACATGACCCTGCTAGCATATATTGTCAGAACCCACATAAACATCATCTCTTATGCTGACAACACCAAGCTCATCCTCTCACTCTTAGCAGACCCAGCTGAGACAAAAAACAACTTTCACAACTGCATGAAGAACGTCTCAGCCTAGATGAGAGATAACTGCCTGAAACTCAACGTGCACAAAGCTGAAGTGCTGATCTTCCGCAGGCACACCTCCCTCTGGAACGTCGCCTAGTGGCATAAGAACTCAGTCGCACCCCCACTCTGAAGAATCATGTCCACAACTTCGGCATCATCCTTGACAGTGAACTCTTCATGAAACATCAGCTTGACACTGTTTCCTCAGCATGCTTCCACAAGCTTTGCATGAGCCTTAGAATTTTCAAGTGGCTACTCACCAACACCAGGAAAATAGAGACGCAGGCCCATATCAACAGCTATGTGGACTACGGCACCACTCTTTCTGCAGGCACCTCCAGAGAACTCATGAGAAGACTCCAGACGGTCCAGAGCGCAACAGCCAGACTGATCCTCAATCTGCCCAAAAGGATCCACATTTCCCATTAATTGAGAGACCTCCACTGGCTGACATACATTACCCCGTGCCTCAACTTCCACCAACCATCCATGAACCTCCACTCACCTCGCCCTGGCACAGACACCATGCATCTGCTGCTGCCACACCAGAGGTCGATCCTTCTCCCACCTAGTCCCCAAATCCTTAAACGCCCTTCTCCTCCTTCTTCGAATGGCACCAACATTAGCAGTCTTCAGGAATGAGCACAAGACCTGGCTCTTCAACGGAGACCCTCAGCCTAGCGCCTGGATACCCTCGTGGGTGATAAGCCACACTTTATAAGTATAGTTTGATTGATTGTTGATGCGGCCTAGCCAACCTGAAACAAGAGATCAGGCGATGTTCGTGCAACCAGAACATTTTTCTTGAATTTGCTGCTAGCCAGAAAGAGACCTTGAGCATGCAAAAGAAGTTGCTATGTTAACATGAATTGAAATAGACAAGAGAAAAACCTCATGTGTACAGTCGGAATTTAGTATTTTTGGGAATTTGGGTCTGAGGATAGTTTGCAATCCTGTGCTCACCGACCATCCATGGACCAATAGTGCAAATATCTCTGTCATTATTGACTGCTAATGAGAGTTAGGTCACTATGGATAGATTTTGCTACTCATTTGTTCACTAGACCTTGATTATTCACGATGCTAATATTATTCTTTACTCTAGTGCAGTCTGTGACTGCAGAGGCTTTTTCCAATCCTTGATGGAATGTATATCAATCATGATGAATTATCATCCAGGCAATGATATTTATTTCCAATCTGCTGTGATCAATTGTAGGGTTTATTTATTGATATTATCAAGTATGATGACTTCTCATACCTCTCACAGTGCATTAAAAACGGATACTGTTGGTTGTTTTCAGAGTAAGATGCCAATTATCTGCTGAGCCAAGTTCGTTACACGCTTTGCCGTGATTAAGTCGGCAGACAGTCAGCAGATGTAGACGCCGAAACGTTTAGATTTTTTGCAAACAGTTGCCAGCAAAATTCATTGTTGTTTGAACTGACAACACAGTATATTTTCTGGCAACTGAAATGTGTGGTCCACTTCAATAAACGATGTGTAATGATTTAGGTATAAATTCCATTGCCTTTTCTAAATCTTAATTGCACAAATTACAGGTCGTTTAAGTTGCTTTCAATAGCCATGTTTTACATCTTTCAGAGAAGCACCCGTAAGATAAACTAAATTGCCATCTGTTGTTTGGGCAGACAGAATTTATAACTGTTTATGAATGATATTCCTTGTTGTGTAAATATAATTATGATATGTTTTATAACGTAACTGGTTTTCACTAATCTTTTTTTGTGCTTTCTTTTTCTTTACCGCTATGCAGAAGGAAACTGCTTCCCCGAATGGGATGGATTAGTGTGCTGGCCTAGAGGGACGCCCGGAAAAATGCTGGCAGTTGCATGTCCGTCCTACATTTATGATTTCAATCACAGAGGTACTGCATCTTTCATGGGGTGTTCCTCTTAACAAGTAAACGAAAACAGATACATAATCAGATATAATACAAATATGAAGGATGTTCTTAACTATATCTCATGTAGGTGTTATTGCAGTACACTATGCCCAGCAGTACCTTGGAGGTGTGCAAATGATGCACGCACAGCAAAAAAATTATTCTTTATAATTATATGTATTGTATTAAATGGACGTGGCACGCTTTGCAATACCATTAGACAAATACAAAATATCTTCAAACAATTAACACCATTTTTCGTTTGAAAGGTGTATCGATGCACCGTTCACTTCAATGACCGGCATTCAATAGGAATTACTATTGAATACATGAGTGTTGCCATTACCATGAAACACTGTGACGGCTGACATTAACAGGATACACTAAAACGCACCACTAAGGGTATACTAGTGGGGTAAACTGTTTATTCTAGACTCTAATAAGAGTAGCCATGTATTTTACTGCAAAGAAGATATCAAATAAAAGGAACAAGCTTTGGTAATGTCAATCGTTTTGGCTTGTGTATATTGAAAAACGAGTAAGTATTGTACAGATGATAGCCGTTTAAGGTTCCATCACAAACAGAGAATAATTGCATTGCAGAAGACCATGCTTCTTCATGCATCAACGGGTGAAGCATAAAAGTGCAAGTTTTCCCGACTTAGGGCACCTTTGCAGGCTTCATCAAAAATTGTGCTCACCCAGCATCTACATGGATTAAGTTCATCCCTCTTGTGTGGGGAGAGGGAAATAGGTCAAGCAGCTACACTGTTTGGAAACTATGACGCAAAAATATCAATTGTGCAGCGGGGCAACCAGAAGAGGGTCTGCACTAAGCATGAACGAATCCCCATCTTGAATTCCGTCACAGGATAATAAAGATGGCACGGCGAGCAGTCTACTTAGGAGTCGATTGTGTCTGTGGTTGTTGAACAGCCTGGATGGTGGTCTTTCTTGTCAAATGTCAAGAGTATGCTAACATTTCTCACTGATAAACCCTAGACAGGCGAGTCTGAACTGTGATTGCTTTACTTTACCAGTGCAAATTGGTAAGTGGCAATTGCTGTTGGGTCTCTGAGCATGGCTAATCATGACATATTAATGTGTTTGGGGCAAGATTTGTCCCTGATCCTTTTTAAGGTGTTTCAGCGATTTTGATCGATCTCATATGACTTGTTGTATCTGATCAGGAAAGATTTGTGAAATGACCAGTTAGTGATGGTGTGGTGCTTGAAAGAAAAGTGGATGTGGCCCTCTAAATTGTAGCACTGTATGTGCAACGTAGCATTTGCAAGTTACATTAATTCTTTTCATTGAGTGCAGCGGCTGGTTGTCCATTGCTCTTTCTGTCTAAATTGAAATCCACTCTTGCATGGTATTTAACAACGATGTAACGATTTTCAAATAAAAATGTAGTATGACACTGTGTCCGGAGTCACTTTGAGTATAACCCTTTCAGGGTGGTCATGAAGGCCAGCAGGTAGGTGGGTACTTTCTGGGGTTCAGATTCCATCTCAAAGGACAGGAACAGTTGCAAAAGAGCGAAGGTGCAAGTGAACTGTTTAGTGTGAGTGTGCTACGATTTTTCTGTCTAGGTGAAACAGCACAAGAGCATTTACTTCTTTGTCTATAGGGAACGTGCCTCAGTTTGTCCATGGTATGCCCTTTAGGAGCACTGAGGCAGGAGAAATTATCCCACTCTGCAAAAAGGGTTTAGGAAAGTACGGCTAACATGTTGATATGGCTAACTGCGTCTCTGGTGCTATGTCTGTTAGACAGCAGCTCTCCAGCAGCTATCCTCTCAAAGACCATGCATCCCACTCCGGGCCTCATTCAGCAGATCCCGCGGCCACCACTGAGAGCTTTGCATGGTAGTCCTGTCCCCCTGTGCCCTTAGAGTTGATGCAACTTCATCTCTACAACCCTGGCAGCAGTGCTTACTGCTCTTAGGTCCAATTGTTGTACATTGTACAACAGGTCGACTGAAGTGAGGAATTCACCGAAAGTAAGAATGAAAATAAAAAATTCATAAAGCCTGTGAATATTTAGAGCGTTGGTGTCAGGTAAACTCTGACCCAGCAAGACCCGCCTATCCCAACATTTCTGTGTTCTTCACCGTCTTCAAACGAGCAGTCTGACGCTCAAAGGAAGTGCATCCTGCAGAGCATCCAATTCTGACCCGGGGACCGGTGCAGTACTCGATACACAATCACTCTGGACTTCTGTAAATGCACCTCAGGACATCTGTGCTACACTTTCCACTTTCTCTTTAATTCATTAACGTGCCATCCAAGCTGTTGCTCCAGTCATCGTTTTGAGAACCCATGTACTCTGAGGGCCCCGTGACAAAGGCTTCTCCTACCCCATGAATGAATCCACTGTACCACTAAAAGAGTAAGTCTGGATCCTCCTGTTTCCTCATTATCTCTGTACTTTATGGCATGACCAGCAGTTTTAGACTTCAGTCTTGGTTGCAGATATCAATAATGAGACACAATATGCTTGATTGGAAGCTGTTCGCTTCGGGCATCAAGAAAGGGGGAGTAAACCTTAACCTGGGCAGCGCCACAGTCAGTAGTCACCAGGGACTATGTTCTTTTTCACTCGCAAATCATAATCCTGCACCTCTGGTATGAGAGTGCATACATCCTTTACAATTGAATACCTCATACACCTAGTTAAATCCACTGTTTGCAAATTGAGGATATGTAGTAGCAGCTACGTGGAAATAGTGCAAATTGCTCTCTGTGTGTCTTCTTGGCCCTTCCATGCATGCTCCACCCTAAGGTTCTGGAGGTCAGCCTCTGGTATGCAAGTGTGCAAGTGTCTCGCTGGTGCAACCAATGGTTCCGTCGAGCAAAATATTTATTCTGTCTCGCATTGGCTTTGTCACTGACTGTACTTCTGCGAAAGCATGCATGCGAATAGTGAAGAATGGAGCAATGGGCAACGTGATATTCTTTTTCTGCAAAGGAAGTTGTTGTGGCTGGTCTGGTTACTTACTGTTGAGTGGTACATCAAGAGTGACTGAAGGAAGTCTTCCTATTAGAAATGTTGTGCCACTACACCAAAATATAGAAAAAGGAGAGGAATCCAGATAAGAGAGGCAGGCACCATAACATAGATGTCATGGCATAAATACTACCCTACAACAGTAAAATAAAAGCAGAAATCAACAAGAGATACTCAATATGCATATAAAATAAAAAAACAACTTATTGAATCGTGATAATTATACACTTAATTTGCAAACAAAACAATGTTTTTTTAATAACTAATTTGGGTGTTGTATACGTTACAACTTTATGACTTTGGCTTAACGCTACAAGGTGTGCTCTCCCACTAACGGATAGCGCATGTGAACTTGATTCAATGCAACATTGATGAATGTGAAAGACAAGTTATTGTAGCCCTGTAAAACACTATTCAATGTGTAATTGATGAGAAGTATTGCTTTTAGGTTACTAACAAATCCTGAAACGGATCATGGACACAGTGGAAAAAACAAAAAAACTTATTTTGTTATTCACAGAATCACACACACTTTCCTAAGAACATTAAAAGTGTTAATTAGTAGAGGAACAATCTGTTTCTAAGTACATCTAAAAGATCTACACAGATTATTATAAAAACAGTAACAGGACACATTATAATTAACAAGAACCAAATTAACATTTCCATCAATGCTAAAATGTCTTTTAAAATGTTATCTAGAACCTAACGGCCAAATGGCTATTTCTATTTGCTTTAATATAAGAGTATAGGAGGCCGATGTACTTGCATTCTAGAGTTTCTTTGAGAGGAGAGATACACTGCATCCCTTATTAAGAGCAAAGGATGTCTTTATCAGCAGAGGGCATGAAGACTGGGTTCCCCATGAAGGGTAAACAAACACTGCAGCAGCAGTCAGTTGATCTTCCTCCAGTACCTGGCTTTATCAGATTTATTCAGGTGAGATGGGTCATCTGCAAAGTGTGAGGTTTGCTGGCAGTAGGTGAGACCATCGCTGGCGGAATCTCAGATGATAATCTGGGTGAAGGACCCTGTAAGAATCCGCCGACACCAAGTGAATTGTAGAAAGTTGCTTTATTCCTTCTCAGATACGTTGTACAAGGGAGACGTGCAGTTGCTCCGTCCGCTTCAATAACCGTTTTCCCCTCGCCGTTCTCGAATGCCTCTATCAACATACAAGGGCGTGCGGCATTCCCAGCATGAGGCATTCGAGAACGGTGAACCATTCTTTACATATCTTCTCTCTTTACAATGGAAACAATATGAGAATAAACAACATATACTCCTATAAACAAAACAGTTGAACATTTCCCAATAAACAGTCTCTAAGAACGTTTCTATGAATAATAGCCATCTAACTTCTTTGGTTTTACAATTCTCCTGCCAGATCTACTCCACCTTCCACTCCTACAGTGGATTCCCTCCAAACACCTAGTGTCTCTGGAACTGTTAGATGACCTTAGGTCATTTGATGGAAGATAACGATCACCAGTGCTCCCCGAATCAACTCTATGTTGACATTGATGATCATGTTCTTCTCTCCCCTCGTTCTTCCCTTCTAACCATTCTTTCCACATATAACTCTTGGGAATACTAATCTCCATTCCCGAGTCAACTCTGGTACTCTTACACAGTGACAATGCGCATACATGCCACACTTTACCATCATTGAGTCGCGCTGAATTATTGTACACTGCAATTACTCTCATGGGAGAAGAAAATTTACTTTGGCCTTTAATAGTGTGTTTATTGCTCTTGACTCTCACAACATCACCAACACATAACTTAAACTCCTTACACTTGTGGATGTCATCATAATACTTCTTATATTTATCCTGAGCTTTCTCAATATTTGTCTTCACCTCCTCCGGACACCATTCTATCCTTTTGGCAGCTTTGAGCCAACCAACCTTATCTTTTGACATGGGAGTTCTACCCCTCATGAGTTCAAATGGACTTGCATTTGTACTATTACATGCGGTAATCCTAAAAGCCCACAGGGTTTTCCATAATTCTGTTTTCCAAACCAAATGATTGCTATTAGACCATTGAATAATTCCTTTAAGTACGCGGTTAAACCTTTCTACAGAACCATTACCCGCAGGATGGTAAATTGAAGTGGTATGATGTTTTATTCCATTCCTTCCCACATAATCTTGGAAAGCAGAGGACGTGAATTGTGTCCCATTGTCAGACACAATACATTTTGGTAAACCCTCTCTTATAAAAATGTTATCCAAAAATTTGATGATACTGCTTACACAGCTTTCCTTACAATTCCTACCTCTGGCCACTTAGAAAAGTGATCCACGATTACTAATAGGAAGGTCTGCTCATCCCCTTCACCTATGGGTCCCATGACATCAATACCTACTCTTTCCCATGACATGTTGGGTGAAGGAATGGGATGTAAAGGCCTTCTTAACATCACATGCGTTTTATCAGCATTATTACAAACGTGGAAATCTCTCACCATTCTTTCTACCTCCTTATCTTTCCCCGGCCACCAGTACCAATGTTTCACTCTATTCTTAGTTTTACCGATGCCTAGGTGGCCTTCATGGCAAATCTCAAGAATTTTCCCCCTTAAGGTGATGGGAGGTATTACCTTACCGTTCCTAAGAAATAGACCTTCTTCCTTGGTTAATTAATTCCTTACTTCCCAAAAGGGTAACACATTTTTATTAACCATTTTCTTTAACGGCCACCCTTTAGTAATCATGACACTCAATTCTTTTGTCGCCTCATCCAAGTTCTGCTCTGTATTCCATTCATCTCGCGTAATTCCCTTGCATATACCTTCATCCACAATAGCCACCTACATGTCTTCTTTTCCATCTTCATCGGTATTCTGAAATTCATCGGTATCTTTGGATGACAAGGGCATGCGGCTTAAGAAGTCTGCAACTGTATTCTTTACTCCAGGTAAGTATTGCACCACATGGTTGTAGTCAAACAAGCGTACAGGCATTCTCGCAAGCCTAGGAGAAGCCTTATACAACCCCTTCGTGGTTAAAACCTTCACAAGTGGTTTGTGGTCACATCTTAAGATGACTGTAGTACCCCACACATACTGTCTAAAGTGTTCAGGTGCCCATACACATTCAAGTGCCTCACGCTCAATAACTGAATACTTCTCTTCAGTAGGAGTTAATGAACGTGAGCCAAAGGCAATTGTATCTTCATATCCTTCCTTATTAATTTGGGTAAGAACTGCTCCAATTCCCTTGCAACTAGCATCAGTTGTAATAACACATTTAAGACTTGAATCAAAACCTTGCAATGGTGGAGCTTTGCAGATATCATTTTTCAACATGTCAAAAGCATTTTGACACACATCTGTCCACAAAAACTTCTTTCTTGCTTTAAGCGATTGCCTTAAATCATACATTTTCGTAGAAAAGTTACTGACAAATTTGGAGTAGAATTCTACCAAACCTAGAAAAGCACAGACCTCATCCTTATTGTGAGGATTAGGTGCCTTGCTGATTGCAGACAATAACTCCTCCTTTGGTTTAATTCCCTGAGCAGATACAACATGCCCCAAGTAATTGACATGGTCACAAGCAAATTTGCAGTTACTAAATTCTGCCATCAAGCCCTTTTCATCCAACATATTCAATACTTTTAACAAAGTCTGATCATGGTCATCCCTTGACCTCCCCATTACAAGGATATCATCTTGGAAGACCATTGTATTATCTATTCCTGCAAGGATTGAGCTCATTAACCTTTGGAACATGGCTGCCGCTGACGCCAAACCAAATGGTACCCTCCGAAATCTGTAACTCCCAA
Source organism: Pleurodeles waltl (assembly GCF_031143425.1). Taxonomy (NCBI): domain Eukaryota; kingdom Metazoa; phylum Chordata; class Amphibia; order Caudata; family Salamandridae; genus Pleurodeles; species Pleurodeles waltl. Next base: position 1,854,884,462 of record NC_090440.1, read on the forward strand.
ATGGTGTATCGAAAGCAGTCAAGTCCCTACTACTAGGATGTAACCGTATCTGATGATAGGCCGCTTTTAAATCAATGGTGCAAAACCATTTCATTCCCCTAGTGCGTGATAATATTTCACTAATATGTGGTAAGGGGAACTGATCAACTTGTATGTTCTTGTTAAGATCTCTCAAGTCGATGCATAATCGTAAACTCCCATTGGCTTTCTTCACCACGACTAATGGGGCGACCCACTCGGATGATTCAATGGGTTCTATAGTTTTCTCCTCCTGCAGTTTATCCAATTGCAGTTTGACATCATCCTTTAAGGGAATGGGAATGTTCCTTACTTTATGCACCTGTGGCACAGCATCCTTTTTTAAATGAATAAGGTGCATAAAGCCTTTCATTTTTCCAATCTTTCCCCTAAATACTTTGCTGAATCTCTGCAGTACTAGTTGACCAATTCCTAACCCTTTTTCTACAGACAATACTGTTTCAGGATTGTTAGGGTCCAATATTATGCCCAATTTTCTCTGATCGATCCATCCCAAAACGGAAGGACCAGTTACTGCAATATACAATTTTCCTGTCATTTGTCTGTCCTTATACTGGAATTTCAATTCCTTGAAGCCTAACAATTCAATGATTTCACCAGTAAATGTCTTGATTGTTATATCTGGTGAGCATAACTCTTCACCCACAATATGTTTGAGGCTCCTTTCCCACACATTTTGATTATTAATAGTATATGGAGACCCTGAATCTACTACAATGTGCATAGACACTCCTCCCAACATGATCTCACAACTTGTTTTTTTCATTCTATTTTTCTCCTCTTGCTTCATGCATAAAATAGTGTCTTCGTCAGAAGAATTTACACACAAAATACACATGCTCAAATCGTCATCCTCTGAAGAGTTAGTGTCTTCTAGATCCAAGACTTTGCTACACCCACTTTTCCTCTGACACACTTTTTGAAAATGACCTACAATTCCACATTTTAGACACTTCTGTTTCTTTGCCAGACACAATTTATCATTCGCCAAGTGGTCATAACTGCCACATCTGTAACACTTCTTTTTATCGTCTGACTTATAATTTTTCTGTTCAATTCCTGTTCTCCCTGTGAATCTCTTTTTAAATTCTCTAGTGTGTTTTCTTTCTATCACTCTTGCAATTATGGTCTCCTCCCTTTTATTTTCATTTAAAACTTCCTTCGCACACCTTCCCGTCAGTTCTGCCCTTTTTACAATGTCAATGACTTCTTGCAAAGAGCTTTCTCCTTTGGCCCACAGATTGTCTTGAATGTTCGAGTTAGACGATTGCATAACAATCTGGTCACGAATGAGCTCGTCACGTAAATCACCAAATCTGCAATTAATTGCTAAATTCTTTAAGGCAGACACGTAATCCTCTACTGGTTCCTCCTTCCCTTGTTTCCGATGAAAAAACTTATAGCGATCCACAGCTATGCAAACTCTAGGTCTGTAACAGTTATCTAAGTCTTCCAGTGCATTCTTATACAGGTTGCCATCACCCGCTTGCCTAGGTTTCTTATTAATATTTTTGAACATTTTCAAACCACCTGGTCCTACACAATGTAGAAGGATCCTATACTTTTTTCAGCAGAAAGTTCCTCTTCTTCCTCAATGGCAGAGATATAATTTTTGAAATATTCACTCCATTCCTCCCATTTTAATATTGGTGAACCAGAAACAGGAATAAATGATTGAGGAGGTGACACGTTCAAGGGTTGTTCGCCGCCATGTGTCTGCACTGTCTCCCTACTCAAATTTTCCACTTATGTAAAGGTAACACTTTATTATTGTTAGAAATTGGTTATAGATGGGTTAAATGATGTATTTAAACCACTAATAAATCAATTTCTAAATAAAAATTGCTGCTAGGATTATCTCCTTTAGGACAGGTCCAAATGACTGCTAGTTTAGGCTACTACCAAATCTTTGCAGAACGCCTATTCCCAAATTAAAATGGCTACCGCTTTGAAATGACGTGTTAGCAGGAAACTGTCCCAAATTAAAATGGCTGCTGCTTTGAAATGATGTGTTAGCACGTCCCGATCGCGCCAAGGAAATTGAAGTTAGAGGCAGGAAGCCAAAACTAAAATGGCTGCTGCGACGGAATGACGTGTTAGCACGTTCCGATCGTGCTGAAGAAATTGAAGTTAGAGTCAGGGAGCCGCTATTCAGTACCGGTAGCAGTGCACACTCACCCAGTGCTGCCACTGCTCCACTCCCAGACGATCTTACGGCTGCAGTGTGAATGCTGCGCAGCTCCTGACTCACCGGGACGGCGGCTCTTAAATATACGGCATACTCGTTGCGCTCTTGACACGAAGGGTAGGTGGGTTGATTCACAGCTCGTCGCCAAGTGTAAGAATCCGCTGACACCAAGTGAATTGTAGAAAGTTGCTTTATTCCTTCTCAGATACATTGTAGAAGGGAGACGTGCAGTTGCTCCGTCCGCTTCAATAACCGTTTTCCCCTCGCCGTTCTCGAATGCCTCTATCAACATACAAGGGCGTGCGGCATTCCCAGCACGAGGCATTCAAGAACGGTGAACCATTCTCTACAGACACTACAGACCCCTCCTAACAAGTGATCAAGTGGCAGACATTTCCTTATGAACTTATAAGGCAAAAGGATGTCAATTCAGACTACATTATTTCGGTTCGGTAAGTGTTCTTATTTGACCTTGACCTGGTGAGGGTAGACATTTGACCCAGGCGAATGTTGCATTGGACATTGCATCTATGACAATAATCAAAGAACTTTAGGCTATCACAGCTCCTAAAATGAGAAGGCCTACTGACATCCTCGATAAAAGTCAGGTATGGCAATGGTTCTGCATAAATCAGGGAATATGACAGCTTCCAGTGTCTAAGTTAAGGAAGATGGTGGTCTCCATGAACTAAGATGGAGTCAAGCCTGGGTACTTTAAAGATAGGAATTGTCATTTATCTGTGGAAGAGGAAATTAGAGAGGTTTAGGCATGGAGGATAAGGTGTCTTGTAACAAAAGATTCACAAATACAGCTTTTGCTTGCACAAAAGTAGTGGAAAGAGTGCTTTAAAAGGATAGCTGTGTGCTTATACATTTGTTCATATAATCATCAGCAGTTTTGAAGCAACTTTCAACCTTATGGCGGATTCACATTCTGTTTTACCATATTGTGTGTTACTGTTACTTGCCAGATGTCTTGTTCCTAGTACTTGAACTATAAGTCCAGTGTGATTCAGGGGTAGTAAAGGATGTTTTCAAAGATTTCCAAGCACAATAGTGGGGAATTCCTGTGGAGCCTCAAAAACATACCTTATTTTAACTTTTCCCATCTTCTGTCCTGAACATTTGCACGTATAAATGCACCCCAATATCAGCAGGTGCTTTCGAGATTGAAGAGCGGAAAAGCCGGAACAGCAATTAGTAGGTATGCCCCTTCCAAATTGTGGCCAAAATCAAACAAGAGCCTGCCTTGACAGTTGGGATCTCCAAATTGTACAGGTGGTCCTCTGCTGGGAGGGTGAAGGCAAGAGCCTGTGCAGACCTGGAAAGCTGGGAGACTGGCCAGCATGCTCTAAATAACTATTTTAGTCACTAGAGTAATGTGTGAGCTTTATTTCCTGATCCTTTCAGTCACAGGGACAGCCTAGCCCTCTCAAAGGAGATACCTCTCATGTACTCACCTATCCGGACACTGGCTACTTGGTCTGTGGCAGAAGGTGGCCTTCAAAGTTGCATTCATTCTTTGGTTGATATGGCTAAGAATGCATGGCTCCACTAAAAGAAAGTGGATGTTAGGGTTCAGTTTAGATGCAGTACAACACAATTATTACATTTGCACCATAGCTGACTATATCTAGTCATAGTTTTGAGTTTTTATCAAATGACTAATTGTTAAAAACATCACACAAAGTAAATGAACGTATAGTTGAATGAGAGTCAAATGGGAACTGTTAGAAAGCCTATTTCTAGCATGGTTACCCCCATTTGTGGCCTGTTTGTCAGTGTGTTTTGACTGTGTCACTAGGATGCGTTTAATAGTACGGACCCCATGCTTATGGTTTGTGGTCTACTTGTCAGTCTGTTTCACTGTTTTTGTCAGTATGCTTGACTGTGACACTGGAGTCCTGCTAACCAGAACTTCAGTGCTTATGCTCCCTCTGGTTCCACATTTGTCCCTACATACTGGTAACCCAGTATTTCACTCCAAATTGGCATACTGGACCCCCTTTTAAGTCCCTAGTATATGGTAGCTGGGTACCCAGGGCACTGGGGTTCCAGGGGATCCTTAGGGGCTGCAGCATTTCATTTGCCATCCATAAGGAGCCCATACAAATTATTCTACAGGACTGCCATTGCAGCCTGTGTGAAATAGTGCATGCACTATTTCACAGCCATTTCAGTGCACCAGGTCACTTATAACTCACCTAAATGCCAGGCCTTCAGACCCGGAAGGCTGGGTGCAAAGTACCTGTTTGTGAGGGCAACCCTGCATTAGCAGAGGTGCCCCCACATTGTCCAGACCCATTTCCCCAGACTTTGTGTGTGCAGGGACGCAATTTTAAGTGACCACTGCACATAGGTCAATACCTATGTACAGCTTCACAATGGTAACTCTGAATATGACCATATAAGGTGTCTAACAACTGGGAATTATACCACAATACTGATTCCAGTATTGGTTTTACAATTCGATGCACGCTGGGACTCCACTATGGACCCTCAGTACTGCCATACCAGCCTTCGGAGGTTTTCACTGTAGCCCCAGCTGCTGTCACCTCACAGACAGGCTTCTGCCTTCCTGGGGCTTGAGCAGCTCAATCCCAGGAAGGCAGAACAATGCATTTCCTGTAGGAGAGGGGTGTTACACCCTCTCCCTTTGGAAATAGGTGTTACAGGCATGGGAGGGGTAGCCTCCCAGAGCCTCTGGAAATGCTTTGAAGGGCACAGATGGTGCCCTCCTTGGATAATCCAGTCTACACCAGTTCAGGAACCCCCCAACACCCCTCCACTGACATGAAACTGGACAAAGGAAAGGGGAGTGACCGCTCCCCTGTCCATCACCACCCCTGGGTGGTGCTCAGAGCTCCTCCAGAGTCTCCCTGGGTTCTGTCATCTTGTTTTCAGGATGGTCAAGGAACTCTGGGAGCATCTGAGTGGCCAGTGACAGCAGGTGATGTCAGAGACCCCTCCTGATAGGTGCTTACCTGGTTAGGTGACCAATCCCCCTTCTCAGGGCTATTTAGGGTCCCTCCTCTGGGTGTTTCTTCAGATTTATGTTGCAAGACTCCAGCAGGAATCCTCTGCATCCTTTACTTCATCTTCTACTGATGGATCAACCACTGACTCCTCCAGGAACTCTACAAAACTGCAACAAAGAAGCTAAGATGACTTCTGCAACATTGTATCTTCCGTTCCTGCCAGCAACAGTTTCCAGGTCATGCATCCTCCGAGGACTGCCTGTCTTCAGCCTGCACCAGAAGAACTAAAGGAATCTTCCTTGGAGTGACGGAGTCACTTCCCTTCTTCAGCAGGCACCTCTCTGCAGCCATGACCAGTGGCTTGGGTCCCCTCTCCAGTTGACAGTAGTGGATCCATTGACATGGGTGGTGGACTAAAGTGACTCCAACAGTCCCAATGTCCAGCTGTCCAAATTTGGGGGAGGTAAGAGCTTTCCTCCCCCATGCAAGACAGTACCACTGTGCACCGTGTGACCTGCAGTTGCCAAGGCTTGTGTGCAACCTTCCAAGAAGTTCTTTGTTGCCAGCACAGCTTAGGCCCCCAGCACTCCATCCTGCGACACACAGCTCCCTGAGTGGTTCTCCAGCGGCGTGTTGTGCTGTGCTGCATGGGCCTCCATTTGCACCGTCTTTGTCCCCATGCTGTGGGACTCCTGTTTGCACTGCCTGGTCGTCTGAGGGCTCTCTGAGTTGCTGAGAGCCCTCTCCATCTCTCCCTCCTGGGTAGAGTTGACCTGGTCCTTCCTGGGCCCAGGCAGCACTATTTTCCGCAAACCACAAGCTTTGCATTTATCAAGTCATGTTTGTGGAATCCACCGACGCAAACCAGACTGCATTCATCCATCCAGCTTAGGGCATCTTCTGTAACAACCAGGAACCTGCATCTATCTTCTCTGGTGCAACAATGACTTTGTCTTCTCACTGTTGGTTCTTCTTTTGCACCTTCATCTGGGTTAGCAGGGGCTCCTTTTCTCCCTGGACTCTTCAGTGCTTCTTGGACTAGGTCCCCTTATTCCACAGGGCTTCAGGTCCAGGAATCCATTGTTGGTGTCTTGCAGTCTCTTCTGGTTATTTTACCTTTGGTGTTTTCTTACATTCCCAGCACCCCTCTACACACTACACTTGCCTAGGTGGGAAACCGACTTTCGCATTCCACTATTTTAATATATGGTGTGTGTTCCCCCTAGGCCTTTTGCAACCTATTTTGATTTTCACTATTTGCACTATTGTCTGACTCTTTACTTACCTGTTTTTGGTTACCAGTGTGTAGGAGGCTGGCCTGGCTTATAGTGGGTACCTGATGGTACTTACACCTTGTGCCAGGTCCAGTTATCCCTTAATAGTAGATTAGTAGTGTTCTAGCAGCTTAGGCTGATAGAGGTAGCTATAGCAGAGCAGCTTAGGCTGAACTAGGAGACATGCACAGCTCCTACTATACCACTTATATCATATAGGTACTATGGGCCAGATGTATGAATCTGGCCCATTGCAATTCGGTAATTGTGATTTTTAAGAAATCGCTATTACCGACTCGCAAAGGGCCATGTATCACATTTGCGAATCGGTAATAGCGATTTCGTAAAAATCGCAAATGCAATTACCGAATCGCAAATTGCGATACTGGCCCCATTCGAAGCTATGGGCCTGTTGGCACATAGCTGCGAATTTTTTTGCAATTTTTTTGCATTTGCATTTTTTGCATTTCCTAAATTGCGATTTCTGCACCAGAAATCGCAATTTGGGAAATGCAAAAGGGCAGGGTGCTGGGGGCCTAAGGCCCCCTCTCCTGCACCCCAATTTTTTTTTTTTACCATGACACACATGCCAAAAGGGCATGTGTGCTTTACATATTACATTTAAAAATGCAGTTTTACTGCATTTTTAAATTTTGCACCAGGTTACCACCTGGTTGCAGACAATGGTATTTTGCATGTGCAAAATACCATTCTGCGAATAATCGTAATTTGCGATTTTTTACAGAATTGCCTTGCAACCTTGATTTTGCGAATCGCAAATTGCGATTTGCAAAATCCAGGTCGCAACGCAAAAAATCGAAAATTTTGCTGGAGCAGGGGGAAGATTCCGTCAACCCACTGGAGATTTCTTTGTGGCTTCCAGTGCAGGATGAAGGCAGGCATCCCCGAAAGCATGCACCACCAGGAAACAGTTGAGAAAGCTGGAGGATTAGGCACTACAGTGTCGCTGGTAGTCTTCTTGCTCCTTTGTTGCAGCTTTGCAGGCGTCCTGGAGCAGTCAGCGTTCGATCCTTGACAGAATTCATAGAGGGAGATGGAGAGGACCTCTGGTGAATTCTTGCATGTCGTCATCTGAGGAAAAGCCCACAGGAGAGACCCTTAATAGCCCTCAGAGGAGGATTGGCCACCTAGTGAGGTAAGCACCTATCAGAAGGGGTCTCTGACATCACCTGCTGGCACTGGCCACTCAGAGACCTCCAGTGTGCCCTCACACCTCTGGATTCAAGATGGCAGAAGTCTGAGACACACTGGAGGAGCTCTGGGCACCATCCCTGGGGTGGTGATGGACAGGGAAGTGGTCACTCCCCTTTGCTTTGTCCAGTTTAATGCCAGAGCAGGGACTGGGGGTTCCCTGAACTGGTATAGACTGGCTTATGCAAGGGGGGCACCATCTGTGCCCTTCAAAACATTTCCAGAGGCAGGGGAGGCTACTCCTCCCCAGCCCTTGACACCTATTTCCATAGGGAGAGGGTGTAACACCCTCTCTCAGAGGAAATCCTTTGTTCTGCCGACCTGAGACTGGGCTTCCCAGACCCGAGGAGGACAAAACCCTGTCTGTGGGTGGCAGCAGTGGTAGCTGCATAGAAAACCCCAGAGAACTGGTTTGGCATTACCCGGGGTCCATAGTGGAGCCCTGGGGATGCATGGGACTGGCACCCCAATACCAGATTTGGCATGGGGGGACAATTGCATGATCTTAGACATGTTACATGGCCATTTTTGGAGTTACTATTGTGAAGCTACATATAGGTAGTGACCTATATGTAGTGCACGTGTGTAATGGTGTCTCTGCACTCACAAAGTCCGGGGAAATTGCCCTGAACTATGTGGGGGCACCTTTGCTAGTGCAAGGGTGACCTCACATTTAGTAACTTTGCACCTAACCTTCACAAAGTGAAGGTTAGACATATAGGTGACTTATAAGTTACTTAAGTGCAGTGTAAAATGGCTGTGAAATAACATGTGCATTATTTCACTCAGGCTGCAGTGACAGTCCTCTGTAAGATTTGTCTGAGCTCCCTATGGGTGGCAAAAGAAATCCTGCAGCCCATAGGGATCTCCTGGAACCCCAATACCCTGGGTACCTAGGTACCATATACTAGGGAATTATAAGGGTGTTCCAGTGTGCCAATTTGAATTGGTAAAAATGGTCACTAGCCTATAGTGACAATTTTAAAGCACTGAGGTTCTGATTAGCAGAGCCTCAGTGACACAGTTAGTCGCTACACAGGTACACACATACAGACCACAAACTATGAGCACTGGGGTCCTGGCTAGCTGGGTCCCAGGGAGACATATATAACACACTGACAAATAGGGTTTTCACTATGAGCACTGGGGTCCTGGCTAGCAGTACCCCAGTGAGACAGTAATAACACCCTGACATATACTCACAAACAGGCCAAAAGTGGGAGTAACAATGCTTGAAAATGGCTACCTTCCTACACAGTGTATATATTGTGTAATTTACTTACCTCCTAAAGCAGTATAGTCTCTTAAGTATTTTTGGCCTTGTGTCACTAAAATAAAGTACCTTTATTTTTAGTAACACTGAGTAGTCTTCTTTCATGTGTGTGAGTACTGTGTGACTACAGTGGTTTTGCAAGAGCTTTGTATGCCTCCTAGTTCAGCCTTGGCTGCTCTGCCAACTGCTACCTCTAGACAGCCTGGCTTCTAGACACTAACTAACTTTCACTAATCAGGGATAATTGGACCTAGTATAAGGTGTAACAACCTTTGGTACCCTCTGCAAACCACTCCAGCCTCCAACAGAAACAAAAAAACACTTGAAAGCATTAACATTGTAAAGGTATTTAAAGTATTGTAGCGTTCAAGAACGTGATCTACAGAGTCTGCAAAAAAAGTTATCTCACAGTTTAGAGGTACAAGGAATTGGGGCCACATGTAAAAAAGCTTTTTTCTCGTAGCAAACAGCCCGATTCGCAGAATCAGGCCTTTTGCGGCAAGAAAAAAGCATTTGGCAATGCACAAACCCAATTTTGCGATTCGTTAATCTCTTTACCAAATCGCAAATAGGGTTTGCAAGTCGCAATTAGGAAGGGGAGTCCCCTTCCTAATTGCGAGTCGCAGTGCGATGTATAATTGTTTTATGACCATGAATGCGGTCACAAAACAATTGTAGTTAGCACCAGTTTCAAATTGGTGCTAACCCATTCACAAAGGGGAAGGGGTCCCTATGGGACCCCTTCCCCTTTGTGAATGGTAGCAAAAGTATTTTTTCAGAGCAGGCAGTGGTCCCACGGACAACTGCCTGTTCTGAAAAAATGAAAAGAAAACTTTTCATTTATTGTTTTGAAATGCTTTGAGTTTTCCTTTCAGGAAAACGGGATGCATAAAGAAGAAAGAAAACTGCTTTATTTAAAAGCAGTCACAGACATGGTGGTCTACTGTCCCCAGCAGGCCACCATCCCTGTGAGGGCAGCCATTCCCAATGGGGTCGCAAATTGCGACCTACCTCATGAATATTTATGAGGTAGGTCATTTGCGACCTCATGGGGGAATCGCAATCAGTGTAATTGAAACTTGTACATAGGGTTTTGCAAATCTCAAATTGCAAGTCGCTAAAACTCACAATTTGCGTGTCGTAAAACCTGATATTTGTACATGTGGCCCTTGGTCTTTTGAAATATGGATATTTCCTACCATGGGTGTCTTTGGGTCAGTGCCTCCCTGCTCGGGCATACTCAACATTAGTAATGAAATGAAAAGGATGAACCACAGGAACAATGTTATGTGAGCTCAGCAGGTAAAAATAACACATACTAATACCTTTCTCGATCTGGTACAATGTAACTTTTTCGATGGAAACATCGACATTGAAACCAGAGTTAAAAAAAGATAAAAACAATAAATATGGTTGCAGGGACTGAGTGATCTTGCAAGTCAGGCTTTCACACAGGAGTAGTACAAGCCAGCAGACATTCAACAGAAGACTTCAATGACACATGTAGGGAGCAGCATGCAGCAGGAGGGTTAAAGTATGTATATATCAAATAAGGTTTTGAAGGAGCTGCAGGAAGCTGAACCTCACAGTTTTTCGAGCCCTGGCACTTGACTACCATGTCACTAATAATCTGGCTTGATGAACTGTTAAAGCTTAAAAGTCCAGCCAGCCATGTCTCTCTCCTCTGAATGTCCGTTTGGTATGGAAATCCCTTAATTTCTTCTTAAAATGCTTGTGACAGCTGTTGGGTTGTTAGCCAGAATATAACACACAGGAATATCATTTAGCATCAATATTGTGTCCTAAATGCCATTTACAAAATTATTGGTCCTTTGTGTGTAGAATTTATATTATTTATTCCAATGAGGTGATAATTTTAAAGAGAATCTATAGTATACAATGTATGTATGTCAATCTTTATTCTGACACCTATATTCTTGAACCACACTAGCCATTACCAATGCACAGCTTGCCCGAGCAGATGCTGAAAGGCCCTGCTTGGGTGGCACAACTTGTGCATCCAGCCCAGACAGCTTCTTGAGATAACAGAAGAGTAGTCAAATAAGAGGCTGGTAGGGAGTTCTCTTGTTCTTCACTCTGGGCAACATGTATTCCCCATCTTGCAAATCCCATTCTCACAAATATAGAAATGTTTTCAATCTACTGATGGTATCTCTCATTAAACGTGCGCCATAGTGATTGTTACCTACCACTGTGCTAATCATCAACTTATCACTTTAAACCCAATGCACACAATGCATGCAAAACGTTCCAATCATATAAAAATAAAACATTAAGTGCCTTCATCTGCCTCAGGTCACTGGGCTTAAATTAGAAGTGTTGGCAAATAGGCACTAACCTTACATGCTGTTACGATACCTAAAAACAATTTCCACCAGCCAAGGCCTATGAAAATTGTCCAACACGTTTTGATACACGGTCGAAAGACGAAGCAGGTCTCCCAGATCTCAGAGCACAGAGATCTTCAGTTTGCAACAAATGCTTAGGATGTAGAGGTCCATAGAACTGTTGCCTAAAATCAAAAAGATATGGGAAGTTGAGGGGCAAAGTGTTAAAAATTGTGGGGTTGTCACACCTAAGAAACGGTCAGTAAGAAGCCCTAATCCTTGCACAACGCATATAATACAACCGTTGGGGACAGGCAAAGAGTATAAAACAGTTTTTGTTCTTCTTACATGAGGCCTATGTTGTATTGCAATATTTTTTCAATAGGTTACTGTAGACATTTGAGTGGGACTCTGCAAAACAGACAGTCCCGCTGTGACCCTGTACCTTGCAAATGAAGGAGCATAGTGCTCACACAGCACCTCCGACAGAACTGTGCTGGTCTTAGGAGATACTGGAAAAAACCATGATGGGTTAAAGACTTACGGACTGTTTTCAGGGGTGGGTTGAAGAAGTTATACAGACTGGCTAACAGCCCTCGGGGAACACATCGGATTTTATGTAGACTTGTATATACTATGCACCCTTCATATCCACCTAACGACTGTTGATCTCACTCATGAACTTCACTTGGTAAACTTCATATTTGCCATGGATGTTTTTAGCTCAAAATCCACCACTGGCAAGCTGAATAAGACTGGGCTAGGTAGCCCCCTTCATTCTAAAGCATGACCTCTCAGGGTAGATGTGCCCCCACTCTTACGAGGATTTCATACACAATAGCCCTCCTGTACAGAGAGTGCAGCTTAGTTAGGGATGTGAGACAATAGCAGTATTTGTTTCCCTTTTTTACTGGGTGTTGCAAGAGTCTGTGCTTTGTTGTTATCCATGATGCACCTGTTGCTTGCGAGGGCGGCTGGCACTGCTGTTATCCTTCCGCCACATGTTTTGCAATGGAGGATTGCACTGCTGCTTGCTTACTGTATTGTTCAGCTTTTGTGAGAAACGCTTCAATATGGGAATAGCATGCCTTTCTAGCTTTGTTTAAGGACATTTGCACATTTTCCTCTTCTGTTATAAATATTTAGCTTGAGGTAGGTTTACACTGCTGCTCTCAATGTGAACCGGTGTAGGAGGCTGGACTGGCTTGTAGTGAGTACCAAGGGGTACTTGCACCTTGCACCAGGCCCAGTTATCCCTTATTAGTGTATAGGGTGTCTAGCAGCTTAGGCTGATAGATAATGGTAGCTTAGCAGAGCAGCTTAGGCTGAACTAGGAGACGTGTGAAGCTACTACAGTACCACTTAGTGTCATATGCACAATATCATAAGAAAACACAATACACAGTTATACTAAAAATAAAGGTACTTTATTTTTATGACAATATGCCAAAGTATCTTAGAGTGTACCCTCAGTGAGAGGATAGGAAATATACACAAGATATATATACACAATAGCAAAAATATGCAGTATAGTCTTAGAAAACAGTGCAAACAATGTATAGTTACAATAGGATGCAATGGGGAAACATAGGGATAGGGGCAACACAAACCATATACTCCAAAAGTGGAATGCGAACCACGAATGGACCCCAAACCTATGTGACCTTGTAGAGGGTCGCTGGGACTATTAGAAAATAGTGAGAGTTAGCAAAATAACCCTCCCCAAGACTCTGAAAAGTGAGTGCAAAGTGCACCAAAGTTCCCCTAAGGACAAAATAGTCGTGTTAGAGGGAAAATGCAAGGAAAACACAAATCAGCAATGCAACAACGATGGATTCCTGACTGAGGGTACCTGTGGAACAAGGGGACCAAGTCCAAAAGTCACAAGCAGCTCGGAGATGGGCAGATGCCCAAGAAATGCCAGCGGTTGGTGCAAAGAAGCTCTTACTAGGCTGAAGAACTGTGAATACTGCAGGAACGACAAGGGCTAGAGACTTCCCCTTTGGAGGATGGATCCCCCACGCCTTGGAGAGTCGTGCAGAAGTGTTTTCCCGCCGGATGGACGCCAACAAGCCTTGCTACACGCAAATCGTGCGTTTAGCGTTTTTGGACGCTGCTGGGGCCCAGGAGGGACCAGGAGGTCGCAAATTGGACCTGCAGAGAGAGGGGACGTCGAGCAAGACAAAGAGCCCTCACTGAAGCAGGTAGCACCCGGAGAAGTGCCAGAAAGAGGCACTACGAGGATGCGTGAAACGGTGCTCGCCGAAGTTGCACAAAGGAGTCCCACGTCGCCGGAGACCAACTTAGAAAGTCGTGCAATGCAGGTTAGAGTGCCGTGGACCCAGGCTTGGCTGTGCACGAAGGATTTCCGCCGGAAGTGCACAGGGGCCGGAGTAGCTTGCAAAGTCGCGGTTCCCAGCAATGCAGCCCAGCGAGGTGAGGCAAGGACTTACCTCCACCAAACTCGGGCTGAAGAGTCACTGGACTGTGGGAGTCACTTGGACGGTGTCGCTGGATTCGAGGGACCTCGCTCGTCGTGCTGAGAGGAGACCCAAGGGACCGGAGATGCAGCTTTTTGGTGCCTGCGGTTGCAGGGGGAAGATTCCGTCGACCCACGGGAGATTTCTTCGGAGCTTCTGGTGCAGAGAGGAGGCAGACTACCCCCACAGCATGCACAAGCAGGAAAACAGTCGAGAAGGCGGCAGGATCAGCGTTACAGAGTTGCAGTAGTCGTCTTTGCTACTATGTTGCAGGTTTGCAGGCTTCCAGCGCGGTCAGCGGTCGATTCCTTATCAGAAGGTGAAGAGGGAGATGCAGAGGAACTCGGCTGAGCTCATGCATTCGTTATCTGAAGTTTCCCCAGAGACAGAGACCCTAAATAGCCAGAAAAGAGGGTTTGGCTACCTAGGAGAGAGGAAAGGCTACTAACACCTGAAGGAGCCTATCACAAGGAGTCTCTGACGTCACCTGGTGGCACTGGCCACTCAGAGCAGTCCAGTGTGCCAGCAGCACCTCTGTTTCCAAGATGGCAGAGGTCTGGAGCACACTGGAGGAGCTCTGGACACCTCCCAGGGGAGGTGCAGGTCAGGGGAGTGGTCACTCCCCTTTCCTTTGTCCAGTTTCGCGCCAGAGCAGGGGCTAAGGGGTCCCTGAACCGGTGTAGACTGGCTTATGCAGAATTGGGCACATCTGTGCCCAACAAAGCATTTCCAGAGGCTGGGGGAGGCTACTCCTCCCCTGCCTTCACACCATTTTCCAAAGGGAGAGGGTGTCACACCCTCTCTCAGAGGAAGTTCTTTGTTCTGCCATCCTGGGCCAGGCCTGGCTGGACCCCAGGAGGGCAGCTGCCTGTCTGAGGGGTTGGCAGCAGCAGCAGCTGCAGTGAAACCCCAGGAAGGGCAGTTTGGCAGTACCAGGGTCTGTGCTACAGACCACTGGGATCATGGGATTGTGCCAACTATGCCAGGATGGCATAGAGGGGGCAATTCCATGATCATAGACATGTTACATGGCCATATTCGGAGTTACCATGGTGAAGCTACATATAGGTAGTGACCTATATGTAGTGCACGCGTGTAATGGTGTCCCCGCACTCACAAAGTTCAGTGAATTGGCTCTGAACAATGTGGGGGCACCTTGGCTAGTGCCAGGGTGCCCACACACTAAGTAACTTTGCACCTAACCTTTACCAGGTAAAGGTTAGACATATAGGTGACTTATAAGTTACTTAAGTGCAGTGTAAAATGGCTGTGAAATAACGTGGACGTTATTTCACTCAGGCTGCAGTGGCAGGCCTGTGTAAGAATTGTCAGAGCTCCCTATGGGTGGCAAAAGAAATGCTGCAGCCCATAGGGATCTCCTGGAACCCCAATACCCTGGGTACCTCAGTACCATATACTAGGGAATTATAAGGGTGTTCCAGTAAGCCAATGTAAATTGGTAAAAATGGTCACTAGCCTGTTAGTGACAATTTGGAAAGAAATGAGAGAGCATAACCACTGAGGTTCTGGTTAGCAGAGCCTCAGTGAGACAGTTAGGCACCACACAGGGAACATATACATGCACACCTATGAGCACTGGGGCCCTGTGTGACAGGGTCCCAGTGACACATACATATAGGCCACAAAACTATGAGCACTGGGGTCCTGACCAGCAGGATCCCAGTGACACATAACAAACATACTGAAAACATAGTGTTTTCACTATGAGAACTGAGGCCTGGCTATCAGGATCCCAGTGAGACAGTGAAAACAGTGACAAACACCCTGACATACACTCACAAACAGGCCAAAAGTGGGGGTAACAAGGCTAGAAAGAGGCTACCTTCTCACACAACCCCCCCCCAAACGAAGGACAATAAGGCTAACCTTGGCCAGTTGAGACTTTATTGTCTAAGTGGTGATAAGTAGAGAGTAGCTCTGCAATAGACTGGTTACTCCCTTTATCATCCACTATATGGTTACTTCCCTGTGGGGATGTAAACCACCCTGTTTGAAGTTTTTTAGCTAACCAACAATGTGAAGATGTATTTTCAGAGTTTCTATCAGTAAGTTTTAGTTTAGAGCAGTGGGAATTATCCACTGAACCTATTTGTAATGATGGAAATGCCAGACAGGGATGCTGTCTCAGTAAAGCCATAGCTGGACAAAAACTTTGTCCATTTGGCTGGAAGAGAGAACAGGGATGCTGTTTCTCTTGAGTTGGAGCAGGGCAGGGATGCTGTCCTATGAGCTCCACACTAGGGAAGGGATGCTGTCCTAAGTGTTGTGAGGCAGTACAGGGTTTCTGCACTAAAGTTTCTCTGGGAGGGTTGGAGGGATGCTCCATGTTAACTAAAATGGTGCTCTTTTTGTCACCAATGTTAGTTATCCCACAGAGAGGTACTTCTACCTCAGGGAGTCCAGCTATGCCAGCTGATGATTCCCTTGGAACAGGTGCCACCCCAGGAGAGGTTTCTCCCACCACAGGAATAGTATCCTGAATGGTAGGGTGGTTAGGGGATACTGTGATACCCTTTTTACCTGTTGATGGAGAGGGATCCTGAGTTTTCAGGCCTTCTCTCCTTTGCTTTTTCATTTCACTTGAAATGAGAGGGAACAATTCCTCAGGGATGCCCAGCATGGCTGCATGGGAATAAAACTCTACATCAGCCCAACCTGAGGCCTCTAGGTCATTACCTAAGAGACAGTCTACAGGTAAGCTAGGTGATACCACCACCTGCTTAGGGCCAGTAACTCCACCCCAACTAAACTGAATTATAGCTAAGGGAAGAAACTTAGTGGAGTTATGGACATCAATAATCTTATACTGTTGTCCAATGATGTGTTGATCAGGGTGCACTAGGTTTTCAGTCACCAAAGTGAAACTGGCACCTGTGTCCCTGTAGGCCAAGGCCTCAACACCATTTATTGAAACTGTCTGCCTGTACTTATCCATTGTAAGGGGACAAGCAGCCAGTGTGGCAAGGCCAATGCCACTAGGTGTGACAGAAACTGTCTTGGGACTGATGACATCAGTTTCCACTATGGACCCATAAGTGAACCCAACTACACCCTTTGCTTGACTGTTGCCAGCAGTCCCACCACTATTACCACTACTGCTAGGGGCACTAGAGCTTGATGTATTAGTGGTGGTAGGCTCAGGGGGTTTACCTGGACAGGACTTATCCCCTGGCCTATGGCCTCTATTTTTACACACAAAGCACCAAGGCTTTTTAATGTGTGCAGGTTGGGAAGAAGAGGAAGAATTTGTTTTATCCCCACCCTCTGAAGAGTGTTTAAGATTTGAAGTGGGATCTTTGGTTTTACCCTTATCCCCATGCTTATCTTGAGATTTTTCACCATCTTTCTTCTTATTGCCATCTTTGTCACCCCCTGTATGAACTTTTCTGTTCACCCTTGTTCTGACCCATTTGTCTGCCTTCTTTCCCAATTCTTGGGGAGAGGTCAGATCAGAGTCTACCAGGTACTGGTGCAACAAATCAGACACACAATTATTAAGTATATGCTCTCTCAGGATTGTGTTATACAGGCTTTCATAATCAGTAACTTTACTGCCATGTAACCACCCCTCCAAGGCCTTCACTGCCTGGTCAATGAAATCAACCCAGTCTTGTGAAGACTCCTTTTTGGTCTCTCTGAACTTTATCCTATACTGTTCAGTGGTTAAGCCATAACCATCCAGGAGTGCATTCTTAAGAACTTGGAAATTATTGGCATCATTTTCTTTCACTGTAAGGAGCCTATCCCTACCTTTTCCACTAAATGATAGCCATAGGATAGCAGCCCAGTGCTTTTGAGGGACATCCTGTACAGCACAGGCCCTCTCAAGTGCAGCAAACCACTTGTTAATGTCATCCCCCTCCTTATAAGGGGGAACTATCTTGTGCAGATTCCTGGAATCATGCTCTTTTGCAGGATGACTATGGGGAATACTGCTGCTGCCACCATGGGTATCTAAACCCAACTTCTGTCTTTCCTTCTCTAATTCTAAAGACTGTCTATCCAAATTCAGCTGTTGCTTCTTGAGCTTCAGTCTGGTTTGTTCCACTCTCAATCTATTGAGCTCCCTTTCTAACAATCTGTCATCAGGGTGGGTGGGAGGGACATTTCTAGATACAGAGGTATGATGGGAATGAACAGAAGGAGACCTGTCCCTTACAGAGGGCACCCTAACAGCTTGGCTACCAGTATAATGTGAGAGCACACCATCAGTATGGTGTGATTCAACCTCTGTACCAACTATGCTAGACTGTCTAGTAATGGGCAGGCTGAGAAGTTTCTTTCCTGAACCTTTTCCTGGGGGAGTCCCTGGATCAGATTGAGAACCATTAGCTACTTTTTCAACAGATTGGGCACTTATGGCCTTATCCTGTACTCTAAGCATGTTAATTAACAGTTCTAAGGAAGGATTTTTCCCTACACTCAAACCTCTCTCTATGCAGAGACTCCTTGCTCCTTTCCAGCTAAGGTGATCATATGCAAGTTTGGACAGTTCAACATTTCTTCCTGTGCCAGACATTTTTTAGAGAGAGTTAAAGTGATAGAAAAAGAGAAAAAAGTTTTCAGAACTTTTTGGAAAGACAGAAAAAAACTTTTTAAACTTTTAAGAACTTTTTGAAAGTTTTAGAAGTACTTTTCAGCACTTAGAAAAGAGTGCAAAGAGGAAATGCAAAACTTTTTGGCTATGTGTATATACACTGACCTTGTTTTGTATATTTTTCTCTTATGAAAAGTACAATGACAAGAGTGGTAAGTAGTCTCAAGCACTTATCCCACCGCTGCACAACCAATGTAGGAGGCTGGACTGGCTTGTAGTGAGTACCAAGGGGTACTTGCACCTTGCACCAGGCCCAGTTATCCCTTATTAGTGTATAGGGTGTCTAGCAGCTTAGGCTGATAGATAATGGTAGCTTAGCAGAGCAGCTTAGGCTGAACTAGGAGACGTGTGAAGCTACTACAGTACCACTTAGTGTCATATGCACAATATCATAAGAAAACACAATACACAGTTATACTAAAAATAAAGGTACTTTATTTTTATGACAATATGCCAAAGTATCTTAGAGTGTACCCTCAGTGAGAGGATAGGAAATATACACAAGATATATATACACAATAGCAAAAATATGCAGTATAGTCTTAGAAAACAGTGCAAACAATGTATAGTTACAATAGGATGCAATGGGGAAACATAGGGATAGGGGCAACACAAACCATATACTCCAAAAGTGGAATGCGAACCACGAATGGACCCCAAACCTATGTGACCTTGTAGAGGGTCGCTGGGACTATTAGAAAATAGTGAGAGTTAGCAAAATAACCCTCCCCAAGACTCTGAAAAGTGAGTGCAAAGTGCACCAAAGTTCCCCTAAGGACAAAATAGTCGTGTTAGAGGGAAAATGCAAGGAAAACACAAATCAGCAATGCAACAACGATGGATTCCTGACTGAGGGTACCTGTGGAACAAGGGGACCAAGTCCAAAAGTCACAAGCAGCTCGGAGATGGGCAGATGCCCAAGAAATGCCAGCGGTTGGTGCAAAGAAGCTCTTACTAGGCTGAAGAACTGTGAATACTGCAGGAACGACAAGGGCTAGAGACTTCCCCTTTGGAGGATGGATCCCCCACGCCTTGGAGAGTCGTGCAGAAGTGTTTTCCCGCCGGATGGACGCCAACAAGCCTTGCTACACGCAAATCGTGCGTTTGGCGTTTTTGGACGCTGCTGGGGCCCAGGAGGGACCAGGAGGTCGCAAATTGGACCTGCAGAGAGAGGGGACGTCGAGCAAGACAAAGAGCCCTCACTGAAGCAGGTAGCACCCGGAGAAGTGCCAGAAAGAGGCACTACGAGGATGCGTGAAACGGTGCTCGCCGAAGTTGCACAAAGGAGTCCCACGTCGCCGGAGACCAACTTAGAAAGTCGTGCAATGCAGGTTAGAGTGCCGTGGACCCAGGCTTGGCTGTGCACGAAGGATTTCCGCCGGAAGTGCACAGGGGCCGGAGTAGCTTGCAAAGTCGCGGTTCCCAGCAATGCAGCCCAGCGAGGTGAGGCAAGGACTTACCTCCACCAAACTCGGGCTGAAGAGTCACTGGACTGTGGGAGTCACTTGGACGGTGTCGCTGGATTCGAGGGACCTCGCTCGTCGTGCTGAGAGGAGACCCAAGGGACCGGAGATGCAGCTTTTTGGTGCCTGCGGTTGCAGGGGGAAGATTCCGTCGACCCACGGGAGATTTCTTCGGAGCTTCTGGTGCAGAGAGGAGGCAGACTACCCCCACAGCATGCACAAGCAGGAAAACAGTCGAGAAGGCGGCAGGATCAGCGTTACAGAGTTGCAGTAGTCGTCTTTGCTACTATGTTGCAGGTTTGCAGGCTTCCAGCGCGGTCAGCGGTCGATTCCTTATCAGAAGGTGAAGAGGGAGATGCAGAGGAACTCGGCTGAGCTCATGCATTCGTTATCTGAAGTTTCCCCAGAGACAGAGACCCTAAATAGCCAGAAAAGAGGGTTTGGCTACCTAGGAGAGAGGAAAGGCTACTAACACCTGAAGGAGCCTATCACAAGGAGTCTCTGACGTCACCTGGTGGCACTGGCCACTCAGAGCAGTCCAGTGTGCCAGCAGCACCTCTGTTTCCAAGATGGCAGAGGTCTGGAGCACACTGGAGGAGCTCTGGACACCTCCCAGGGGAGGTGCAGGTCAGGGGAGTGGTCACTCCCCTTTCCTTTGTCCAGTTTCGCGCCAGAGCAGGGGCTAAGGGGTCCCTGAACCGGTGTAGACTGGCTTATGCAGAATTGGGCACATCTGTGCCCAACAAAGCATTTCCAGAGGCTGGGGGAGGCTACTCCTCCCCTGCCTTCACACCATTTTCCAAAGGGAGAGGGTGTCACACCCTCTCTCAGAGGAAGTTCTTTGTTCTGCCATCCTGGGCCAGGCCTGGCTGGACCCCAGGAGGGCAGCTGCCTGTCTGAGGGGTTGGCAGCAGCAGCAGCTGCAGTGAAACCCCAGGAAGGGCAGTTTGGCAGTACCAGGGTCTGTGCTACAGACCACTGGGATCATGGGATTGTGCCAACTATGCCAGGATGGCATAGAGGGGGCAATTCCATGATCATAGACATGTTACATGGCCATATTCGGAGTTACCATGGTGAAGCTACATATAGGTAGTGACCTATATGTAGTGCACGCGTGTAATGGTGTCCCCGCACTCACAAAGTTCAGTGAATTGGCTCTGAACAATGTGGGGGCACCTTGGCTAGTGCCAGGGTGCCCACACACTAAGTAACTTTGCACCTAACCTTTACCAGGTAAAGGTTAGACATATAGGTGACTTATAAGTTACTTAAGTGCAGTGTAAAATGGCTGTGAAATAACGTGGACGTTATTTCACTCAGGCTGCAGTGGCAGGCCTGTGTAAGAATTGTCAGAGCTCCCTATGGGTGGCAAAAGAAATGCTGCAGCCCATAGGGATCTCCTGGAACCCCAATACCCTGGGTACCTCAGTACCATATACTAGGGAATTATAAGGGTGTTCCAGTAAGCCAATGTAAATTGGTAAAAATGGTCACTAGCCTGTTAGTGACAATTTGGAAAGAAATGAGAGAGCATAACCACTGAGGTTCTGGTTAGCAGAGCCTCAGTGAGACAGTTAGGCACCACACAGGGAACATATACATGCACACCTATGAGCACTGGGGCCCTGTGTGACAGGGTCCCAGTGACACATACATATAGGCCACAAAACTATGAGCACTGGGGTCCTGACCAGCAGGATCCCAGTGACACATAACAAACATACTGAAAACATAGTGTTTTCACTATGAGAACTGAGGCCTGGCTATCAGGATCCCAGTGAGACAGTGAAAACAGTGACAAACACCCTGACATACACTCACAAACAGGCCAAAAGTGGGGGTAACAAGGCTAGAAAGAGGCTACCTTCTCACAACCGGTTCTCTGCATGAAGAAATCTTACACTCCTGTTCGTGTTGTGCATGTTTTGTAAATGTGTGAAGTTACTAGAGTTTGTCATGATTATGAGACAAATGTGCACCGCCGCCACTTGTGTTGATTTTTGTCTAACAGGAAACGTTTCTCTGTTGCTACCCTTTTGTCCTAGTACGAGTGTGAAATCCTTGCTGTCTTTAACACTACAATACTAAGGTCAGAAACATCTTCCGAAAATAATATTTTCTGTGGAAAAATGACTAGAGCTATTGTAGGAGGTTATTAAAAACTTGACATTGAGGTAGAGCACTGATAACTACAAATCCAGATGGACTTGGAGCTCTGCACTCAAGAAGAGTGTCATAAAACAATTAATAAAGATACAGCTGATCTCACAATGATGAGAGATTTGCGTTACAAGGTTAGTTTATAACTCAATGATCGGCAGTGACATATAAAGACAAAAGAAGAGAAAGATAATGTGCATCGAGAAAAGCAGGAGAAAATAAGAACGAAGAATAGTAGAAGGAAGATGTGAAACAAAGGCAAAGTAAAGGTAAGGAGATGAAAAAAGACGTGAGGTATAACAGAGATTGAAGAATTAAAGAAAAAGAAGATAAGAAAACTAAGAGAATGAAAAAATAAAAAATACAACAGATTAAAATCAAAAGAAAGCAAAGGGATGGCATTAAAAAAGTGATCAGAGGAGTATGCATATTTTACTGTTAAAGATTTTCCTAGCTTATGTCAATCTTTGAATTAATCCTTTTCTCAATACATCTGACAACTGTTATCCCGGGACGCTCTTATTTATGGATATATGGTGAACCCTGCCATTCGTGGGTAATAAGCGATCTTCCCATTACGTTCTTTTTGGTCAGATTATTCACTTATCCTTTTTATTAGGAGCTTTCAGCCCACTCATAGATAGATTTGGTTATGACTCACCTATGAAAATTAATTCATCTGAGCAGCTGCAAGAACCTTGCTCACATCATTATTTAGCAAACTCTATGATGAATAGTGAAATTAACTCGGAGTTATTGAGGACTTTCATTTAGTGATTATTGCTGCCTTTAACAAAATTGTCCAATTTATTTGTTCCCGAGTTAAATTGAATCCGTGTTATAAGGTGAGGCCTTTAAGAAAATACTTACTAGGAAGGAAAAACTAAATAAAGCAGAGCAGAAGGGAATGTGTTATTGTTGCTTCATCAACAAAGTTTACTTTCGAAGACTCCTGAAGAGTGAATATTACAAACTGAAGTGTGTCAAGATATCTTATTTTGTGATAAGAAATGTTTAACTGTTTTACAGTTTTCAAAGACGTCAGCAGGCAACACCAGGGCTTTCCAATAAGGTTCCCTCTACGTACTGGATTTTCCTTCTGTAGAGTTCAGTACAGAGCGGTCCAATTATTTTTCAGGGTCAAGCTCACAAGCACTCTGGCCTGTTGTAATCTCTCTGTGGGCTTTTAACTACGCCCTCTCTTGCTATTCATTCTTTGTTGCGCTTGTCTTAAATGCTTCATTTTTATTGGTGCATTTTGTGAAATGTCCCTCCTTTGTGTGTTGAGTTCCCGACCAGGCAATTTCACTAAGGGAACATTTTTGTTGGCCATCACACTACTTCAGCCTTCCTCCTGTTTCAGCATGTGATGGCCCCTCCTCCGGTTTCGGTTTGCCTTTCATCCCAGATGCGATCCTTTCTAGATATTCATGCAGGGAGCCATGACTCTCACGCTCATGGCGGCCGTGGCACTTTGAATCAGCTCGTTTTTGTCAACTGTTTTACTTTTCATTTTCAATTTATGTAGCGAAAAAAGTCCTGTTAAGAATTTACAATGCTAATAGTTCTAACTCGAGCAAACACGAGACCCATGGCATTGCAAATGCTTCTTAGTAAGATAGCTGACATTCAAGTTTTGGTGACCAATCACACAGTCTCCTAGAATGGAAATTTTGAGCTACGCTGTTGTGCTTTCTTCCTTTCTCAGCCGAAGGTTTAGTGAAGTTTTTGCTTTCCGGTAAATCCTTCCATCATTTTGCCTGGGGCTTATTTCCTGGGTCCCGTCTAAGCCATGACTTCACACCTGCTGCGGATGTCAAATATTCATGCCTCCCACATGTCTAACTGGCATGCTCTTTCTGTTCTTCTCTATCCACCAAAAGCTTTATGAGAGGCAGCATGATCTCAAATCCAAGAAGGACAAAATATCCCCAGGCATGGTCAATGTAGACATCGGAAGCAGGACCTCACATATCCTGAGGGGGATGAGACACAAGGAGAGGCATGAGAGTGGTGGAATGATAAGGATTACCATAATGTGAGAGGTGAGGAGTGTTGAAGACAAAGGTATGGACGCAGGGGTGTAACAAAGGCCCTCAAAGCCCCTGCAGGCAGGGGATGCCCCCAAGCTCCAGGGAGCCCCTTCAGAACAGCACCAGGCCTGAGTGAGTCTGGAGGGGGAACCCCTCCATGTTCCGTGCAAGGAAGGGGCTTCCAGTTTTGTTATGTCATTGTATGGAGACAGTGCAGAATGATAGGGGGCAGTGAAGTCAGTTTCCAGGACAGCATCAGAACACCGGTAAAACTCTATTTTAGGTGTTCATTGGCCCTCAGGTGTTCGAGTCAGCATCTCCCTCTATGAAGAAGATAGGTTGGGATGAGGTGGTAGACACATCAGCCACTGATGTTTTATTTGACAGGTACTGCTCAATGGAGGATGAGTGGTGCAATACATGGCAGTGCAATGAGGCTGGGCTGTAGTCAACCTAGCCATTTCCTGTCCAACAAAACTATCCGTTTCACTTACCACCTGGTCAGTAGTGGTATCAAAGTTCATCACCTCTCCTTCTACTCACACAGAGATACCCAGAAAGGAGGTACTAGTAGGCTTTTGGAGGCCTTGACACTTCTTCTGACTCCTCTTTCTCCTCATTTCCCTCCACCTCCATCTTCTTTTGGGCTGTTATGGGTGTGTACCCTGTGGCTAAGATTCCCTGCTGCTGGGCAGGGCGTTTCTGGCCTTTCTGTGCCTTGCCGCTGTCCACAGAAGTAAACAAGGATGGACTAAGATTACTGATGTTAGGGACAAGATATAATGCAACAAAATTTTCTAAACACGAAGACACATTTGGAAGACAGAATTACACTTGGATCTTGTGTAATTTAGAGAACATATCCTCCCTTCGATAAGTACTTTCCTTTAACCT
The DNA here is from genome assembly GCF_031143425.1 of Pleurodeles waltl. Lineage (NCBI taxonomy): Eukaryota > Metazoa > Chordata > Amphibia > Caudata > Salamandridae > Pleurodeles > Pleurodeles waltl. Next base: position 1,854,909,425 of record NC_090440.1, read on the forward strand.
CTGAACAATGAAATCTCGGTCACCGTACTCACATGCCGCCAGTATTAACTCTTAATTTAAAGCAATATTGATTTTATTGCATACAAACATAACAGTCTAATAGTGAAAGTATCATGACTACAACTAGCTGTGCCACGTGCATATATTGCTTCTTGTGACGCCCCAGCCATTTGTTGCTCTATTGTGTATAGCACGTATCTGTCAATTAAAAAAGTGTATCATTTCCAAATTCTCATTGTTGCATGCTCCTCCGATATAAACACTCTGGTGCTGACAGCTGTCATTGGCGAGCACGTAGCATAAAGTCATAAAAGTGCAAATGCATGTAGGAGTCCATGGGAAAAGAGGGCTTATAGGGAACGCTAGTAGGATGACAACACCACTTCGAAGTCACTATCTATTGAAAAGAGTGCTAATAGGATGATAACAACGACTTACAGCTCATTATCTACTTGTAAATTAAATATAAGCTAAGTAGTTAAAAAATTAGACATTATAAGACACAAGGGTCCCGATTCAGAAAGGTGAACTTAGACCAAACGTTTAAGTTTACAACTTTGGGGACTGGCAAAGGGCATTTATGAGTAGTATCTTTAGATTCGCACTCGGGGTAGATCTCTGCCCTAAGTGCAGACCTGAAGATACTACTCGTAAATGCCCTTTGTGAATTCTCAAAGTCCTAAACTTAGACATGTGGTCCAAGTTTAGACCAAATGTCCAAGTTTACCTTTGTGAATCAGGCCCTATGTATGTCACACAAGTACATGGCAGGAGGCACCGTTCACACACTATGTGAAAGAAATTGTACTCCCTAGAGTGAAACTGCTCATGTTTAAGCTCTTGCAGCTGAATGTGGTGGTCTGGCCAAGACATGTTCAGGACCAACTGCTGCAGTGCAGTTAGCTGTAATGTGGTCTTCTTACTGAGAATGGAGGACCTCCCACTCCCAAGGTTGTCCAAGGCATTGACATCACTCCAGTGCTAGAGTTCCACCCAACAGTTTTGGTCTTACCAGAAAATCCTGGGAGCACCTCAACACCTCGCATGCAATATCAGATTTGAAAGAAGTTGGATGCTCACTTGGTTTGCTTTACAGTCATTTTTGTGAACAAGCAGATACAGAATAACATAATGTTTTATCTGACTGATTTAATATAGTAAGAATCCAGCTTAACCATCACAGCGTATCATCATTTGGCCCCTCCTGTTAGTTTGGTTAGGGGTGAGTATTAGCCTATACATAACTGGTATGACGGCATAGAATGACTACATTATGGCCCTCTGTAGGAGGCTGGCCTGGCTTGTAGTGGGTACCAGAGGTACTTACACCTTGTGCCAGGTACAGTTATCCCTTATTAGTGTAGAAGAGGTGTTTCTAGCAGCTTAGACTGATAGAAGGTAGCTATGGCAAAGCAGCTTAGGCTGAACTAGTAGACATGTAAAGCTCCTACTTTACCACTGGTGTCATATGCACAATATCATAAGAAAACACAATACACAGAGTTACTAAAAATAAAGGTACTTTAATTTTATGACAATATGCCAAAAGTATCTCAGTGAGTACCCTCAGTATGCGGATAAGTTATATACACAAGTTATATGTACACAAACCAAAATTAGGTACGTAATAGCAATAAAAGTAAAGCAAACAGTGTAGAATTACAATAGATTGCAATAGGAGCACATAGGTATAGGGGCAACACAAACCATATACTCCAAAAGTGGAATGCAAACCACGAATGGACCCCACACCTATGTGAGCTTGTAGAGGGTCGCTGGGGCTGTAAGAAAACAGTGAGGGTTAGAAAAATGGCCCACCCCAAGACCCTGAAAAGTAGGTGTAACGTGCACCTACTACCCTCAGAGAGCACAGAAGACGTGATAGGGGGATTCTGCAAGAAGAACAAACACCAGCAATGCAATAACCGTGGATTTCCAGACCTGAGTACCTGTAAGACAAGAGGATCAAGTCCAATAGTCGCGACAGTGTTGAGAGTGGGCAGGAGCCCAGGAAATGCCAGCTGAGGGTGCAAGGAAACTGCCACCAGTTGGAAGAAGCTTGGAGTTCTGCAAGAAAGAAGAGGACTAGGAACTTCCCCTTTGGAGGATGGATGTCCCACGTCGCGATAAAGTTTGCAGGGGTGTTCCTATGCAGAAAGACTGCAAACAAGCCTTGCTAGCTGCAAGTGTTGCAGTAGAGGTTTGTGGGTGCTGCTGTGGCCCAGGTGGGACCAGGATGTCACCACTTGAAGGAGGAGACAGAGGGGGCACCCAGCAACTCAGGGAGCCCTCACAGAAGCAGGCAGCACACGCAAAAGTACCTGAAGAGGCTCTTGGAAGGAACGTGAACCGGAGTCCATGCAAAGTCACAAAAGGGAGTCCCACGACGCCGGAGGACAACTCAGAAGGTTGTGCACTGCAGGATAGAGTGACGGGGACCCAGGCTTGGCTGTGCATGAAGGAAATCCTGGAGGAGTGCACAGGAGCCGGAGCAGCTGCAAATCATGCGGTACCCAGCAATGCAGTCTAGCATGGGGAGGCAAGGACTTACCTCTACCAAACTTGGACTGAAGAGTGACTGGACTGTGGAAGTCACTTGGACAGAGTTGCTGAGTTCCAGGGACCATGCTCGTCAGGATGAGAGGGGACCCAGAGGACCAGTGTTGCAGTCTTTTGGTGCCTGTGTTAGCAGGGGGAAGATTCCGTCGACCCACGGGAGATTTCTTCAGAGCTTCTGGTGCAGGATGAAGTCAGGCTACCCCCAGAGCATGCACCACCTGGAAACAGTCGAGAAAGCCGGCAGGATGAGGCGCTACAATGTTGCTGGTAGTCATCTGGCTACCTTGTTGCGGTTTTGCAGGTGTCCTGAGCAGTCAGCGGTCGATCCTTTGGTAGAAGGTGAAGAGGGAGATGCAGAGGAACTCTGGTGAGCTCTTGTATTCATTATCCAAAGAATTCCCCATAGCAGAGACCCTACAAAGCCAGAAAAGGAGGTTTGGCTACCAACAAAGGAGGATTGGCTACCATGACAGGTAAGAGCCTATCAGAAGGAGTCTCTGACATCACCTGCTGGCACTGGCAACTCAGAGCAGTCCAGTGTGCCCCCAGCACCTCTAAATCCAAGATGGCAGAGGTCTGGGACACACTGGATGAGCTCTGGGCACCTCCCCTGGGAGGTGCAGGTCAGGGGAGTGGTCACTCCCCTTTCCTTTGTCCGGTTTCACGCCAGAGCAGGACTGGGGGATCCCTGAACCGATGTAGACTGGCTTATGCAGAGATGGGCACCATCTGTGACCATCAAAGCCTTTCCAGAGGCTGAGGGAGGCTACTCCTCCCCAGCCTTCACACCTATTTCCAAAGGGAGAGGGTGTAACACCCTCTCTCAGAGGAAATCCTTTGTTCTGCCTTCCTGGGCCAGGGCTGCCTGGACCCCAGGAGGGCAGAAACCTGTCTGAGTGGTTGGCAGCAGCAGCAGCTGCAGTGGAGACCCCGGAAAGGCAGTTTGGCAGTACCCGGGTACTGTGCTAGAGGCCCGGGGGATCATGGAATTGTCCCCCCAATGCCAGAATGGCATTGGAGAGACAATTCCATGATCTTAGACATGTTACATGGCCATGTTCGGAGTTACCACTGTGACGCTATACATAGGTAGTGACCTATGTATAGTGCACGCGTGTAATGGTGTCCCCGCACTCACAAAGTCCGGGGAATTTGCCCTGAATGATGTGGGGGCACCTTGACTAGTGCCAGGGTGCCCACACACTAAGTAACTTTGCACCAAACCTTCACCAGGTGAAGGTTAGACATATAGGTGACTTATAAGTTACTTAAGTGCAGTAGTAAATGGCTGTGAAATTACGTGGAAGTTATTTCACTCAGGCTGCACTGGCAGGCCTGTGTAAGAGTTGTCAGAGCTCCCTATGGGTGGCAAAAGAAATGCTGCAGCCCATAGGGATCTCCTGGAACCCCAATACCCTGGGTACCTCAGTACCATATACTAGGGGATTATATGGGTGTACCAGTATGCCAATGTGAATTGGTAACTTTAGTCACTTGCCTGTTAGTGACAAATTTGGAAAGCAGAGAGAGCATAACCACTGAGGTTCTGGTTAGCAGAGCCTCAGTGAGACAGTTAGGCATCACATAGGGAACACATACAGTGCTCATACTTATGAGCACTGGGGACCTGTCTGGCAAGGTCCCAGTGACACATAGACTAAAACAACATATATACAGTGAAATATGGAGGTAACATGCCAGGCAAGATGGTAAATTCCTACACAACCCTCCCCCCATAGACAATAAGACTAGCCATGACCTGATGAGTCTTCATTGGCTAAGTGGAAATATCTGGAAAGTCCATCTGCATTGGATTGGGTACTTCCAGGTCTATGTTCCACTGTATAGTCCATTCCCTGTAGAGATATGGAGCAACTCAACAATTTAGGGGTTTCACCTTTCATTTGTTTTAGCCAAAGTAGAGGTTTGTGGTCTGTCTGAACAATAAAGTGAGTGCCAAACAGGTATGGCCTCAACTTTTTCAGTGCCCAGACCACAGGAAAGGCCTCCCTCTCTATGGCAGACCAACGCTTTTCTCTAGGGGTCAACCTTCTGCTGATAAAAGCAACTGGTTGATCCTGGCCCTCAGAATTCAGTTGTGATAAGACTGTGCCTACCCCTAATTCAGATGCATCAGTTTGAACAATTAATTTCTTGGAGTAACATGGGCTTTTTAGGACTGTTTCAGCTCCTCAAAAGCTTTCTGACAGCTAGCTGCCTATAATACCTTTTTAGGCATCTTCTTACTAGTGAGATCATTAAGAGGGGCTGCCTTGGAGCCATTGTTTTTAATGAATCTCCTGTAATACCCTGTGAGGCCTAAGAAGGCTTTCACCTGGGTCTGAGTTGTAGGGGGGACCCAATCCATGCTTGTCTGGATTTTTCCCCTGAAGTGGTGCAATCTGTTCTCCACCTACCAGGTGTCCCAGATAAACCACCTTTCCCTGCCCTATCTGGCACTTTGAGGCCTTGATAGTGAGGCCTGCCTTTTGCAGGGCCTCCAAAACTTTCTAAAGGTGGACCAGGTGCTCATCCCAGGTGGAGCTAAAGACAGCAATATCATCTAGATATGATGCACTAAAAGCCTCTAACCCTTGCAGGACTGTGTCTCCAACCTCTGAAAAGTGGCAGGTGCATTCTTAAAACCAAAGGGTATCACTGTAAATTGGTAGTGTCCTCCTATACTTGAAAATGCAGTTTTAGGTTTAGCATCCTCAGCCAATTTGATCTGCCAATACCCTGCAGTCAAATCAAAGGTGCTTAGATACTTGGCAGATGCCAGGGTATCAGTGAGCTCATCTGCCCTGGGTATAGGGTGAGCATCAGTTTTTGTTACCTGATTGATACCTCTGTAGTCTACACAAAACCTCACCTCCCTTTTTCCATCTTTTGAGTGAGGCTTTGGTACAAACACCACAGGACTCGCCCATGGGCTTTCAGATGGTTCAACTACTCCTAGATCAAGCATTTTCTGCACCTCTTATTTTATGCAGTCCCTGACATGGTCAGGCTGCCTATAGATTTTACTTTTGACAGGCAAGATGTCTCCAGTATCAATTGTATGTTCACACCAGGAAGTTGTTCCTTGCACAATTGAAAAGAGGTCAGAAAACTGTCCAAGGAGATTTATGCAGTTGTCTTTCTGTTCTGCAGTAAGACAGTCTGCCAAAACTTCTCCCTCCACTAAAGCATCATATTCAGTGGTGGAAAAAAGAGATCAGGGAGAGGGTCACTCTCTTCTTCCTGTCCCTCATCTGTTGCCATGAGCAGGGTGAGATCAGCCCTGTCATAGTAGGGTTTTAGGCGGTTGACATGAATCACCCTAAGGGGACTCCTGGCAGTGCCCAGGTCTATCAGATAGGTAACCTCACCCGTCTTTTCAACAATGAGATGGGGTCCACTCCATTTGTCCTGGAGTGCTCTTGGGGCCACAGGCTCCAATACCCACACCTTCTGTCCTGGTTGGTACTGGATCAGAACAGCCTTCTGGTCATGCCATTGCTTCTGGAGCTCTTGGCTGCCCTGTAGGTTTTTACTGGCCTTTTTCATGTACTCGGCCATTCTGGATCTTAGGCCAAGTACATAGTCCACTATGTCCTGTTTGGGAGCTTTTCAAGGTTGTTCCCAACCCTCCTTCACAAGTGTTAGTGGACCTCTTACAGGGTGTCCAAAAAGGAGTTTGAAGGGGCTGAGGCCCACTCCTTTCTGGGGTACCTCCCTGTAAGCAAAAAGGAAGCAAGGTAACAGGACATCCCATCTCCTCCTGAGTTTTTCAGGGAGTCCCAATATCATAACTTTGAGAGTTTTATAAACCTCTCTACCAGTCCATTAGTCTTTGGATGATAAGGAATGGTGAATTTGTAGGTTACACCACATTCCTTCCACATAGCTTTCAAGTATGCAGACATGAAGTTGCTACCCCTGTCTGATACAACCTCTTTAGGGAAACCCACCCTGGAAAAGATTCCCAGGAGGGCCTTTGCCACTGCAGGAGCTATAGTGGTCCTTAGAGGAATTACTTCAGGATATCTTGTGGCATGGTCCACAACCACCAAGATAAACCTATTGCCTGAAGCAGTAGGAGGGTCAAGGGGGCCAACTATGTCAACCCCTACCCTTTCAAAGGGGACCCCAACCACAGGTAGTGGAATAAGGGGAGCCTTTGGAGGGCCACCAGTCTTGCCACTGGCTTGGCAGGTCACACAAGCCTTGCAAAAATCTTTAGTGTCCTCTGACATCCTAGGCCAGTGAAACAGGGGGACAAGCCTTTCCCATGTTTTGATCTGGCCCAAATGCCCAGCCGAAGGAATGTCATGTGCAAGAGTTAGGAGGAACTCTCTGTACTGCAGGGGAATGACCAATCTCCTGGCTGCTCCAGGTTTTAGGTCCCTTGCCTCAGTGTACAAGAGGTTGTCCTCCCAGTAAACTCTACGTGAGTCACTGACATCCCCATTTTGCTGCTTGACAGCTTGATGTCTAAGACCCTCTAATGTGGGACAGATTTGCTGTGCCACACTCAGCTCTTCCCTGGCAGGCCCCCCTCCACCCAAAAGCTCAGCAGTGTCTGCTGCCAGCTCATCTGGTGAAGGTTCTGCACAGGGAGGAAATTCTTCTTCCTCAGAAGGAGAGTCATCTGTAGAGGGAGGGATAGTGGGTAGGGATTTACCCTTGCTACCCCTAGCTTTAGGGAGCATTTGGTCCATTGTTCCAGGATCCAAGTTACCCTGTCCTTTTTGCTTTTTGACCTGAGCCCTTGTCAAAGCAAAAATATGCCCAGGAATGCCCAGCATTGCTGCATGAGCCTCCAACTCCACTTCTGCCCAAGCTGATGTCTCTAAATCATTTCCTAGTAGACAGTCTACAGGTAAATCTGAAGCAACCACAACTTTCTTTGGACAGTAACCCCCACAGTTGAGATTCACAACAGCCAAGGGGTGGCTAAGAGTGTTGTTATGAGAGTCTGTCACTTGGTACTGCTGACCAAGTAGGTGTTGTTCAGGGTGGACCAGTTTTTCTATTACCATGGTAACACTGGCACCTGTGTCCCTGTAGGCCTGAACCTCAACACCATTTATAAGGGGAAGTTGCTTGTACTTATCCATATTAAGGGGACAAGCAACCAAGGTGGCCAAATCAATGGCACCTTCAGAGACTAACACAGCTTCTGTGGTCTGCCTAACAAGACCAACCCCAACTACATTACCAATAGTGAGCCCAGCTACTCCCTTGGATTGGCTATTTGTTGGTTTGCTCCCACCACCACTGCTATTACTAGGGGCACTAGAATTTGCAGCAGGGGTTGTGGTAGAGGGAGGTTTGGAGTTTTTCTTTGGACAACTGGCATCAGTTGTCCAATGGCCTTTGACTTTACACTAATAACACCAATGCGTTTTAGGTTGATTATTGGAAGAGGATTTGGACCCACCACCCTCACCAGAGGATTTTTGTGGGCATGATGAAGACTCAGTTTTACTTTTGTCCCCACCCTTGTCAGAAGACTTACCATCCTTCTTCTTGCCATCCTTGTCACCCCTTGTATGAACTTTTCTGTTCACTCTTGTTCTGACCCATTTGTCTGGCTTCTTTCCCACTTCTTGGGGAGAGGTCAGATCTGAGTCCACTAGATATTGGTGTTACAAGTCAGACACAGTTATTCAGAATATGCTCTCTCAGAATAAGGTTACACAGGCTTTCATAGTCAGATACTCTACTGCCATGTAACCACCCCTCCAAGGCCTTCACTGAACAGTCCACAAAGTCTGTCCAGTCTTGTGAGGACTCCTTTCTGGTGTCTCTGAACTTAATCCTGTATTGTTCAGTGGTTAAGCCAAATCCGTCCAAGAGTGCATCCTTCAAAACTGCAAAATTGTTAGCATCACTTCCTCTAACAGTAAGGAGCCTATCCCTACCCTTTCCAGTGAAAGATAACCACAATATAGCAGCCCACTGCCTTTGAGGGACCCCCTGTACCATACAGGCCCTCTCAAGTGCAGCAAACCACTTGTTGATGTCATCCCCCTCCTTGTAAGGGGGAACTATCTTGTGCAGATTCCTGGAATCATGCTGTCTAACAGGATTACTATCAGGAATACTGCTGCTGCCACCATGGGGTCCAAACTCCAATCTCTGTCTTTCCTTCTCCAGGTCTAGGGATTCCCTATCTAAGGCCAGCTGTTGCTGTTTAAGCTTCAGTCTGGTCTCTTCAATCCTCAACTTTGTGAGTTCCCTTTCTAACAAGTTGTCCTCAATATGCTTGGACACAGAAGACAAATTGGAAACAACAGAGGGGGATCTGTCTCTAACTGACTGAACCCTAGCAACTTGGCCTCTAGGAATAAAGACTTCCCTACTGTGATGGGAACCTCCATTACTACCAACATTACTGGTTGTCCTGCTAGGGGGCAGATCCTGTTCAGATCGCGACCCACCTCCCTCAAGGAGATCCCCTGAGTCAGAATGGGAACCTTCTATTAACCTCTCATTTGATGTGCCTGCTTGGGACTCATCATTCACAATAAGCATGTTAAATAGAAACTCTTTTGTAGGGTTCTTTCCTATCACTAAACCTCTATCTAAGCAGAGACTCCTTAGGATCTTGTAATTCAAATTATCATAAGTAGTATTGACCATTTTAAGAGTAGAATCTTCTACAGACATGATAGTAAAAGGTTTAGAAATAGTGAGAAGCAAGAAAAAGTTTCAGGACTTTTTTAAAGAACAGAGAAAAAAACTTTTTCTAACTTTTAGAAAACTTTTAGCAGTTTAGAGAAAGTTTTCAGAACTTTGTAAAAAGTTTAAGAGGAGAAAAGCAAAACTTTTTGGTTAGGTGTACATACACCGAACTGTTTTGCATATTATTCTCTTATGAAAAGTACACAATGACAAAGTGGTAAGTAGTAACAAGTACTTATCCCACCGCTGCACAACCAATGTAGGAGGCTGGCCTGGCTTGTAGTGGGAACCAGAGGTACTTACACCTTGTGCCAGGTCCAGTTATCCCCTATTAGTGTAGAAGAGGTGTTTCTAGCAGCTTAGACTGATAGAAGGTAGCTATGGCAAAGCAGCTTAGGCTGAACTAGGAGACATGTAAAGCTCCTACTATACCCCTGGTGTCATATGCACAATATCATAAGCAAACACAATACACAGAGCTACTAAAAATAAAGGGACTTTATTTTTATGACAATATGCCAAAAGTATCTCAGTGAGTACCCTCAGTATGAGTATAAGTTATATACACAAGATACATGTACACAAACCAAAATTAGGTAAGTAATAGCAAGAAAAGTAATGCAAACAGTGTAGAATTACAATAGATTGCAATAGGAGCGCATAGGTATGGGGGCAACGCAAACCATATACTCCAAAAGTGGAATGCGAACCACGAATGGACCCCACACCTATGTGAGCTTGTAGAGAGTTGCTGGGACTGTAAGAAAACAGTGAGGTTTAGAAAAATGGCCCACCCCAAGACCCTGAAAAGTAGGTGTAAAATGCACCTACTACCCCCAGAGAGCACAGAAGTCGTGATAGGGGGATTCTGCAGGAAGAACAAACACCAGCAATGCAACAACAGTGGATTTCCAGACCTGAGTAGTTGTAAGACAAGGGGACCAAGTCCAATAGTCACGACAGTGTTGAGAGTGGGCAGGAGCCCAGGAAATGCAAGCGGAGGGTGCAAGGAAACTGCCACTGGTTGGAAGAAGCTTGGAGTTCTGTAAGAAAGAAGAGGACTAGGAACTTCCCCTTTGGAGGATGGATGTCCCACGTCGCGTTGAAGCTTGCAGAGGTGTTCCCACGCAGAAAGACCACAAACAAGCCTTGCTAGCTGCAAGGGTCGGGGTAGAGGTTTTTGGGTGCTGCTGTGGCCCAGGAGTGACCAGGATGTCGCCACTGGGAGTCGGAGACAGAGGGGGCGCCCAGCAACTCAAGGAGCCCTCACCGAAGCAGGCAGCATATGCAAAAGTACCTGAACAGGCACCTGGAAGGAAAGTGAACCGGATTCCTTACGAAGTCACAAAAGGGAGTCCCACGATGCCGGAGGACAACTCAGAAGGTTATGCACTGCAGGATAGAGTGTCGGGAACCCAGGCTTGGCTGTGCATGAAGGAAATGCTGCAGGAGTGCACAGGAGCTGGAGCAGCTGCAAATCATGTGGTACCCAGCAATGCAGTCTAGTGTGGGGAGGAAAAGACTTACCTCCACCAAACTTGGACTGAAGAGTCACTGCACTGTGGGAGTCACTTGGACGGAGTTTCCGTGTTCCAGGGACCATGCTCGTCAGGATGAGAGGGGACCCAGAGGACCAGTGTTGCAGTCTTTTGGTGCCTGTGTTAGCAGGGGGAAGATTCCGTCGACCCACGGGAGATTTCTTCGGAGCTTCTGGTGCAGGGTAAAGTCAGGCTACCCCCAGAGCATGCACCACCTGGAGACAGTCGAGAAAGCCTGTAGGATGAGGCACTACAATGTTGCTAGTAGTCGTCTGGCTACTTTGTTGTGATTTTGCAGGCGTCCTGAGCAGTCAGTGGTCGATCCTTTGGTAGAAGGTGTAGAGGGAGTTGCAGAGGAACTCTGGTGAACTCTTGCATTTGTTATCTAAAGAATTCCCCAAAGCAGAGACCCTAAATAGCCAGAAAAGGAGGTATGGCTACCAACAAAGGAGGATTGTCTACCAAGACAGGTAAGAACCTATCAGAAGGAGTCTCTGACGTCACCTGCTGGCACTGGCCACTCAGAGCAGTCCAGTGTGCCCCCAGCACCTCTAAATCCAAGATGGCAGAGGTCTGAGACACTCTGGAGGAGCTCTGGGCACCTCCCTGGGAGGTGCAGGTCAGGGGAGTGGTCACTCCCCTTTCCTTTGTCCAGTTTCATGCCAGAGCAGGGCTGGGGGATCCCTGAACCGGTGTAAACTGGTTTATGCAGAGATGGGCACCATCTGTGCCCATCAAAGCATTTCCAGAGGCTGGGGGAGGCTACTCCTCCCCAGCCTTCACACCTATTTCCAAAGGGAGAGGGTGTAACACCCTCTCTCCGAGGAAATCCTTTGTTCTGCCTTCCTGGGCTAGGGCTGCCTGGACCCCAGGAGGGCAGAAACCTGTCTGAGGGGTTGGCAGCAGCAGAAGCTGCAGTGGAGACCCCGGAAAGGCAGTTTGGCAGTATCCGGGTTCTGTGCTAGAGACCCTGGGGATCATGGAATTGTACCCCCAATGCCAGAATGGCATTGGAGAGACAATTCCATGATCTTAGACATGTTACATGGCCATGTTCGGAGTTACCATTGTGACACTATACATAGGTAGTGACCTATGTATAGTGCACACGTGTAATGGTGTCCACACACTCACAAAGTCCGGGGAATTTGCCCTGAACTATGTGGGGGAACCTTGGCTAGTGCCAGGGTGCCCACACACTAAGTAACTTGGCACCCAACCTTCACCAGGTGAAGGTTAGACATATAGGTGACTTATAAGTTACTTAAGTGCAGTAGTAAATGGCTGTGAAATAACGTGGACGTTATTTCACTCAGCCTGCACTGGCAGGCCTGTGTAAGAATTGTCAGAGCTCCCTATGGGTGGCAAAAGAAATGCTGCAGCCCATGGGGATCTCATGGAACCCCAATACCCTGGGTACCTCAGTACCATATACCAGGGGATTATATGGGTGTACCAGTGTGCCAATGTGAATTGGTAAATTTAGTCACTAGCCTGTTAGTGACAAATTTGGAAAGCAGAGAGAGCATAACCACTGAAGTTCTGGTTATCAGAGCCTCAGTGAGACAGTTATGCATCACACAGGGAACACATACAGGGCACATACTTATGAGCACTGGGGCCCTGCCTGGCAGGGTCCCAGTGGCACATAGACTAAAACAAAATAGATACAGTGAAGAATGGGGTTAACATGCCATGCAAGATGGTACTTTCCTACACCCTCATTATGACATTGGTGGTAAATGTTGCTTACTGCCACGCTGACGGCCGCCAACATATCACCACAGTGGCGAATATCTGTTCGCCATATTATGACACACACAAACCAATCCGACAAAATACATCTACATACACAAATCCACCAGCTCAAAGATCTGTGATAAAGTTGCGCTACCAACACCCATACCATTACGCCAACAAAACAATGCCCACCACATTATGACCCATGGGGGTAAACCATTTCTGGTACATACCGCCGCGCTCATAATGGACAACCACATATAAAAAACAACAACACACAGGCCAATACTAAAGACACACACCTGACACCCAAACACACACCATACTCATCCCCCCACACCACTATAAAAAACACACTCACATTATCCACAACCCTTTCTGAATACAAATCATTGCCACCAGACTGACACCAAGACCACTGCGACAACTAGACACACACCACTTACACCTTTCATGCACCCACATCATACACATTACTCAACACACTCTCACCAACATACACCACACAACACCATGTCCCCAAAAAGGCACCCCCATTTTACAGATGAGGAGTTAAGGGTCATGGTGTAGGAAATTGTCAGGGTAGAGCCAAAGCTGTTTGGAGCACAGGTACAGCAGATATCCATTGCAAGGAAGATGGAGCTGTGGCGGAACACTGTGGACAGGGTGAACGCTTTGGGACAGCACCCCAGTACAAGGGACGACATCAAGAAGAGGTGGGACGACCTATGGGGGAAGGCACGTTCCATAACAGCAAGGCACCAGCTTTTCATACAGAGGACTGGCTGTGGACCCCCACCTCCTCCCCCACAGCTCACAGCATGGGAGGAGCAAGTCTTGGCATTAATTTTCATATGGGACTCGCTGGATTAGCCGGAGGACTGGACACTGGTAACTCAATATTTACTACTTATCACCCCCTTGCCTGCATGCCATCACACCCCTTCACCCTCACTCCCATCACTCTACGCTATCCCACACACTGCACCTACACATATGACTAACCCCAATGCCAAATCCTGCATGCCATAACAATGCATGGACAGCCCTCCCAGCCCTGCATGGACACCCACCACAAAATCATGCACAGCATAGGGAAACTAACAATCCCATAATACATCATCATACACAATCCCACAATACATCACCATACACAAGCAAAAGGTGGCAGTGCAACACCGATAGAGGGGAAGCCAGGGATGTACAATATGTCATACACATGAAGCCTAATAAATCACTTACATCCCCACATGTACACCAGCCAATGTCAGTGGAGAGGAAGTGCCATGACTATCCAGTCCCCCAACGGAAGACGCCCTCAGTGATGACAGTAACTCTGGACTTCTGGATCTGGATGACCTACCTAGCCCATCAGGGACCACTGGACAGCTAGTAACCCAAGCCCACTCACAAACCACTACAGAGCCTCCCCTTCAGTATCCCACATCACAGCACCCACCCAGCATACCCACACCTCTGTCCCCAGGACACATCAATCAGCAGTGGGCCCACCTGTAAAGGGACCCCATGCCACACCTCGCCCACAAGACAATCAGAGACCTGGGACCAGTGGCAATGGGCACACCATTCAGGGGACAGAGGCACAAGCTAATGGGGACACTGGGAGGACTGCTGTGCGCCAGAGGGAGGACAGGACCAGTGAACTGACTCTCCAGGTTGCAGTCTCCGAGATCCTAGGAGCCTACCAACATTCCCAGAACAAGATGGGCCAGATCCTTGACAACGTGCAGGAGAACAGGCTGCTGTAGCAGGAACAGTATCAGGTGATCTGGGAGGACTTGCAGGCCATTAACACAACCCTGATCTCCAAGCAGGGGTGCTGGCACACATGGCCATCATCATGAGGGAGGCACACCAGCGGGCCCCTACCACTAGCCAGTCCATTGACCAGCTCGTCACTTCCGCTTCCACTAAAGGGCAGGAGGCCCCACCACAGGACCCACAGGCCACCAGCATCACTCCCCCTGTAGAATGTGAGCCACCCCGCAAACGTTCCCTGCGACCCAGACAGAAGCCAGAGACACTTGCCAAGACCACCACCAGGAAATGAAACTCTCCGGATTGTCCCCCCTTCTCTCCCACTCAGTCACCTTGTCCACTTTGAACTGCATTTGCTCCACTTTCAGTGGCCCCATGGACACTGCACCTGTGCTACAAACAGACTGGAAAAATACCCAGGACTTTCCTCCATCATCGCCCCATTCCATTGCACTTTCACCTCAATGTCTTAGCATTACAAAAAACATCCTTGAACACAACTCGACTACTAGTATTTTATGTGTTGAAAATGTGTATTTATGGAAACAGTCACATCCATTGAAAATGAACTGTACACTGTGAGAGCATAGAAATAATGCCCTGTAGCTGGCTGTAGTCAGCATGTCATGCCACAGTTGTTATATCACCAACATCTGTAAAATGAAACCCGTAGGTGAGAGTAAGTAGAGATAAAAGGAGGTTAATGTCATCATGCTACAGCCACAGAGAATACACCAATAGTCATAGAAATGTGCAGTTGCACTGTCTCACCTGTGTGTGTTTGGAAGTACTGACAGATAACTGATGTTCTGTTGTCTTCATCCTCATACTCAGCCTCTTCATCCTCACTGTCATCAGGGTCTACTGCTGCCACAGAGGCATCTCCTGTCTCCTCCTCCTGCAGAAAGGGTTCATGGCGTCTGAGGGCCCGGTTGTGCAACATGCAGCATGCCACTACTACCTGGCAGACCTTCTTGCGTGGGTAGCACAGGGACCAACCTGTCAGATGGAAGCACCTGAACCTGGCCTTCAGGCAGCCGATGGTTCTCTCGATGACCCGTCTGGTTCGCCCATGTGCCTCATTGTAACATTTCTCTGCCCCTGTCCTGGCATACCTCAAAGTGATTAGCAGCAATGGTAGATTTGGGTAGCCAGAGTCACCTGTAAGTATTGGGGGAGCACATTTAGCCTCGCACAATCCTATGGGGTTAACACCAGAAGCATACACTAACATACAGTGGGTGGGGACCAAGGCTCACCTATTAGCCACACCCTGTGCCTCTGTAGTTTTGCCATCACATTTGGGATGCTGCTATTCCTCAGAACAAAGGCATCATGCACTGACCCAGGATACCTAGCATTGACGTGGGAGATTTACTAGTCCACCAGGCACACCATCTGTACATTCAGTGAGTGGAAACTCTTATGATTCCTGAACACCTGTTCATTCTAGCGGGGTGGAGAAACGCAATATGTGTACCGTCAATCGCCCCAATAATATTGGGAATATGTCCCATTGAATAGAATCCGGCCCTCACAGTGGCCAAATCTTCCACCTGGGGAAAGAAAAGTAGCTGCACATGTGTTCTACCAGGGCAGACAACACTCTTGCCAGCACGATTGAGAACATTGGCTGTGACATTCCTGCTGCCAAGCCCACTGTCATTTGGAAAGAACCTGTTGACAGGAAATGGAGCACTGATGACACTTGCACAAGAGGGGAGATCCCAGTTGGATGACGGATAGATGAGATCAGGTCAGGCTCCAATTGGGCACACAGCTCTGGGATTGTGGCCCTGTCCAGTCTGTAGGTGAGGATAATGTGCCTGTCCTCCAGTGTCGCTAAATTCACCAGGAGTCTGTACACGGGGGTATGTCTCCACCTCCTATTCATCCGCAGTGGTAGGTATCTAAGGGACACAAGAGTGAGGAGGCTGTCACAATTGGAACAATGAAACCACAACTGCAGTCCACATGGTGCACTTATGTATTGAGACAGTGTTAATGGCGAAGTATCTGCCAATCTGTGATGCAGTAATTTTCGATATGCCTGTTTCCCTTCCCCTGACATGGGGGGCCTACCCTGAGCTGGATGGGCACTTGAGGGAATCACAGCAGCCACAAGGGGGTGACTATAGTCAGTATCATCACATATTTTGGCTGGAGAGGTGGTATGCAGGTGGTGGATGTGTGTTAGTGGGTGCCCCTAATGCCAGGCCTGACATTGCAGCATGGGTCATCTGAAGGGTAATGGGTGTATGGCACATACAGGTAACCGGTCATCTGAAGGGTAATGGGTGTATGGCACATACAGGTAACCTAGCTTGTTAGCAGTCCATTTCAGCCATGACATGGTGGGTCCCAGTAGTGGTGCAGTTGGCTTAGTGTGGTCCTTATCTTGCCTTAGTGACTAGCCATATCACTGGTATTGCTATGCATAGTGCTTAAGCCTGTTTCCCGTGTGTGACTGTGATGTGTATGCCAATAGTGGCGTTGGTGCTATCATTGACCCAGTGTATCCTTTGTCTCTCTCCCCCCTTTCATCAGGCAGAGGAGCAGGGGCACCGGCGACAGAGGAAGCTGCATCCCACAGGACCCAAGAGCCAGAGTCCACCAATGCCAAGGGAACCAGTGGGAGGGAGGGCGAGGGGAGCATCACGGAGGAGACTGGAGGAGACAGCACAGACTCAGATACCTCCTTCGATGGGAGCTCCCTGGTAGTGGCGGACACCTCTGTGACCACTCCAGCTGCAGGTACAGCTGCCAGCACCGCCCTCCCATCAGCCCCTCAGCGAGTTGCCCATGCCCGCTCACCCAGGAGGATGGGTATCTCCTTCGCCAAGGTACCCCAGGCCCTGCCCCAGTGAGCCCTGCTGCCATGAGTGAGGAGGCTATTGACCTCCTGAGATCCATCTTTGTAGGGCATTCAACCATTGTGAATGGCATCTAGAGGCAGGCATCCCTGATGCAGCAATACAATGCATTCCTGGAGGGCATTCACGGTGGATTGGCGGCCCAACAGAGATCGATTCAGGCTCTGGCCTCCTCTCTGATGGCAGCCATTGTCCCTGTTTCTACCGTCCCCCCTCCCATTCTCCTCAACCCCAACCCATCCCAGGCACACATACAGACAAGCAGGCACACAAGACAACACACAAGAGTGGCACAGGCAAACACAAGCACCACATTTCATCACACAATCACTCACGCAAACACCATACAGTTGCAGACATGACAAAATCCACTGCCTCCACCTCCCTCCTAGTCATGTCCACACTCACACCTACATGCACTACATCAACATCCACTAACAGACACCACCTCAACAGCCATGCAGGCATCCCCTCTGTCCTCTCCCATCATGTCTGTCCCCCTCCTAAAGGACACAAACACACCCAATAGCTACCCACCTCACATAAGCATACAGCGCATGTACCTGCACCTAAATCCAACAGACATACACATCCTACAACCACTCCCACTCCCATCATTCCTACCTCCTCCCACCCCACCATCTCTAAAAAGCTTTTCCTTGCCCAACTTGACCTCCTCCCACCCCCTCCCCCTGTCCTGCCCATTTGAGCAGGGTCCCAAAGACCCTGGTCAGCACCTCAGCCAAACAGTTGACGGAGACAGTGGTGGCACCACCTACTCATGGTGGTAAGGATACCACACCTCCATAGACAAAGGAGAAGGAGCCGGCACCTCCATCAAAAAAGGGGAAGGAGCCTGCACCTCTATTGAAGAAGGGGAAGGAGTCTGCAACTCCATCGAAGAAGGGGAAGGACTCTGCACCTCCATCGAAGGAGGGGAAGAAGCCTGCACCTCCAGGTAAGGAGAGGAAGGAGCCTGCACCTCCAGGTAAGGAGAGGAAGGAGCCTGCACCTCCAGGCAAGTAGAGGAAGGAACCTGCACCTCCATCCAAGAAGGGGAAGAAGCCATCCACCCCTGCCAGGAAGGGTAAGGAATCCATGCCACATGTAATGGAGGAGATAAAACCCTCTACTCCAGCGGAGGCTGTCAGGGTGACACCTCCACCACCACCAGCCATCATGCGGCCCCCACTGCCAGCTAAGGAAGTGCAGCCATCAGCAACCGCAGAGGCTGCCCAGGAGGCACCTCCATCCGCCAACACACTGCAGCCGTTGCCGCCAGCTGATGCCATGTAGACCACCCTCCAGGGGCTGCTGTACGAGGGACCCCCATACAGAACCAGTGGGGAAGTGTAGGAAGGTAGCCTCTTTCTAGCCTTGTTATCCCCACTTTTGGCTTGTTTGTGAGTATATGTCAGGGTGTTTTTACTGTCTCACTGGGATCCTGCTAGCCAGGGCCCAGTGCTCATAGTGAAAACCCTATGTTGTCAGTGTGTTTGATATGTGTCACTGGGATCCTGCTAGCCAGGCCCCCAGTGCTCATAAGTTTGTGGCCTGTATGTGTTCCCTGTGTGGTGCCTAACTGTATCACTGAGGCTCTGCTAACCAGAACATCAGTGTTTATGCTTTCTCTGCTTTTAAAATTGTCACTGCAGGCTAGTGACCAATTTTACCAATTCTGATTGGCACACTAGTACACCCATATAATTCCCTAGTATATGGTACTGAGGTACCCAGGGTATTGGGGTTCCAGGAGATCCCTATGGGCTGCAGCATTTCTTTTGCCACCCATAGGGAGCTCAGACAATTCTTACACAGGCCTGCCACTGCAGCCTGAGTGAAATAACGTCCATGTTATTTCACAGCCATTTTTCACTGCACATAAGTAACTTATAAGTCACCTATATGTCTAACCCTCACTTGGTGAAGGTTGGGTGCCAAGTTACTTAGGGGGTCTTTCTGACCCTGGCGGCTGGTGGCCGCCAGGGCCACCGACCACAGGAGCACCGCCAACAGGCTGGCGGTGCTCCCGAGGGCATTCTGACCGCGGCGGTTCAGCCGCGGTCAGAAAGGGTAAACCGCCGGTCTCCCGCCGGTTTACCACTGCCCGTTGGAATCCTCCAAGGCGGCGCAGCTTGCTGCGCCGCCGAGGGGATTCTGACACCCCCTACCGCCATCCTGTTCCTGGCGGTTCGCCCGCCAGGAACAGGATGGCGGTAGGGGGTGTCGCGGGGCCCCTGTAAGAGGGCCCCGCTTGTATTTCACTGTCTGCTTAGCAGACAGTGAAATATGCGACGGGTGCAGTAGCACCCGTCGCACCTTCCTACTCCGCCGGCTCGATTACGAGCCGGCTTCATCGTGGGAAGGACGTTTTCCCCTGGGCTGGCGGGCGGCCTTTTGGAGGCTGCCCGCCAGCCCAGGGGAAACCTCAAAATACCCACCGCGGTCTTCCGACCGCTGTACGGTATTTTGGCGGCTCCCGCCGGGCGCGCGGTGACCGCGCCCGGCGGGAGTCAGAATGACCCCCTTAGTGTGTGGGCACCCTGGCACTAGCCAAGGTGCCCCCACATCGTTCAGGGCAATTTCCCCGAACGTTGTGAGTGCGGGGACACCATTACACGCGTGCACTTCACATAGGTTACTACCTATGTGTAGCGTCACCATGGTAACTCCGAACATGGCCATGTAACATGTCTAAGATCATGGAATTGTCACCCCAATACTATTATGGTACTGGGGGGACAATTCCATGATCCCCCGGGTCTCTAGCACAGAACCCGGGTACTACCGAACTGTCTTTCTGGGGTTTCCACTGCAGCTGCTGCTGCTGCCAACCCCTCAGACAGGATTCTGTCCTCCTGGGGTCTTGGCAGCCCCGGCCCAGGAAGGTAGAACAAAGGATTTCCTCTGAGAGAGGGTGTTACACCCTCTCCCTTTGGAAATAGGTGTGAAGGGCTGGGGAGGAGTAGCCTCCCCCAGCCTCTGGAAATGCTTTGATGGGCACAGATCGGGCCCATCTCTGCATAAGCCAGTCTACACCGGTTCAGGGATCCCCCACCCCTGCTCTGGCGTCAAACTGGACAAAGGAAAGGGGAGTGACCACTCCCCTGACCAGTCCCTCCCAGGGGAGGTGCCCAGAGCTCCTCTAGTGTGTCCCAGACCTCTGCCATCTTGGATTCAGAGGTGTTGGGGGCACACTGGACTGCTCTGAGTGGCCAGTGCCAGCAGGTGACGTCAGAGACCCCCCTCTGTTAGGCTCTTACCTTTCTTGGTAGCCAAACCTCCTTTTCTGGCTATTTAGGGTCTCTCCTCTGGGGTATTCTTCAGATAACGATAGCAAGAGCTCACCAGAGTTCCTCTGCACTTCCCTTTTCGACTTCTGCCAAGGATTGACCGCTGACTACTCCAGGACACCTGCAAAACTGCAACAAGGTAGCAAGACGACTACCAGCAACATTGTAGCACCTCATCCTGCTGACTATCTCGACTGTTTCCTGGTGGTGCATGCCCTGAGGGCTGTCTGCCTTCACCCTGCACTAGAAGCCAAGAAGAAATCTCATGTGGGTCGACGGAATCTTCCCCATGCTAACGAAGGCACCAAAAGACTGTATCACTGGTCCTCTGGGTCTCCTCTCATCCTGACGAGCGTGGTTCCTGGAACACAGGAGCTGGATCCAAGTGACCCCCACAGTCCAGGGATCCTTCAGTCCAAGTTTGGTGGAGGTAAGTCCTTGCCTCCCCACACCAGACAGCAAACCTGTGTACTGCGTGATTTGCAGCTGCTCAGGCTTCTGTGCACTTCTCCAAGGATTCCTTTGTGCACAGCCTAACCTGGGTCCCCAGCACTCCGTTCTGCTGTGCTCCACCATCTTAGTTGGACTCCGACGTTGTAGGACCCTCCTTTTGTGACTCCGGTTTCACAAATATTCTAAGTGCCTGCTCCAGTACTTCTGCGGGTGCTACCTGCTTCTGCGGGGGCTCCCTGAGTTGCTGAGCGTCCTCTCTGTCTCCTCCTCCAAGGGGCGACATCCTGGTCCTTCCAGGTCCTCAGCAGCACCCTAAAACCTCTACTGCAACCCTTGCAGCTAGCAAGGTTTGTTTGCAGTATTTCCGGGAGGAAACACGTTTGCAACATCCAGCACACCATGGGACATCTTCCATCCAAAGGAGAAGTTCCTAGCCCTTTTCATTGTTGCAGAATCTTCGGCTTCTTCCACCCAGAGGCAGCCCTTTTGCACCTTCATCCGGGGTTTCCTGGGCTCCTGCCCCCCCCGGACACTATCGCGACTCTTAGACTTGGTCCCCTTGCCTTGCAGGTCCTCACATCCAGGAATCTGTCTTCAGTGTTTTGCTGGTGCTTGTGCTTCTTGCAGAATCCCCCTATCACGACTATTGTGTCTTTCTGGGGTAGTAGGGTAACTTTACTCCTACTTTTCAGGGTCTTGGGGTGGGGTATCTTGGACACCCTGACTGTTTTCTTACAGTCCCAGTGACCCTCCACAAGCTCCCATCGGTCTGGGGTCCATTGGTGATTCGCATTCCACTTTTGGAGTATATGGTTTGTGTTGCCCCTAGACCTATGTTCACCTACTGCATCCTATTGTGATTCTACATTATTTGCACTACTTTTCTTACTGTTACTTACCTGTTTTGGGTTTGTGTACATATAACTTGTGTATATTGCTTACCTCCTATGTGAGGGTATTCTCTGAGATACTTTTGGCATATTTAAGTACGAGGACTCGACCATCAATGCTTATCCGGACTTTACTCAGGAGGTGCAGGGTCAACGTAACTCCTATGAACACAACATAAGGTACGCCTTGCTATTCCCTGCCAAACTAAGTGTGGTATCGGAGGACCGCACCCACATATTCACCACTCCTGAGGATGCTTGGGCATGGCTGCACGCCAAGGGCCTCGCTCGCCCCTGGGAAGACGCGGAAGGAGATGAGGAATGGCAAACTCCTGCCTCAAGAAAGCGGACCAGGAGGCGCGCCAGGGGCCAACCCAACGACCAACAAGTAGCAGAAGAAAGAGCAAGAGTACTGAAAGAGACTCCCTTGCTCATGCAAAGCAATTTTGCGATGGCTAGGAAGCCCCCGGAGATGGGCACGGCCAGCTCCGTATCCACAATAACAGGAGAGCTAGGTGGGCCGAGGGTCAACCCCAGATCCGCGGATGAACTTTAATTGCACACAACTGTTCCACCGGACCGTTGGCACTAACAGTGGCTGCACTATGAAGTCACTGGGGACCCCGGGGCGGCGTCGAGGGCCGAGGTGAGGCGCCTCCAGCAACGAGTATCTTTGGTATAAATGTATAGCTAATTGATGTGGGGTGCTTCGGGGGATGGTGCAGGGAACGCGGGGGCGGAGTGTGGAGCAGTACCACTTCCTGGGGGCGCCCAATGGTATCAGCAGACTCAGGGGGTGATTCCAACCCTGGCGGTCGGTAATAAAGCGGCGGCCAACCCGCCAACAGGCAGGCAGTCAAAAAAATGGGATTCTGACCCTGGCGGGAACCGCCAACACAGGCCGCCACTTTAACACTCCGACCGCCACGGCGGGACAAACAAACAGCGCAGCGGTCACCGCCAACAGGCAGGCGGCAGACAATGTACCGCCCACCCTATCACAACTCACCAATCCGCCACCTTTTCCAGGGCGGGAGCCCCGCTGATAAAAACACGGCGGAAACAGACTACAAACGGGAAAACGCTCACCTATACACACTCCATGAGGAAGGAGGACAGCATGGAACCCGAATTAAACATCTTACCAGCCATTGTCTACCTGCTTATCTACCACGAGTACGAACGCCGGCGCAGACGACAACGGTGAGTACTGCGCCTACGACACAGGGGAGGGGGGAAGAGGAAGGGTTACGGGCACACACACATATGCGATACACCCACCCCCCCACACCCCCTCCAAATACCTACACACCATTGCCGAGCAACAAGTCAGAGTTACACCCCCCAAACCCCACGGAATAATGCAAAGACAAAATAAAATGAACATTGAAATTGAAGTATATAATAGCACAAATGAAGTAATGTGAAATACGAAATATGAAAGATACAAAATAAGGAATGAACATAGTTAAAAATATATACATATGCAATAAGTCCTGCCCATTCTGTCAAAGTTCCATAGTCCGTGGGCCAATGTGCACAAACACAGGGGCAAAGCCCACACAGGAGACCCAAATCCATTGGAGAGAACACTGTTGGGGCATCAAATGACAAAACTACAGGCCCCTCAGGGGGAAGGGAAGGGGGGGCACCTCAGCCGCATGAGTCCACGACGCCAGATCCACGAGGGGCCTCCATGCCCACTGCGCCATCCTGGGGAGTGCAAAGCCACAGTCTCACAAGTCTCTACAGTGGGTGGCTTGCCCACTGTGCCATCCTGGGGAGTGCAAAGCCACAGTCTCACAAGTCTCTACAGTGGGTGTCTTGCCCACTGTGCCATCCTGGGGAGTGCAAAGCCACAGTCTCACAAGTCTCTACAGTGGGTGGCTTGCCCACTGTGCCATCCTGGGGAGTGCAAAGCCACAGTCCATCAGATGGATTATTGACTCCACTGTCAATGGAGGAGGCACGGTGCCCAGAGTGCTACGTGAAGCCCTGCTCGACACAGAACCGGCACTGTCAATGGGCCAGCGGTGATTGAGACGGCGTTGCCCAGCGGAGCGGTGCTTGAGACGGCGGTGGCCAGCGGAGCGGTGCTTGAGATGAAGGGCCCAGCGGAGCGGTGCTTGAGACGGCGGTGGCCAGCAGAGCGGTGCTTGAGATGAAGGGCCCAGTGGAGCGGTGCTTGACAGGAAGGGCCCAGCGGAGCGGTGCTTGAGATGAAGGGCCCAGCGGAGCGGTGCTTGAGATGAAGGGCCCAGCGGAGCGGTGCTTGACAGGAAGGGACCAGCGGAGCGGTGCTTGAAATGAAGGGCCCAGCGGAGCGGTGCTTGAGACGGCGGTGGCCAGCGGAGCGGTGCTTGAGATGAAGGGCCCAGCGGAGCGGTGCTTGAGACCGCGGTGGCCAGTGGAGCGGTGCTTGAGATGAAGGGCCCAGCGGAGCGGTACTTGACAGGAAGGGCCCAGCGGAGCGGTGCTTGAGATGAAGGGCCCAGCGGAGCGGTACTTGAGATGAAGGGCTCAGCGGAGCGGAGCGGTGCTTGAGACGGCGGTGGCCCTGTTCAGTGGTTCTCCTCACGGCGGGCCCCTGTTCAGCGGTTCTCCTCACGGCGGGGCCCTGTTCAGCGGTTCTCCTCACGGCGGGGCCCTGTTCAGCGGTTCTTCTCACGGCGGGCCCCTGTTCAGCGGTTCTCCTCACAGCGGGGCCCTGTTCACGGTTCTCCTCACAGCGGGCCTCTGTTCAGCGGTTCTCCTCACGGCGGGCCCCTGTTCAGCGGTTATTCCCACGGCGGGCCCCTGTTCAGCGGTGCTTGTCCTGTGTTTCTAGGGAGCCAGACCTGGCCAAGACTTCCCGCTCACTCGGCATCCGACGGTGCGGTCGCGGGGCCCTCCTGTGATGGACTCCTGGGCACGTGGGTGTCGTCCGTCACACCCGGAATGGGGCTGGTGGGGCCCTCCTGGGCAGCTCGGCTGCTGCCTGACTTCTCCGCCCTGCTGCCCTTGACCTCCTTCGCTGAAGCTCTGTGGCCCTTGCCTCCCTTTGATGATGTGGCAGGTGACGGGGCATGGCTACTGTCCTTGGTGGCAGCCGTCTCAGGCTTGTCACGCCGGCCCTTATTCTTTTTTGTCCTCTTCCCAGGGGGTGGGCTGGTTGTCCCCTTGCTGCTGGCCGATGTTCCTGCCCTAGGAGCTGGTGGACTCCAATAGCCCTGCACTATGGTCACAGTAGATGCAGGGCTGGTGGTGGCTGAGGTGCTGTTTGTACTCTTACCAGGTGGAGGGGGTGGGTCAGGTGAGGCAAAGAGGTCAATTTTGGAGAGGAAAGGTTTTTTAGGAGCCATGGGAAGGGTAGGTGCAGTGGGTATGGGAGTGGAGGAAGAGGATGTGGTTGTAGGAGAGTCAAGTGTGCTGTCTTTGGGTGCAGGTGCTTGTGACGGAGGCTGTCGTGAGGTGGATGGCTGTTGGGTGGGTGGCTGCCTGCGTTTGTGTGGTTTGGAAGAGGGGTGACAGACACACTGGGAGAGGACACAGGGGACGTGTAAATAGCAGTGGGGGTGGTGACTACACGTGTGCGGACTGTAATGGAGGGTGTGCTGGTGATGGAAGTACTGGATGATGGTGGTGTGCATGCAGGTGTGAGTGGAGACGTCACAGGGAGGGAGGAGGGAGATGAGGAGGTGGGGGACACAGAGGTGGTAGTGACTGTTGGCATGTCTGCATCTGGATGTTGCTTGGGTGAATGCTTGTGGGATCTGTGGTGCTTATGTCTGGATGAGCTGCCCTTGGGTTTTGAGGTGTGTGCAGGCTGGTCTGATGGTGTGGATGGGATAGGCAGAGGAACAGGAGACTGGGACTGGGTGGAGGGAGTCAGAAGAGGGAGGCTGGAAACAGGGACAATGGCTGCCGTCAGTGCTGAGGCCAGAGCGTTGAACGATCGCTGATGGGCAGCCTCACCCGAATGAATGCCCTCCAGGTATGCATTGCTCCGATGCACCTCCCTTTCTACACCCTGGATGGCATTCAAAAGGGTAGACTGCCCAACAATGAGCGTCCTCAGGAGGTCAATGACCTCCTCACTGAGGGCAGCAGGGGTAACTGGGGCAGGGCCTGAGGTGCCTGGGGCGAAGGAGATGGCCGGCTTCCTGGCCGAGCGGGCACGGGACGAACGCTGAGGGGCTGCTGGGAGGGCGGGGCTGGTGCGCTGGGTGGCGGCTGTACCTGTTGTTTCGGTGGGCACGGATGTTGCCGCCACCACAAGGGAGCTCCCTTCCGAGGACGTGTCGGTGTCGCTGACATCTCCACGGGTCCCCGTTGTGGAGCTCTCCTCGCCCTCTGTCTCACTGGTGTACTCGGATTCTGTTGCATGGCCCTCCGGGGCCATGTGAGATGCAGCTCCCTCGTGCGCCGATGCCACTTCTCCTCCGCCTGATGATGCTAATGCACACATGAACAGGAAGACAAAGAAAATGGGGGGGGGAGAAATGAAGACAGGTTGAGTGCATGCATTGGCAACACCGTTGGCGGAGACGACAGACACAGAAGCCCCCTGCACTAGGCCGCGCAATCTGGGTACACTACTCAGTTATTATGACTAGGCCTACAGGTCTATGGACGACAAATGCACACATGGGTGAGGCCGGACCATGGATAGCTGTACTTGGCACCCGACAGAGGTGGGGGGCAGGGGCACAGGGCCATGCCTAACGGAGGGGCCTAGCCTACAGAATGCGCCCTGGCCTAGAGATAGCCCCAGCCCTCCTCCCCCACCCAGACACCTTCACTGCGCGCAAAGATAGCAGATTGTGCTGATACTCACCCCCTTGTGTCTGCTGTGATGTCCTCACGCGCCCATCCAAATCGGGGTAGGCCACCGCCAGGATCCGGGACATCAGGGGGGTCAATTGGCGGCTGGCACCCCTCCTACGTTGGGAGGCCATCCCCAGCAGAGACTCGGCGGTCTTTCTGGTCCCGCGGCGGATGTCCTCCCACCTCTTTCGGCAGTGGGTGCCCCATCTGTTGTGGACCCCCAGGGCCCGGACGTCCTTGGCGATGGCACGCCAAATGTCGATCTTCTGATGGGCGCTGACCTATGTGACATGTACAGGGTTGAAACATAAATATCATCACTTTTCTGCCTGGTCAATGTGAGTGCCCCCCCCCCTCCCCAACCTTGCCATGTGGCACATGCTCTCATCTTTCGTGCGTTGCACTCCTCATTCGCTCCCATCCCCACCATCTTACATCCACCCCACTCAACACAGGCATAGCCCATTCAACGTGCACCCTGTGTACTAACCTGTTGGTCTGGAGGACCGTAGAGTAGCGCATACTGGGGGAGGACCCCATCAACAAGTTTCTCCAATTCTTCTGAAGTGAAGGCAGGGGCCCTTTCCCCAGTCGCAGCAGCCATTGTATCTTCCAGACCGAGGTCACAGCAGCACTTGCAGTATAGGTCCTCTCCTGTGGATGATCAGGTCTCGAGTGATTAATCAGATAGAAAATGGCGGTCACGCCCGCGGCGGTGCGTACCACGGTGGTGCGTACCGCGACCGCCGGCGCACATCGTCATTGGCTACTGAAACCCATAGGGTTCAATGTTAACCAATGCGGCAATACGGTGTGCCACGCCAGCGCATTGACCTCACATTCCACTGTCACACTTCACAGGTCAGGCAGCCGCCATTTCAAGGGCCCACATGGCTTGATTTCTACTGCATCACACAGGCCTAGGCCTTGCATTGCCACTCATACAAGCCTTTCAATGCATAGCAAATCGTGTACTGTGCAAGCTGTGTGAACGAACCTGTGGGTTGCTTGACTGTGTGCTCCATGTTGTCCTTCCTAGGCACCGTCCGCTGGGAATTGCGAGGAGAAGGAGGAATCCTCCTGTGTACCGACCGCTGGTGGACCTGTCGACAATGGAAGAACGACATATCATACTTACATACCGGCTTGACAGAGCAACTATACATGAACTATGTGCCCAGCTGGAGCCAGACCTGATGTCCCCCATCCGCCAACCCACAGGGATTCCCCCTCTGGTGCAGGTTCTGTCAGTACTCCATTTTTTGGCAAGTGGGTCTTTTCAGACAACAGTGGCCATATCATCAGGGATGTCTCAGCCAATGTTTTCTAAGGTTTTGTCCAGAGTGTTCTCTGCCCTGATGAAATACATGCGGAGCTACATTGTGTTCCCTGAGGTGGGCGATTTAGCTACAGTGAAGGGTGATTTCTATGCCCTTGGACATATTCCCAACATCATTGGTGCCATTGATGGGACCCATGTGGCTTTGGTTCCCCCCAGTGAAAGTGAGCAGGTGTACAGAAACAGAAAAAGTTATCATTCGATGAATGTCCAGGTGGTCTGTTTGGCTGACCAGTACATCTCCCATGTAAATGCCAAGTTCCCTGGGTCAGTGCATGACGCGTATGTCATGCGAAATAGCAGCATCCCGTATGTGATGGAACAGCTACAGAGACACCGTGTGTGGCTAATAGGTGACTCTGGTTACCCCAACCTGTCGTGGCTACTGACCCCAGTGAGGAATCCCCGGACCAGGGCAGAGGAACGGTACAATGAGGCCCATGGGTGAACTCGGAGGATAATAGAAAGGACCTTCGGCCTCCTGAAGGCCAGGTTTAGGTGCCTGCATATGACAGGGGGATCCCTTATGTACTCACCAAAGAAGGTGTGCCATATCATCGTGGCCTGCTGTATGCTTCACAATCTTGCTTTGCGACGCCAGGTGCCTTTCCTACAGGAGGATGGTCCAGATGGTGGTGTTGTAGCAGCTGTGGAGCCTGTGGAGAGTGAAGAGGAGGAAGACGACGGGGTCGACACGGACAACAGGGATACAGTCATACAACAATATTTTCAGTAGCACACAGGTAAGAATCACCCACGCCATATTACATTTACTTAAGGCCTCATGCGTCTGTACTGTCTGTGTTTCCCCCCAGTTCCTGTTAACTGATTTGTGACTTTCCCTTCCCTTTTCAGAGCTGTATGACCCACTGCGTGACTTCTGCTTTGTTTGCCCATGGACTAAAGCTTATTGAAATTGGTATGTTGTCGTCACAAAGTTACTGGACATTATTGCACCGTTATGTGTAATACATTTGTTAAGAATACAAGCAGACTCCTGTTATTTTAAGTGCAATAAGTGATTTATTTTAAGTTCTACATATTGGTACATGATTGTAAAACGGTGATGGGTAGGGGTGGAGTAATGTCCATGGCAGAGTCCAGTTCTCAGACGCACAGGTGCATTGTCCATATGCCTGTGGAAGGATGGAGCAGGGGCAGTTAAAGGTTGGACAGGGTGACAATGTGGGACAGTGGGATGGCATCAGGGGGTATCTTATGCTGGTGGGGGTCTTGCAATCCTACTCTGTCTTCTTGTGAGATCTCAGGTTCCGCTTGCGGGGTGGTTCTTCTTCAGCAGGAGGTGGGGTTCTGGTGGCCTGTTGTTGTGTGGGGGCCTCCTGTCCACTAGCGCCGGCGGAGGTGGTAGGCTGTTCCTGGCCTGGGCTAGTGACAGGGGCCCTTTGTTGTGCCACATGGTCCCGCAATGTGGTGACTATCTGGTTAAGGGCCACGACGATGGTCCCCATTGCGGAAAACGATGTTCCTCAGTTCCTCTCTGAACCCCATGTACCGTTCCTCCTGCTGTGCCTGGATCTCCTGGAACCTGGCCAGTACCGTCGCCATCGTCTCCTGGGAGTGGTGGTACGCTTCCATGATAGAGGAGAGGGCCTCCTGGAGAGTGGGTTCCCTGGGCCTGTCCCCCCCCTGTCGCACTGCAGCCCTCCCAGTTCCCCTGTGTTCCTGGGCCTCTGTCCCCTGGACGGTGTGCCCACTACCACTGCCCCCAGGTCCCTGTTGTTGTTGGGGTGGTGTGTCAACCTGGGTGCCCTGTAGTGGCGGACACACCGCTGATTGACGTGTCCTGGAGACAGAGGCATGGGCCTGCTGGGTGGGAGCTGTGCTGGTGTTCCCAGAGGGGGTTGGGTCTGCTGTAGCCTGTGGCTGTCTGTGGGGAACCGACTGTCCAGAGGTCCCCGATGGGCCGGGATGGTCATCTGGGTCCAGGGAGACAGAGCTGCTGTCATTGCTGGGGGCCTCCTCTGGGGGTGGGATGGACATCTCTGGACCCTCCGTGGTGTGGTGGCGTTCGGGTCCTGCAGGGGTATGAAGGTATAGTTATTGCTTCTGTGTGTGGCATTTCGTGTGATGGGTGGGTGTCTGTGTACCCAAGTGCAGGCATTCCCTTGTGGGGGCTTTTGTGAGGGTGGCTTGTGGGGGTGATGTGTGTGTGCAGTGGGCATGCTTTGGTGATGGGTGTGCATGCTTTGTGGTCGCATACAGGGCTAGGTTTTGGGATGGGTGGGTTGTGATGGTGAGCCATTTGCATGGAGTTGTTGTGATGGGGGTGGGGGTGAGGGTGGAGGTATGATTTGGAATGCAGGTGGGGTGGGGGAATGAAGTAGTGAAGATTTGACTTACCAGAGTCCATTCCTCCGCCTACTCCTGCGAGGCCCTCAGGATGCAGGATGTGCAAGACTTCCTCCTCCCATGCTGTGAATTCTGGGGGAGTAGGTGGGGGTCCGCCGCCAGTCTTCTGCACCGCAATGTTGTGCCTTGATACCATGGAACGCACCTTCCCCCGTAGGTCGTTCCAGCGCTTCCTTATGTCATCCCGATTGCGTGGATGCTGTCCCACCGCGTTGACCCTGTCCACTATCCTTTGCCATAGCTCCATCTTCCTGGCAATTGTGGTATGCTGCACCTGTGCCCCGAAGAGCTGGGGATCTACACGGACTATTTCCTCCACCATGACCCTGAGTTCTGCGTCACTGAACCTGGGGTGTCTTTGGGGTGCCATGGGGTGGTGTGGATGAGGTGTGTGGTGGCGTTTGTGGTGATGGGTGTGGTGCGTGTGGTGGTGTGTGGTGTTTGGTGCGTGGATTCTGTGTGGGTGAGGGTGTTGTGTGCCTCTGTGTTGTGGGATTGTCTATTCTGTGCTCTCTCTCTCTAGCCTTCGTCAATAATTTCGGGTCGTAGGGGTTTGTGGGTGATGTGGGTGTGTGTTTTATATTGTGTTGGGTGTGTGGGAGTGGTGTTAGTGTGTGTATCAGGTGTGTGTGTTTCAAAATGACCAATGTGGCTGAGTTTTATATGTGTGTGTGTATTTTGACCGCAGCGGCGTGTACCGCCAATGGAATACCACGTTTGAAAGACCGCCGCGTGGATTCGTGTGTCATGATAGTGTGGGCGTATTTCTGTTGGCGTGACAGTGGAGGTTTGGTCATCGCCATTTTTTCGCCGACCTTTGGTATGGCGGACTTTTGTGGATGTCGGGTTTTTGGAGGTTTGGCAGTTGCGGGTCAGAATGACCGTGGCGGTTTACCGCGGCCGTGGCGGTGTTATGGCGGTCTTCTGACTGGCGGTATGCGCCTTTTACTGCCGAGGTCAGAATGACCCCCTCAGTCTGCAGAAAGATGTGAGCCCCGTAAAAGAGCCACTTCTGGTAGATATGATTACTCCACCACGGAAATCCATTCGGATACGGGTTTTTTCACACACTCACAGGTTTAGTAGTTTCACACAAGTTGTTAGAAGGGTTGGGGATCCATCTGGGGTGGTTGGGGTTAGTAGTTTAGTGAACATGCACGCCCCGGATTCACTCAAAACACAAGGAACACAGCTGCACACGCCCCCCTTAACAAACAGCTCTGTCAGAGGGGCAGTGACCAGGAGGGCCAAACTCAAGGACCGGAACCCAAGCACAGAGATATATCCCAGAAACCCCTATGGCGTCTCATGGGAGAAATAACAAAAAACAGTTTGTCATAGTAACATGGAATGTGAGGGACCTGGGAGTGCTGAGTAAACGGACCAGAGTACACGCACGCCTTAGGCGACTAGGAGTACACATTGCCATCTTACAAGAGACACATATGCTAGAGGCGGACCTGCGGGAGCTGCGCGCGAGGTGGGGGGCCAGCTGATAGGCACTACGTACTCGGCTTACGTGAGGGAGGTGCTGATCTGGATCTCAGCCGGAGTCCCATTCCTCCTATCAGCACACAAAATAGACCAGGGAGGTAGATACGTGGTAGTGGAAGGCCGGCTGGACAGCAGACAGTTAGCTGTAGTCAGCATATACGCCCGTAATAGCGGAATTGTAGGTTTCCTGAGCTCTCTCTCACCGACACTATTGACAAATCCAATGGCTCTGGCCCTCTAGGGTGGAGACTTTAATAGCACTCCAACTGCGACACTGGACAGATCCCACGCCCAAGCGAGCTTGATAGTAAATAGGAAAACCCCAGGCCCATTGCAGGAATGGGCAGGCGATATTAGGCTATACGACAAATGGCGCTTAGGGCATCCGCAACAGAGGGAATACTCATTCTACTAAGCCCCACACAAAACCTACACTAGAATAGATATAATATGGGGCACCCAGGACATAGGAGCACTGGTCGGAGAGGCAGAATAACTAGCGAAGACACTATCAGACCATGCACCACTGAGAGTAACACTGAATTGGGGTAGGACACGCCAGGTGATCCCCACATGGCGACTACAAGTGGAAGCCTTACAAGATCAGGCATTCGCCGAAACACTGAAATCCACATTAAGCCAGTACTGGGAAACAAACGCCTTGACCGCAACATCACGAGCTATAGAGTGGGATGCCCACAAAGCAGTGGTCCGCGGACTATGCATATCCTCCATGTGGGGAGTAAGATGCACTTTACAGGCGGAAATTGGCAAATTAGAAAAAGAGCTTAGAGCGTCAGAAATAGCAGTAGCGCGAGGGGAAATCCCCCACACAGTCCTAAAAGAAAGACGCTCAAAATATAACGATGCTGACAGTAAACTCAGCTGTCACGATTATAACTATCATTTAATGCGTCTGCAAACAGAAGGGGATAGATCGAGCGGAATGCTTGCGTGGCTGCTACGTGAGGATAGACAGCAATCCCCAATTGAAGCTATACGTGTCGACGCACACGGTATGGCCTCCACACAAGCTGAGATAAACGGAACGTTTAGAGAATATTACTCAAACTTATATACCAAACGCACCTCATGTACTTCTCCGCAACTTGAGTCCTTTCTTGCGGGCTCCCTCCTGCCACAGTTTGCAAATAACTGACAGGGAAACAATAGAATCTCCCCTGACAATGGGAGAAATAGAATTAGCCCTAGCGCAGATACCCAGGAATAAATCGTCTGGCACAGATTCCACCCGTTGGAGTATTACACTGCCTATTCGTCCTGCCTAAAGCCCCACCTGCGGAAGGTGTTCAAAAAAGCGTGGATTAATGAATGCCTGCCCACATCCCAGAGAGAAGCCATGATAGTGGTGCTCCCCAAACAGGGCCGCGACCCCACAGATGTCAAATCCTACAGACCACTATTGCTCCTAAACTTAGACTGCAAAATACTAGGCAAAATATTGGCGAACAGACTAGCCCCTATCATGCACACTCTAATACACGACGACCAAAACGGCTTTACACCAAGGCGTAACACCCTCTTGAATATCCACAGATTATTGAGCATAATGGGAGACACCCCCCCAGATGAAGAAATAGTGCTCTCGCTGGATATTGAAAAGGCGTTTGATACGCTAGAGTGGGACTTCCTACTGACCACAATGCACCGCATGGGAATAGGCCCCAATTACATACGCTGGGTCCGGACACTGTACTCCAGCCCACAAACCAGGGTTAAGATGGGCGGGTTGATTTCCGACAGGTTTTCGATCACTAAGGGCACGAGACAGGGCTGCCCACTATCCCCGCTATTGTTTGCAATAGCAATGGAACCATTATCGGCAAGAGTACGCTCCATGGAACGCAGCTGGGGAATAGTCAGGAACGGGGTCCACCATACAATCTCATTATATGCAGATGATGCCTTAATATATATCCCGAAAGGCTATGAGGCTGTCCCCTCAGTAATATCTTTATTGGCTGAGTTCGGAGACCTGTCAGGCCTAGTGGTAAACTGGGAAAAGTCATGTGTGTTCCCGCTAGTAAAGTGGCCACCTGAAAGACAGGGGGCTCCCCCGCTGGGGCGTCTGAAATGGTGCTTTGAAACGTATCCCTCAGGATAAACATATACCATAACACAGAAGATCTCAGATACGGGAATCTGGGGAGGGCGCTGGCCTCCATAAAAGGCTCGCTGCAGTTTTGGAACAAGCTACCGCTTTCGCCACCAGGGAAGGTGGCGATCGCGAATATGCTGATTTTGCCTAGGCTGTTATACTACTTTGCGGCCTTACCGATCATTATCCCCAAAAGCTTCTTTGGTAATTTGAATACAGTGCTGCTGCAACTCATCTGGGGTGGGGGCAGACCGCGAGTAGCCCTAAGCACGCTGCAATGACCAGTGGACGTGGGTGGCCTGGGAGCCCCCAATTTCGAACACTACTATGCAGCCGCACAGCTGCAGTGGGTTCAGAATTGGATCCACAGACTAGCGCTGGCAGAGTCCGTGCGGCTGGAGTACTGGTTAAAAGGAACCCCCCTGCTAAAGTGGCTGGCATCCAAACGTCCCAAGGCGGAGTCTGTTAATCCATTGTTGGCGTGCTGGGCTAAATATGTGCAAAGTTGGGGTCACAAGCTTCCCTACTCCCCGTACATTCCATTGGATCACCTCCCGGGGTGGACCGGGGCCGGCACGCAAGCGTCGACAGCGTGGAAAGAGGCAGGAGTGCAGACAGTGGGGGACTGTTTTGAAGACAGCAAGCTAATGTCGTTCAAGGCCTTACAGGCCCTCACCGAGGTAAACCCCGGCCAATTCCTGGCATACCACGCCATATGCCACGCAATTAAAAAAACGTGGGGGGCAGGAACCACAGAACCAGATCCCTCCCCTGTAATTCATCATATCTTACAATATGATGCCCAAATAAAAGTAACATCAAGCCTGTACAAAATCCATAATAAACCCCCAGAGCCGCATGCGGAGAGTGCCAGGGAGAGATGGAACGCCGTTCTCCCTGACCCGATCCCACAAGCCGAGTGGCCGAAGGCTCTGTATCATGCCCGAGGACTATCAAGGAACCCCAGATTCAGGTTCACCCAGTTCAACTTCACACATCAAACATAATTGTCCCCTGCCAGGTTAAAGCGAATGTTCCCTGACTCTGAACCGACATGCCCTAGATGTAAAGCACCGTCAGCACACTTCTATCACATGGTCTGGGAGTGCCCTGGCATACAAACAGCATGGATGGAGGTGGTACAGGGGATTTCTGAACTAACGGGCTTGTATTGGCAGTAGACCCCAAGTCCTGCCGACTGGGGCTGAGGTCAAGAACTAAAAAACAAAGACACTTGCACAAATTTGCAGACCTAGCCTGTTTGATGTATAAAAGATTGATAGCAATGCATTGGGAAGCGCCCAAAGCACCCGATCAGAACTCTTGGTACACCCTAACACTACGCTGGGCCCGCACGGAATACCAGGTACTAGAGAAGCTGGCGCGGGAGGGGCAACAACACACAGGGTGCGTCGCCTAGGAAACATTGGTAACCAAACTTGAGGCCAAAAACGATGATAAGCCCCCATGAACCGGGGAATACACAGATTGAATAAGCGTAGCACAAATCCTCCTGCGCACCCCCCACGGAAGCACAACTCGACGAACGGCACGGGCTCGATCAGCCCCCCCCTGCGCTGACAGCTCACTAGCTAACCAGCACAAGAATATCTACAACACATAGGGTAAACACTTAACCCCCGTCACCATCCGCTATTACCAGGCTCATGCTAGGTCACTAGCAGGCGGTATGCGGTACAGGCCCAGCAGTAAAGGGCCCACACTGGTCACGCGCACGCACCCCCTCACCTATTTAACACACAATAAAGTTTCCAGCCATTGCAGCAAGTAATGATACTGCAGGATAGGTAGTGTTCCGAGATGTGTCTAATGTGTGGGGTTCGGGGTTGTTATATGTTTCTCACGCAGATAAATGGGATCCTGTTGATGACAATTGCATAGCTTGTAACTTATGTCTGAAATATAAAACCAATAAAATATTTAAAAAAAAAAAAAAGGAGCTTATCCCTACCCTTACCAGTGAAAGATAGCCACAAGATAGCTGCCCACTGCCTTTGAGGGACCAACTGTACCATACAGGACCTCTCAAGTGCAGCAAACCACTTGCTAATGTCATCCCTCTCCTTGTAAGGGGGGACTATCTTATGCAGGTTTCTGGAATCTTGCTCTCTAACAGGATTGCTATCAAAAACACGGCTGCTGCCACCATGGGGAACTAACCCCAATCTCTGCCTTTACCTCTCTACATCCACAGATTCCCTGTCTAAGGCCAGCTGCTGCTGTTTAAGCTTCAGCCAGGCCTCTTCCAACCTCAGCTTTTTGAGTTCTCTTTCCATTAAGTTATCCTCAGGGTGGGAAGTTTGGGAATGGTGAGATGCAGAGGAAATTTGGGAGTTGGCAGAGAGAGACATGTCCCTAACTGGCTGGACCCTAGTAACCTGGCCTTTAGGAGTGAAAGGTGCCCTACTAATGTGTGACTCCCTCCCACTACCAGTGTCACTAGATGGCCTGCTAGGTAGCAGGTCTTTGTAAGAACCCTCCCCAATCTCTTCAGGCAACTCCTCTGAGTCTGACTGGGTACCTTCCCCGCCTACCTCCTGTTCCTGGGATTGGCCAGACTGGTTCTGGTCATTTTCTAGGAGAAGGTTGAAGAGAAAGTCTTTGGTAGGATTCTTACCAATGCTTAAACCTCTTTCTATGTGGAGACCCCTCAAAATTTTAAAGTTTAAACTCTCATAGGTTGCTTGAACAATTTCGGGAGTGAGCTCTACTGCAGACATGATAGAAAAGGTTTGGGACAAAGAAAACGTTGTAGAACTTTTGAAAGTACGGAGAAAAAACTTTTTCAAACTTTTTAAAAACTTTTAAAACTTTTCAGAAACTTTGTAGAAGGTTTTAGAGCAGAACAGTCAACTGTTTTAGTTCAATGTGTATATATTGAAATATTTGGTACATGTTTTTCTTATGAACAGTGCCAATGACAAAGTGGTAAAGCAGTTACAAGTACTTATCCCACCGCTGCACCACCAATGTAGGAGGCTGGCCTGGCTTGCAGTGGGTACTGTGTGGTACTTACACCTTGTGCCAGGTTCAGTTATCCCTTATTAGTGGATTAGTGGTGTTCTAGGAGCTTAGGCTGATAGAGGTAGCTTCAGCAAAGCAGCTTAGGCTGAACTAGGAGACATGCAAAGCTCCTACTATACCATTTACATCATATAGCACTATATCATAAGAAAACACAATACTCAGAGTTACTAAAAATAAAGGTATTTTATTTTAGTGACAATATGCCAAAAGTATCTCAGAGGATATACTCCCTTAGGAGATAAATAAAATACACAAAATATACACACAAACCAAAATCAGGTAAGTAAACACTTAGAAAAGTAGTGCAAACACTTTAGATCAACACAAACCATATACTCCATGTAGGGCAACACAAACCATATGCTCCAAAAGTGGAATGCGAACCACGAAGGTACCCCAGGCTTAGTGTAGTGTGTAGAGGGTCGCTGGGAGTGTAAGAAACCACTAAGGGTGTCCAAGATACCCCACCCCAAGATGCTGAAAAGTTGTAGTAAAGTGACTCTACTAAACCAGAAAGACAGTAAAGACAAGATAGGGGATTCTGCAAGGACAACAACTGACTGCAAAACACTGAAGATGGATTCCTGGACCTGAGGACCCATAAAGGAAGGGGACCATGTCCAAGAGTCACACAAGTGTCCAGGGGGGGCAGGAGCTCACTAAACCCCGGATGAAGGTACAAAAGGGCTGCCTCTGGGTGGAAGAAGCCAAAGATTCTGCAACAACAGAAGGTACCAGGAACTTCTCCTTTGGTCAGAAGATGTCCTACAGCGTGCTGGAGGATGCAGAGTTGTTTCCATGCAGAAATACTGCAAACAAGCCTTGATATCTGCAAGAGTCCCGTTTGAGGATTTTGGGTGCTGCTGGGGCCCAGGAAGGACCAGGAGGTCTCCCCTTGGTGGAGAGGACAGAGGGGGTGCTCAGCAACTCGTAGAGCCCCCACAAAAGCAGGCAGCACCCACAGAAACACCTAAAGAGGCACTTAGAAGAACTGAGGACCGCAGTCGACTCAGAGTCACAAAGGAGGGTCCCTCGACATCGGAGTCCAACTCAGCAAGTTGGGCACTGCAGAACGGAGTGCTGGGGACCAGGCTAGTCTGTGCACGAAGGAAGTCTTGCAAAAGTGCACAGAAGCCCAAGCAGCTGCAGTTCACACAGTTCACAGGATCACTGTCTG
Organism: Pleurodeles waltl; assembly: GCF_031143425.1. Lineage (NCBI taxonomy): Eukaryota > Metazoa > Chordata > Amphibia > Caudata > Salamandridae > Pleurodeles > Pleurodeles waltl. The sequence goes on from NC_090440.1 coordinate 1,854,947,575, forward strand.
GCGTGGGGAGGCAAGGACTTACGTCCACCAAATTTGGACAGAAGGGCCACTGGACAGTTGCGGACACTTGGATCCAGCTCCTGTGTTCCAGGGACCAGGCTTGTCAAGATGAGAGGGGAGACAGAGGACCGGTAATGCAGAAGTTTGGTTCCTGCATTAGCAGGGGGAAGATTCTGTCGACCCAAGGGAGATTTCTTCTTGGCTTCCAGTGCAGGGTGAAGGCATGTGACCCCCAGAGCATGCAACACCAGGAAACAGTCGAGAAAGCCAGCAGGATGAGGAGCTACAATGTTGCTGGTAGTCTTCTTGCTACTTTGTTGCGGTTATGCAGGCGTCCTGGAGCAGTCAGCGGTCGATCCTTGGCAGACGACGAAGAGGGAAGTGCAGAGGAACTCTGGTGAGCTCTTGCATTCGTTATCTGGTGAGATACCCACAGGAGAGACCCTAAATAGCCCACAGCGGAGGATTGCCTACTGAGAAAGGTAAGCACCTATCAGGAGGGGTCTCTGACGTCACCTGCTGGCACTGGCCAGTCAGAGCTGTCCATTGTGCCCTCACACCTCTACATCAAAGATGGCAAAGGTCTGGGACACACTGGAGGAGCTCTGGGCACCTCCCCTGGGATGTGCTGGTCAGGGGAATGGTCACTCCCCTTTCCTTTGTCCAGTTTCGCACCAGAATAGGGCTGGGGCAATCCCTGAACCGGTGTAGACTGGCTTATGCAAGGAGGGCACCATCTGTGCCCTTCAAGGCATTTCCAGAAGCCAGGAGAGGCTACTCCTCCAGGCCCTTCACACCTTTTTCCAAAGGGAGAGGGTGTAACCCCCTCTCTCAGAGGAAATCTTTTGTTCTGCCTTCCTGGGACTGGGCTGCCCAGGCCCCAGGGGGCAGAAACCTGTCTGAGGGGTTGGCAGCAGCAGTAGCTGCAGAGGAGACGCCAGAAAGTTAGTTTGGCAGTACCCGGGCTCTATGCTGGAGACCCGGGGATGCATGGAGATGTCACCCCAATACCAGAAAACAATTCCATGATCCTAGACATGTTACATGGCCATGTTCAGAGTTACCATTGTGACGCTACTTATAGGTATTGACCTATATGTTGTGCACGTGTGTAATGGTGTCCCCGCGCTCACAACGTCCGGGGAATTTGCCCTGAACAATGTGGGGGCACCTTGGCTAGTGCCAAGGTGCCCACACACTAAGTAACCTGGCACCTAACCTTCACCAAGTGTGGGTTAGACATATAGGTGACTTATAAGTTACTTATGTGCAATGAAAATGGTTGTGAAATAACGTGGAAGGTATTTCACTCAGGCTGCAGTGGTAGTCCTGTGTAAGAATTGTCTGAGCTCCCTATGGGTGGCAAAAGAAATGCTGCAGCCCATATGGATCTCCTGGAACCCCTGTACCCTGGGTACCCAGGTACCATATACAAGGGAATTATAAGGGTGTTTGTAGTGTGCCAATGAGAATTGGTAAAATTAGTCACTAGCCTGCTGTGACAATTTAGAAAGCAGAGAGAGCATAAACACTGAGGTCCTGGTTAGCAGAGCCTCAGTGATACTGTTGGGCACCACACAGAAAACACATACAGGGCACACTTTATGAGCACTGGGGTCCTGGCTAGCAGGATCCCAGTGGCACAGGCAAAAACAAACATACATATATGTAAAAATGGGGGTAACATGCCAGGCAATATGGTACTTTCCTACAATGAGTGCTAGATGTTTTCAGTCACTCCAGGTCAGTTTCTGTAAACAGGGCTATAAATCATGTTCTTATCTCGTTAGATTTGCTGTGCATTGAAAGATGGAAGTGAAATGTTAGAGGCGATTTCCAAGAGCGCCTGTCTGCCACCTCCCCCCCCCCCACACACACTGCTGCTTTCAAGTACTGAGCTGCCCCTGCTGCCCTGTTAAGTGCTGTGCCCACTGCCGGCTGGGACATGCAGTTCCATTTGTGTTATCAATGGGCTTCTTTTACGGTACCAGTGCTGCAGGGGCTACATGCCCCATCCTGCTCAGCACTGACTGGCTTCCATGCTGATGTCACTGTCTGGCTGCGCTGGTGTTTGTTTTGTTTAGCCCATGACATGTGGTGAGAACTGCAGAGAAAGGTATGGCATTACATGCGTTATTTTGTACCCCTATTATTCAAGGGCATGACTGACAAATTGCCTCTGTCCTGGCATTAACATTTGCTACAGTGAAAGTGGCACTTATTTTCCTGCTGGTGCAATAACAACGGAGATATTTGAGCAAATGGTTCATAAATCAAGGTGGAAAGTTGTGTCAGGGAGGAAACATCCGTTTGCTATCTGCATTACAGGCAGCCCAGGTGGCCGAACACAATGGGAGGCCTCTGCGAGTTGCGCACTTTGGCACATATTTAGACTTTTTTTGCCCCACATTTGCGTCATTTTATGACGCAAAAGTGGCGCATACTTACAAAATACAATTATATTTTGTTAATTTGCTATGTTTTTGCATCAAAAAATGACACAAATGCAGCGCAAAAGAAGTATAAATATGGGCCTTTATTTCCTCCTTGAGTGAAGGGAAGCGGTGCGCTCAAATAAACAGAAACTGAAAGCTTTTGCCTGCCAAGTGGATCCATGTCGTGTGATCCCACCTGTCACTCCAGACTTTCCAGCCCCAGTGCTTTGTTTGCAGAGTTTAAAGACTCATGCCATTAACAACAAAGTGAAACTATGAGGTCTGCAATGCAAAGTGCTGCACAGAGGACATCCAGGAATGGCTTTAGGTCTCATGCTTGGCATGATGGTCAGCTAGCAACTAAGCACAGTGTATTCACTTTTAAAGCAGTGCAACTGAAGAGAACGGCAAATGATGCACGACAGACATTGCATTCTGCATTTAAGCTTGATATTCATCGTCCAAACATGAGCAGATGCATAGATGACGGCATGAACTGCCATTTGTCACTAAAGCAGCCCTCAAACGCATTCATTTACACATGTTGCACAGATGAATGTAGTAGCACACAAGAGGAAAGAACCACCTTTTATTTCAGTTTACACCCTACTATTTGGTGTTATCTCCGTTCGCTCTTTCTGTTCATCCTATAACAGCAACACGTGTTCTTAGGAAGAACTTCAAATGAAGGGAAACATTAATCTACAAATTCGGGCATGTAGCTCTCCACATTGTGTGATCTTGGGTAAATGCTGTACCTGGCTCTGCCCCTGAAACAATAGGGCGTAAACATATGAAGTGTTTAAAATGTGCTGAACACTGCAATATACCACACTGTGCATATAACAGGGCATTGCTCTTCATTAACAACAATGTAAAGGGCGGCTCTGCCCAGTAAAGTGAGGCTGAGAAGGATTTTCCGGTCCCACCAGGTTCACGTTTGCTTAGCGACCATTTAGCCCATTTTTTATGACGGTTGCAGATTTATGATGGTGACATTTATCATAGTCTCGTAAATCAACTTTTCCTCATGTCATTTCTCTCTATGAAAGCTGCTGAACTAAAGCACTAATGGTACCTCCCGAAACAAGGGGACCCCGGCAGATGCTGATATGAAAAAACACAGAATGTGCTCACTTAAAGATCCAGCACAGCTGCACACATCCAACACGATCAACCTATATTTTTGAAAATGTAGTGGTTGACTCTTCGAAATGCATCAGGGTTGGAAGGATACTTTAACACCACCCCAGCTTACAGCGTGCGTTTTGATTAGAACACATATACATGTAGAGAGTCACTTGTGCAAGAAGAACACCAACTATCGATTACTGATACTGTTTTTGATACCTGTACTCTAAACTTCACAAAACAGAATCAAAAGTATCACCATAACACATTTGACCAAATTAGCATACCCCTATGCTCGAACAAATTTCAAACACGTTTCCAAATGACCTAAACAAAGTTAAACTATGCAATCCCCTAAGTCTCTCAAGCATAATGCAAGTTCACTGGCTGGTAGTGAGTTACGGGGGAAGGGCATGAAAAAAAGGAGTGTGGGAACCGGAAATTTTAACCAAGCCTGTCATCTTAAAACGATGTAATTCGTGTATGCATCATAAAACTTTGGCCTTTACATTCTGTTGTTTGGCCACTGAACACAGACCTTGTGTCTAATAAAGCTGTTTTTCTTGATCAGGTAATGTGGTATTGTCAGTGTTTTGTCCCCCCCCCAAATTAACCTCCTTTTTCTGTGAGGGTAAGAAGTGAAACTGATTCCCACCGGAAGTTCCAGAATATGTTTTCTGATGGCTATTAAGAAGTTAAAAATATGTCTTGATAGTTCTTTGTAACTACTGGAAATTAATTCTTGGCACGATAAACTGTACTCAACACAGTGGAAAATGGAATAGGGAGAAGCTGCAACAATTTGAAAAACGTAACAGGAAAGGAGTTAAAAAGAAAGAGAAAATCACTAATGTATGTCTGAAAGTTTCATATAGCGCAAACTCGATCAGAGGAGCACTTTACATGAGTACCACTTACATACAAGTTTAGCATTTGAAAATATGAAAACTGGCATATTTGAAACAGACAAAAACACAGAATTCCTCAACGCAGATCTCCCCGCACAGCAGGAGAGCCGATTCTACAATATTCATTGCACTCTGGAAACTCGCCCCATAAGACTTTGCAGGGCATTTCTTTTACAAAACATTTTGACCCATTACTCAGCCTGTGGTGTGCTTATGACAATGGGGACCACCACCAAACTGTTCAGCACAACGCTCCCCTTCTGTCTAGGTCATTTCTGGGCACCCACACTATGTTAGAGGGGACCCCAAAATAGTAACCTCTCCCACCATTCAGTGTCTTTTTAAACATTTGTCTGGGAGTAGTTTGTGTGTTTAAGGGCCTTGTTTGTAATACCATTGTAGTAGGCCTGCTGGGCCTGAAAATGTGTATGGCACTATGGCCCTCATTCTGACCTTGGCGGGCGGCGGAGGCCGCCCGCCAAAGTCCCGCCGTCAGGTTACCGTTCCGCGGTCGAAAGACCGCGGCGGTAATTCTGACTTTCCCGCTGGGCTGGCGGGCGGTCTCCTTCAGACCGCCAGCCAGCCCAGCGGGAAAGAGGCTTCCACGATGAAGCCGGCTCGGAATCGAGCCGGCGGAGTGGAAGCTGTGCGACGGGTGCAGTTGCACCCGTCGCGTATTTCACTGTCTGCGCAGCAGACAGTGAAATACATGTAGGGGCCCTCTTACGGGGGCCCCTGCAATGCCCATGCCAGTGGCATGGGCACTGCAGGGGCCCCCAGGGGCCCCGCGACCCCCCCTACCGCCATCCGGATCTCGGCGGTCCGACCGCCGGGATCTGGATGGCGGTAGGGGGGGTCGGAATCCCCGCGGCGGTGCAGCAAGCTGCGCCGCCGCGGAGGATTCAATGGGGCCGCGGTACACTGGCGGGACCCCGCCAGTGGTGCCGGTCCGACCGCGGCTTTACCGCTGCGGTCGGAATCCCCATTGGAGCACCGCCGGCTTGTCGGCGGTGCTCCCGCGGTCCTCCGCCCTGGCGGTCAAAGACCGCCAGGGTCAGAATGAGGGCCTATGTCTTCTAGGGGCTACAAATATGGTTACACTGCATTGCCTTCTGCCATCTCTAGGGGCTGACTAGATAGTTACGTGACCACGTTTTATACAAATGCCATCTTTATTGTGGGGCCATTTAGAGTACAAATGCTATCTTTATTCTGGTGCCTTTTAGAGGCTGTTACAGGCATTACAGTCAGGATACTACAATATTCGTTGCACTCGGAAACTCTCACCCCTTAATGCTTTGTGGGGCATTACTTTTGCAAAACACTTTTGCCCAAAGCTCACCTTGTGGTGGTTTTATGACAATAGGACCACCATCAAAATGTTCAGCACAATGCTCTCTTTCTATCTAGGTCATCTCTGGGTCCCCACCCTAGGTCGGGGGAGGGGGAAATAATAACCCCTTTCCCCACTCAGTGTCTTTTTAAGTTTTCTCCTGGCTAAAGCTGTTGTTTTGCAGCTGGGAGTAGTTTATGTTTTAAGGGCCTTGTTTGTAATATTATTCTAGTAGGCCTGCTAGGCGTGAAAATGTGTAGTGCACCTCACCCTCTAGGGGCTAATTATATGGTTACACTGCATTATGTCCTATCATTCTATTTTCATGTGGTTATGCTCTCTAAGGCTGACTATATGGTTGCATGACGATGTTTCTTACAAATGCTTTTTTTATTGTGGTGTCCTCAAGGGGCTGTTCTGAGTGTTACAGGCAAGATACTACAATATTCGCTTCACTCGGAAACTTGCCCCATAATGTTTTGCAGGGCATTCCTTTTACAAAACATTTTTGCCCATAACTCTCTGTGTAGTGGTCCTAGGGCAATGGGGACCACCATCAAAACGGTCAGCACAGCGTGCTCTTTTTGTCTAGGTCATTTCTGGGCCCCAACACTAGGTTGGGCTGGAACAAAATAACAATATAAATAAATATAATAAATAATAGCAATATTTTCATTTTTTGTTGCAGAGTGAGGAAGTGCTTTAGTTATATGCAGGGCCACTGGAATTATGTGGAGAGAGAGACAAATTATGGGGCAGAGTTGACCAATTTATGTGGCCAGAAAAGTCCAATCATACATTTACATGCCAATAGCTCTAACTCAAGCAAATGCGAGACCTGTAGCATTGCAAATGCTTGTTCTACATATGTCAACCCTAAAGAATGCTTTTTGTGACCCATTGGGCAAGGTATTATGTAAGTAAAAGGCAGGACGTGTACTTATGTATTTTACATGTTCTGGTAGTGTAAAACTCATAAGTTTGTTTTCCACTACTGTGAGGCCTGCTCCCCTCATAGACTAGCATTAGAACTGCCGTCATATACTTTTAAGTGGTAGATTCTGATCTGGAAGGAGTAGCCCTGTCATGTTTAGTATTGCCAGAATGATAACAGAAAATTTTACTTACTGGCGAAGCTTGATTTAATATTACTATTTCAGAAATGCCACTCTTATTGCCATCTGTGCCTTACAGCCCTGTCTCCAATCCACATCTGGCCTGTGCTGGTTGACAGCTCCACTTGTGGATACCACCCAAGCATAAACACAGGACACTCAGTCACATCTGTATTCTTCTGCATACTGAATGAGTCTCCCTGGGCAGGAAGGTTGGAGGAGGCTCTCTCTTACACTTTGAAGGCCAGTGGCCTACCCTCACACTAAGGATTGAGAACCCGCCACAGGGATCCTAGCTGGAAGGACTGAGCTGAATTGGGAACTTGTGCACTTCAAAACCAAAACTTTCCCCTCTTCAAAGGCATTTTGGGGGATATAATTTGGGTCTCTGACGCCATCAAATCAGACACTTCTGGACCTACATTTGGACTCTGCCAGAGAGACTGGCAAGCTGCCCAAAGGATTTATCTGGACTGCTTTGCTGAAGGACTGCTTTCCTGCTTGTTCCCCTCCTGCCTGGTGTGCCTTACTCTGCTTGAAGGTCTCTGCCTTCCTCCTAAAGCCTCTCCAAGGGCTTGGATTGAGTTCTCCTCCGGTTTCTGAAGTCTTAGGGCCAACAAAGACTTCTCCGTTTCAGGAACTCCTCTTGCATTGGTACATCGACACAACACCTGCAGAAATCAAAGCAGCGCCTGCATCGTTGCTGGAAAATCACGGCACTGCCAACCGGAACAATGGCGCGTCAAACTCGCAACTGGAAATCTGACTCAACGTGTGCCTCGCAGATGAAATATCACTGCAGCACCTACTGGTTCAACGCAGGACCTGCTCCTTTCTACCAGCGCATCCAGGATCTTCAACGCATTGTCCCTGGGTGTCAAAATATCCCTTCATTGCAGCGAGGGCCCAAGACTGTGCTCCTGGAAATTGACTTATCACCTTGCTGCATGGAAAGAAACAACACATTGTTTGTGCGGCGCCAGAAAATCCAACGCAGCATCTTATTTTGAATGCATCTCCTCCTGTGCAGCCCTGTGTATCGTTATTTTTAATGCATCCCAGGTACTGTGTGTTACAAAGATACAACCACTGATTCTTATAGATTGAGACTCTTTTAAACCTTTAAAAGGTGATGTCTCAACTTGTGGACATTGGATGTTTGTTGTTTTTTATCTTATGTTATTCAGATAAATATTATATATTTTTCTAAACCTGTGTTGTATATTTATGTGGTGGTTTCACTGTGTTACTGTATGAGTTATTGCACAAATACTTTACACATTGCCTTCTAAGTTAAGCCTGCCTGCTCTGTGCCAAGCTACCACAGGGTGAACATAGGGTAACTTGGATTGTGTTGAGACTTACCTTGTAGAAAAGTGGCCTCTTTCTAGCATTCTTACCCCCACTTTTGGCCAGTTAGTCAGTGTGTTTGACTGTTTCTACTGGGATCCTGCTAATCAGGACCCCAGTAGTTATGCTCTCTCTCTTAAATTATGGTTGTTGCATACTGGTGATCCAGTATTTCACCCACAATTGGCATACATGTGTCCCCTTATAAGTCCCTAGTAAATGGTACTTAGATACCCAGGGCATTGGGGTTTTCAGGGAATTCCTATGGGCTGCAACATATCTTTTGCCCCTCATAGGGAGCCCATGCAATGGGTTCAGCAGGACTGCCATTGGAGCATGTGTGAAAAAGGTGCATGAACCCTTTGACTGCCATTTACACTGCACCAGGTCACTTATATGTCACCTCTATAGCAGGCCCTCCAGCCCTGAGGGAATGGTGCAGAGTACCTGTGTGTGAGGGCACCCCTGAACTAGCAGTGGTGCCCTCATGACCTCCAGGACTTTTGAAAGCATTGGTTGGATGATTCCATGCACTCTGGGTGCTCCTTAGAGGACCCCCAGTATTGCCATTCCAGCCTTCTGAGGTTTTCCAGGCAGCCCCAGTTGCTACCACCTCTCAGACAGGTTTCTGCCTTCCTGTTGCTTGAGCAGCTCAAGCCCAAGAAGGCAGAACAAAGGATTTCCTTTGGGAGAGGGGTGTTACACATTGTCCCTTTGGAAATAAGTGTTACAGGCTTGGGAGGGGTAGCCTCCCCAAGCCTCTGGAAATGCTTTGAAGGGTGCAAGTGGTGTTGTGCTTGCATAATCCAGTCTACTCTGAGTGCTAGCAGGTGATGTCAGAGCACTCCCCTGATAGGTGCTTGCCTGTTTAGCTGTCCAATCCCCCTTTCAGGGCTATTTAGGGTCTCTCTCTTGGGGGGTTATTCAGATTGCAACACTCCAGCAGGAATTTTCTGCATCCTTTACTTCATCTTCCTACCAAAGAAACTGCATCTCAACCCTGCAGGAACTCTACAAACTGCAACAACGAAGCAAAGATGACTTCTGCAACATTGTATCTTCACCTCCTGCCAGCAACTGCAACAGTTTGCAAGTTGCGCATCCTCTGAGGACAGCCTGTCTTCGCCCTGCAGCAAATGAACAAAGGAATCTCCCTTGGAGTGAAGGAGTCACTCCCCGGCTTCAGCAGGCACCTCTCTGCAACGACGACCAGTTGTGTGGGACCCCTCTCCTGACGAGCTATGTGAATCCTGCATCACAGGTGGTGGACAGAAGTGGTCCTGATGGTCCTAACATCCAACAGTCCAATTTTCATAGAGGTAAGAGCTTGCATCCCCACACAAGCCAGTACCCCCGTGCACAATGTGTTTTGCAGTGGCCAAGGCTTGTTGGCATCCTTCCATGAATTTATTCTTGCACCGTGCAGTTCCAGACCCCAGCACTCTTTCCTGAGACGCACAGCTTCCTGAGTGGTTCCCCGGTGTCGTGGGATCCCTTTGTGTAGTGCCGCATGGGCCTCCTTTTGCACCTTCTTTGCCCCATGATGTGGGACTCCTGTGCATGCTGCCTGATCAGCTTTGCGTGTGCCAACTAGAATCCAGTGATGCAAACCAGACTGCAATCATTCATCCGGCATGGGACATCTTCTGCACTAACCAGGAACCCGCATCTGTCTTCATGGGTGCAATACTGACTGTTCCTCACCGATGGTTCTTCTTTTGCACCTTCTTCCGGGTTAACAGGGTCTCCTGTTCTCCTTGGACTCTTCAGTGCTTCATGGACATGGCCTCCTTCTTCCACAGGTCTTCAGGTCCAGGAATCCATCGTTGGTGTCTTGCAGTCTCGTCTGGGTCTTGCAATATCTTCTTTCTCATGTTCTAGTGTGTTCTAGGAAAGTTACTGTGATTTCCTCCTGCTTTCAAGGGCTCTGGGGTGGGTTCTATTAGTTGCCTTTGGTGTTTTCTAATACTCCCAGCGCCCCTCTACACACTACACTTGCCTAGGTGGGAAACCGTCTTTCGCATTTTACTTTCTTAGTATATGGTTTGTGTTCCCCTTAGGCCCATTTCTAACTATTGTGATTTTCACTATTTGCACTGTTTTCTAACAGTTTTTACAGCTATTTCTGCATACTAGTGTACATAATTTGTGTTTTACTTACCTCCTAAGGGAGTATAGTCTCTATGGTATTTTTCCATTTATGTCAAGTAACTTTATTTTTGTAACATTGAGTATTTTCCTTTATGTGTGTAAGTACTGGTTGACTACAGTGGTATTGCCTGAGATTTGCATGTCTCATAGTTAGGCCTTGGCTGCTCATCCACATTACCCCTAGAGAGCCTGGCTTCTAGACACACTCTACATTTCACTAATAAGGGATAACTGGACCTGGTATAAGGTGTAAGTAATTTAGGTACCCACTACAAGCCAGGCCAGCCTCCTACATACCCTGACAAGGATTGTGGTCCCTACTTGGACAGGGTGCATACCTCAGCCAACAAGAGACCCAATTTCTAAACACTGTGTGAATTATATTTTTGAATATGCCACCTACAGATCTGGAGCCATACAGAGCAGCAATATGAAGATGAGAGAATGCATAAAGAGTCTGTTTAAAAAATCAAGCTGTATTTATGAAAATGAGTAAATGGAAAGGTGTAATAGTAACAAATATAATGAGTTGAATCAATATCCATTCATGTATTGAATTCTGGATTGGTTGATGTAGGAAAGTACCATCTTGCCTGGCACTATACACCCATTTTTACATGTATGTAAGTTTGTTTTTGTCTGTCTCCCTGGGATCCTGCTAGCCAGGACCCCAGTGCTCATAGTTTGTGGCCTGAATGTGTGTACCCGTGTAGTGACTAACTGTGCCACTGAGGCTCTGCTAACCAGAACCTCAGTGCTTATGCTCTCTCTGCCTTTAAAATGTTCACTATAGGTTATTGACCATTTTTACCAATTCTAATTGGCACACGGGAACACCCTTATAATTCCATAGTATATGGTACCTAGGTACCCAGGGTATTGGGGTTCCAGGAGATCCCTATGGGTTGCAGCATTTCTTTTGCCACCCATTGGGAGCTCAGGCAAATCTTACACAGGACTGCCACTGCAGCCTGAGTGAAATAACACACGTTATTTCACAGCGATTTTTCACTGCACTTAAGTAACTTATAAGTCACCTATATGTCTAGCCTTCACTTGCTGAAGGTTAGGTGCAAAGTTACTAAGTGTGAGGGCACCCTTGCACTAGCAAAGGTGCCCCCACATAGTTCAGGGGCATTTCCCCGGACTTTGTGAGTGTGGGAACACCATTACACATGTGCACTACATACAGGTCAATACCTATATGTAGCTTCAGAATGGTAACTTCGAATATGGCCATGTAACATGTCTAAGATCATGGAATTGTTCCCCCATACCAAATCTGGTATTGGGGTGCCAATCCCATGCATCCCCGGGCCTCCACTATGCCAAACCAACTCTGTGGTTTTCTCTGCAGCTACCGCTGCTGCCAACCCGCAGACAGGGTTCTGCCCTCCTGGGGTCTGGGCAGCCCAGTCCGAGGAAGGCAGAACAAAGAAATTCCTCTGAGAGAGGGTGTTACACCCTCTCCCTTTGGAAATAGGTGTTAAGGGCTGGGGAGGAGTAGCCTCCCCAGCCTCTGGAAATGCTTTGAAGGGCACAGATGGTGCCCTCCTTGCGTAAGCCAATCTACACCGGCTCAGGGAAACCCCAGTCCCTGCTCTGGCACGAAACTGGACAAAGGAAGTCACTCCCCTGTCTATCACCACCTGAGGGGTGTTGCCCGGAGCTCCTCCAGTGTGTCCCAGACCTCTGCCATCTTGAATCCAGAGGTGTGAGGGCACTCTGGAGGCCTCTGAGTGGCCTGTGCCAGCAGTTGATGTCAGAGACCCCTCCTGATAGGTGCTTACCTGACTAGGTGGCCAATCCTCCTCTGCACCTCTCTCTTTGACGTCTGCCAAGGATGGACCGCTGACTGCTCCAGGACGCCTGCAAAACTGCAACAGACTGGCAAGAAGACTACCAGCGACATTGTAGCGCCTAATCCTGCAATCTTTCTCAACTGTTTCCAGGTGGTGCATGCTTTGGGGGCTACCTGCCTTCATCCTGCACTAGAAGCCAAGAAGAAATCTCCTGTGGGTTAATATTCCCCCTGCTCCAGCAGGCACCAAACTTCAGCGTCACCGGTACTCTGGGACCCCTTTCATCCTAACGAGCATGGCCCCTGGAACACAGGTGGTGGACCAAAGTAATCTCAGACTGTCCAGTGGTCCAACTGTCCAAATTTGGAGGAGGTAAGTCCTTGCCTCCTCTCTCCAGACAGTAATCCTGTGCACCACATGAACTGCAGCTGCTAGGGCTTCTGTGCACCTTTCTAAGGAATCCTTCATGCACAGCTAAGCCAAGGTCCCCAGCACTCCGTCCTGCATTGCTCAACTCCCTGAGTTGACCTCTGGCTTAGTGGCACCCTCTTTTGTAGTATTGAGATGACCACCATGCTCAGTCTTCTTGAACCCATGTTCAAGGACTTCTGTGGGTGCTACCTTCTTTTTCATGGGCTCTCTACTTTGCTGAGGGCCGCCTCTGTCTCCTTTCCCAAGTGGCGACATCCTGGTCCTTTCTGGGCCCAGGCAGAACCCTTTTTCTTCAACCACAACTCTTGCATCTAGCAAAGCTTGTTTGCAGTATGTTGCAAAAAAAACCAACTCTTCTTCCTCCAGCACTCCATGGGACATCTTCTACACATAGGAGAAGTTCCTAGCACCTTTCGTTGTTGCAGAATCTTCAGCTTCTTCCATCTGGAGGCAGCCATTTTGCACCTTCATCCGGGGTTTAGTGGGCTCCTGCCCTCCCCGGACACTTTCACGACCCCTGGACTTGGTCCCCTTCCTTTGCAGGCCCTTAGGTCCAGGAATCTGTCTTGAGTGCTTTGCAGTCTGTTGTGGTCTTTGCAAAATCCTCTATCACAAATTTAGGGCCTGATTCTAACTTTGGAGGACGGTGTTAAACCGTCCCAAAAGTGGCGGATATACCACCTACCGTATTACGAGTCCATTATATCCTATGGAACTCGTAATACGGTAGGTGGTATATCCGCCACTTTTGGGACGGTTTAACACCGTCCTCCAAAGTTAGAATCAGGCCCTTAGTGTGTTTCTGGGGCAATAGTAGTACTTTACTCATACTTTCCATGGTCTTGGGGTGGGGTATCTTGGACACCCTTAGTGTTTTCTTACACTCCCAGCGACCCTCTACACACTACACTAGCCTAGGGGTCCATTCATGGTTCGGATTCCACTTTCTTAGTATATGGTTTTATTTTGCCCCTAGGCCTATTGCATCCTATTGTATTCTACAGTGTTTGCACTACTTTCTGACTGTTTTACTTACCTGATTTTGGTTTATGTGTATATTTCATGTATTTTACTTACCTCCTAAGGGAGTATATCCTCTGAGATTTATTTGGCACATTGCCACTAAAATAAAGTACCTTTATTTTTAGTAACTCTGAGTATTGTGTTTCTTATTGAATAGTACCTATATAAGTGGTATAGTAGGAGCTTTTCATCTCTCCTAGTTCAGCCTAAGCTGCTCTGCTATAGCTACCTCTATCAGCCTAAGCTGCTAGAACACTACTAATCAATTAATAAAGGATAACTGGGCCTGGCACAAGGTGTAAGTACCATCAGGTACCCACTATAAGCCAAGCCAGCCTCCTACAGTTGATATCTAGATCTACTACTTGTTACTTTTATCAAAGGCCTGAGCAAGGTGAAAACCTTCAAGAACTCAAAAATGATTTTCGGTTACAATATACAATGTAGGAAAACAGTACTTCCTGTTTGTTCGGTGCAACATTAAATTCTACTGAGAGAATATCTGTTTATGAAGTGCATGTTTTCAAATTCAAATAATTAGCTACATTAATGCGTGCCATGCCCAAAATTTTACTGGGGTACGTGAATTGTGCTTGACGTCAAGGAATTGACACCATAGTTAGTTACATATAAAGTGACCTTGGAGAACAATTTGCCAAGGTTGCTATTTTACATTTTTGAGTTGCAATATATGGAAAGTCCGTTGTGCATATTTATTGAAAACATTAATATTTCTCTTTCAAATTTATGATGTGACAGTCTGGGTATGCGAATGTGCATGCTATGTATATAGAAGTGCCTCTCGTGCCGTGGTCCAAAAGAGGTTGAGAATATACAATTATAATGTTCAAGGAATTGAACTGAATGGTATTTTTTCTCTTGGTTATTGTACCTCGTTGTCTCTTTCCAGGAGTGGCGTTTAGAAGATGCAATCCGAATGGCACCTGGGACCATGTACAAAACTTTAACCGGACATTTGCAAACTATTCTGATTGTATTCACTTTTTGAAAGAGGAAACCAACGCTGGAAAAGTAAATACTATTTGTTCTATGTGTTGTTGCATGCCTCTTAGAAGAGTGAGACTGATATGATATGGGCCAAAGTATCTGTGCTCCTAACAGGAATGTTATAGTTTCACTTTTAACGTTAGTCGGATTAGAAGTGGAATGGTTAAAATGGTTTAAAATGTACAATTATGTAAAAAGGTTTTGGATTACCTAACACTAATAAACCGAATGTACACAAGCAATATGGAACTCCACACAAAAAAGTGTTCACTGCAAAAACTGACAGTCGCAAAGTCAGTAGGCCTCGCAATTTTACAAGTGAACTTTATTGTTCATAACTTGGTAAATTTGGATGTGGTTGTGTGGGTGGAGGGGGTCTCACAGCATGAGAATAAGTCAGTGTTTCAACTGATATTAGACTGCATCGAGAAGTGAGCGCATGATACGCAATTGCTGTAAACTCATTAATGAACGGTTGAACAAATGAGCGCATTAATGGTGAATGAGTGCTTGGATGACTACAGATGAGTACATCAACCTCTCACGGTGAAACGTCTTATAGCAGCAGTGATACTGTTAGAAAATAACATGACTGCAAATGTTATGCCAGCGTAAGCATCACACCGAACTAACCACCACTGCGTCAAAAATGCTCACAATATGGCAGAATTACCACTGTTCTGTAAACTCAAATATGATCTATCACAGACTAATATTTGGTGCTTGTTAACATTCAAAAATCAACCACATACTCATTCACAAAATATTGTAGACCTATTAGTATTTCGGTTTATGGAGAGGGTTAGTGAGGGTCCTCATTAGGTGGACGAGAATGTATGTGTGAGAGAACAGGGCTGATTGCAGAGGCCCCCTGACTTTTTGGCCCTATTTTTCACTTTTTGCTGTTGTTTCCTGACTCTGGTGATGCCCTGGGTACTGCTAACCAGTTCCAGGGCCTGTGCAGTTTTTTGTGCCACATTTGCGTCATTTTTTGACACAAATGCATCGCAAACTTACAAAATACAATTCTATTTTGCACGTTTGCACCGCAGTTGCATCAAAAAAGCAGCGCAAATGCGGCACTAAAAACGTAAAAATATGGGCCTGAAAGTGGCTGATCATTTTTTTTTTAAAACAGTTTGCCATAGATCATTTATTTGTTAATGCACAGTAGTCTGATGCTGCAAATAGCACTTTTCACGATTTAGCTTTCACAGCAGCTTGAAAAGCGATCCTGCGTTAACTGTGTTTGCTATATGCTGTCTGGCTGCAAAACAGAAAAATACCAGTGAAGTGACATGTTTCCACTACCAATGACTCCCTCCTGTAGGCTGTGCATCATCTACACCCTGAAACAGTCGGTTGTTATTTTGCCTATGCTACTTCAAAACACTGTTATGTTCTGTCTGTTCACCTACTCTGGGCGGCTGTTTTGGTATATTTGTCTGCCATTTTCTAAAGTAATGCTTACTATTTGTTCAGAAAAATGGACTATTTATATCAGTTGTGACAGAGGTGTCTCTGAAAACTACAGAAGTGCAGAAAGAAAACATCATGATTCCTAGTGGGAAGTTCGCAAATGTTTCTGTATTCAATGGAAGGCTACAACTTAGGTGTGCTTCGTTGGAAAAGTATTGAACTGCAGTGTCACATATGTTGGGAACTGTTTTGTTGCTGTGCCTGGCTAGCAAAGTGATGCTTTTACTGTGACGTGTGTAGGAGGCTGGCCTGGCTTATAGTTGGTACTTGATGGTACTTACACCTTGTGCCAGGTCCAGTTATCCCTTATTAGTAGATTAGTAGTGTTCTAGCAGCTTAGGCTGATAGAGGTAGCTATAGCAGAGCAGCTTAGGCTGAACTAGGAGACATGCAAAGCTCCTACTACACCACTTATATCATAAAGCACTATATCATAAGAATCACAATACTCAGTTACTAAAAATAAAGTGTAGGAAGGTAGCCTCTTTTTAGCCTTGTTACCCCCCACTTTTGGCCTGTTTGTGAGTATATGTCAGGGTGTTTTTACTGTCTCACCGGGATCCTGCTAGCCAGGGCCCAGTGCTCATAGTGGAAACTCTATGTTGTCAGTGTGTTTGATATGTGTCACTGGGATCCTGCTAGCCAGGACCCCAGTGCTCATAGGTTTATGGCCTATATGTGTTCCCTGTGTGGTGCCTAACTGTATCACTGAGGCTCTGCTAATCAGTGTTTATGCTCTCTCTGCTTTTAAAATTGTCACTGCAGGCTAGTGACTAAGTTTACCAATTCTGATTGGCACAGTGGAACTCCCTTATAATTCCCTAGTATATGGGACCTAGGTACCAAGGGTATTGGGGTTCCAGGAGATCCCAATGGGCTGCAGCATTCCTTTTGCCACCCATAGGGAGCTCAAACAATTCTTTCACAGGACTGCCACTGCAGCCTGAGTGAAATAACGTCCGTGTTATTTCACATCCATTTCACACTGCACTTAAGTAACTTATAAGTCACCTATATGTCCAACCTTCACTTAGTGAAGGTTAGGTGCAAAGGTACTTAGTGTGAGGGCACCCTGGCACTAGCCAAGGTGCCCCCACATTGTTCAGGGCAATTTCCCCAGACTTTGTGAGTGCGGGAACACCATTACACGCATGCACTACATACAGGTCAATACCTATATGTAGCGTCACCATGGTAACTCTGAACATGGCCATGTAACATGTCTAGGATAATGGAACTGTCACCCCAATACCATTCTGCTATTGGGGGGACAATTCCATGCATCCCCGGGTCTCCAGCATAGAGCCCGGGTACTGCCAAACTAACATTCCGGGGTCTCCTCTGCAGCTACTGCTGCTGCCACCCCTCAGACAACCTGGTCCCAGGAAGGCAGAACAAAGGATTTCCTCTGAGAGAGGGTGTTACACCCTCTCCCTTTGGAAATAGGTGTGAAGGGATGGGGAGGAGTAGCCTCTCCTGGCCTCTGGAAATGCTTTGAAGGGCACAGATAGTGCCCTCCTTGCCTAAGCCAGTCTACACCGGTTCAGGGATCCCCCCAGCCCTGCTCTGGTGTGAAACTGGACAAAGGAAAGGGGAGTGACCACTCCCCTGACACGCACCTCCCATGGGAGGTGCCCAGAGCTCCTCCAGTGTGTCCCAGACCTCTGCCATCTTGGATGCAGAGGTGTGAGGGCACAATGGACAGCTCTGACTGGCCAGTGCCAGCAGGTAACATCAGAGACCCCCCCTGATAGGTGCTTACCTTTCTCTGTTGCCAATCCTCCTCTGTGGGCTATTTAGGGTCTCTCCTGTGGGTATCTCACCAGATAATGAATGCAAGAGCTCAGCAGAGTTCCTCTGCACTGCCCTCTTCAACTTCTGCCAAGGAATGACCGCTGACTGCTCCAGGACGCCTGCATAACTGCAACAAAGTAGCAAGAAGACTACAAGCAACATTTCAGTGCCTCATCCTGTCGGCTTTCTCGACTGTTTCCTCGTGGTGCATGCTCTGAGGGCTGTCTGCCTTCACCCTGCACTGGAAGCCAAGAAGAAATCTCCTGTGGGTCGACGGAATCTTCCCCCTGCTAACGCAGGCACAAACTTCTGCATCACCGGTCCTCTGGGTCCCCTCTCATCCTGATGATCTTGGTCCCAGGAACACAGGAGCAGGATCCAAGTGTCCCCGACAGTCCAGTGACCCTTCTGTCCAAATTTGGTTTAGGTAAGTCCTTGCCTCCCCACGCCAGACAGTAATCCTATGTACTGCATGAACTGCAGCTGCTCGAGCTTCTGTGCACTTTTGCAAGACTTCCTATGTGCACAGCCTAGCCCAGGTCCCCAGCACTCCATCCTGCATTGCCCAACTCTCTGAGTTGGACTCCGACATCGTGGGACCCTCTTTTGTGACTCTGAGTCTACTGCTGTGCCTTTGTAGGTGCTTCTGTGGGTGCTGCCTGCTTCCGAATGTGCTCTCTGTGTTGCTGAGTGCCCCCTCTGTCTCCTCCTCCAAGGGGCGACCTCCTGGTCCTTCCTGGGCCCTAACAGCACCCAAAATCCTCTACTGCAACTCTTGCAGCTATCAAGGCTTGTTTGCAGTTTTTCTGCATGGAAACAACTCTGCATCCTCCAGCACGCTGTGGGACATCTTCTGACCAAAGGAGAAGTTCCTGGCACCTTCCGTTGTTGCAAAATCTTTTGCCTCTTCCACCCAGAAGCAGCCCTTTTACACCTTCATTTGGGGTTTAGTGGGCTCCTGCCCCCCCGGACACTTGTGTGACTCTTGGACTTGGTCCCCTTCCTTTACAGGTCCTCAGGTCCAGGAATCCATCTTCAGTGTTTTGCAGTCAGTTGCTGTCCTTGCAGAATCCCCTATCACAACTTTACTGTCTTTCTGGGGTAGTAGGGTAACTTTACTATGCGAACCACTTAGGGACCCCAGGCCTAGTGTAGTGTGTAGGGGGTCGCTGGGAGTGTAAGAAAACACTAAGGGTGTCCAAGATGCCCCACCCTAAGACCCTGAAAAGTAGGAGTAAATTTACCCTACCTCCCCAGAAACACACTAAAGTTGTGTTAGGGGATTCTGCAAAGAGCACAACAGACTGCAAAGCACTGAAGACGGATTCCTGGACCTGAGGACCTGTAAAGGAAGGGGACCAAGGCCAAGAGTCACAAAAGTGTCCGGGGGGGGGCAGGAGTCCAATAAACCCCAGAAGGTGACAGGAACTTCTCCTTTGCACAGAAGATGTCCCATGGCGTGCTGGGGGACGCAGAGTGTTTCCACGCAGAAAGACCGCAACCAAGCCTTGCTAGCTGGAAAGGTCGCAGTTGAAGAAAATGGGTGCTACTCGGGCCCAGGAAAGACCAGGTGGATGCCCTTTGGAGGAGGAGACAGAGGGGGCGCTCAGAAACACAGAGAGCCTACGCAGAAGCAGGCAGCACCCGCAGAAGCACATGATCAGGGGTTCACAAAAACTTAGCATGGCAGTCGTCTCAACACTACAAAGGAGAGTCCCACAAAGCCGATGGTCAACTCAGCGAGCAATGCAGGACAGAGTGCTGGGGACCTGGGCTGTGCTGTGCACGAAGGATTCTTTGCAAAAGTGCACAGAAGCCCTAGCAGTTGCAGTTCACGCAGTACACAAGATTACTCTCTGGCTTTGGGAGGCAAGGACTTACATCCACCACATTTGGACAGATGGACCGCTGGACTGTCGGGGTCACTTGGATCCAGCTCCTGTGTTCCAGGGACCACGCTCGTCAAGATGAGAGGGGTCCCAGAGGACCGGTGAAGCAGAAGTTTGGTGCCTGCGGTTGCAGGGGGAAGATTTAGTCGACCCACAGGAGATTTCTTCTTGGCTTCCAGTGCAGGGTGAAGGCAGACAGCCCTCAGAGCATGCACCACTAGGAAACAGTCGAGAGAGCTGGCAGGATGAGGCGCTACAATGTTGCTGGTAGTCGTCTTGCTACTTTGTTGTGGTTTTGCAGGCGTCCTGGAGCAGTCAGCCGTCGATCCTTGCCAGAAGTCAAAGAGGGAGATGCAGAGGAACTCTGGTGAGCTCTTGCATTCATTATCTGAAGCGAAGCCCACAGCAGAGACCCTAAATAGCCCTCAGAGGAAGATTGGCCACCTAGTCAGGTAAGCACCTATCAGGAGTGGTCTCTGACGTCACCTGCAGGCACTGGCCACTCAGAGGCCTCAATTGTGCCCTCACACCCATGCATTCAAGATGGCAGAGGTCTGGGATACACTGGAAGAGCTCTGAGCACCACCCCTGGGGTGGTGATGGACAGGGGAGTGGTCACTCCCCTTTCCTTTGTCCAGTTTTGCGCCAGACCATGGGCTGGGGGTTCCCTGAAACAGTGCAGACTGGCTTATGCAATGCCCTTCCAAGCATTTCCAGAGGCTGAGGGAGGCTACTCCTCCTTAGCCCTTAACACCTATTTCCAAATGGAGAGGGTGTAACACCCTCTCTCAGAGGAAATCCTTTGTTCTGCCTTCCTGGGACTGTGCTGTCCAGACCCCAGGAGGGCAGAAGCCTGTCTGTGGGTTGGCAGCAGCGGTAGCTGCTGTGAAAACCCAGTAGAGCTAGTTTGGCAGTACCCAAGGTCCATGCTGGAGCAATGGGTATGCATGGGATTGGTACCCCAATATCAGATTTGGCATGGGGGGACAATTCCATGATCTTAGACATGTTACATGGCCATATTCAGAGTTACCATTGTGAAGCTACATATAGGTATTGACCTATATGTAGTGCATGTGTGTATTTACCCTGACTATTTGGGGGCACCTTGGCTAGTGCCAGGGTGCCCTCACACTTAGTAATTTTGCACCTAACCTTTACTGAGTGATGGTTAGACATATAAGTGACTTATAAGTTACTTAAGTGCAGTGTAAAATGGCTGTGAAATAACATGGATGTTATTTCACTCAGGCTGCAGTGGCAGTCCTGTGTAAGAATTGTCTGAGTTCCCTAAGGGTGTCAAAAGACTTGCTGCAGCCCATAGGGATCCCCTGGGTACCTAGGTATCATATAATAGGTAATTATAAGGGTGTTCCAGTGTGCCAATCAGAATTGGTAAAAATTGTTACTAGCCTGCAGTGACAATTTTAAAGATAGAGAGAGCATAAGCACTGAGGTTCTGATTAGCAGAGCCTCAGTGACACAGTTGGGCACCACACAGAGAACACATTCAGACCACAAACTATGAGCACTGGGGCCCTGGCTAGCAGGGTCACAGTGAGACATATAAAACACACTGACAAATAGGGTTTTCACTATGAGCTCTGGGGTCCTGGCTAGCAGGATCCCAATGAGACAGAAAAAACACCCTGACATATACTCACAAACAGGACAAAAGTAGGGGTAACAATGCTAGAAGGAGGCTACCTTCCTACAATGTGGCCACTGGATTTAAGCATTTAATGGAGGTAAGTGGTGTAGAAGGAAAGACAGTGTGTACATTGCAATAGTAAATGTGCTGAAAAGCCATGGGGAAGAACAGAGGCATTTAATAGATACAGGCAGCGATGTCAGGTGAACTATGCAGTCACCCTATGTGGTGAATGAGAGGACCTCACTAGTACTGCATATGGGCAGGAAGGGTAAAATGCTTCAGCAGAGTCCAACCAAGAGGGCCAGGTGAGCGATTCACATTCATGCATTGGTTAAGGAAGCTAGCTTTAACGCACTAGTGGGTAGATAAGAGGACAGCAGCTGAGTGACTTAACGGCATGCACTGATACAGAGAATCCATGTTTGACAATCCAGAAAGTCCATCCATTGTCAACATGGAGTGAACTAGGCAGCCAGCTTAAATGATATAAAGTTTCTTTTCAGGATCAAGGAAACACCATCAGGCACACAGTGCAGAAGTGCAGGCATATGAAAAGTTATTTAAAGACTATCCAAACTACACAAGAGGAGCCCAAATGTATGTTCTGTTTCAAGTAGTCGGGGCAAACCAAGGTTTCTTGCAATTGCTACATGGAACAAGTTCACAAATATTTATCACTTGAGGAAATCCATACGTAGCATAGCTTGATCTATGCAAGACACCCCATTTGCACCTCCGTGCTTTCAATTGAAAAACATCTGCATTTTGGGAGTTACAGTCATTGAGTTGTACCATTAAATTAGCAGGATAAACAGGACAGCTTGCAGCAAATCAGCTCAAGATGGGAAACGGGTCTGCAAACAAATAGCAAGATGGCACCTTAAGTCCACATATCATATGCCCTACACAGGTCTGTATTGATAGCTTTCAATATGTTCCCCTCTCTTGTAATACTATAGCAGTTTTGTGTTGCACAAGCTAAGGAATGTGCTACTAAGAAGCAAGGTATAAAGGAGCTTTCTGTAACAGCCAGGTGTGGAACTTAACACAAAGCATGAGACACTCACTGGAGATGTAGATCATTTCTAAACAGTTCTGCAGTTGGGGTTTGTGCTGATGAATTAATGCGTACACTTCAGGCTACAGTTTTGAATCTTAAAGGTCGGGATTTATTGTGTGCAATACAAAACTGCTTAACGGTGAGACAACTCAAGGATTTGTAACATGCCCGCTAGAGATCTTTGTATAGCCAACAGATCACATAGCTACTCTTAATATATATAGTGCCATCTATTCTTTGAAATCGATGAAAAGAGAATCATTACTGTTAGACCTGGCATCCTTGGCGTGGTCTCCCCTAAATTTTTGCCTCTACTTCCCAGGTTGTTGCTGTGTGCTGGTCTCTGTTTTTGCAGTTTTGATTACTCTGGGCCCTTTACCACTGCTGACCAGTGCTAAGTGCAAGTGCTCCCTATGTAAAATGTATGTGTAGTTGGCTTTTCCATATTTCGCATATTTGATTTCCTAGTAAGGCCATAATCAAGTGCACTTGAGGTGCCTAGGGCGAGCAAATCGAATGCTACTAGTGGGCCTGTACCATTCATTGTGCCTCCCACATGAGTAGCCCTGTAAACATTGCTCAAACCTGCTATTGCAGTGTCTGTGTGTGTAGTTTTTAAACTGCCAATTCAAAATAGCAAGTGTACCCAAGTGCCATGCCCAAACCGTCCTTTTTCATACATGTAAGGCACCCCTAAAGTAGGACCTAGGTAACCCCATGGGCAGGGTGTAGTGCATGTTAAAGGTAGGACATATGCTTGTATATTGTTACATGTTTGTACAGTGAAATACTGCCAAATTCGGTTTTCACTGTTGCATGGCCTGTCTCTCTCATAGGTTAAGTTGGGGGCTGCCTTTATATATCCTTAAAATGGAGTTTCCTTTTGAGAGCAGATAGAAATGTGGAGTTTGGGGTCTCTGAACTCACAATTTAAAAATACATATTTAGTGATATTGGTGTTTATATTGTTAGTTTGAAAATGCCACTTTTAGAAAGTAGGCATTTTCCTGCTTAAACCATTCTGTGACCATGCCTGTTTGTGGAATTCCTTGTCTGGGTCAGACTGACAGTTGGGCTATGTTAGACCAGACAGCCTTTTCTGACACTGTTTTTGCTGGTGTTAGGACTCTGCACTCTTACCACTGCTAACCAGTGCTAAAGTGCATATGTTCTGTCCCTTAAACATGGCAACATTGGTTCATTCCCAATTGGCATATTTGATTTACTGGTAAAGTCCCTAGTAAAGTGCACTACATGTGCCCAGGACCTGTAAATTGAAGGCTACTAGTAGTCCTGCAGCATTTGTGGTGCCACCCACATAAGTAGCACCATAACCATGTCTCAGGCCTGCCATTGCAAGTCCTTTGTGTGCAGTTTCACTGCCACTTTGACTTGTTTTTTAAAAGTTCTTGCAATGCCTTCAACTCCCCTTTTTCTATATATAATTTACCCCTAAGGTAGGCCCTAGGTAACTGATAAGGCAGGGTGCTATGTAGGCAAAAGGCAGAAAATGTACATTTGTGTTTTATGTGTCCAGGAGGGAAAAATCCTGTCTGTGAGGAGGCAGCAGCTGTAGCTGCAGTGCAATCCTCAGAGAGCTGGTTTGGCAGTACTGGGGGTCCATGGTGGTGCCACCAGGATGCATAAGATTGCCCCCCAATACCAGATTTGGAATGTGGGGGCAATTCCATGATCTTAGACACCTTATGTGGCCATATTTGGAGTTACCATTGTGAATCTATATATAGGTATTGATCTATATGTTGTACACACTTGTAATGGTATCCCTGCACCCACGAAGTCTGGGGAATTTGGCCCTGGACAGTGTGGGGACACCTTTGCTAGTGCAAGGGTGCCCTCACACTTAGTAACTTTGCACCTAGCCTTCAGTAAATGAAGGCTAGACACATAGATGACGTATAAGTTTCTTAAGTGCAGTGAAAATGGCTGTGCTATAGTGTGTGCAATATTTCATGCAGGCTGCAATGGCAGTCCTGATGAAGCATTTGTCTGAGCTCTTTATGGGTGGCAAAGGAAATGCTGCAGGCCGTAAGGATCTCCATGGAAACCCAATGCCCTGGGTACCTAGGTACCATATACCAGGGACTTATAAGGGGGGTCCAGCGTGCCAATTGGAATTGGAATATAAAGTCACTAAACTATAATGACTAATTTTGGAAGCAGAGAGGCACTACTGACAACATACACAGTAGGCCACAAAATATGAGCACTGCAGTCCTGGCCAGCAGGATCCCAGTGAGACAGGCAAAACCTACTGACAAACAGGCAGAAATTGGGGGTAACATACCAAGAAAGATAGTCCTTTCCTACAACCTGCATATCCTGATGGGTTATCTTGGATAGGCAGGAGGGAGGAGTGGTCACTTACTCCTGAAAGGGCTGTGTCAAACCAGTCTCCAGCCCCCTGGTGTGTGTCTGGAGCCAGGCCTGAGCAGGATCCTGTAATCAACAGATACTTTTCTTTGAAGTTGAAATACCTCAAGAGCAGAAAGAGATATAAGTATTCGTCCCAAAACCCCAGTCTTCAGATTACTGCGAGGATTCAAGTGGAACTTCTGCCAGGAGGGAGCCCATCATCAACATAGGCTCAACATCGCTGCAGCCGCTTGCACAAACATGTGAGTTTCAGTGTCGTAAATCTGACGTTCATGACACCCGAGTTCGGTGCAGTGCCTGTGACCTTGTGATGTGATCACGACCCCGTGAGGTCGCACGCAACACCGTGACTTTGCTGGAGATGCCACAAGACTGACTCCTCACAGCTGACGCTGCCTCACCTACACCACTCCTCAGAAAGGACATGATGCCTCTTTGTGACGCCTCTGCTTCTTTGGCCCGCAGCACCTGAACCAAAACAGTATTATATCCAGCAATTTCTCACTCCCCGACTCCATGCTCTGGCCTGTTTTCAATATGTTTTGCTAAGGTACTGTACCTGGAGGTCCATGTGACTCCGTAAACAGTGCCAGTGGTGTCACATTGTGTGAAATGACTCCGTCGCAATGCTACTTTAACATCAGATTGCAGCATTTGTGCCTCCAGGCACTATTTTGTGTTTTTAATTTCTAAAGTCATATTTTTACTTGTGTATGATGGATTTGTATTGCATTTGGTCCTGTTTTATTTAGATAAATATTTACTATTTTTCTAAACCTGTGTTGTGTTAATTTTGTAGTGTTTCACTGTATTACGGTGTGTTGGTACAAATACTTTACACCTTGTCTCTGGTTTAAGCCTTGCGGCTCGTGCCAAGCTACCAAGGGGGTGAGCAGGAGTTAACTGAGTGTTTCACCTTTGCCCTGACTAGAGTGAGGGTCCGTGCTTGGACAGGGGTCCATCTGACTGCCAGCAAAATTCTCATTTCTAACAATTACTTTTGGAGAACAGTTGCACCCAGAAGAACAGTCTGTTTAGTGTGTAAGACCTACATTTCATCGAAGGACATAGGTTTATCTCAATTTAACAGCTTTTGGCTAGAATCAAAGAAGGTGGACTAGGGGGTTTTAGACATATGATACTCTGATTGCCTAGCTTTAGAGAGCAACCCCCTGGTTTACAATTTAATTAGATTTGCATTTCAGCGTTAAACTTAAAATCATGAATACGGCCCTATGCATATATATGAATGCTGCATAGACTTTGGTGGAGACAAATATGCAAAATATACTTATGCCCACAACATTTGTGAAATTTGTGAATTTTGCATCATGTGAAATTTTCAAAACAAAATGATTTTTAAGAGTATGAAATTTTACATAATCTTTTACAGCGGGTAATGTTTCAAGCAGAAAATGTCTTGTGCCTGAATTATGACCACGAGGTGTGACCATGCATTAAATATTTCCAAAGATATTGCATAATGGTTTTTGTGAATTTTTTATGTGATCTTCATAAAATCCCACAAAATCTTGTGAAATAAAATCTCGCAGTTTCACACGGGTGCAATTACACAAACTAGATACGGACTGATTTTTGTATCAGCCATGTACAACAACAAAAAGTGTAGTTCACTTGTAGGGAAGCAGAAAGCCTGTTAGTGGGAATTAGCATCTTTATTCTTTCCCAAAGGAGAAAACGAGGCAGGTGTTCTTTTAGAAAGGGTATTCATAGATGCAGTGGAGCTGTGGAGTACTTCATAGTACTGTAGAATACTCGCTGAGTTGTTCTCCGGCGGTGTGGGACCTTCCTTTGCTGTGCTATATCAATCGGATTTTGCACCTCCTTTGTCCCCATGTCCTGGGACCTCCGGGGGTACTGGCTGGCATCTGGAGGGCTCTCTAAAGTGCTGAGAGCCCCCCTCTTCCTCCTCACACAGGGTTGAGGCCCCAGGTCCCTCATGGGTCCATCCAGCACCATTTTAATGCAAAACGCACTTTGGTCGTAGCCACGGCTTGTTGGCGACTTCCAACACAAAATCATGTCTGCAACGATCTTCACGTCGTGGGACATCCTTTGCATCATGCAGGAATCTGCTGGCATCTTACTAGGGTGCATTTCTGCGTCTTTTACTACCCGTGGACTCTTCTTTTGCACCCTCTTCTGGGTTGGAAGGGGCTCCTGTCCTTCCTTGAACTTCTTTCCCCTCCTGGACTTGGTCCCCTTCATTTGCAGGTCTTCAGGCCCAGGAATTCAGCAGTTGTTCTTTGCAGACTTGGGGGGTCATTATGACCCTGGCGGAAGGCGGAGAACCGGCGGTAAGACCGCCAACAGGCTGGTGGTCTTACTTTGTGGAATTATGACCATGGCGGTTACCGCCATGGTCATCCGTCGGTTCTCCGTTCCGCCCACTGGGCTGGAGACCTGGGTCTCCAGCCCGGCGGCCGTCGCTAGACCACCAGTGGTATTTGGACCCAGCTTACCGCCGTGGATTTCCAGCGGTTTGAACCGCCATGAAATCCATGGCGGTAGGTAAGCACTATCAGTGCCAGGGAACTCCTTCCCTGGCACTGATAGGGGTCTCCCCCACCCCGACTCCCTCCTCTACACCCCCCACCACCCCTGCCACCCCCCAAAGGTGGCAGGACCCCCCTCCCCAACCCGACCCCCAACATCACATCACCCATACCCAGATGACAGGCATGCAGACACCACCTACACACTTACACACACACACGCTGATATACATGCCTACATCCACACACACAGTCAGACACGCACACCCACGTTCAAACATACACGCACACATCCATACAGACATACCCACAGACATACATGCACTCATTCCCATAAACACAACACCCCGCAAGCATACACGCACTCACACACCCCCTCTACATACACACACGCACACCCCCATCCAGCCACACAACACCCCCCCACCCCCCTCCCCTCACGGATGATCGACTTACCTGGTCCGACAATCCTCCGGGAGGGGCCAGGAGCCATGGGGGCAGCTCCGCCGACACCACACTACGAACAGAACACCGCCACGGCGAATCACAGGACGTGATTCGCTTGGCGGTGTTCTGTTGCCGTGGCGGTGGAGGTGGAGCAACCTCCACTTCCCCGCCTCCCGCCAGTATGGCTGTTGGCGGCTCTCCATTCGTAAAAGGACGGAGAGCTGCCAACGGTCATAATAGGCTGAGCAGCAAACCGCCACCACTGGCGGTCTTCTGCACGGCGGTCCCATGTGGTCTTTAAAAAAGACCGCCAAGGTCAAAATTACCCCCTTGGTTGGCTGCTGCAAAATCCCAATTACAAGGAGTAGTGTTTCCCAAGGATAATTGCAGTACTTTACTCCTCCTTTTGTGGGCTCTGGGGTGGGGTAATTTACTCACCTTTACTGTATTCTTACTTTCCCAGTGATTCTGCACACACTACACTTGTCTAGGGGGGATATGTGATTCGCATTCCACTTTCTTAGTATATGGTCTGTGTTGCCCCTAGACCTACATTCTCCCATTCCATTCTATAGCATTTCCTATTGCTTGCATTGTTTTATGACTGTTTACTTGTCTAATGTTGGTGACTAGTGTAAGTATATTTTATGTATAATACTTACCTCCAGAAGGAGTATTGTCTCTAGGATATTTTTGGTACTGTGTCACCCAAATAAATACCTTTATTTTTGGTAACACTGAGTATTGTCTTTACTTGTGTATATATACTGTGTAACTATAGTGGTATTGTAGGAGCTTTTCATGTCTTCTAGTTCAGCCTAGCTACCTCTATCAGCACAAGCTGATTCAAATTTGTGCTAATGACTGCATTTACCATGATGCCTTGAGGTCACAAATGCTGGAATGGAAGACAGGGTGCTCCCCGTTTTGACTGTTGTAATTAAGGCTCCTGTGAGCCTCTGAGCTGACGAGCTCGGGTGAAGCACCTGTGCGCCTTCTTGAGTGGTACTTAAACCTGTGAATACTTTCAAGGCGGCATTTCAAGCAACCCCGCCAGCTACACGTTGCTCTTCGCTGATGACGGCCAAATAGCCAGAAACACGTGTCCGAAGATACAGCACTTGCCGCACCAACTTATGGTGAAAAACTTTCAAAACTATATTCAAATTTGTGCTAATGACTGCATTTACCATGATGCCTTGGGGTCACAAATGCTGGAATGGAAGACAGGGTGCTCCCCGTTTTGACTGTTGTAATAAAGGCTCCCGTGAGCCTCTGAGCTGACGAGCTCGGGTGAAGCACCTGTGCGCCTTCTTGAGTGGTACTTAAACCTGTGAATACTTTCAAGGCGGCATTTCAAGCAACCCCGCCAGCTACACGTTGCTCTTCGCTGATGACGGCCAAATAGCCAGAAACACGTGTCCGAAGATACAGCACTTGCCGCACCAACTTATGGTGAAAAACTTTCAAAACTATATTCAAATTTGTGCTAATGACTGCATTTACCATGATGCCTTGGGGTCACAAATGCTGGAATGGAAGACAGGGTGCTCCCCGTTTTAACAATTCCATGATCCCCGGGTCTCTAGCACAGTACCCGGGTACTGCCAAAATGCCTTTCCGGGGTTTCCACTGCAGCTGCTGCTGCAGCCAACCCCTCAGACAGGATTCTGCCCTCCTGGGGTCCAGGCATCCCATGCCCAGGAAGGCAGAACAAAGGATTTCCTCTGAGAGAGGGTGTTACACCCTCTCCCTTTGGAAATAGGTGTGAAGGGCTGGGGAGGAGTAGCCTCCCCCAGCCTCTGGAAATGCTTTGATGGGCACAGATGGTGCCCATCTCTGCATAAGCTAGTCTACACCGGTTCAGGGATCCCCCAGCCCTGCTCTGGTGCGAAACTGGACAAAGGAAAGGGGAGTGACCACCCCCCTGACCAGTACCTCCCAGGGGAGGTGCCCAGAGCTCCTCCAGTGTGTCACCGACCTCTGCCATCTTGGAAACAGAAGTGTTGGGGGCACACTGGACTGGCCAGTGCCAGCAGGTGACATCAGAGACCCCCTCTGATAGGCTCTTACCTTTCTTGGTAGCCAATCCTCCTTTCTTGGTAGCCAAACCACCTTTTCTGGCAATTTAGGGTCTCTCCTCTGGGGAATTCTTCAGATAACGAATGCAAGAGCTCACCAGAGATCCTCTGCATCTCCCTCTTCGACTTCTACCAAGGATCAACCACTGACTGCTCCAGGATGCCTGCAAAACCGCAAAAAAGTAGCAAGACGACCACCAGCAACATTGTAGCGCCTCTTCCTGACGGCTTTCTCAACTGTTTCCTGGTGGTGCATGCTCTGGGGGTCGCCTGCCTTCACCCTGCACTGGAAGCCAAGAAGAAATCTCCTGTGGGTCGACGGAATCTTCCCCCTGCTAACGCAGTCACCAAAAGACTGCATCACCGGTCCTCTGGGTCCCCTCTCATCCTGACGAGCCTGGTCTCTGGAACACAGGAACTCTATCCCAGTGCCTCCCACTGTCCAGTGATCCTTCAGTCCAAGATTGGTGGAGGTAAGTCCTTGCCTCCCCACGCTAGACTGCAATCCTGTGTACTGCGTGATTTGCAGCTGCTCCGGCTCCTGTGCACTCTACCAGGATTTCCTTTATGCACATCCTAGCCTGTGTCCCCAGCACTCCATCCTGCAGTGCTCAACCTTCTGAGTTGGCCTCTGACGTCGTGGGACCCTCCTTTCTAACTCTGCATGGACTCCGGTTCACAAATCTTCCAAGTACCTGTTCAGGTACTGCTGTGGGTGCTGCCTGCTTCTGTGGGTGCTCTCTGAGTTGCTGAGCACCCCCTCTGTCTCCTCCTCCAAGGGGCGACATCCTGGTCCTTCCTGGTCCCCAGCAGCACTCAAAAACCTCTACTGCGACCCTTGCAGCTAGCAAGGCTTGTTCGCAGTATCTCTGCGCGGGAACACTTCTGCAACCTTCATCGCGACGTGGGACATCTTCCATCCAAAGGAAAAGTTCCTCGTCCTCTTTGTTCTTGCAGAATTCCAAGCTTCTTCCATCCGGAGGCAGCTTCCTTACACCTTCATCCGGGGTTTCCTGGGCTCCTGTCCCCCCGGCCACTGTCGCGACTAGTGGACTTGGTCCCCTTGCTTTGCAGGTCCTCAGGTCCAGGAATCTGTTTTCAGTACACTGCTGGTGTTTGTTGTTCTTGCAAAATCCCTCTATCACGACCATTGTGCTCTTTTAGGGTACTAGGTATGCTTTACTCCTACTTTTCAGTGTCTTGGGGTGGGGTATCTTGGACACCCTGACTGTTTTCTTACAGTCCCAGCGACCCTCTACAAGCTCCCATAGGACTGGGGTCCATTCATGATTCGCATTCCACTTTTGGAGTATATGGTTTATGTTGCCCCTAGACCTATGTTCACCTATAGCAACCTATTGTAATTATACACTGTTTGCATTACTTTTCTGACTCTTACTTACCTGTTTTGGGTTTGTGTACATATAACTTGTGGATATTACTTACCTTCTTACTGAGGGTACTCACTGAGATACTTGTGGCATATTGTCATAAAAATAAAGTACCTTTATTTTTAGTAAATCTGTGTATTGTTTTCTTATGATATTGTGCATATGATATAAGTGGTATAGTAGGAGCTTTGCATGTCTCCTAGTTCAGCCTAAGCTGCTTTGTCGTAGCTACCTTCTATCGGTCTTAGCTGCTAGAAACACCTCTATTCTACTAATAAGGGATAACTGGACCTGGCACAGAGTGTAAGTACTTTAGGTACCCACTACAAGCCAGGCCAGCCTCCTACATTGGTGGTGCAGCGGTGGGATAAGTACTTGCAACTGCTTTACCACTTTGTCGTTTTGTACTTTTCATAACAGAATCATATACCAAACAGTTCAGTGTACGTACACTTAACCCAAAACTTTTGCTTTTCTATCCTAAAACTTTTTACAAAGTTCTTAAAAGTTCTTAAAACTTCTAAAAGTTTTCTAAAAGTTAGAAAAAGTTTTTTTCTCTGTGTTTTCAAAAGTTCTGAAACTTTTTCTCTCTTCTCCCTATCCTTAAACCTTTTACAATCATGTCTGTTGTAGATTCCACTCTCAAGACTGTTAATGCAAAATATGAGAGTTTGAACTACAAGAGTTTAAGGGCTCTCTGCCTGGATAGAGATTTATATATAGGAAAGAACCCTACAAAAGAGTTTCTCTTTAATATGCTTGTTGTGGGTGACCAGAACCAGACTGGCCCATCAAATGAGAGATTAGAAAAGTAAGAAGCTTCCCAGTCTGGTTCAGAGGAGTTCCCTGGAGAAGCTGGGGAGGGTTCTGACAAGGGTCTGCCCCCTAGCGGGGCACCTAGTAATGCTGTTAGTGAAAAAGGTTCCCATCACAGTAGGGCATCCTTTATCCCTAGAGGCCAGGTTACCAGGGTCCAGACAGTTAGGGACAGGTCCCCCTCTGAAGTTTCCAATTTGTCATCTGTGTCAAAGCATTCCCAACCCACCCACCCTGAGAATAACTTGTTAGAAAGGGAACTCAAAAAGTTGAGGGTTGAAGAGACCAGACTGAACCTTAAACAGCAACAGTTGGCCTTAGATAGGGAATCCCTAGACATTGAGACAGAAAGACAGAGGTTGGGGTTAGCACCCCATGGTGGCAGCAGCAGTATTCCTGATAGCAATCCTGTTAGAGAGCAAGATTCCAGGAATCTGCATAAGATACTCCCCCCTTACAAGGAGGGGAATGACATTAATAAGTGGTTTGCTGCACTTGAGAGGGCCTGCATGGTACAGTTGGTCCCTCAAAGGCAGTGGGCTGCTATTTTGTGGCTATCTTTCAATGAAAAAGGGTTTGGATAGGCTCCTTACTGTTAGAGAAAGTGAAGCCAATAACTACACAGTTTTGAAAGATTCACTCTTGGATGGACTTGGCTTAACCACTGAACAATACAGGATTAAGTTCAGAGACACCAGAAAAGAGTCTTCTCAAGACTGGACAGATTTTGTGGACTGTTCAGTGAAGGCCTTGAAGGGTGGTTACATGGCAGTAAGATATCTGACTATGAAAGCCTGTCAAATCTTATTCTGAGAGAGCATATTCTGAACAACTATGTTTCTGACTTGTTGCACCAATACCTAGTGGACTCGGATCTGACCTCTCCCCAAGAATTGGGAAAGAAGGCAAACAAGTGGGTCAGAAAAAGGGTGAACAGAAAAGTTCATACAGGGGGTGACAAAGATGGCAAGAAGAAGGATGGTACGTCTTCTGACAAGGGTGGGGACAAAAGTAAACATTCTGAGTCTTCATTAGGCCCACAAAAATCCTCTGGGGGTGGTGGGTCCAAATCCTCTTCCAATAATCAACCTAAAAAGCCTTGGTGTTATTTGTGTAAAGTCAAAGGCCATTGGGCAACTGATTCCAGCTGCCCAAAGAAAAACACCAAACCTCCCACCACCACAACCCCTGCTACAAATTCTAGTGCCCCTAGTTAAAGCAGTGGTGGTGGGAAATCTACTACTAATAGCCAATCCAAGGGTGTAGCTGGGCTCACTATTGGCAATGTAGTTGGGGTTGGTCTTGTTAGGGAGACCACAGAGGCTGTTTTAGTCTCTAAAGGTGCCATTGATTTGGCCACCTTGGTTGCTTGTCCCCTTAATATGGATAAGTACAAGCAACTTCCCCTAATAAATGGTGTTGAGGTTCAGGCCTACAGGGACACATGAGCCAGTGTAACTATGGTGATAGAAAAACTGGTCCACCCTGAGCAACACCTACTTGGTCAGCAGTACCAAGTGACAGACGCTCATAACAACACTCTTAGCCACCCCATGGCTGTTGTGAATCTCAACTGCGGGGGTCACTGTTCCAAAGAAAGTTGTGGTTGCCTCAGATTTACCTGTAGACTGTCTACTGGGGAATTATTTAGAGACATCAGCTTGGGAAGAAGTGGAGTTGGAGGCTCATGCAGCAATGCTGGGCATTCCTGGGCATATTTTTGCTTTAGCCAGGGCTCAGGCCAAAAAGCAAAAAGGACAGGGTAACCTGGATCCTGGAACAATGGACCAAGTGCTCCCTAAAGCTAGGGGTTGCAAGGGTAAATCCCTACCCACTATCCCTCCCTCTACAGATAATTCCCCTCCTGAGGAAGAGGAATTTCCTCCCTGTGCAGAACCTACACCAGAGGAGCTGGCAGCAGACACGGCTGAGCTTTTGGGTGGAGGGGGACCTGCCAGGTAAGAGCTGAGTGTGGCACAGCAAACCTGTCCCACATTAGAGGGTCTCAGACAGCAAGCTGTCAAACAGTAAAATGGGGGTTTCGGTGACAACCATAGAGTATACTGGTAAGATAACCTCTTGTACACAGAGGCAAGGGACCCAAAACCTGGAGCACCCAGGAGATTGGTCATTCCCCTGCAGTACAGAGAGTTTCTTCTCACTCTAGCACATGGCATTCCTTTGGCTGGGCATTTGGGCCAGATAAAAACTTGGGAAAGACTTGTTCCCTTGTTTCAATGGTCTCGTATGTCAGAGGACACCAAAGATTTTTGCAAGTCTTGTGTAACCTGCCAAGCCAGTGGCAAGACTGGTGGCACTCCAAAGGCCCCTCTAATTCCACTCCCAGTGGTTGGGGTGCCCTTTGAAAGGGTAGGGGTTGACATAGTTGTCCCCCTGACCCTCTCACTGCTTCAGGCAATAGATTTATCTTGGTGGTAGTGGACCATGCCAAAAGATATCCTGAAGCCATACCTTTAAGGACCACTACAGCTCCTGCAGTGGCAAAGGCCCTCCTGGGAATCTTTTCCAGGGTGGGTTTTCCTAAAGAGGTAGTATCAGACAGAGGTAGCAACTTCATGTCTGCATACTTGAAAGCAATGTGGAAGGAGTGTGGTGTTACCTACAAGTTCACCACCCCTTACCATCCACAGACAAATGGACTGGTTGAGATGTTTAATAAAACTCTCAAAGGAATGATAATGGGACTCCCTGAAAAACTCAGGAGGAGATGGGATGTCCTGTTACCTTGTCTCCTTTTTGCTTGCAGGGAGGTACCCCAGAAAGGAGTGGGCTTCAGCCCCTTTGAACTCCTCTTTGGGCACCCTGTAAGAGGTCCACTCACTCTTGTGAAGGAGGGTTGGGAACAACCTTTAAATGCTCCTAAACAGGACATAGTGGATTATGTACTTGGCCTAAGATCCAGAATGGCTGAGTACATGAAAAAGGCCAGTAAAAACCTTCAGGCCAGCCAGGAGCTGCAAAAGCAATAGCATGACCAGAAGGCTGTTCTGATCCAGTACCAAACAGGACAGAAGGTGTGGGTATTGGAGCCTGTGGCCCCAAGAGCACTCCAAGACCAATGGAGAGGACCCCATCTAATTGTTGAGAAAAAGGGTGAGGTTACCTATTTAATAGACCTGGGCACTGCCAGGAGTACCCGTAGGGTGATTCATGTCAACTGCCTAAAACCCTACTATGACAGGGCTGATCTCACCCTGCTCATGGCAACAGATGAGGGACAGGAAGAAGAGAGTGACCCTCTCCCTGTTCTCTTTTCCACCACTGGTACAGATGCCTTAGTGGAGGGAGTAGTTTTAGCAGATTGTCTGACTGCAGAACAGAAAGACAACTGCATCAATCTCCTAAGCCAATTTTCTGGCCTATTTTCACTTGTACCAGGTACAACATCCTGGTGTGAACATACAATTGACAATGGAGACAGCCTGCCTGTCAAAAGTAAAATTTATAGGCAGCCTGACCATGTCAGAGACTGCATTAAACAAGAGGTGCAGAAAATGTTGGACTTTGGGGTAATTGAACCTTCTGAAAGCCAATGGGCAAGCCCAGTGGTGCTGGTACCAAACCCTCACACCAAAGATGGAAAGAGGGAGATGAGGTTTTGTGTGGATTACGGAGGGCTCAATCAGGTAACAAAAGCTGATGTTCACCCTGTACCCAGGGAAGATGAGCTCATTGATACACTGGCTTCTGCCAAGTATCTTAGCACTTTTGATCTGACTGCAGGGTATTGGCAGATCAGATTGGCAGAAGATGCTAAACCAAAGACTGCATTTTCTACTATAGGAGGGCACTACCAATTCACAGTAATGCCCTTTGGTTTGAAAAATGCACCTGCCACTTTTCAAAGGCTGGTGAACACAGTCCTGCAAGGATTAGAGGCTTTCAGTGCAGCATATGTTGATGATATTGCTGTCTTTACCTCAACCTGGTAAAATCACCTGGTTCACCTTTGGAACGTTTTGGAGGCCCTGTAAAAGGCAGGCCTCACTATCAAGGCCTCAAAGTGCCAGATAGGGCAGGGGAAAGTGGTTTATCTGGGCCACCTGGTAGGTGGAGAACAGATTGCACCACTACAGGGGAAAATCCAGACAATCATGGATTGGGTTCCCCCTACAACTCAGACCCAGGTGACAGCCTTCTTAGGCCTCACAGGGTACTACAGGAGATTCATTAAAAATTATGGCTCCATAGCAGCCCCTCTTAATGATCTCACAAGCAAGAAAATGCCTAAGAAGGTGTTATGGACAGCTAGATGTCAGAAAGCTTTTGAGGAGCTCAAACAGGCCATGTGCTCTGCACCTGTCCTAAAAAGCCCATATTACTCCAAGAAATGCAATGTTCAAACTGATGCATCTGAATTAGGTGTAGGGGCAGTCGTATCACAAGCGAATTCTGAGGGCCAGGATCAACCAGTTGCTTTTATCAGTAGAAGGTTGACCCCTAGAGAAAAGTGTTGGTCTGCCATAGAGAGTGAGGCCTTTGCTGTGGTCTGGGCACTGAAAAAGTTGAGGCCATACCTGTTTGGCACTCACTTTATTGTTCAGACAGACCACAAACCTCTACTTTGGCTAAAACAAATGAAAGGTGAAAACCCTAAATTGTTCAGGTGGTCCATATCTCTATAGGGAATGGACTATACAGTGGAACATAGACCTGGGAGTACCCACTCCAATGCAGATGGACTCTACAGATATTTCCACTTAGACAATGAAGACTCATCAGGTCATGGCTAGTCTTATTGTCCTTCGTTTGGTGGGGTTGTGTAGGAAAGTACCATCTTGCCTGGCATGTTACCCCCAATTTCACTGTATGTATGTATGTTTTAGCCCTTGTGTCACTGGGATCCTGCCAGGCATGACCCCAGTGCTCATGGTATGTGCCCTGTATGTGTTCCCTGTGTGGTGCCTAACTGTATCACTGAGGCTCTGCTAATCAGAACCTCAGTGTTTATGCTCTCTCTGCTTTCTAAATTTATCACTGCAGGCTAGTGACTAAATATACCAATTCTCATTGGCATACTGGTACACCCATATAATTCCCTTGTAAATGGTACTGAGGTACCAAGGGTATTGGGGTTCCAGGAGATCCCTATGGGCTGCAGCATTCCTTTTGCCACCCATAGGGAGCTCAGACAATTCTTACACAGGTCTGCCACTGCAGCCTGAGTGAAATAACGTCCCCGTTATTTCACAGCCATTTTTCACTGCACATAAGTAACTTATAAGTCACCTATATGTCTAACCTTCAGTTAGTGAAGGTTGGGTGCCAAAGTTACTTAGTGTGTGGGCACCCTCGCACTAGCCAAGGTGCCCCCACATCATTCAGGGCAAATTCCCCGTACCTTGTGAGTGCGGAGTCACTACCTATGTATAGCGTCACAATGGTAACTCCGAACATGGCCATGTCTAAGATCATGGAATTGTCCCCCCAAAACCATTCTGGTATTGGGGGGACAATTTCATGATCCCCCGGGTCCCTAGCACAGAACCTGGGTACTGCCAAACTGCCTTTCCGGGGTTTACACTGCAGCTGCTGCTGCTGCCAACCCCTCAGAAAGGATTCTGCCCTCCTGGGGTCCAGGCACCCTTTGCCCAGAAAGGCAGAACAAAGGATTTCCTCTGAGAGAGGGTGTTACACCCTCTCCCTTTGGAAATAGGTGTGAAGGGCTGGGGAGGAGTAGCCACCCCCAGCCTCTGGAAATGCTTTGATGGGCACAGATGGTGCCCATTTCTGCATAAGCTAGTCTACACCGGTCAGGGATCCCCCAGCCCGGCTCTGGCGCGAAAGTGGACCAAGGAAAGGGGAGTGACCACTCCCCTGACCAGTACCTCCCAGGGGAGGTGCCCAGAGCTCCTCCAGTGTGTCCCAGACCTCTGCCATCTTGGAATCAGAGGTGTTGGGGCCACACTGGACCTCTCTGAGTGGCCAGTGCCAGAGGGTGACGTCAGGGACCCCCTCTGATAGGCTCTTACCTTTCTTGGAAGCCAATCCTCCTTTGTTGGTAGCCATACATCCTTTTCTGGCTATTTAGGGTCTCTCCTAAGGGCCTCTTCTTCAGATAACGAATGCAAGAGCTCACCAGACTTCCTCTGCATCTCCCTCTTCGACGTCTACCAAGGATCGATCGCTGAATGCTCCAGGACCCCTGCAAAACCGCAACAAAGTAGCAAGACGACTACCAGCAACATTGTAGCGCCTCATCCTGCAGGCTTTCTCGACTGTTTCCTGGTGGTGCATGCTCTGGGTGTCACCTGCCTTCACCTTGCACTGGAAGCCAAGAAGAAATTTCCCGTGGGTCAACAGAATCTTCCCCCTGCTAACGCAGGCACCAAAAGACTGCATCACCGGTCCTCTGGGTCCCCTCTCATCCTGACAAACGGGGCCCCTGGAACACAGGATCTCTATCCAAGTGACTGCCCCAGTCCAGTGATCCTTCAGTCCAAGTTTGGTGGTGGTAAGTCCTTGCCTCCCCACACTAGACTGCAATCCTGTGTACTGCGTGATTTGCAGCTACTCCGGCTCCTGTGCACCCTTCCAGGATTTCCTTCATGCACAGCCTAGCCTGGGTCCCCAGCACTCTGTCCTTCAGTGCTCAATCCTCTGAGTTAGCCTCCGATGTTGTGGGACCTTCCTTTGTAACTCTGTGTGGACTCCTGTTCACAAATCTTCCAAGTGCCTGTTCAGGTACTGCTACGGGTGCTGCCTGCTCCTGTGGGGGCTCTCTGAGTTGGTGAGCGCCCCCTCTGTCTCCTCATCCACGGGGCGACATCCTGGTTCTTCCTGGTCCCCAGCAGCACCCAAAAACCTCTACCTCGACCCTGGCAGCTAGCAAGGCTTGTTTGCGGTATCTCTGCTTGGAAACAATTCTGCAACCTTCATCTCGATTTGGGACATCAAGTTTCTTGTCCTCTTCGTTCTTGCAGAATTCCAAGCCTCTTCCATCCGGAGGCAGCTTCCTTGCACCTTCATCCGGGGTTTCCTGGACTCCTGTCCCCCCTGGACACTGTTGCGACTCTTGGTCTTGGTCCCCTTGCCTTGCAGGTCCTCAGGTCCAGGAATCCGTTTTCAGTGCATTGCTGGTGTTTGTTGTTCTTGCAGAATCCCCCAATCGCGACTATTGTGCTCTTTTAGGGTAGTAGGTGTACTTTACTCCTACTTTTCAGGGTCTTGGGGTGGGGCATCTTGGACACCCTGATTGTTATCTTTCAGTCCCAGCGACCCTCTACAAGCTCCCATAGGTCTGGGGTCCATTCGTGAATCACATTCCTCTTTTGGAGTATATGGTTTGTGTTGCCCCAAGACCTTTGTTCACCTATTGCAACCTATTGTAATTCTACACTGTTTGCATTACTTTTCAGACTCTTACTTACCTGTTTTGGGTTTGTGTACATATAACTTCTGTATATTACTTACCTTCTTACTGAGGGTACTCCCTGAGATACTTGTGGCATATTGTCATAAAAATAAAGTACCTTTATTTTTAGTAACTCTGTGTATTTTGTTTTCTGATGATATTGTGCATATGATATAAGTGGTATAGTAGGAGCTTTGCATGTCTCCTAGTTCAGCCTAAGCTGCTTTGCCATAGCTACCTTCTATCAGTCTAAGCTGCTAGAAACACCTCTATTCTACTAATAAGGGATAACTGGACCTGGCACAGAGTGTAAGTACCTTTGGTACCCACTACAAGCCAGGCCAGCCTCATACACCTGTGCACTGAACTGGGAATCAAATAGGTCGAGGAAAGGGACACCAAACCCCTTGCACACCTGAAGAAAGACATCCCTGGTGGGAGATAGTTCCTGAGAGGTAAGACAAAAATGACTAAGGGCATCTGCCAACCTATTGTATACACTCTCTGTCACAGGGGACTGCAGATGCTCCTACCCCATTTGAAAAAGGGATATACTCACTGTATTCAGAGACCTGGAATGGATCCGCCCTTGATTGTTCAGATACGTCACAGTGAGCTGGTTGTCAGGACACACCACCAAGTTGTGACCCACCAGAAGATGATGAAACCCTATGATAGCCCTGTAGACTGCCACCAGTTCCCTCCAATTAGAAGAATGCTTCCCCTTCTGTTGTCAACACCAGGACAGTGTGCGCTCTACGGGCATCTAGAATGCAAAAACCCAACACTCACAAGATAATGTAATTGATGCATTGTGATGATATGTTATTGTTTAACCTTTTGCAATGCAGAATTCCATCCAAAAGATTCATTTTTAAGGTGCTTATAAATACTGTACATTTGCAATGTATTGCTGCAGACATTCAGAGTGTGTTAGGGTGTGGTCCCTTTCCACGGCCTTCTAGAGACTTTCCCTGCAACTTGCCTGGGCGTGGTTCTAGGCTGGGCCAAGACTCTATAAAAGAGAGTCAGCCCAACTTCCAGTGCTCACTATTCAGAGGTCCCGGTGCAGAGCAGCAGCTTCTTCCTGAGCTCCTGTCCCAGCGGCCTATTTGGATTTTCCAGTCTTCTGCACTCATCTCTCATTGGTGATCATTGTTTCCAGGCGGTAAGACGGTGTTTGGACATTTCCCAACACCGTAATTGAGAATTTTCATATTCTTGATTTTAATTTTTAAATAAAATACAGATTACTTGTGTGCTGCCATTTTTTGACATTTGTTTGGTGGTTTGCAAATAGGGAGGACGCGCAATTTATTCCATAAAGATTTGACTTCGTTATTACATTGTTGTTCATTGTGCGCTGATATTTCTTGACATTTACATGATGTTTTACGAGTTGGCAAGACGTGCAACTCTTTTCATGAGCATTTAACTTTGCTGTTCATTGCGCGCGCGCTACCTTTTCTTGACATTTACATGGTGGCATTCGAATCGGCGAAACGCGCGATTCACTTCTCGTGTGTAATTCATGCTGTTCATTGTGTGCTACCATTTTCTGGCATTTTCATGGTGGCATTCGAATCGGCAACACGCGCGATTCTTTCCCTGAGTGCTTTTCATGTTGTTCATTCTGCGCTACCATTTCTTGGCATTTGTATGGTGGCATTTGAATCGGCAAGACGAGCAATTCTTTCCTCGTGTATAAATAATGTAAATTACTGTGCGCTACTATTCTAAGACATTTTCTTGGTAGCATTTCAAGTTGACACGTTGCGTGATTTATTCCTTGAATCTACGTTGTGTGATTTCATGGTGCACAATCCTTTATGGTGTTTAATACTCATATAAAAATCTGCAATGTGCGCAATTCACTTCCCAATGTTTTTTCTGAGATGAACACAACAATACCAGAGTTCTAGATGTAATGCTGTGTGTTCCTGATATATATTCTTAAAAGGAGATTCATATGGTTGTTTAGAAATTGCTCAGAGTGTTTCCTGATTCTCATGCTAAAGAAAGTACTTGAATCTGAAAGTCCTATTTAACTTTTCCTGTTTCCTCCTCAGGCATTCGCTCATCTAAAGCCTAGTCAGTTTTAGGACTATTCTAGGGTTGTTCATGTTTTTCGGAAAAGACGAAGCTTAGAGTTGTAGCATGGTACTGATTTCATGAGATGTAATTTTGATGTTGTGTTTTAACCTTTTGCTTCCTACAGGTCTCCTTCCCAGCTGTTCCCGTCCTAATCCCCTTTTCCCCACTTGGACTCTCTTAGACTCTGTGATAAATCTAATCAGAGTATTGGAGCTGTCTTGTGGTGGAAGTGTTGGGAACGTGCACAGACCCCGAGGATCTGGTGACTCTGACATCTGTAGAGACCAACAAGCCTCTAGGGACCTGTCCCCCAGAGTTGCAACCAAAAGCACTGGGATTCATAGTGAGTAGCAGCTGTGGATCTGGCTGCAAAGGTATCCACTTGGACAGATTGTCCTGCACAGTTTACCAGCACAGATTCGCAAGTACTGCTGGAGTCACTGGGACCATCTGATCGAAGTTCCTCAAGTGCAGATTCCCAAAGGACAGCAGATGAATTCACAGAGGCCGGAGGTGAATCAGAACCCAAGGGACCTTGAACACTGTTCATGCCATGTAACCCAACAGGGGTAATCACTAGCATACTAGAAGGGAAGCTCTGCCCATCACTCTGTTCAACATTGACCTCAAGGCCAGACCCCTGGGTGCAGGTAGGAAGACCCTGTTGAGATCAGTGGGAAACTGAGCCCCAGTAAATGTCATATCCTGAGATGGCACAAACTGACACTTCTGCAGGTTCAGCAGAAATCTGTGAGCCTTGAGAGACGCACACACAACCTGCAAGTTCTGAAGAAGCTGCCTCTTTGATGGAGCATGGAGCAGCCAATCATCCAGATGGGGATACAGGTAGATGCCCTTCAAATGGATCAAAGCAACCACCTTTGCAAAAACCCTTGGTGCTGACCTAAGACCAAACAGCAACACAAAACTGATAATGAGTCCCCTGTCTGCAGAACCTTAAAAATTGCTGAAAGTGGGAATGGAGTGGTATGCATTCTGTAGATCCAAAGTGCACATCAGATGTCCCTTCACCACCAAAGGAATTACCCTTTGCAATGTCTTCATTTTGAAGGGAAGGTGCAGAGCAAACTTGTTTGCAGCCTTCAAATCCAAAAACAGCCAGAAGCCTCCTGTAGACTTTGCCTCCAGAAAGATTATGCCCCTCTCCCCATTCCACAGAAGAGAGCAAATCCCTTGAGACAGAGCCACTAGCTTCTATGCTATGGAAGGCCACGTTGTTGAATGCACTCCCAAAGCTGGAGGAACCGTCACAAACTTGATCCGGTAACCCAGCCTCATAATGTCTAACTCCCAGGCCCGGAGGAAGTGGAGCCAGCTACAAACTCCTGATTCATCATATAGTCAGGAACAAGATTTCAGTGGGGAGACTTGCCCTTTCTGTCTCAACCCCTCCCAGCTGGAAACCTCCCCTGGGAAAAGGAATACTGCCTCCATGAAGGCTGACAAGAAAGGGATTTGAGTTTCAAAAGCTGCTTATATGCAGGAACCAACTTCAGGGAAGGTGAACGCTTCTTTTCTTTGAACAACTTGTGAAGCTTATCCTCCAATTCTGCTCTATACAACAAATTTCCCTGGAAAGGCAGGCATAGGGTGGATGCTTTCTGGGCTGAATTAGTTTGCCAATCCTTCAGAACCAAACTCTGGCGAGCAGCTACACAAGCCCCCCTAACAGTGCTGAAGCCCTAACTACATCAAAGGAGACATCCAGAGATAGTTCAATCCAGAACAGTTTCACGTATCAACTAAGAGATTGCAAACCGGGGCTTTGATGTTTGTGACAGGAGACTGGGGCACATATGTATCATAGATACCTGCCAGAAGGGCTAGATGGGAGCCAGAATACACCTTCCAGAGGGTAGCATCAACCTTTTCATCCACAAGTATCCTTAATCATGGCATCCTCTACCAAGGA
This sequence comes from Pleurodeles waltl, assembly GCF_031143425.1. Taxonomy (NCBI): domain Eukaryota; kingdom Metazoa; phylum Chordata; class Amphibia; order Caudata; family Salamandridae; genus Pleurodeles; species Pleurodeles waltl. Next base: position 1,854,991,189 of record NC_090440.1, read on the forward strand.
TATTCTACCCACTAGACTAGCCACAAAATAATTAATGAGGATAGAGCCCTGCAAGTCCTTTTGCATATCCTGCAAGGGGTACATCTCAGCCAAAAATCTGGGAAGCATGATCAGTATCTTTCCATTCGTCCTTTAGATCCTCATGAGTGTAAGGATGTATTGGAACATCAGTAGCCATGCTTAATTTGTGCTTATTGTTTTCGGTGCGGAGCACCAGCACTTATTTCTGAGGGCCGGTGCTTAGTTTTCTGTCTCAAGCATTTACTGCGATCAAAAGACAGTGGGAAAGAAGGAGGAAGAGAAAAAGGAACAAACGTCAGAAAGGGAAAAGCAGGAAGCTGCAAGACTGAGCTGAAGGGGCAGGGAGTGGCTTTAACTGCATTAAAGAGTCCTGAGATGGCTTTGGGATTACGCTACCTCAGTATTATGTGCTTGCACTTTTAATTGCAGCAGCTGCGTGTTTAATAGGAGAGCTTTGAGCACCGTCACCTTTTTATTTACAAATTAAGAACTGATCAATAGGCATCAAACTTGGAATTGGGTGCAGGAGGGAACCAGAGGAGGTATCCTGCACCTCTTCATCCACAAACCCCATGTTTGTTTTCAAATGTTTGATTGAGTCCGGCAATATGTCCCGGGCAAGATACTTGCACTTATACTCACAAGGGCCAGGCCCTTCCACCTCTGATCCCAAGAACAGGACAGAAAAATAGTCCTTAGGTATACAAGAGTCCCCCATCTCCACCAAAGTCTCATGGATCAATCTCTTCAGTCTAGAGTCCTCACTCTCTCTCGGTGCTGTTTTGAAGGAGGAGGAGTATGGGAAGAGGCTGAAGAACAGGAAGAGAAAGAGGAAGACTCTCCCACATGATTCCTCTGCCTTGAGTGTTTCCTCATGGTCAACAACACAAAACTCATACCAAAACCCCAAAAACTCAGGTACACAGCAATGTCCAAAAAGAAACTGGTATGCGGTTCTCACCCCAGAGCCGGCATAAGTAGGCGTCCTTCAACAGACTCAAAACAAAGGACTGCGAAGCGCAAAGCACAGGTGCGCACTCAGCCACCGACGCACCTCTGCAAGAGTGCCATGTCCCAACACAAATGTTAGGCCAATCAGGAAGTGCAGCCAAGCCTTGTACTTCCTGGATCCAGACCGGCATAATACTGAAGCATGCATCTTCCTGCCAGTCCAGAAGAAAAGTAGAAGTGCAGCATACTAAACAGCAACACTCGACCCCCAAAGGGCAACCTGTGAAAAGGTCTTCCCATCATGGCAGCACTCACTGCAGCAGGCTCTGAGTCTGTGTGGAGCCGATCAGCAGCACACAAGTCTCCCTGCAAGCCTGGCAGTCAGGGAGACACATCACCCTCTAGCCGCCACCGCTGTTCCACTGCAATGATGGCCTAAACACCAACACCACCACTGCAGAAGGAGTAGCCCTCAGCAGTCCTTGTCTCATTCGGTCAGCATACATAAAAAAGAACAGAACGAATGTTGGTTATGTATGAACTAAGTACTCCCAGTAGGACTGGGTGGGTGGGGTTCCAGCATTCCTTTTGTTGTTTTTTTTTCTTTCTAGAAGATAGTGTTGTCTCCACTTGTAATGAATGGGACAAGGACTGGAGGGACCTGTAAGCGATGACAGCAGGTCGGGTGTGACTGCTTGCAGATATGGTGTTGTTTTAGAACTTGACATTACAGCACGTAAATGAAGGTTAGACATATAGGTGACTTATAAGTTACTTAAGTGCAGTGAAAATGGCTGTAAAATAACGTGTGAATTTCACGCAGGCTGCAATGGCAGGCTTGTGCACGTGTTTTTCTGAGCTTCCTATGGGTGACAAAAGAAATGCTGCAGCCCATATGGATCTCCTGGAACCCCAAGGCCCTGGGTGCCTAAGTACCGGATACTAGGGACTTATAAGGGGGTCCAGTGTGGCAATTGAAATTTGTAAATGAAGTCACTAGCCTACAGTGAAAAATTTAAAGGCAGAGAGAGCATAAGCACTGAGGTTCTGATTAGCAGAGCCTCAGTGACACAGTTAAGCACTACACAGACACACACATTAGGCTATAAACTATGAGCACTGGGGTCCTGTCCAGCAGGATCCCAGTGAGACAGGCAAAAACATACTGACATACATGTAAAAATGAGGGTAACATGCCAAGGAAGATGGTACCTTCCTACATTGTTGCGTGGCTTTTCTCTTTCTTGCCCCTTGATGAAGCCCCTGTTTACTTTATAGGATTAGCCTCTGGTGTTGAAGGCTCTGCTGTTGGTTCCTTTTGAGCCTTTGGAGATAACGGACATTAACTGTGTTACATTTAAAGTGATGTTTCTTGTGACAATCACTTTGACCAGGTGGTTTGGAGAACTGGGGTCTCAGATGGCCAGGGATCAGTTTTTGACCTTTTCTGAGAATTGGTGACTGATTCTGGGTCCATTGAGGAGGTGGCATGGTCCTTGTTGAGACATGAAACAGGCTTTGCAGGTCTATTTGGACTGGATTATGACTTTCAGGAAGACTGAAGTTTTTTTGTCTCTTTCGGGTCTTCCTCCCAGAGTGATAAGACTTCATTTTTGTCCATTAGTAAGTGGATCAAAGAATTACTGGCTTATTCTCTGTCTTGGCCTTCTCCTCCTGTGGGATGCAAGAGTGCTCTACCAGGGGGGTGGTGGCTTCTTGGGCTGATTTAAGATGGGTGTCCATTTTGGAGATTTGTTGGGTTGCTACTTGGGCATTCTCTAGTACCTTTATCAGGCATGATCATCTCCAAAGTATGTTAGGTGATGTTGACAATTTTTCATTGGGGGTATCTCATGTGGTGCATTCCTGACTTGTTTTCCGACCTGAGTTGTTAATCACTTTTGGGTGCTGCTGTATGGTGTTGTAAACTTTTGTGATGTGTTTTTATATGAATGCCGGGTTCTTGGCTTGGGTATTTTACACTTGTAATGAATGGGACGAGGACAGGAGGGACCAGGGGGTAATAGGACATTATGATGCTTCAATTTAATTTTGTTGCACCAGTCTGTGTGAGTATCGCCCCTTCCCTTACAAAAAGGAAGCAAGCAATATTAGGCCACAATACCGGAAACAAAAGGATGACATCCATGGAAGCCATAGGTGAGATAATGTCAATCAATAGCATTCGGAGCAGATGGGGAGGAGAAGTGTTACAGAGCTTGAATAAAAATTTAAAAAAATCTGCCTCTCAATATTTGCTAAGGGCCATCTCAAAACTGTCCATCACCATGGTTGCACAGCTTGGCACAGCTAGCAGCATCCTCATGCTTTGTTGTTCCCTCTTAAAGCCTGCCCACCAATTAATGGAAGATATTAACGCATGTCCTGTGTTTGAAATCAAGTGTTCCATTTCTCTTATGATGGCATCTGTCACCAAAGTGTTTTCATGGGTTTAATTTAAATAGAAGACTTCTACAGCAGCAGAAAATAAAGTATGAAGTCCAGTGCACAGACCCAAAGGATGCAAAAGATCACAGAAACCAGAATGCCTTTGGGGAGGAATAAATAAAGGTATATGAGGTCGAACTTGACGTGTGATTCAGCACATGTTTACCACTACATGAAATTAGTCCAGATGAAGGAAGAAAATAGGTGTAATAAATCAGGTTAATCGTTGAGGAGCAGCTATAACAACTACAACTCTTTTTAGGGTGAATTACAAAAGTCTCTAAATTAACCAGTCATTTAACCATCTGGCAGCTTGGCACTAAGCAAACAGATTTAACTTACAGGCAAAGTATAAAGTATGCATGCAGTACACAAACGGCAATAAAATGAAAACACAACACAAGAACAGTTTTAACCCCTTCGCTGCCAGGCCTTTTCCCCCTCCTGTGCCAGGCCTTTTTTTGCCTATTTGGAATAATTCTCGCTTAGGCCCTCATAACTTTTTGTCCACATAAGCTACCCACGCCAAATTTGCGTCCTTTTTTTCCAACATCCTAGGGATTCTAGAGGTACCCAGCCTTTGTGGATTCTCCTGAAGGCGGCCAAGAAATATCCAAAATACAGTGAAAATTTCATTTTTTTTTTTTTTTATGGGAAAAAGGGGCTGCAGAAGAAGGCTTGTGGTTTTTTACCTGAAAATGGCATCAACAAAGGGGTTGCAGTGCTAAAATCACCAGCTTCCCAGCTTTCAGGAACAGTCAGACTTGAATCAGAAAACCCAACTTTTCAACACAATTTTAGCATTTTACTAGGACATACCCAATTTTTACTGTTTTTTGTGCTTTCAGCCTCCTTCCAGTCAGTGACAGAAATGGGCATGAAACCAATGCAGGATACCAGAAACCTAAACATTTCTGAAAGGTAGACAAAATTCTGAATTCAGAAAGGAGTAATTTGTGTAGATCCTACAAGGGTTTCCTAAAGAAAATAACAACTGGAATAAACAAATATTGAAATTGAGGTGAAAGAAACAGAAATCTTTCTCTACGTTTTAGTCTGTAACTTTTTCCTGCAATGTCAGAATTTTTAAAGCAATATACTGTTACATCTGCAGGACTCTTCTGGTTGCGGGGATATATAGGGCTTGTAGGTTCATCAAGAACCCTAGGTACCCAGAGCCAATAATGGAGCTGCACCCTGCGGTGGGTTTTCATTCTATACCAGGTATACAGCAATTCATTTGCTGAAATATAAAGAGTGAAAAATAGCTATCAAGAACACCTTTGTATTTCCAAAATGGGCACAAGATAAGGTGTTGAGGAACAGTGGTTATTTGCACATCTCTGAATTCCGGGGTGCGCACACTAGCATGTGAATTGCAGGGCATTTCTCAAATAGACGTCTTTTTTACACACTCTCTTATATTTGGAAGGAAAAAATTTAGAGAAAGACAATGGGCAATAACACTTGTTTTGCTATTCTATGTTCCCCCAAGTCTCCCGATAAAAATGTTACCTCACTTGTGTGGATAAGCCTCGCGTCTGCGACAGGAAATGCCCCAAAACACAACCTGGACACATATAGGCCCTCATTCTGACCTTGGCGGGCGGCGGAGGCCGCCCGCCAAAGTCCCGCCGTCAGATTACCGTTCCGCGGTCGAAAGACCGCGGCGGTAATTCTGACTTTCCCGCTGGGCTGGCGGGCGGTCGCCTTCAGACCGCCCGCCAGCCCAGCGGGAAAGAGGCTTCCACGATGAAGCCGGCTCGGAATCGAGCCGGCGGAGTGGAAGCTGTGCGACGGGTGCAGTTGCACCCGTCGCGTATTTCACTGTCTGCGCAGCAGACAGTGAAATACATGTAGGGGCCCTCTTACGGGGGCCCCTGCAATGCCCATGCCAGTGGCATGGGCACTGCAGGGGCCCCCAGGGGCCCCGCGACCCCCCCTACCGCCATCCGGATCCCAGCGGTCGGACCGCCGGGATCTGGATGGCGGTAGGGGGGGTCGGAATCCCTGCGGCAGTGCAGCAAGCTGCGCCGCCGTGGAGGATTCAATGGGGCGGCGGTACACTGGCGGGAGCCCGCCAGTGGTGCCGGTCCGACCGCGGCTTTACCGCCGCGGTCGGAATCCTTATTGGAGCACCGCCGGCCTGTCGGCGGTGCTCCCGCGGTCCTCCGCCCTGGCGGTCAAAGACCGCCAGGGTCAGAATGAGGGCCATAATTTTTTTTCAGAAAACAGAGGTGTTTTTTGCAAAGTGCCTACCTGTAGATTTTGCCCTCTAGCTCAGCTGGCACCTAGGGAAACCTACCAAACCTGTGCATTTTTGAAAACTATAGACCTAGGGGAATCCAAGATGAGGGGACTTGTGGGGCTCTCACCAGGTTCTGTTACCCAGAATCCTTTGCAAACCTCAAAATTTGGCTAAAAAAACACTTTTTTCTCACATTTCGGTGACAGAAAGTTCTGGAATCTGAGAGGAGCCACAAATTTCCTTCCACCCAGAGTTCCCCCAAGTCTCCTGATAAAAAGATACCTCACTTGTGTGGGTGGGCCTAGTGCCCGCGACAGGAAATGCCCCATAACACAACGTGGGCTCATCACATTTTTCTACAGAAAACAGAGGTGTTTTTTGCAAAGTGCCCACCTGTAGATTTTGGCCTCTAGCTCAGCCGGCACCTAGGGAAACCTACCAAACCTGTGCATTTTTTTAAACTAGAGACCTAGGGGAATCGAAGATGGGGTGACTTCTGGGGCTCTCACCAGTTTCTGTTACCCAGAATCCTTTGCAAACCTCAAAATTTGGCTAAAAAAAACCCACTTTTTCCTCACATTTCAGTAACAGAAAGATCTGAAATCTGAGGGGAGCCACAAATTTCCTTCCACCCATCTTTCCCCAAAGTCTCCCGATAAAAATGATACCTCACTTGTGTTGGTGGGCCAGGTGCCTGCAACAGAAAAAGGCCACAAACTTGTAGTGATTATGGGGATAGCACAGTGAGTTGATAAGCACATATTCTTTCATACTTCTTTAGGCTGACTCTGCTCTGTGGACCCACACAAATGAGGTGTCATTTTACTTGGGAGATTGAGGGGAAGGCTGGGGAGTAGGAATTTTGTGCTGAAGCAGTAATAGTAAAAAGAAAAGTCAGGAAAATATGCTTTTTTAAGCACATTTTGAGGTTTGCAGAGGAGTCTGGGTAAGACAATGTTGGGGGATCCACGCAAGCCACACCTCCCTGGACTCCTTGGGGTGTCTAGTTTTAAAAAATGTCTGGGTTTAGTAGGTTTGCCTAGATGAAGGCTGCACCCAGGACCAAAAACATAGGTGCTCCCTCTCCCCCAAACACAGGTAGTTTCGTAATATATCATTTTGATGTGTCCACATACGTCTGTCATGTGCCAAAAACTAAAATTGTGAAAAGAAATGCACTTAGGTTATGTGAAAAAGACCCCTCACCCACCAACCAAGTTGGTGGCATGCTTCATCATCGGGGTCCCACCTGAGACACCTGTTTATAAACAACAAAGAAACCACTAACTAATTATAAAATAAATACAAAACTACAAACACAAAAGCTCTATATAAATACATGACAGTAATGCCAACTGTGAAACTGAACATATGAAAATATAAAATAGGCAGTTTATGCTCACGGTATTTCCCAAACGTTTTTCTTGGTGTGGTAGCTTCTAAAACAGCCGGGCACACACATCCCAGGCTTTGAAGGGCAATCGGGGCAGTACATCCGGCTCTCCCTCCAGATTGCTCTCCGGGCACATACTCTACATTTCTTTGTGGGCAAGTCTTTTTTGGGAGTGGGAGGAATGTGATCTGGAAAGTGCCGATCTTTCAATCTAGCCACATCCTCCACCACTTCTAATCTAGGAACTCTTGCCTGTTCCACCACAATGAGGCTCTCTATCACAGACTCCTGAAATTTAACAAATGTTATCCTTGACTCAGGTGAACAATCCTTGAACACAATAAAAGCATTAAAAGTTGCCAAATTAAATAAATGTAGGGCCAACTTTTTATACCACACGTAAGACTTGCGAAGAACAGTGTAAGGTTCCAACCTCTGACCTACTCTATCAACACCACCCATGTGCCTATTGTAGTCCAAAATGCACGCAGGTTGGCGCACTTCTGCAACCTGACCCCAGACAGTCACAGGGGAAGTACTCTCATCATGGATGGTAGATAGCATGTACACATCCCTCCTGTCTGAAAATTTTAGAGCTAGCAGCTCATTATTCCGCAAGGCACTGCACTGTCCCCTCTCAAGTTTTTTACAGACAAGCTCCCTTGGATAGCTTTTCCGGTTAGAACGGATTGTGTCACAAGCAAGTGTCCACTCTAAACAACTCCTTGAACAACTGCACTCCAGTGTAGAAATTATCTACGTACAAATGGTGACCTTTGTTAAACAGTCGTCTACCAAGTTCCCACACACTTTTTTCGCTAACTCCAAAAGTGGCCGGACAACCAGGAGGGTCAATACTGGATTCCCTACCAGTGTAGACCCAGAAATTATACACATATCCTGTACTGCTTTCTGACAGCATATACAATTTAATCCCATATGCTTAAAAACTAAACGCCCCTTGAAAAGGACCAAAGACTCGTCCACACTTATCTGTTTGCCTGGAACATAGACCTCTGAAAACCGATCTACAAAATGATCAAGGACAGGCCTAATCTTAAAAAGATGGTCACAATCAGGGTGATCTTGTGGCAAGGCTAAAGCATTGTCTACAAAATGCAGCATGCGAAGAAGAAGCAAATAGTGATTACGTGTCATAGTTGCAGGAAATATAGCTGTTGCCATCAAGGGACTAGTAGATCAATAAGAAGCCAGTGACGGCTTCCTGATCAACCCCATCAAAAAAGTCAAACCTAAAAACTTTTTCATCTCTTCCAGATATGTGGGAACCCACTGAGTAGCTCTAGACTGAGGCCTAAGTCTGGCAGCGTTGTCCCTCAAATATTGCTCTGCATACAAATTAGTCTGCTCCACAACCTCTTCCAAAAATACATTGTCCATAAACAAGTAAAAGAAATAGACAGGCAAAATGTTTTCCGTATTGACTCTACACCCTGGGCGACCAGTAAATGCAGGTAACTGTGGCTGCTCCATGTTTGGGGCAATCCAGGTGTCAGGTCTTGTAATGGGAAACCCTTCAGCCCCAGGCTGCTACACTCGTGGCACATCAATGTACTCCTTTAAGACAGGGCCTTCATCTGCACTGAGAGTAGCTTCCTCATCAGAAGAACCCTCTCGGACAGAAAACTCACTGCCAGAATCTCTCACTTCCTCCTCTGCCTCAGATGCAGAGTCAGTCTTGTAATCATGGTCTGAAGACGACTCAAAGAGCATGCCAACAACCTGCTGAGCAGTCACTCTGGGGCTAGCCATGATCCTCACTAACAACAAATACATTGCCAACAACAACTAGCACTAAAATAAGTAATAAACAAAGTGTAGCTTTATCACAAAGAGTTATGTACTAAAAAACTATACCGCTCACTTGCCTGAAAAAGCTACTCAACAGCAACTACTCTGACACAGCAATCACTAGTGATATCCCACTAAAATGAAAAAAGCTAATTAGACATATGACAACATGTAGGAAAGTACCATCTTGCCTGGCATGTTACCCCCATTTTCACTGTCTGTATGTTTGTTTTAGCCCTTGTGTCACTGGGATCCTGCTAGGCAGGACCCCAGTGCTCATAGTATGTGCCCTGTATGTGTTCCCTGTGTGGTGCCTAACTGTATCACTGAGGCTCTGCTAACCAGAAACTCAGTGTTTATTCTCTCTCTGCTTTCTAAATTTGTCACAGCAGGCTAGTGACTAAATTTACCAATTCTCATTGGCACACTGGTACACCCATATAATTCCCTTGTATATGGTACTTAGGTACCCAGGGTATTTGGGTTCCAGGAGATCCCTATGGGCTGCAGCATTTCTTTTGCCACCCATAGGGAGCTCAGACAATTCTTACACAGGCCTGCCACTGCAGCCTGAGTGAAATAACGTCCACGTTATTTCACAGCCATTTTTCACTGCACATAAGTAACTTATAAGTCACCTATATGTCTAACCCTGACTTGGTGAAGGTTGGGTGCCAAGTTACTTAGTGTGTGGGCACCCTGGCACTAGCCAAGGTGCCCCCACATCGTTCAGGGCAAATTGCCTGAACTTTGTGAGTGCGGGGACACCATTACACGCGTGCACTATACATAGGTCACTACCTATGTATAGCGTCACAATGGTAACTCTGAACATGGCCATGTAACATGTCTAAGATCATGGAATTGTCACCCCAATACCATTTTCCCCAGGGTCTCTAGCACAGAACCCGGGTACTGCCAAACTGCCTTTCCTTTCCGGGGTTTCCACTGCAGCTGATGCTGTTGCCAACCCCTGAGACAGGATTCTGCCCTCCTGGGGGCTGGGCAGCCCTGGCCCAGGAAGGCAGAACAAAGGATTTCCTCCGAGAGAGGGTGTTACACCCTCTCCCTTTGGAAATAGGTGTGAAGGGCTGGGGAGGAGTAGCCTCCCCCAGCCTCTGGAAATGCTTTGATGGGCACAGATGGTGCCCATCTCTGCATAAGCCAGTCTACACCGGTTCAGGGATTCCACAGCCCTGCTGTGGCGCAAAACTGGACAAAGGAAAGGGGAGTGACCACTCCCCTGACCAGTACCTCCCAGGGGAGGTGCCCAGAGCTCCTCCAGTGTGTCCCAGACCTCTGCCATCTTGGATTCAGAGGTGTTGGGGGCACACTGGGCTGCTCTGAGTGGCCAGTGCCAGCAGATGACGTCAGAAACCCCTTCTGATAGGCTCTTACCTCTCTTAGTAACCAATCCTCCTTTCTTGGGAGCCAAACCTCCTTTTCTGGCTATTTAGGGTCTCTCCTCTGGGGTATTCTTCAGATAACGAATGCAAGAGCTCACCAGAGTTCCTCTGCACTTCCCTCTTTGAATTCTGCCAAGGATCAACCGCTGACTGCTCCAGGACGCCTGCAAAACCGCAACAAAGTTGCAAGACAACTACCAGCATCATTGTAGTGCCTCATCCTGCCGGCTTTCTCGACTGCTTCGTGGTGGTGCATGCTCTGAGGGCTGTGCGCCTTCACCCTGCACTGGAAATCCCGAAGAAATCTCCTGTGGGTTGAAGGAGTTTTCCCCCTGCTAACCCAGGCACCAAACTTCTGCATCACCAGTCCTCTGGGTCCCCTTTCATCTCAACGAGCCTGGTCCCTGGAACACAGGATCTATATCCAGGTGACCCCCACAGTCCAGTGATCCTTCAGTCCAAGTTTGGTGGAGGAAAGTCCTTGCCTCCCCACGCTAGACTGCAAACATGTGTACTGTGTGATTTTCAGCTGTTCCAGCTTCTGTGCACTTCTCCAAGGATTCCTTTGTGCACAGCCTAGCCTGCATCCCCAGCACTCCGTCCTGCAGTGCTCAACCCTCCGAGTTGGACTCTGAGGTCGTGGGACCCTCCTTTGTGACTCTGTGTGGACTCCAGTTCACAAATCTTCTAAGTGCCTCCTCTGGTACTTCTGCGGGTGCTGCCTGCTTCTCTGGGGGCTCTCTGAGTTGCTGTGTACCCCCTCTGTCTCCTCCTCCAAGAGGCAACATCATGGCCCTTCCTGGTCCCCATCAGCACCCAAAAACCTCTACCGTGACCCTTGCAGCTATCAAGGCTTGTTTGCAGTATTTCACTTCTGCAACCTCCAGACCGCTGTGCGACATCTTCCATCCAAAGAAGAAGTTCCTAGCCCTTTTCTTTGTTGCAGAATCCTTGGCTTCTTCCACCCAGAGACAGCCTTCTTGCACATTCATCCGGGATTTCCTGGGCTCCTGCCCCCCTGGACTCTATTGCGACTCTTTGACTTGGTCCCCTTGCCTTGCAGGTCCTCAGGTCCAGGAATCCGTCTTCAGTGCTTTGCTGCTTTTTGTGGTTCTTGCAGAATCCCCCTATCACTACTATTGTGTCCTTTCGGGGTAGTAGGGGTACTTTACTCCTACTTTTCAGGGTCTTGGGGTGGGGTATCTTGGACACCCTGACTGTTTTCTTACAGACCCAGCGACCCTCTACAAGCTCCCATAGGTCCGGGGTCCATTCGTGATTCGCATTCCACCTTTGGAGTATATGGTTTGTGTTGCCCCTAGACCTATGTTCACCTATTGCATCCTATTCTAATTCTACACTGTTTGCATTACTTTTCTTACTATTACTTACCTGTTTTCGGTTTGTGTACATATAACATGTGTATATTACTTACCTTCTAACTGAGGGTACTCACTGAGACACTTGTGGCATATTGTCATAAAAATAAAGTACCTTTATTTTTGGTAACTCTCAGTATTGTGTTTTCTTATGATATTGTGCTATATGATATAAGTGGTATAGCAGGAGCTTTGCATGTCTCCTAGTTCAGCCTAAGCTGCTTTGCCATAGCTACCTTCTGTCAGTCTAAGCTGCTAGAAACACCTCTATTCTACTAATAAGGGATACCTGGACCTGGCACAGGGTGTAAGTACCACAAGGTACCCACTATAAGCCAGGCCAGCCTCCTACACAACACAAATATCATTGTGCTCAAATCTAAGGACACTTTCACACACAATACTGCATTTAGTACACCACCTACAAACATGTCATTCATGCATGTCAACACTACTCCTTTGGAGTACATTGCTTTCACTTCCCTAACACATGCAACTATGCAAACCGCAGGACAACTACTGCCAAAACCGCAAGGATCCACCGCAAAGGAAGCAAAATCTTTGAACTAGAACAAAAAGAAGAAATAAACTGTTATAATCACAAATACTTCGCCAGTTGACAAACACCCCGCCACCAAGAACTTAGAAATTGTCCTTGGTGCCTAAGTGGCTTCTGCCCCACTAGGAGGCAGAAGGTCCTAAAAAATAGGCTGATCTGCCCCCAAGTGGGGCAGAAATGGCCAACAGCTCTGTACCCTGTTTGGAGGGGGGCGGCCCTTGCCAAAGAGGGCAAATGGTGGTGCCCCCAGCACAAAGAAAACCCCAAAAGAACCAAAAGAAAAAATCTGTGACATCTTGGTGCCTTCTGCCCCCGTTGGGGGCAGATGGGCCTAAAGAAAATTGGCCGATCTGCCTCCAAGGTGGGCAGAAATGGCCATCACTAACGGCCCCCTTTGGGGGGCGACCCTTGCCAGGGTGCCGCTCCCCACACACAAAATATACACACACCACACAATCCCTGGTGCCTAGTGGGTTTCGACCCCCCGAGGGCCAGATCGGCCAAAAACATGGCAGATGTAGCCCCGGGGGGCGAAACATATTACAAATTATTGCCCCCGGGGCAGCGACCCTTGCCTAAGGGGTTGCTGCCCAAAAACATAACCAAAATAAATTCCCTGGTGTCTAGTGGTTTTCGGACCCCTAATGAGGGGGTCCAAAACAAGTTGGAGAAACAGAGTAAATGTTAGTAAATAAATGAGACCAAAATGACAAAAATCCAATCAATAGAAATGGAGATATGCAGTTTTAAAGGTTGAGGTAGGTCTAACGCCTAAATCCACATAGTGCCACTTGCAGTCAACTGGTCATGCTAGACCAGGGGAAAGTCACACGTTCAGGCTGACCACGATGAAGCCTGGATCGAATACATGTACCAGGTTAGTCCAGCTGAAAAAAATACATTCTCAAAGTCTGGTGCATTCTATGGAACCTTAGGATTTCTCCTTTTCTTCTAGAGAAGTGCACTCTGATGCCAGCCAAGGGACAAGGACCTGGGAAAGCACCTCTTTGGGTTCAGGGCCAGTTGTGCTCAGCTTGATTCATTTGTAGGTCTAGGCAGGTCCAGTTTCAGCAATTCAGCTGGGCAGTTGCTGGAAGGTCTCTAGAGTTTGTTGTGTCCATGTAACTCACAACAGGAGCTGAGCCAACTGAACCATGGAGTTACTCAGGTAGCCTGGGATGAAAGGAGCAGATCCAGCCTTCGTTCACAAAGAGCAGGGCAGACCTGGAACAGCAGGACAGTCTTTTGGGGAACAAGTCGGGCCTGAAGCAGCTGTTCAGCCCTCAGCGAAACAAAGCAAGCTAAAAGCAGCCAGACATTTCTCTGGGACAAGAGTGCACCAAAGAGTGGCTGAGTATGTCCAATATTTATACCTGGTGCCATCCTTTGGTGTAACATTTCTAGGCTACCCCCACATCTGATTCTGAACCATTTTTCCTGCCAAGACACCAAGAAGTCTGGAGTGACAAAAGAGTAGTGTTAGGTTCCTTCGTGTGTGTGCTGGAGGCAAGCCCTTTTCATCAGGAAAAGGAGCAACTCCACCACCAACATCCTACAATGATGGCTCATCCTGCCCATATTATGCACCAGGAGAGTTGCAGGCAGTCTTTGATGTCTGTGAGACAGCAGAAGAACAGGGGGAAAACCAGAAAGCCCTTGCAGTCACTCTCGATTCAAGTGAGATAGGTTAAGTCCTTGTCCTCAGCATGGCATAGATCAGCAGGGCAGCTCAACAAAGCAGAGAAGCCAATCCAGGAGAGTGGCAATCATTTCATCACAGCAGTCTTTACTCCTGCAACGTTCTTATCAAGTCCAGTATTGGACCGATTTGGTAGAGTCAGAGCTCTAGTACTTATACCCAATTTATCCTTTGAAGTAGAGGTGACTTCAAATAAGGATATTTGAAGTGCACAGAGATCCTTTCTTCCTTATCTGCCTCTAGACTAACAGTAGGGGGTAGTTAGCCCTTTGTGTGGTGTAAGGCAATTCCCTATTCTAGTGTGTGTCAATTCCCCTCCACACTTCCTGCACAGGAAGGCCCATCAAAATGCAGATGAGTCCTTTGTCACACCCACCCTTCCTGTATTTGTGGCTGCCTAGAGGAAATGCACAAAGTGTAGATATCCCCTACCCAGGCTTATATTGCAGACTGCCTGCAAGACACACACAGAGCTATACGAGCTGAGAAATGCCCACTTTCTAAAAGTGGCATGTCTAAAATAGTCATGTTAAATCTGACTTTACCAGTAAAAAGCATTTATCATTACCATTCCAAAGATATGAAACATGACAAACCTACCCCTTTCTGACCAGGAATACAGCTTAAAAGTATATTTAGAAATTCCCAATGCTCGCCTTTGAGAGAAGTAGGCCTCACAGTAGTGAAAAATGACTTTGGAACATGTTCACTACCAGGACATGTAAAATTCAAAAGTACATGCCCTGCCTTTTGCTTCTATAGCACTCTTTCCCATAGGCAACCTAGGGCCTACCTTAGGGGTGACTTACATGTAATATAAGATGACTTCAAGGAGGCTTGGAGAGAGGTTTTAAATGCTAAATTGAAATGGCAGTAAACCTGTACACCGAGGCTCTGCAATGGTTAGGCCTGAGACAGGTTTAATCCCTACTGAAGTGGGTGGGGAATGCTGTAGGAAGTTGGCTCTGTACATACTATCTCAAAGTGAGATAGTATGCACAGAGTCCAAGGGTTCCACTTAGAGGTTGATAGTGGCAAAATTAGATAATACTAATGCTCTATTGTGTGCTAGTGTGGTCGAGCAGTAGGCTTATCACTGGGTAGTGTTAAGCATTTTTTGTACACACACAAGCAATAAATGAAGAACACACACTCAAAGACCTAACTCCAGGCCAATAGGTTTTTAAATGGAAAAATATATTTTCTTAATTTATTTTAGAACCACAAGATTCAAATTTGAGGTAAGTGCATAAAATGAAAGGTACTTAACACAGGTAAGTAGAGAACTTTTATTTAAAACAGTAGTACACACAGTTATGGTTAAAACGGCAAATAGCTATTTTAAAAGTGGACTGCAAAAATCAACAGTTCCTGGGGGACGTAAGTAAACGTTAGTTTCTCAGGTAAGTAAAGCACTTACACAGTCAGTCTCCTGGGCATAGTCAGCCCACTGCTGGGGGTTCAAGGCAACCCCAAAGCCACAGCACCAGCAACACAGGGCCGGTCAGGTGCAGAGGTCAAAGGAGGGCCCAAAACACATAGGTGCCTAAGGAGAACAGGGATGCTCCGGTTCCAGTCTGCTAGCAATTAGTACCTGCGTCCTCACGGAGCAGAGCAGGGGGGTTTTGTAGAGCACTGGTGGGGGGGACACACAAGCACACAAAACACACCCTCAGCGGCACAGGGGTGGCCGGGTACAGTGTGCAAAGTAGGTATTGGGTTTTGCGTTGAAAGCAATGGCGGGACCCGGAGGTCACTCTGGCAATGCAGGCAGGGCAGAGGGGGGCTTCTCGGGCCAGCCAAGCCACCAACTGGGCTAGGATGAGGACCACCTGCTGGTCACTCCTGCACTTGTAGGTGGTTCCTCTCAGTCCTGGGGGCTGTGGGTGCAGTGCTTGGTCCAGGCATCGGGATCCTGTGTTGCCATGCACTCACGGTCAGAGGGAGTCTCTGGATCCTCTCTGCAGGCATCACTGTGGGGGTGCAGGGAGGTCGACTCAGGGTGTCCACGTCATTGGGGTCACCTGGGAGTCCTCTCTGTGGTGTTTTTTGTCCTGAACTTGAGCCGGGGGCGTCGGGTACAGAGTGTGAAGACTCACACTTCTGGCGGGAAGTGAGAGTCTCTTTACAGTTGGTATTTTGTTGCTGTTTCTGGACAGAGCCGCTGTCCTCAGGAGGTTCTTGGTCCTTTAGGTGCAGGTCAGTCCTCTGAGTCCTCAGAGTTTGCTGGTCCTGCTGAATGCATTGCTGTGCAGGTTCTTTGAGTCAGGAGACAGGCCGATGGGGCTGGGGCCAAGTCAGTTGTCATCTCTGTCGTCTCTGCAGTGCTTTCAGGTCAGCAATCCTACTTCTTGTTGTAGTTTGCAGGAATCTGATTTCCTGGGTTTAGGGTCCCCCCTAAATGCTGAATTTAGGGGAGTGTTTAGGTCTGGGGGGCAGTAGCCAATGGCTACACCCTCTTTGTGCCTCCTCCCTGAGGGGAGGGGGGCACATCCCTCTTCCTATTGGGGGAATCCTCAAAAACCAAGATGTAGGATTTCTTAAGGCAGCGGTCACCTCAGCTCAGCACACCTTAGGGGCTGTCCTGACTGTTGGGTGACTCCTCCTTGTTTTGTTATTATCTCCTCCGGGCTTGCCACAAAAGTGGGGTCTGTGTCCGGAGGGGCTGGCATCTCCACTAGCTGGGATGCCCTGGGGCACTGTAACAACAGGCATGAGCCTTTGAGGCTCACCACCAGCAGATGTTGGAGTTCCTGCAGGGGGAGATGATAAGCACCTCCACCCAGTGCAGGCTTTGTTCCTGGCCAAAAAGTGACAAAGGCACTCACCCCATGTGGCCAGAAACTCGTCTGGTTGTGGCAGGCTGGTAGGAACTGGTCAGCGTAACACTAGGAATTTGACTGGTATACATGGGGCATCTCTAAAGTGCCCTCTGTTTGCATTTTTCAATAAATCCCACACTGGCATCAGTGTGCATTTATTGTGCTGGGAAGTTTGATACCAAACTTCCCAGATTTCAGTGTAGCCATTATGGAACTGTGGAGTTCATAATTGACAGGCTCTCAGACCACATACTCTTTATGGCTACCCTGCACTTACAATGTCTAAGGTTTGGCTTAGACACTGTTGGGGCATAGTGCTCATGCAACTATGCCCTCACCTGTGGTAGAGTGCACCCTGCCTTAGGGCTATAAGGCCTACTAGAGGGGTGACTTATCTATGCCACAGGAAGTGGGTTGAGGGCATGGCACACTGAGGGGAGTGCCTTGTTGACTTTGTTATTTTCTCCCCACCAGCACACACAAGCTGTGAGGCAGTGTGTATGTGCTGAGTGAGGGGTGCCCAGGGTGGCATACGACATGCTGCAGCCCTTAGAGACCTTTTCCTGGCCACAGGGACCTTGGTACCAGTGGCACCAGTTACAAGGGACTTATCTGTGTGCCAGGGCTGTACCAATTGTGGGAACAAAGGTACAGTTTAAGGAAAGAACTCTGGTGCTGGGGCCTGGTTAGCAGGGTCCCAGCACACTTTCAATCATAACTGGCATCAACAAAATGCGAAAAGTTAGGGGGTAACCATGCCAAGGGAAGCATTTCCCTACAGTGGCTTAAGCAGTGCTGCAGGCCCACTAGTAGCATTTAATTTACAGGCCCTGGCTATCTGGTATACAACTTTACAAGGGACTTACATATAAATTAAATAAGCCAATTTTGTATATACCTATGCTACCATGCTTAGGAGAGGAGCACATGCACTTTAGCACTGACCACAGGTGGTAAACTGCTCAGAGTCCTACGGCCAACAGAAACAAATTCATGCAAAAAGGGGAGAAGAAACGCAAAAAGTTGAGTTGTGACCCTGCAGAAAGGGCCATTTCCAACAAAAGTCAAGGGCAGGCCTGTTGTAGTTTTCTTTGAGTGTGGTGTTGGCATATCCTTTGAAGTGCCAGGGTGGCTGGGTACGACCTCTCCCCAGCTATCCTGTACACACCATGCCCCTTTTGTCCCTATGTCTGGAAGGAATCAATAACCCATCACAGGAGAGACACCAACAATCATGTGACCCTAGCTTTGGCAGAAAGGCACAATTGGTTTGGGCACAGAAATGCCAACTTTCTAAAAGTGGCATTTTTGGAATTGTAACTCACAATCCGACTTTACCATTAAAAAGTGTTTTAAATCACAATTCAAAACAGTCCAAAAAGTATTTCTCTATCTGTTCCTAATCTAAAGTTAACACTTATTAAATGTAATGAAGGACTATGTTAGGAGTTTTTCACTGCCATGACATGTAGAATCTAAACCCCTATGCACCCTGCCCTTTGATCTTTTAAGGCCTACCTTGGTGGTGACCTATAAATATATGTTTACTTTGCCAGTGTGAAATGCCAGTTTAAAACTGCCCTAAAGGCTGCAGTGGCAGGCCTAAGGCATGTTTTAATGTGCTATTGTAGTGGTTTGCACAATAAGCACTGCTGGCCCTCTAGTACTATTCAATTTACAGGCCTTTGGTACAGGTAGTACCAATTACTAGGAATGTACAAGTAAACTAAATGTGTCAGTTAGATGTAAGCCAATTTTATCATATTTGAGGAAGAGAGCACAAGCACTTCAGCAGTGACTAGCAGTGGTAAAGTGTACAGAGACTGAATGAAAACAAAAACTAATTGAGCAAAACAGGAGGGGGAAAGGGAAAAAGTATTGGGGGATTTCCACGCAAGTGTGTCAAGTCTAAAAATTCTTAGTTGCTTAAGTGCTCCTCTCCTCTCTGATT